>NC_138979.1:95935184-96581482 GCF_964341445.2 Mesoplodon mirus
TTCGTTGTCTGCGTCTGTCCTTCTGAACTCTTGATTCTCACAGAAGAAGCCATCCTGGCGAAGACAGCCTCTAGGGAGCTTCCTTTTGTTTCTCCAAGATTAACTAGTTCTGCCCTGGTAGCAGCAGTAGGCAACTATTCCAGGAGAAACTCTTCTGGGCTTTTGGTATTTTTCCAAGGACCGTTTTTACTCCCTCAGTTCTTCACTGGCAGGGAAGCTGCTTTCCTGCAACACCTTCCTCTTTTTCTGATGAGATGCTGATTCTGATCTGCCATCTAGCAGCTTCCGGTAGTGGTAAGTGGTCAAGAGTGTTTTTCCGGGAGTTGGTCTCAGGGTTTCAAGAATGTCCCCTAGAGACCCAGTTTCTTTTCTATGTAATTGCTAGACCTTTCAGAATAGCCTTGCTTTTCTCGCTTTTCGCTTTTCTCGTTCTTCTCATTGACATGGTCATGGAATGGGTACCTGTTTGATCTTGCTGCACTGCTGGGAAATCTCCCTTTTGGGCAAGAGGCTTAGGTCCAGGCTGAGGTGAGTCTGGGGAGCATTGAAGTGTTGGTGAGACCAAGAAGAGAGGTAGCTCTGGGCTGTTTGGTGCTTTTGGTTTCTCTTTTCCAGGTTGCTGTTTTGCTGTGCTGTTTTCATTTTCTGTGTGTTGAAGTTTAGCAAAGAGTATTAATTATTCTCCTCTCATTAAAACGTAATTTTGAGGGGCTTCCCTGGTGGCGCAGTGGTTGAGAGTCCACCTGCCGATGCAGGGGACACGGGTTCGTGCCCCGGTCCGGGAAGATCCCACATGCCGCAGAGCGGCTGGGCCCGTGAGCCATGGCCGCTGAGCCTGTGCGTCCGGAGCCTGTGCTCCGCAACGGGAGAGGCCACAACAGTGAGAGGCCCGCATACCGCAAAAAAAAAAAAAAAAAAAAAAAGTAATTTTGGGGGAAATTAGTTGGATTTGGGAAACAGAGCATTTTCATTTTTCCTATGAAGGTCAAATTTTTCTTCTGTTAGCATCACCTATTACATGGCCAATGGGAGTAACATCAATGTCCAGTTCTTCTTGGCTTGTGGGTACTTGTCACTTCCTTTGATAGCAGTTGGTTTGAGTTTTTTCCCAGCGGGTTTGTATCTGATGCACCTATTCAAGATATTGTTCATTTTATGATCAATTCATGCTTTGGACATAACAGTTTGTCACTAAGCTCTCCCTCTGAGTCTTGAGGGGTATGTTTTTAGGGCTGAGATTTGTCTGAACAGAGAAATGGATTCTTCTAGCTGTTTTGTTGATAGACATGAGAGAGTCTCAGGTCCCTGGCTAACAATTAGCTGTTTCAAAAAAAAAAGGAGATGGGCAAGAAACATTAATTAGGGGCTGAAGGCTTATTAGGAAGCAGGTGAGGAAATACGGTATTGTGTATGAGATTACCTGTGTCCAAGAACGGCCACCTGTGTGCCTATGTTGTTCCCTGCTTGCCTTTACAGCAAAATGTGAATTCAGAGGGATTTTTGGACATATATTTATCTATCTTGTGCTTTTATATTGTTTCATCATGCATGCATGCATCTTTAAAAATGAGGGACCAAGTGATTTTTTTGTGCCCCGGGGGTTTTTTTTGTGCTCAGGAGGATTTTATTTTTTTTCTTACATGGTAAATTGGAAATTTTCATTTAGAAGGAAAAGACTTAACTTATCTTTTCAAAGAAAATTAGAAATTGTTGCTGTCCTTGAAATAAAATTTCTTAATGTATGTATCCTAGATGCTTGCACAGCGTGTACAAGAATCAGATGCTAGTATTTGTTTTCAGGATTTCCCAAGAAATGATGTCAAAGAAAACAGTATCCTCCAAATGTTCCACATTTGTAGCGTATGCCTAAAGTCTTACTTGACTTCTTAGCAATATTACGTATTTTCCAAATATTAACAAATAAAATTCTAATTAAATGTTAAATATAAATATTATATTGGTCAATAATGAATATTATTGACCATTGTGTTTTTGGAAACATAGTCCTTCTTTAATTTGCGGCTACCTTTTTCTCCTCTCTCCTCTTCTTTACTCAGTGCTGGTTTGTTGAGCACCTACGTAGCCTGTGCCAGGCTCTGTGCTAGATGCTCTGAAGAAGAGGGCGTAGGAGGAAAGCCACAGCGTTTTGTTTCAATACATGTTTCTCTAACCCTTCTTTTGAGGTTGGGTGTTCCCTAGGACTCTGTCCTTGTCCTCTTATTGACTCATCCTCACCCGCTGTCCTCCCCTCACTTCTCTTCATTCTCGTTCTTCCTGAATGAGATCATTCATTCCCCGTGACTTCAATGTTTCCTCATATGTTGATGATCCAAGTCTACAAATCTGTCTTTTCTCTTTCATGCTGAGGATATTTTCCATGATCAAGAGGCATTTCAAGCCTAGTGTGTTCAAACTGAATTTAATATTCTCCCACATCAGTTCCTGCTCCTGCTCTCCCACCTTCTCCCTTCACTGCTGTATTTGTCATTTTCGTTAATGGCACCTCTATCCTCTCATTGTCCTGAGCTGAAAACGTGGAAGTCATCCCAGATTCCTCCTTGTTTTGCACCCCAGCATATAGACCCCTTATAAAGTCTGTCAATTCCAACTGCAGGAATATTTCCAGAATCCAGCTCCACTTGCCTGTTGTCACTGTTCCCCCACTTCTTTCCATGCCAGTCCTTGTCATGAGAGTAAAACCTTCCTAAAAACCCTGATGGCATACCTTGCATAGAGAGACACGAGGAAGCAACGACACTGGACAAGGGGGCCTGGATTCTAAGTGTACCATTCTGCAGAGAGAGCCCTTCTGCCTCCCCATTACCTGAGGATCAACCACAGGATCTTGATCGTGGCAATGCTCTGTGTCACCTCATCTATCAAATAGGGATAGTCCCTGCCTGTAAAATTTTGTTGAGGATTAAATGAGATGATACATGTCAGTGCTTAGCATGAGGCTAAGTACCAAGTGAATGGGAGTGATGATGATGACAATGATGACTTCTTTCAGAATCCATCTCTTATCTACCTTGCCAGCCCCATATCACACTACACTCCTCCATGCCCCTTGTAATCTGGTTGCCATGAATATCACTGCTTCCTATCACAACACTTGGTCTTTCCACATGCTGTTCTTTTTGCCTGTACTTACCTTGTTTTACCAAGCAGACTCTTCTTTTCAAAAGGACTTGACTTGGAATCGCCATCTGTGAGCTCATAGCTGACTCTGCAAAGCAGGCTTGGTGACTCCCTTCCCTCTGTCTCCATAGTTCTCAGTCCCTCCTTCTGTCATAGTCCTGCACTAATGAACTTTCTATGTATCTGGTCTCATCTACCCCAGACTCTTGGTTTTTGAAGGATAGAGATAGGGCCTGATGATCTTTTCCTCCCTCTACCCAGCCCAGGTTTGACATAGAATAGGCATCTGATAAGTGTTTGATGATTGAATATCAGTAAGGATGCTCTCAAATTTGATAGGTTTTCTACGTATGTAGAGTTAAAAATACATTTAAGAAAAATAAAAATAACAATAGCTTTCCTTTCTTGAGTATTAACTTTGTAGCAGGAGGCACTGTGCTAATTTTTTTTTTCCCCCACAGGCATGACTTCATTTAGTTTGCTAAATGATCCCATGAGTTACCCTGATTGTCTCTGTTTACAGATGAGAAAACCAGGGCTTAGAAGGGAGGGGAACTTGCTGGAGGTTGAGAGATAACAGGACCAAACCTGGCCCCCTGACTCCAGGCTCGGGGAGGGACGGGAAAGTGAGAAGGGGAAGGAAGATGACCAAGCCAGGGGAAGTGTGTTTGGGAGAGAAAGGGAAGGATGAGGAGAAGGACATTGAAAATGCACAAGAGAGGCAGTGAGAGCAGGCGAGGAAAGGAAGAGAAAGGAAAGAGAGAAGGAAACTAGGAGACCAAGTTGGAAAATAAGCAGGACATAAACAAGAGGAGAAAGGGAAGAAGTGTTCCCACCACTTTAGAATTTTGTGGTAACAGCTGCGTGCCTAACAGAATATAAACAGACTTCAGTGTCGACATGACAACTTACAACAAAAGCAATCTGATATACATTATATGGGAAATAGAATAATTTATTGTTGAGGCATGGTAATTAGATATAATTGGTAAGCAGTTTATAAATTTGGCTGTGCTAACCATCACTTTGACAAACACATACACAGACTGGCTTAAATATTTTTACTTCTATTTTTGCCCAATATCTATACTCTGTAAGCCCTACAGCTGTTGGCAGCTGTCAATATGATTAAAACATTATCTATACCTGATTCACTTTGCTGTACAGCAGAATCGAACACAACATTGTAAAGCAACTATACTCCAATAAAAATTAGTTAAAAAATAAATACAACATTATCTATACCTCCTACCCTCACATCACACTCAGAGCTGCACACATGTAGGACTGAGGCCTGGGCTTATTCCTTACCTTATCCCTCACTGGTCTAACCTCCCAAGGCTAAGATTTCCCTTTTGCATCAAGATGTCCCTTCCCTGGAGTCTTAGAGGTGTGTTCCATCTCCCACCCCCCATCCCTTAGGGACCTGGAACAGGGGGCTCCTGGGGAATATTCTTGGGCTGGTAGGCAGGGTTGCCAGCTGATATGTTGCAAGGTCACCATGTCCAGAGGTGGGAAGACTCACTGAGGCTTTGCTTTTCAGGCTTTGGGAGCTTACGGCCAGAGGGAGGAAAGGGGCAGGGGCAGGACCAGAGAAGGTAGAGGGCAGCAGGAGGAGAGAAGGGGCTGATTCCCTAATCCTGCCATCCCACTTCCCATCCTTAGACCCCACTATTACTCCGCAGATGGGTTCTCCATTGTTCACCTAAGCCTTCCAGGCAGCTCCCCTACCCTCCGCTCTTGGTGGGTCAGTCCTCTTGGTGGGTTGTGTTGAGAGGCAAGTGCCTGAGTGAGGAATATGAAGGAAAGTCAGGGAAACAGGGAAAGGAAACTGAGAGAGTGAAAGCGGAGAAAAGGGGAGGGAGTAGGAGGAGAGATGACAGATGGGGAGGAAGGAAGGAGGGGGAGGAACCACATTCTTATGGAGTGAGCTGTATTTACATGTATATTTATCCTGGAAACAGCCCTGGGAGGAAGGAATTATTACCTCTATTTTACAGATTCGGGGATTGAATCTTAGGAAGGGTAAGTGACTTGGTCAAAGTAACACTAGATAGAAAGTAACTGAGCTAGGATCGGGGTCTGTTATCCTAAAAGTCTCTCCTGTACATTACAGTGTCTCCGAAGAGGAGGAGAAGGCAGAGTTGGGGAAAGAGAGGCAAGCAGAACAGAACGGAGACTGGAGAATAGACGGGTGGGGGACAGGAGGCCCTCTCAGGGGCTGAGGACTGGGGTTGGGCTCCTTGAAGCTGTGTGGGACCTTTCCCCCTTGGCCCATCTTGTCCCTGAGTCCTGAGAACTGGAGAGGACCCACTGCTCAAAGGACGTAGAGGATGCATGCCCCTGCGGGGACACCCCAGCTCCTCCCTTGACCCTGAGTTGAAGCCAGGCCTAGGGGCGCTCCCTGAGCAGCACCCTGGGCAAGGAACGAGAGCTGCCAAGAATCTGCCTGCGCTACTCTCTGGCTTCAACTCCTCCTCCTGTCTCTTCCCCCACTGTCCTGGCCCCTACCTCTTCCCTTTCTTTCCCAATCTCCTCTGATTCCTTTGTCTTCCTGTCACTCTCCCTCATGTTTTCAATCTGTCTTCCCACTGGTTCTATCCCCTTAGTTTATTGCCATGGCCCTGGCCTCCCACTGTAAGCACATCTTCTCTTTAAAGCCTCATTACCCATTCACACTTACCTCCTTTATTTTGCTGCAGAATGTCTTACAGGGGTTATACTCACTGTCCTCAATTCACCCTAATGTGTATATAGACATTTTGACAGGGGAAGTTCAGAGGGCTGCCTTCAAGATAACTATCTAATGAGCATTTTCATTATGTGTCACTGTCCCCAACAACCTGTCCAGGTATGTTCTGAGGCTCAGAGAGCTTACTTGCCCTGGATTCTGTAATGTTAGTAGAAAAAGCAGGAATCCAAGATCAGGTTGTTTGACTTCAAAGGACAAGCTTGCAGCCACCACATCCTGCTGCCCCTTGAGCAGGTCAGCAGGCTGTTCCCCTGGTTGCCAGTTGGTGAGCTTGTTATGGCTAGAGTGGGTCATATGTCCTGTAGACTTTGGACCATAAGTCAACAGCATACCAAAAACAGAGCTACCTTTCTGGGGAAGACTAATATTAGCTCAGGAGACTGATGATCTAGAGTAAGATGAATGACAATTTATTAATTGAAAATATATAATATATAACTGTCAGGAGGGCCAGAATGTTCACTTCAGCATGCATGACTGGTGTATTCTTCCCCTGTAGGCAGACTTCTGGGGGAAAGCAAGTTATTATCAGTAGGTTGCTTGGTGATCGTGGAACTGGAGCAGGGGGAATTAACTATAATAACTTGATTGTTGAATGGCCTCTGATCATTAAAGAGAATCTCCATTTTAATCCTTGGCTTAAAGCGTTGAGTCACCTGCAAGCAGGTGTACCCATTTTCACTATAAGTAGGGACCTCTTTGAGGAATCATAATATGACCAGTATGCACTCTTCTGCTCACAGCTGCTTAAGTAGCATTTCCAACTTGGATGTCTTGTTATGTCCTCAATCTCAAGGTATCTGAAACCAACTTCTTATCTTCCCTAAACAAATTGGAGTTTTCTCATTACTTTGCCATTTTTTCCATTAGAAGAATTACTTTCTGTGACCAAGATTCAAAACCTGAACTTGAAATGTAAAAAAACCCAAATTCTTCATGCAAGCGTCACTCTCAATCTTTTCCAAAAAAAGTACTCACTTAAATGAATTAATATACGTGAAACACTTAGCTATTTTGGGTACATTTACCTCTCTACTTACTTTCCCCAGACCTGTCTTTCTGTAAAAACCCACTAAGACTTTCACACAAGAAAACCACCATTTTAATCCCTTGCATAAGGTGAAGGCGAGGGTAAGATAAAACATATTCAGCAACTTAACTTTTTCTATTTCTTCTGCTTCGGGGTGATTTCATAAAAGGAGGAATGTTTTTATGTAAACAATGTTTGCTTCAGTACTTGTAAATGTTGAATTTCAAAATCCTAAGTTCCTACTTCTAGAGCTAGATTTCGTTTTAACAAATCCTTCTTTGTCACCTGAGTTTTTTCAGTGTATTTCCATAGACCCTCACTGATCTGAAAGTTCAATAAAAGATGGCTTTTTCTTTACTCTGACATCCTTTAGAGGTGGAGCGAGTGTCAGCTGGGGTATTTTGGTGAATTGATAAGTGTACAACAATAAAAGGACTAAATTTTACTTCCTCAAATTTACACTAGAATCTGCTACATTAGTATAAATCCTCCATTAAATATACCTGGGTTGCTGCTATTAAAAGGAAAAGATTTGATTGTAGGAAACATGGACTTGAATCCTTAGTTTTTGTTGTAACCACATGTCTTAGAGAGTAAAAATACTTGAATAAGATCATTAATAAGAAACACTTCACAAACCTTAGAGAAATATTGTTTAATTCATACAACTGTAATTATATTATCACTCTGGATTAAACATGAAATAGAGAATATTTTCTTCAAAAATAAAAATGGGTAAAATTTAAAAAATGGATTTATTCATTATTTTAAAGATAAAAGGTTTCAAAGATACTTTGGAAGATGGTATTAGAGAAATTAAAAGCAAAGAAATAATTGGATGGTTTAAAGGTAATTTTAGGAAGGATATGGTTTTGCTTTATGTTTAATTGTCTAGTGGCTTTTAAAGTGAAAAGTGCTTATAAGAAGATCTAAAATAAGAGAAGGTTTACATGGATATTTTCTCTTTAGTTACCTTTATATTACACAAATACATATTTAAGTTCATCCTTTGTTCTGGCTATCTGTTAGTGCTAATCCCTCAAAGCAAGCTAGCAAACCAATAAGGAGAAAGAAAGAAAAGGTTGGCCAGTGGCCGGTACTCCTAATAACTTCCTGAGAGATTGAATTTCTTTCTTCTGCCTGCATTCTCATTGCCACCTGTCAGGGTGGAGAGTCCCTTTTGCCATCCTACTTAAAGAATCATTCTGCTTTTCACCAGCTCGAGGGACTCTGAGCCCATGAAAACAGAATATGTTTACTTAGTCTCCAGAGAGAGTTTTCAAGCCCTAACTAGTTGGCTTAGAACTTGCTGATGAGCCTTAACCCTCTGGCCAGATGGGGCCACCAGATCAAGGTGTCATTGTCACAGAATCCATTCATCCTTCTCCATGTTGCCATTTTGTATTGGTTGTGACTATTTGTTGGAACAAAGATAGTCCCTCATGGATAAAAAACCCGCTTTTGTCCATGTTATTTCTCACAGAAAGGCTTTTCCTCAAAAGATCCTTTCTGTTCATCTTCTTTTAGAGCCAGAGTGCCTCCTCTTGCCCTTCTACCCCAAGATTTGCAAATTCCTCCTCCTTTCTTGTGCTCTTCAGTTTGCCTGCAACACTCTTCTTATCGCTAACCAAATACTTCTCATTTTTTGAGGTTCTTCCTAGGCTGGAGGTGGGGGATGCACAGGACGATAGGGACCAGCCAGAGGTAGGGAGCAGCCAAGAAAGCCATGACGGTTCCCAGTTTGGGAAGATCTAAGATGTTCTTGAACTTGGGGTTGGGGTCTAGGAAGGGATAGTTGCTAAAAGGGAAATAAATGCCTTTTAGCATCTGGAAGCCCTTGCTTCATTCCTCATAGACACTGAGAACATTAATCATTCTTTCATTTAGCAAATTTTTATTGAGCACTGCCACATGCCAGGCATGCATTAGACACTGAAGATACAGCTATGGACAAGACAGATTGGGTCTCTGCCCCACTGGAGTTTGTAGACTAATGGGAAAGCAGCCAATATAATAGGCAAATACATTCTAGAATGATAAGGGCTCTGAAATGGGAAGTTCTGGATTCTATGGGAGCACATAGGAGGTGCTCTTACCTCTGATTTGGGGGACCAGGGGAGAACTCCTAGAGAAAGTGATGTATGAGTTGATATTGAAAAGATGAGTACAAGTTAGTCAGGTGAAGGGGCTGGTGATGGGGTTAGATTATGACAGGCAGAGAGAAGAGCATGTGTCAAGGCCCTCAAATAAAAAGAAGCTGAGTTATTTCTGTAGTATAGACATGGGGTGGTGGAGCAAGGAAGAATGGGGGCTGTAAGGAGAGTGATGAGAAATCAGGGTAGAAAGACTAGCAGGGACCAGGTTGCAGAGGGGCCAAGGAGTCATGCTGCAATTGGATCTTTTTTTCTAAGGCCAGTGGGATGTTATTGAAGGGTTTTAAGCAGGGGTGTGATATGATACCATTTAACTTTTAAAAAGATCACTGTGGCTTCAGTGTGGACCCTAGTCTATGGGTGGCCAAGGCTGGAGCGGGGAAACCTGTTAGAAGGAATGCAGGGGAAAGCAGTCACTGGTCAGCAGGCATGTCCTAGAGGCATCTGCTGCCTAAAACTGGGGTAGGGGGAGCAGTGAGGAGGGGGCGGGGGGATTGTTTTAGGCAGCCTTGGTGGCAGTTGGTAGAAGGCATGGGAAGAAGAACAGAAGAGTTATTGATGGGTTATATTTGAGGAACTGTCCCTGCTTCTAGCAGCACCTGGCAGCAGTACTCCCATCTTGTTGCATTCATCAATTTTAGTGACTGGTTTCTGGAAAAGCAGTGGGTTTTACAAAGTGTTGATGGCCCTACTTGTCAGGGGCACCCCAGGGGTGGCTATTCCCTCAGTGGGCTGCTGCTTTTCCTGGAGGTGGTGGAAGGGGACTCATGAATCTGGGAGCACAACAGGGAGAAATATTGATGGTTTCAGGCCTTTTAGACACTAGAAATTTGTAATGGAACAGTAGGTGTTGATGAAATTCCTCTGCATCCTACTTTCTTGTAGCTGCTAAACCATAAATGCTGCTCTTCCTCTTTTCTGGTCTCCATATGACTGACCAGCTTCTTCTTTCATGGGTGTTTAATGCATCCTGCCACACCATGTCTTTGAGCAGGAACAAACAAGTCATGTCTCTTTCTAACCTAAAGAGTATGAATTCAGAACCTCTGCCTACCCTGTCATGTGTTTGCAAAGGTGCTTGAGTTCACTTCCATGGTCCTTTGGGTTCTAAATGTTGAAGTTATTTGTTAGCCCTTTATTTATTCACTCTAAATCCTTAATAGAGTTTGCCATGTGAAGGAAATTAGACATGTAGGGAAAAAATAAAAGATAATAATGACATATTTCTGCCCCCTATTTATTTATTTCTAAATAATTTTTTTCTTCCAGTTTTATTGAGAAATAATTAACATACAGCACTGTATAAGTTTAAGGTGTATAGCATAATGATTTGACCCACATCATGGAATGATTACTACAGTAAATTTAGTGAATGTCCATCATCTCATATAGATAAAAAATTTTTGAAAAGTTGTTTTTCTTGTGATGAGAACACAGGATTTATTCTCTTAATGACTTTTATATATAACACACAGCAGTGTTAATTATATTAATCATGTTGTACATTACATCCCTAGTACTTACTATCTTCTAACTGGAAATTTGTACATTTTAATCACTTTTATCCAATTCCCCCTCCTCCCACCCCCTGCCTCTGGTAACCACAAATCTGATCTCTTTTTCTGTGAGTTTGTTGTTTGTTTTTTGAAGTGTAACTGACCTACAACACTATGTTAGTTCCTGGTGCACAGCACAGTGATTGCATATTTCTGTACATTACAAAATGATCATCATGATAAGTCTAGTTACCATCTATCACCATGCAGAGATATTATATTACTATTGACTATATTCCCCACTCAGTACATTTCATCCTCATGACTCATTTTGTCACTGGAAGTTTATACCTCTTAATCTCCCTATTTCACTCATTCTCCCTCCCCCTGCCCCCTCCCCCACAACTACCTGTTTGTTCTCTGTACCTATGAGTCTGTTTCTGTTTCATTATATTTGTTCATTTGTGTTGCCCAGTAAGTGAAATCATACAGTATTTGTCTTATTTCACTTAGCATAATACCCTCTAGGTCCTTCTATATTGTCAAAACTGGCAAGATTTCATTCTTTTTTATGGCTGAATAGTATTCCATTACATATATACATCACATCTTCGTTATCCATTCATCTATCAATGGGTACTTAGGTTGCTTCCATATATTGGCTATTGTAAATAATGCTGTGATGAACATAGGGGTGCTTAATGTCTTTTTCAAAAAATAAATTTATTTTTATTTATTTATTTTTGGCTACATTGGGTCTTCATTGCTGCGCACAGGCTTTCTCTAGTTGCGCCGAGCAGGGGTTACTCTTCGTTGCAGTGTGCAGGCTCCTCATTGTGGTGGCTTCTCTTGTTGCAGAGCATGGGCTTCAGTAGCTACAGCACATGGGCTCAGCAGTTGTGGCTTGCAGGCTCTAGAGCGCAGGCTCAGTAGTTAATAGCACATGGGCTTAGTTGCTCTGCGGCATGTGGTATCTTCCCAGAACAGGGCTTGAACCCATGTGCCCTGCATTGGCAGGCAGATTCTTAACCACTGAGCCACAGGGGAAGTCCCTCACTGTAGTTTTGATTTGCATTACCCTGCTGATTAGTGATGTTGAGCATCTTTTCATGTGTCTGTTTGCCATCTGTATGTCTTCTTTGGAAAAATGTCTCTTCGGGTCTTCTGACCATTTTTTAATGGGGTTGGTTTTTTTTTTTTTGATGTTGATTTGTATGAGTTCTTTGTATATTTTGGATATTAACCCCTTATCAGATATATCATTTACAAATATCTTCTCCAGTGCAGTAGGTAGCCTTTTTGTTTTGTTGATAGTTTCTTTCACTGTGCGAAAGCTTTTTAGTTTGATGTAATTCCATTTTTTGCTTATGTTTCCCTTGCCTATTATCATACTAAGTAAAGTAAGCCAGACAGTGAAATACAAATATCATATGACATCACTTCTATGTGGCATCTAAAAGAAAAAAAAGACACAAATGATCTTATTTCCAAACAGAAAGAGACTCACAGACACAGAAAACAAACTTATGGCTGACAAATAGGAGAGAGGGTGGGGGAAGGGTTATATTAGGAGGCTGGCATTAATATATACACACTACTGTGTATAAAATAGAGAGCCAACAAGGACCTACTGTATAGTACAGGGAACTATACTCAGTAGTATGTAATAATCTATAAGGGAAAAGAATCTGAAAAAGAATATATATATATATATAGATAGATAGATGATAGATAGATATAGATATTGATGCAATTTATGGCAGAGTGTTCTGCCTATGTTTTCCTCTAGGAGTTTTATAGGATCTGGCCCTTACAGTTAGGTCTTTAATCAATTTTGAGTTTATTTTTGTGTACGATGTTAGAGAATGCTCTAATTTCATTCTTTTACATGTAGCTGTTCAGTTTTCCCAGCACCACTTATTGAAGACTGCCTTTTCTCCATTGTATTCTTGCCTCCTTTGTCATAGATTAATTGACCATAGGTGAGTCAGTTTATTTCTGGGCTTTTTATCCTGTTTCAGTGATCTATATCTCTGTTTTTGAGCCAGTACCATATTGTCTTGATTACTGTAGCTTTGTACCATAGTCTTAAGCCAGGGAGCCTGATTCCTCCAACTGTTTTTCTTTCTCAAGATTGGTTTCACTATTTGAGGTCTTTCATGTTTCCATACAAATTTTAAAATTTTTGCTTCTAGTTCTGTGAAAAATGCCTATGGTAATTTGATAGGGATTGAATTGAGTTTGTAAGCTGCCTTGGGTAGTGTGGTCATTTTGACAGTCTTGATTCTTCCAAATCAGGAACATGGTATGGGCTTCCCTGGTGGCGCAGTGGTTGAGAGTCCGCCTGCCGATGCAGGGGACACGGGTTCGTGCCCCGGTCTGGGAAGATCCCACATGCCACAGAGCGGCTGGGCCCGTGAGCCATGGCCACTGAGCCTGCGCCTCTGGAGCCTGTGCTCCGCAACGGGAGAGGCCACAACAGTGAGAGGCCCGCGTACCACAAAAAAAAGAAAAAAGAAGAACATGGTATATCTTTCTAGCTGTTTATGTCTCCTTTGATTTCTTTCATCAGCATCTTATAGTTTTTGGAGTACAGGTCTTTTGCCTTGTTAGGTAGGTTTATTCCTAAATATTTTATACTTTTTGATGCGATGGTAAATGGGATTGTTTTCTTAATTTTTCTTTCTGATCTTTCATTATTAGTGTATAGGATTGCACCAGATTTCTGTGTATTATTTTTTTTCCCTGCAACTTTACTGAATTCATTGATGAGCTCTAGTTGTTTTCTGGTAGCATCTTTAGGATTTTCTATGTATAGTATCATGTCATCTGCAAACAGTGACAGTTTTACTACTTTTCCAGTTTGTATTCCTTTTATTTATTTTTCTTCTCTGATTGCTGTGGCTAGGACTTTCAAAACTATGTTGAATAAAAGTGATGAGAGTGGACATCCTTGTCTTTTTCTTGATCTTAGAGGAAATGCTTTCATTTTTTTCACCATTGAATATGATGTTAACTGTAGGTTTGTGGTATATGGTCTTTATTATATTGAGGTAGGTTCCCTCTGTGCCCACATTCTGGAGGGTTTTTATCAGAAATAGGTGTTGAATTTTGTCAAAAGCTTTTTCTGCATCTATTTAGATCATATGGTTTTTATTCTTCAATTTGTTAATGTGGTATATCACACTGATTGATTTGCAGATATTAAAAAACCCTTGTATCCTTGGGATAAATCCCTCTTGATCATGGTGTATGATCCTTTTAATGTATTACTGGGTTTGGTTTGCTAGTATTTGTTGAGGATTTTTATGTCTATGTTCATCAGTGATATTGACCTGTAATTTTCTCTTTTTGATGGTATCTTTGTCTGGTTTTGGTATCAGGATGATGGTGGCCACATAGAATGAATTTGGGAGTGTTTCTTCCTCTGCAATTTTTTGAAATAGTTTCAGGATAGGTGTTAGCTCTTCTCTAAATGTTTGATAGAATTCACCTGTGAAGCCATCTGTTCCATGACTTTTGTTTGTTGGGAGTTTTTTTTTTTTTTTTTTGCGGTATGCAGGCCTCTCACTGCTGTGGCCTCTCCCGTTGCGGAGCACAGGCTCCGGACGCGCAGGCCAGCGGCCATGGCTCACGGGACCCGCCGCTCCAAGGCATGTGGGATCTTCCCGGACCGGAGCACGAACCCGTGTCCCCTGCATCAGCAGGCGGACTCTCAACCACTGCACCACCAGGGAAGCCCTGTTGGGAGTTTTTAATCACAGATTCAATTTCAATACATAGAATTGGTCAAGTCATATTTTCTATTTCTTACTGGTTCAGTCTTGGGAGATTGTACCATTCTAAGAATTTGCCCATTTCTTCTAGGTTGTCCTTTTCATTGGTGTATAGTTGCTTGTAGTAGTCTCTTATGATCCTTTGAATTTCTGTGGTGTCAGTTGTAATTTCTCCTTTTCATTTCTGATTTTATTGATTTGGACCCTCTCCCTTTTTTTTTCTTGATGACTCTGGCTAAAGTGTTATCAATTTTGTTTATCTTTTCAACTCTTAGTTTATTGGTCTTTGCCATTGTTTTCTTTGTCTCTATTTCATTTATTTCTGCTCTGATCTTTATGATTTCTTTCCTTCTGCTAACTTTGGGTTTTATTTGTTCTTCTTTCTCTAGTTGCTTTAGGTGTAAGGTTAAGTTGTTTGTTTGAGATTTTTCTTGTTTCCTGAAGTAAGCTTGTATCACAATAAACTTCCATCTAAGAACTGCTTTTGCCACATCCCATAGGTTTTGGATTGTTGTGTTTTCATTTTCATTTGTCTCTAGGTATTCTTTTTATTTCCTCTTTGATTTCTTCAGTGATCCATCAGTTGTTTCATAGCATATTGTTTAGCCTCTATGTGTTTGTGGTTTTTTTTTTTTTTTTTTTTTTTTTTTTTGCGGTACGCGGGCCTCTTACTGCTGTGGCCTCTCCCGTTGAGGAGCACAGGCTCCAGACGCGCAGGCTCAGCAGCCATGGCTCACGGGCCCAGCTGCTCCATGGCATGTGGGATCTTCCCGGACCAGGGCACAAACCCGTGTCCCCTGTGTCGGCAGGTGGACTCTCAACCACTGTGCCACCAGGGAAGCCCTGTTTGTGTTTTTTGCATTTTTTTCTTGTAATTGATTTCTAATCTCATAGTGTAGTGGTCAGAAAAGATGCTTGTTGATATGATTTCAGTTTTCTTAAGTTTACCAAGACTTCCTTTGTGGCCCAGCATGTGATCTGTTCTGGAGAGTGTTCCATGTACACTTGAAAAAAAGGTGTATTCTTCTGCTTTTGGATGGAGCACTCTATAAATATCAATTAAGTCCATGTGTTCTAATGTATTATTTAAGGCCTGTGTTTCCTTATTGATTTCCTGTCTGGATGATCTGTCCATTGATATAAGTGGAGTGCTAAAGTCCCCCTCTATTATTGTATTACTGTCGATTTCTCCTTTATGTCTGTTAACATTTGCCTTATATATTGAGGTGTTCCTCTGTTGAGTGCATATATATTTATAATTATTATATCTTCTTCTTCAATTGAGCCCTTGATCATTATGTAGCGTCATTTGTCTATTGTAACAGTCTTTATTTTAAACTCTATTTTGTCTGATATGAGTATTGCTACTCCAGCTTTCTTTTGATTTGCATTTGCATGGAATACCTTTTTCTGTCCCCTCACTTTCAGTCTGTTTGTGTCTCTAGATCTGAAGTGGGTCTCTTATAGACAACATATATGTGGGTCTTATTTTTGTATTCATTCAGCCAGTCTATTTCTTTTGGTTTGAGCATTTAATCTGTTTACATTTAAGTTAATTATTGATATGTATGTTCTTATTGCCATTTAAAAAGTATTTTGGATTTGTTTTTGTAGGTCTTTTTTATCCCTTTTCTCTTTTGTTCCCCTCTCTTGTGATTTGATGATTATATTGTTGTGTTTGGATTCTTTTTCTTTTGTGTGTGTATATCTATTATAGATTTTTCATTTGTGGCTACCATGTGGTTTTGATATAGCAGTCTATATGTATACATGATTGTTTTAAGTTGCTGGTCTCTTAATTTCAAATGCATCTCAAATATCCTGCATTTTTGCTCTCCTCCTCTCACAATTACTGTTTTGATATCATATTTGTGTGTAGATTATTTCCTACCCTTACTGTATGTTCGCCTGTACTGGTGAGCTTTACCATTTTGTAATTTTCCTGTTTCTAGTTGTTGCCTCTTCTATTGAAAGAGTTCCTTTAGCATTTGTTGTAATGCTCATTTGGTGGTGCTGAATTCTTCTAGCTTTTGATTTTGCAATCAATTCTGAATGAGAGACATGCTGGGTAGATTATTCTTGGTTGTAGGTTTTTCCCTTACATCACTTTAAATGTATTGTGCCACTCCCTTCTGGCCTGTAGAGTTTCTGCTGAAAAATCAGCTGATAGTCTCATGGGGATTCCCTTGTATGTTATTTGTTGCTTTTCCTTTGTTACTTTGGATATTTTCTCTTTGTCTTTAGTTTTTGTCAGTTTGATTACTATGTGTCTTGGCGTGTTCCTTCTTCAATTAACTCTATATGGGACTCCGCACTTCCTGGATTTGGGTGACTGTTTTGGGAAGGAATTACTTTTGGTACTTGAATAAAAGGCAGGTAATGGAGTGTTACCTCTGAGATAGTCTGATTCACAGGGTTTTGGATATGTTAGAACATTTGGCTCCATTTTAATGCCAAATTGAATGTTATACTTGTGCTTACCTTACATTGTTCTATATAGCCACCATAATACAAATAGATAATTTTTGTATAAAATCATTTGTTTCCTTAAAAATTTTTTTTATTGAAATATAATTGATTTAAAATGGTGTGTTAGTTTCAGGTGTACAGCAAAATAATTCATATATATATATATATTCTTTTTTAGATTCTTTTCCATTATAGGTTATTACAAGATATTGAATATAATTCCTGTACTATACAGCAGGTCCTTGTTGGTTATATATTTTATATATAGTAGTGTGTATATTTTAATCCTGAACTCCTAATTTATCCATTCCCCCTTTCTCCTTTGGTAACCATAAGTTTGTTTTCTATGTCTGTGAGTTATAGAATTATTCTTATCTTGTTAGATTTAAGTCTCATAAATGGAGTCTATTATTCCTTATTGTGTTAATGACTTCCTAGTCATCTAGATTTGACTAGGAAGAAAGCTGAATGATGGCAATTTATGGTTAATGAGCATTTCTCAAATACTAATGTTGTGTACATTTCTTATTTTCTTATGTAGGCCAGCTGTTGAGGCCTGGTGAAAAAAAATCAGGTGCAATAATGTTCTGCAGTAAAAAGAAATCACTTGGTAAGTACTGAGTTCTTTAGGTGACACAAAGCAAATATGATTTTTTAATATTTATTTTAATTTCACAGAGGTGTAATTTATAAACAAAAACCACACAGATCTTAAGTGTTCCATTTGCTGAGCTTTAAAGGCTGTATGTAAATGTGTAATTACCACCAAAAAGCAAGAGTTAGAACATTTCTATCACCTGAGAAATTTCCCTTGTGCCCCTTTTTATTCATTCTCCCTGTGTTCTACACAACCACCTTCTGATTTCTATCAGATTGGTTTTGCCTGTTTTTGAAATCGATATAAATGAAATCATATGGCATGTATTCTTGTATTTTGCTTCTTTCACTCAGCATAAGGTTTTTTTTGACATATATCCATATGGTTGTATGTATCAGTAGTTTGTTCTTCATTTATTTCTTTTAAAACAGTATTCCATTGTATGAATACACCAACACTTAAGACTAAGTTCATATGTTTAGAAATAATTCAGGTTCATGATGGCAAGTAACACACTTTGATTTTGGTTGAGTAATTGGTCTAGCTGAACAGTGTTAATAGTATTCCAATTTTAAAAAATACAGCATCCTGACCAGAGAGTATTAATCTTGTCTTATGTCTTGTTAGTCAGCAACAGAGTATTGTGTAGTTTTTCCTTCAATGGAAATGTATTCAGTTTATTACTGCTATTTTCTTTATTATGTTAAAAACTTTAATTAATTAATTAATTATTTTTTAAATGGCTGCATTGGGTCTTAGTTGTGGTACACGGGATCTTCATTGAGGCCTGCAGGATCTTTTGCTTTTGTGCGCGGGCTCTTTGTTGAGGTGTGCAGGCTTCTCTCTAGTTGTGGCATGCAGGTTTTCTTTTCTCTAGTTATGACATGCAGGCTCCAGGGTGCAGGGGCTCTGTAGCTGGCAACATGTGGGCTCTCTAGTTGAGGCGTGCAAGCTCAGTAGTTGTGGCAAGTGGGCTTAGTTGCCTCACGGCATGTGGGATCTTAGTTCCCTGACCAGGGATCGAACCCACATTACCTGCATTGGAAGGCAAATTCTTTACCACTGGACCATCAGGGAAGTCCTTATTTTCTTTATTTTTGACTATGGACTTGTTAGAGACCAAAGGCTGGATTAGAGTATATCTAATACCCTATCCCTCCTTCTAATCATATCTCTGACAGGTGGTTAAGCTATTTTGATAGGCAATTATTTCATGGTTCAGCCTGTTCCCTTGTTGGACACACTGATTGCAATGTTCAGTCTCATAATGAGCTGAAATCTGTCTCAATGTAATTTGCACACATAGATCATTAGTTGTGCCCTCTGGGACAATACTTTCATATTCCCAGTGCCAATTTAAGAGTCTAGAATTATTGTTATCGTTTTTTTCTTTTTCAAATAAAATGATTTATTTATATCCAGTCACTGGTATAATCTTAATAGTGTAAACAATAGATTAACCAGTTTTGACAGGGACAAGTTTTCAACAGAATATATTGTTGCAAGGTTTTGATAAGTTCATTCTCACTCTTTTAAAATAATTTGTACATATATGTGAATGTATATGTATAAAATAAGCAATTTTTTATAAATAAAAATAAGAAAATAGAAGTGACTGTAATTGGACAATCCAGAGATAAACACTCCAGACTGCCAAGCTGCACAATTTAGAGGGCTCCAATTCAGTGACCTCTATTAATACATTAATGTATATTCATCCATATATTCCCAAATGGAACTGTGGTGTGCATTACTTTGAACCTGCTCTTAAAACATAATACTGTAATCGTAGATACCTTTTCTGTCTTTAAACCTTTCTCTATAACATTATTCTTTTTTACATTTTCCTCTAACTTTTAATTTTGAAAATGTTGGATTTTACAACAAAATTAAAAGAATGGTAAACACCCAAATACCTTTCACCTAAATTCTACAATTATTACCATTTTGCCACATTTGCCTCCTCTCCTCCCCCTCACTGCCACCAGCACACACCCACACACATGCACACACATACACTTTTTGTTGTCATTAGGATATTTGAAAGTAAGTTGTAGACATCATGACTCTTACCCCCAAATATTTTTTAAACCTCTTTATTGGAGTATAATTGCTTTACAATGTTGTGTTAGTTTCTGCTGTATAACAAAGTGAATCAGCTATATGTATACATATATTCCCATATCCCCTTCCTCTTGCATCTCCCTCCCACCCTCCCTATTCCACCCCAAATATTTCAGTACAGATCTCCTAAGAACAAGGACATTCTCCTATTTAACTACAATATCATCACCACACCTAAGAAATGTAACATTGGTGAATAAGTAACATACATTCCAGTTTTCAGTTTTCCCAATTGTCCCTATGTCTCATGTCTCAGAGCTTGTTTTTATTTTTGGTACAATATTTAACCAATGTTCACACATTGTGTTTGGCTTTTAATCCCTTTATTTTCTTTTAGATTTAGAATAGATTTTCATTATATTGAATTTTGGAAAAGTCCAGTCCAGCTCCTAAATCTATTTGGATTGAATATTTTGGATACAAATACTATATAGATTATATATAAATATTTATAAATTTTATTTATTTATTTTTGGCTTCATTGGGTCTTCATTGCTGTGCACTAGCTTTCTCTAGTTGCGGTGAACGGGGGCTACTCTTTTTGTGGTGTGCAGGCTTCCATTGTGGTGGCTTCTCTTGTTGCTAGCATGGGCTCTAGGCACATGGGCTTCAGAAGCTGTGGCACGCAGGCTCAGTAGCTGTGGCTCACAGGCTCTAGAGCACAGGCTCAGTAGTTGTGGCGCATGGGCTTAGTTGCTCCATGGCATGTGAGATTTTCCTGGACAAGGGCTCGAACCCATGTCCCCTGCATTAGCAGGGAGATTCCTAACCATAGCGCCACCAGGGAAGCCCAATACTTGTTTTTTAAATGGACAATTAATAAATTAGTTACTTGAAACTGTTTTGATTGGGAATGCAACTTGCTGATCTTCCTCATACAGAATTTCATTTTACAGTCAGTCATAGGTATTTGTAATGAGTTGTAAATAGCTCATTTGTAAATAGCTGTGTAATGAGGCTAAATGTTTTGGCTACATAGCTGGGTCTGTATCCACTGTGGTGCTGATTGGCAGAGAAAGCTGAGGTCAGTTCCTTCCTCTTGGACTTGTTAGAATGGCCAAATGACTTGAGGGACTGACATTGGTGTCACCATCATTTACATCATTGTGATTGGGAATGAGGCATCTTTAGGTTCTATCAATTCCTATAGATCTAGTTATAGGCTGGAGACCTTTTTCAATCTAAAATATTCATTTAGGGCTTCCCTGGTGGTGCAGTGGTTGAGAGTCCGCCTGCCGATGCAGGGGACACGGGTTCGTGCCCCGATCCCGGAAGATCCCACATGCCGCGGAGCGGCTGGGCCCGCGAGCCATGGCCGCGGAGCCTGTGTGTCCGGAGCCTGTGCTCCGCAACGGGAGAGGCCACAGCAGTGAGAGGCCCGCGTACAGCAAAAAAAAAAAAAAAATAAAAAATAAAATAAAATAAAATAAAATATTCATTTACTTATTCAGTTAGTCAGCAAACATTTTTGAGTGCCTATGTTATGCTAGGTAGTACCAACTTTTCTTGACTTCCCGTAGCTTTTTATGATTCAATAAAACACATGTATCCTCACACAAATAAGTTTACAGTAACAATGATAACTTAATAACAGTTTACTAAACATCGCTACCACTATATTTTCCAGAGAAGCACAGACTAAAGAACTTCTAATCAGCCTGGGGTTGTCAGGGGGAAAATCATGCAGAAGTGATATTTTACCTCAGTGAGTTATTTAATATCTGCAACATTTAAGAAAGGTGCACTTACATTTATATAAACTTCTACAACATTATCAGGAAGCTTGGGACATTGATGATGTATGTCAGAATTTAACAAGCCAACCATGAGTGTTGTGAGAAAACAAAAATTTTCTCCTAGATATATGCTTTATTATTTATTATCTCCATATTCACATAAATCCCACATTCTTCAAGATGTAAAAAATTCTAATTGACTCAAATATTTAAAACATGCTTACAGTCTATTTTCTATTTGTTATTTGTAATTCACCCTTTCTGTATAAGCTCAAATGTGAGGTCCAGAGACAATTACTTTAAAGTGTATATGTGCTTTTCTACAGAGCAATCAGGAAGAGCATTGTTCATGTGTAAAATACCTAATTCAGATTTTAGGTACTTTGGTAATATGGGAAGCAAAAAAAGCAGATAATTTGAGGCTTTCTTTAAGCTAGCTAAAGCTGTTCTTGATTCCAAAATGTGAGGGTTGTGGAGCAACTTGCATTACTCCACAGTGAAGCCCTTAGCATGCTCATGGGGTATGGGATGGGAAGAATCAGACTAAGGTCACACATGTCTTTCATGGGGCCTTCATGGGCCCCTTCCTCCAAAAAATATTAAAAATAATGTTTTACAATTGTGTAGGTATAAAGACAAATATAAGCCAGGTTGGATTCATTATTATGTAACCATTATTATTATATTCTTTTTTTCTTCTAATTTAAAAACAATTTTATTGGAGTTTAGTTGATTTACAATGTTGTGTTAGTTTCAGGTGTACAACAAAGTGAATCAGTTATATATATACATATGTCCACTCTTTCTTTTTTTTTAGATTCTTTTCCCATATAGGTCATTACAGAGTATTGAGTAGAGTTCCCTGTGTTATACAGCAGGTTCTTATTAGTTATCTAATTTATATATAGTAGTGAGTATATGTCAATCCCAATCTCCCAGTTTATCCCCCCCACCCCCCACTTATCCCCTCATAACCATAAGTTTGTTTTCTACATCCACGACTCTACTTTGGTTTTGTAAATGAGTTCATATGTATACTTTTTATTTAGATTCCACATATAAGGGATATCATATGATATTTGTCTTTCTGTGTCTGACTTCACTCAGTATGACAATTGCTAGGTCGATCCATGTTGCTGCAAATGGCATTATATTTTGTTCTTTCTTATGGCTGAGTAATATCTGCTAGAATGAGTTTAAACTTTAGCTATGACACATACACAAATATAAATCTATCTTGAACTACCTCATGACAGTGAATAATAAAATAATAAAACTCAGAATAGCAGTCTATGTCATACATATTTATTGTGCTTAGAACATATTTCCAAATACATTGCTCCAATTCTCTATTTCTTTATTATTTAGGATTCCCAAATGTATAATATTAATTGTCATACTTTGGTTTTGTAAAAAAAATTTCTTAATTGAAAAATTTCATCCCAAGAATTATAATCATTTATTATTAAAAAATGCTTTTATATTCCTTCTATAGACCCACACCTTAGACCGCACCTTTAATTTAGTATTTGAGCCAGTATCTGGCATATAGCAAGCACTTAATGAATGGTAGCTGTCATTATTATTTTAAATAGTTTTATTAAATGCTACTTGAGTTATAGTTCTCTGGTGGGCCTACTTCTCAACTAATGTTGCTTTCACTATTCATTCGAACAGAACTTCCTAATTTATTTTTGTTATTATTTATTTATTTATTTATTTATTTCTTGCGGTACACGGGCCTCTCACTGCCGTGGCCTCTCCTGTTGCGGAGCACAGGCTCCGGATGCGCAGACTCAGTGGCCATGGCTCACGGGCCCAGCCGCTCCGTGGCATGTGGGATCTTCCCAGATCAGGGCACAAACCCGTGTCCCCTGCATCGGCAGGCAGACTCTCAACCACTGCGCCACCAGGGAAGCCCCAGAACTTCCTAATTTAAAGGAAAATAAAATTTTTTATTTCTTGGTTTAATTTTGAAATCTGGATTTTCTTTTGATGGTGGAATGAAATCTGAAAGTTTATGAGATAATCCCAAACATGGTATTTTCTATAAAGAAAAATACTTTTAATAATTCAGAAATTAAAATCCTACTATGAATTGTAAATCTAACTTCATGCGGTGAATAAACCAATTAAGGCATCACATTTCAGTGACTTTGGCTGGAATGATCTTGTCTCACTGTGGTAGTGCTGGTTGTCTTATGATAGTCTAAACTTTGATTTGTACTTCATTCATTCATTTATTCATTTATCCATTCATCCAGTCATCCAGCCAGCCATTTCACAGGTACTTACTGAACACCTGTTATGTACCAGACACTGTTCCAAACAGAAAAAAACAACTATGGACAAAACAGATTTAAAGAAATAAAAGAACCTTCAATCTGTATGGAGCTTACATTCTTTTGGGGGGAGGGAAAGATAGTCAGCAATATAAATGAATAAGTAAGTCATCTTGTACATTGGAAGTGCTGCAGTTTTAAAAAGGGTAATCAGGGAAGGCTGAATTGAGAAAGACATAGTTGAGCAAAGATTTGAAAGAAGTGAGAGGGGAGCTATGTAGTTATCTGGAGAATAAGCATTCTAGGTGGAAGGAGCAGCAAGTGCAAACGCTTTGAGGTGGGAGTGGGCCTGGCGTGTCCAAGGAACAACATAGACGCCACTGTGACTGGAGTTGAATGAGCAAAGGGGAGGGTGGTTATAGCTGGATCCAGTTTTTTGACGCTTTAAACTAATACAAAATTAGGTATGAAAGGACATGTTCATTTAGCATGAGAAAATAAATCCCTATATATCACAAATTTGAAAATCTGAAACATACCATACATTTCACAAAACCCCAAAAAATAACATAATAGCTTCATTAATTCACTGCCTGATACACTTCTATAATACCTTTCTTCCTGTATTTTTGGCCCCATATTTTTTGACTGCCTCTGTCATGACCATTATTTTGTTATACAATTTTCTATAGAGACACTAGAAAGATAATTCAATTTTTCCTCTAGCACATTATTTAAATTAGTTTTTCTTTTTAAATTGAGGTATAGTTGTTTTACAATGTTTGTTAGTTTCTACTGTACAGCGAAGTGGAGTACCCTGTAATACACAGCAGGTTCTCATTAGTTATCTATTTTATAAATACTAGTGTATATATGTCAATCTCAATCCCCCAGTTCATGCCCCCCACACCCACCTCTGCTTTTCCCACTTGGTGTCCATACATTTATTCTCTACATCTATGTCTCTGTTTCTGCCTTGCAAACTCATTTGTCTGTACCATTTTTCTAGATCCCACGTACATCTGTTAATATACAATATTTGTTTTTCTCTTTCTGACCTACTTTACAATGTATGTCAGTCTTCAGGTCCATCCACGTCTCTACAAATGACCCAATTTCATTCCTTTTTATGATTGAGTAATATTCCATTGTATATATGTACCACATCTTCATTTTTTTAAACATCTTTATTGGAGTATAGTTGACTTACAATGGTGTGTTAGTTTCTGAGTTATAAAAAAGTCAATCAGCTATACATATACATATATCCCCATATCCCCTCCCTCTTGCATCTCCCTCCCACCCTCCCTATGCCACCCCTCTAGGTGGTCACAAAGCACCTAGCTGATCTCCCTGTGCTGTGTGGCTGCTTCCCACTAGCTATCTATTTACATTTGGTAGTGTATATATGTCTATGCCGCTCTCTCACCTCATCCCAGCTTACCCTTCCCCCTCCCCGTGTCCTCAAGTCCACTCTCTACATCTGTGTCTTTATTCCTGTCCTGCCCCTATGTTCTTCAGAAACTTTTTTTTTTTAGATTCTATATATATATGTTAGCATATGGTATTTGTTTTTCTGTTTCTGACTTACTTCATTCTGTACGACAGACTCTAGGCCCATTCACTTCACTATAAATAACTCAATTTCATTTCTTTTTATGGCCAAGTAATATTCTATTGTATATATGTGCCACATCTTCTTTATCCATTTGTCTGTTGATGGACATTTAGGTTGCTTCATGACCTGGATATTGTAAATAGTGCTGCAATGAGCATTCAGGTGCATGTGTCTTTTTGAATTATGGTTTTCTCTGGGTTTATGCCCAGCAGTGGGATTGCTAGGTCATATGGTAATTCTATTTATAGTTTTTAAAGGAACCTCCATACTGTTCTCCATACTGGCTGTATCAATTTACATTCCTACCAACAGTGCAAGAGGGTTCCCTTTTCTCCACACCCTCTCCAGCATGTATTGTTTGTAGATTTTCTGATGATGCCCATTCTAACCAGTGTGAGGTGATACCTCTGTAATTTTGATTTTCATTTCTCTAATAATTAGTGATGCTGAGCAGCTTTTCATATGCCTCTTGGCCATCTGTATGTCTTCTTTGGAGAAATGTCTATTTAGATCTTCTGCCCATTGTTGGATTGGGTTGGGTTTTTTGTTTTTTTGATATTGAGCTGCATGAGCTATTTATATATTTTGGAGATTAATCCTTTGTCAGTTGCTTTGTTTGCAAATATTTTCTCCCATTCTGAGGGTTGTCTTTTCATCTTGTTTATGGTTTCCTTTGCTGTGCAAAGCTTTTAAGTTTCATTAGGTCCCATTTGTTTATTTTTGTTTTTATTTCCATTTCTCTAGGTGGTGGGTCAAAAAAGATCTTGCAGTGATTTACGTCAAAGAGTGTTCTTCCTATGTTTTCCTCTAAGAGTTTTATAGTGTCTGGCTTTACATTTAGGTCTTTAATCCATTTTGAGTTTATTTTTGTGTATGGTGTTAGGGAGTGTTCTAATTTCTTTCTTTTCCATGTAGCTGTCCAGTTTTCCCAGCACCAGTTATTGAAGACACTGTCTTTTCTCCACTGTATATCCTTTCCTACTTTGTCATAGATTAGTTGGCAATAGGTGGGTTTATTGCTGGGCTTTCTATCCTTTTCCATTAATCTATGTTTCTGTTTTTGTGCCAGTACCATATTGTCTTGATTACTGTAGCTTTGTAGTAGTGTCTGAAGCGAGGAAGTCTGATTCCTCCAGCTCCGTTTTTTGTTTTTTTTCTTCTCAAGATTTCTTTGACTATTTGGGATCTTTTGTGACTCCATACAAATTTTAAGATTTTTTGTTCTAGTTCTGTGAAAAATACCATTGGTAATTTGATAGGGATTGCATTGAATCTGTAGGTTGCTTTGGGTAGTATAATCATTTTCACAATGTTGATTCTTCCAATCAAAGAACACGGTATATCTCTCCACCTGTTTGTTTCATCTCTGATTTCTTTCATTAGTGTCTTATAGTTTTCTGAGTACAGGTATTTTACCTACTTAGGTATAGGTTTATTCCTAGGTATTTTATTTTTTTGTTGCAGTGGTGAATGGGATTGTTTACTTAACTGCTCTTTCTGATCTTTTGTTGTTAGTGTATAGGAATGCAAGAGATTTCTGTGCATTAATTTTGTATCCTGAAACTTTACCAAATTCATTGATTAGCTCTATTAGTTTTCTGATAGCATCTTTAGGATTCTCTGTGTATAGTATCATGTCATCTGCAAACAGTGACAGTTTTATTTCTTCTTTTCCAATTTGTATTCCTTTTATTTATTTTTCTTCTCTGATTGCTGTGGCTAGGACTTTCAAAACTATGTTGAATAATAGTGGTGAGAGTGGACATCCTTGTCTTGTTCCTGATCTTAGAGAAAATGCTTTCAGTTTTTCACCATTGAGAATGTTTGCTGTGTGTTTGTCTTATATGGTCTTTATTATGTTGAGGTAGGGTCCCTCTGTGCCCACTTTCTGGAGAGTTTTTATCATAAATTGAATTTTTTCAAAAGCTAGTTCTCCATCTATTGAGATGATCATATGGTTTTTATTCTTCAATTTGTTACTATGTTGTGTAACATTGATTGATTTGCGTATGTTGAAGAATCCTTGTATCCCTGGAATAAATCCCACTTGATCATGGTGTATGATCCTTTTAATGTGTTGTTGGATTCTGTTTGATAATATTTTGCTGAGGATTTTTGCATCTATATTTATCAGTGATATTGGTCTGTAATTTTCTTTTTTCCTAGTATTTTTGTCTGGTTTTGGTATCAGGGTGATTGTGGCCTTGTAGAATGAGTTTGGAAGTGTTCCTCCCTCTGCAATTTTTTGGAAGAGTTTGAGAAGGATGGGTGTTAGCTCTTCTCTAGATGTCTGATAGAATTCACCTGTGAAGCCATCTGGTCCTGGACTTTTGTTTGTTGGAAGATTTTTAATCAGAGTTTCAATTTCATTACTTGTGATTAGTTTGTTCGTATTTTCAATTTATTCCTCGTTCAGTCTTGGAAGTTTATACCTTTCTAAGAATTTGTGCATTTCTTCAGGTTGTTCATTTTATTGGCATATAGTTTCTTTTAGTAGTCTATTATGATGCTTTTTATTTCTGTGGTGTCCATTGTAACTTCTCCTCTTTCATTTCTAATTTTATTGGTTTGAGTCCTCTCCCTCTTTTTCTTGATGAGTCTGGCTAAAGATTTTTCAAGCTTGTTTATCTTCTTAAAGAACCAGCTTTTAGTTTTATTGATTTTTGGTATTGTTTTCTTTGTTTCTATTTCATTCATTTCTGCTCTGATCTTTATGATTTCTTTCCTTCTACTAACTTCGGGTTTTGTTTGTTCTTCTTTCTCTAGTTACTTTAGGTGTAAGGTGTAGATAGGTTATACCTATCTACACCTTACACCTTACACCTTTAGGTGTAAGGTTAGATAAGTTTAAATTTCAAATCTTTATTTGAGATTTTTCTTGTTTCTTGAGGTAGGATTGTGTTGCGATAAACTTCCCTCTTAGAAGTGCTTTTGCTGCATCCCATAGGATTTGAATCATCATGTTTTCATTGTCATTTGTCTCTAGATATTTTTTGATTTCCACTTTGATTTCTTCAGTGATCTCTTGGTTACTTTGTAGTGTATTGTTTAGCCTCCATGTGTTTCTATTTTTTTAGTTTTTTTTTCCTTTAATTGATTTCTAATCTCATAGTGTTGTGGTCAGAAAAGAGCTTGATACAATTTAAATTTTCTTAAATTTACTGAGGTTTGATTTATGACCCAAAATGTGATCTATCCTGGAGAATGTTCTGTGTGCACTTGAAAAGAAAGCGTAATCTGCTGTTTTCTGATGGAATGTCCTATAAATATCAATTAAATCTATCCTGTCTGTTGTGTCATTTAAAGCTTGTGTTTCCTTATTAATTTTCTGTCTGGATGATCTGTCCATTGGTGTAAGTGAGGTGTTAAAATCCCTCAGTATTATTGTGTTACTGTAGATTGCCTTTTTTATAGCTGTTAGCAGTTGCCTTATGTATTGAGGTGCTCCTATGTTGGGTGCCTATATATTTACAATGGTTATATCTTCTTCTTGGATTGTTCCCTTGATCCTTACGTAGTGTCCTTTCTTGTCTCTTGTGACAGTCTTTATTTTAAAGTGTATTTTGTCTGATATGAATATTACTACTCTCTCATTCTCATGATCTCCATTTGCATGGAATACCTTCTTCCATCCCCTCACTTTCAGTCTGTATGTGTCCCTAGGTCTGAAGTGAGTCTGTTGTGACAGCATATATACGGGTCTTGTTTTTGTATCCATCCAGCCAGCCTGTGTCTTTTGGTTGGTGCATTTAATCCATTCACATTTAAGGTAATTATTGATAGGTATGTTCCTATTCCCATTTTCTTAATTGTTTTGGGTTTGTTTTTGTAGGTGCTTTTCTTCTCTTGTGTTTCCCACTTAGAGAAGTTCCTTTAGCAATTGTTGTAGAGCTGGTATGGTGGTGCTGAATTTTCTTAGCTTTTGCTTATTTGTAAAGTTTTTGATTTCTCCATCAAATCTGAATGAGATCCTTGCTGGGTAGGGTATTCTTGGTTGTAGGTTCTTCCCTTTCATCACTTTAAATATATCATGCCACTCTCTTATGGCTTGTAGAATTTCTGCTGAGAAATCAGCTGTTAACCTTATGGGAGTTCCCTTGTATGTTGTTTGTTGTTTTTCCCTTGTTGCTTTTAATTATTTTTCTTTGTCTTTAGTTTTTTGTCAGTTTGATTAATATGTGTCTTGGTGTGTTTCTCCTTGGGCTTATGCTGCCTGGGACTCTGTGCTTCCTGGACTTGGGTAGCTATTTCCTTTCCCATGTTAGGGAAGTTTTCAACTATAATCTCTTCAAAGATTTTCTTGGGTCCTTTCTCTCTCTCTCTTCTCCTCTGGGACCCCTATAATGTGATTTTTGGTGTGTTTAATGTTGTCCCAGAGGTCTCTTAGGCTGTCTTCATTTCTTTTCATCCTCTTTTCTTTATTCTGTTCCATGCAGTGATTTCCACCATTCTGTCTTCCAGGTCACTTATCCGTTCTTCTGCCTCAGTTATTCTGCTATTGATTCCTTCTAGTGTGTTTTTCATTTCAGTCATTGTATTGTTCATCTTTTTTTTGTTGTTGTTCTTTAATTCTTCTAGGTCTTTGTTAAACATTTTTTGCATCTTCTCAATCATTGCCTCCGTTCTTTTTCTGATGTCCTGGATCATCTTCACTATCATTATTCTGAATTCTTTTTCTGGAAGGTTGCCTGTCTCCACTTGATTTAGTTGTTTTTCTAGGGTTTCATCTTGTTGCTTCATCTGGAACATAGTCCTCTGCCTTTTCATTTTGTCTGTCTTTCTGTGATTTTGGTTTTCCTTCTGTGGGCTGCAGGATTGTAGTTCTTCTTGCTTCTGCTGTCTGGCTTCGGGTGGATTAGGCTCTCTAAGAGGCTTGTGCAAACTTCCTGATGGGAGGGACTCGTTATGGGTAGAGCTGGGTGTTGCTCTGGTGGGCAGAGGTCAATAAAACTTTAATTTGCTTGTCTGCTGATAGGTGGGGCTGAGTTCCCTCACTGTTGGTTGTTTGGCCTGAGGTGACCCAGCACTGGACCCTACAGGCTCTTTGGTGGGGCTAATGGTGGACACTGGGAGGGCTTACACCAATGAGTATTTCCCAGAACTTCTGCTGCCACTGTCTTTGTCCTTGTGGTGAGCCACAGCTGCCTTCCGCCTCTGCAGGACACCCTCCAACACTAGCATTTACGTCTGATTCTGTCTCCTACGGGGTCACTGCTCCTTCCCCTGGGTCCTGATGTGCACACTACTTTGTGTGTGCCCTCCAAGAATGGAGTCTCTGTTTCCCCCAGTCCTGTCAAAGTTCTGCAAACAAATCCCGCTGGCCTTCAAAGTCTGATTCTCTGGGGATTCCTCCTCCCATTGCCAGACCCCCAGGTTGGGAAGCCTGATGTGGGGCTCAGTACCTTCACACCAGCGGGTGGACTTCTGTGTAATAATTGTTCTCCAGTTTGTGAGTCACCCACCCAGCAGTTATGGGATTTGATTTTATTGTGATTGCACCCCTCCTACTCTCTCATTGTGGCTTCTCCTTTGTCTTTGGATGTGGGGTAACTTTTTTTGTGAGTTCCAGTGTCTTCCTGTCGATGATAGTTCAGCATTTAGTTGTGATTCCGGTGCTCTCACAAGAGGGAGTGAGTGCACGACCTTCTACGCTGCCATCTTGAACTAATCTAAATTAGTTTAAAAATTATGTTAGCTTATGATAGATTAGAATAGTTTTTCAGCTTCATGACTTCGTAATGTCATGTAAAGATTTAGAATTGTCAACGTTGGGAAAACTTCCATCAAGTTTCCTTCATATCTGAGCTATGACAGATGTACTTACTATATTTAGTACTAGTACAAATTGGTTTGTGCTCTATAAGCACAGGAATACTAATAAATTTTATATTTTGCAATGACTATGTAAAAAAATATGTGATATGCTTATTACATATAGTATTGAGGATACTCAGCACTTCATTCTCCTAATACTGCTAACATGAGATAAATTCTGTTTTGACTAATAGTTGATGAAAGTTAAATCTTCCCCATACAATTTTCCATGTGTGATGATTTGAAGAATCCTGTGTAGGCTACCTTCTGTCTCTGTGTTGAAAACCCCTGTCTCCTCCATGATCCACATTCTTTTGGTGCCAGGTGCTATCAGACACAGTCATGCTGCCATATGACCTTGGGCCCTGCACCTTCATCTTGCAATGCTGGGTGATTCCCCATGGAGATAGGAGAACCATTCCTATTCTGGGGTGACCACCAGTAAGTTAAATCTATACAGAAGTGACAGTGAATCACATAATTACACTCCACTAAACACAACCTCAATGTATTTCCCACTTGATAGCCCCTCATGTGGATTCCAGCATCGTCTCATACGAGCAAAATGTGACAGGTGGAGATAGAGTGGAGGAGACAATGGTCTTAGCTCTTGTGGCTAAAATATTTTAATATTGCAAATCAAAAAGCAAAACAGAGTAAAAGCAATGCAAACAAATTTCTAGTGCTACTCCCAGGGCCTTGGGATGGAAAGTGCAAGTGAGGTGAGCTGAAGCTTAAGCTTCATTAGCTTCATGGAGGGTCTGCTTCTGGTAGCTATTTGAGGTCAGAGAGGTAACAGGGTGGGTGTGTGACGATCAAGCAGGGCCCTGAAGCCTTTGTAAGAGCTGGCTTCTCTCTTGAGACAGAGCAACAGTGGACATTTTGTGCAGAGAAAAGAGATGATTTTTGTGGTAGGCAGATTAATGCCCCCTCCTGCAAAGATGTCCATGTCCTAAACCTCAGGACCTGTGGCTATATGACCTTACATGGTAAAAGACACTGCAGATGTGATGAAGTTAAGGATCTTAAAATGGAAAGATTATAAGGGTGGTCCCATTGTAATCGCAACGGTTCTTATAAGAGGAAGGCAGCAGAGTCAAAATCAGAGAAGGCAATGTAATGGCGGAAGCAGAGGTCAGAGTGATGCACCCATGACCCAAGGAGTGTGGCAGCCTCCAGAAGCTCGAAAAGGCAAGGAACAGATTCTCTTCTAGAGCCTCCAGAAGGGACTCAGTCTTGAGGAAACACCTTGATTTTAGCCTTGTGAGATCCAGTTTTGGACTTCTGACTTCCAGAGCAATAAGACAATATGTTTGTATTGTTTAAGCAACTACATTTGTGGTGATTTGCTAGAGCAGCAATCGGAAACTCATGCAATTCTGAAAGGGTCACTCTGGTTGCTCTGTTGAAAATAGGTGATAGGGGCAGGGGTAGAAGTGAGGAAACCTGAGGAGGGGTTATTAGGACAGCTGGGAGGAGAGGTGAGCTGGCTTGGACCAGAGTGTGTGCAGAGGAGGGGCAGAGAAGTAGGCAGATTTCTTTTCTGCCCAAAGTTCTGGCTCTATTTTATCTCCTTTAAAATGTGTATTATCTGAATGCTTCACGAATAGGTAAATAAATCGAGGCCCCTATTTTTTTCTTTCTGTCTTTTCACACTTGGTCCAATAATCTACTAGAAGGCACATCCGAGGAGGAACTGTAGATATCCTCTTACAAAGCCCATATTTCACCCCATCTCAGGTGGCAGACCACCTCTACCAAATGTCTTCTCTTTTCAGTAAATGACTATGGCTCAGCTTAGATAAGGTGCTTGGCAAAAACAACCTACCACACTCCACAGTTTGTATACAGCTGCCTAACTTCCCTTCAGAGCTGCCTAGGACAGGTGGAGATGCCTTTTTACCACCCACCTGGACTTGACTTTCCTTTTCTCTGCTTTCTGTGGCTCCCTAGGCCTCTCTTCTGCTTCCTTGCTGTGCAGGTATTGTAGGCACGTTTACCCTTTGAAGACTATTGATGTCTTGTTTGTTTTTCCTCACTGTCTAGAATAGAGCCTTGCTCAAAGGAGTTCATTAAATATTTCTGCAATAAATCACTTTGTCTTGGCTCCAGCAGATTTTATTTGCCACACGGTTTCAGGGATTGAGACCTGAAACCGATATGTACTAAAGAAACTCATATTTATAGCCCTATGCATCTCAAAATGACAAACACAAGCTTTGAGAAACGCAGCTTCCTGTGTAAGCTGATAAGGTATGAAGCAGATAAGAACCCTCCTCAGATTTCCTTCTCACATGTCTCTGTCTTCCCCACCTGGGGTTCTTTCCTCTCACTTTGTGACAGGTGGCTTGATTTTCCTTGGATGGCTGGAATGTGTCTCACAAAGGGAAATTAAATGTCCTTCAGCTTTTTCTAGGCTCTTGGGATCCTTGGGGTAGATCCTGCGGGTTTTTTTTTTTTTTTTTTTTTCTTTTTTGCATAGGCAGGCTATGGAAAAATATAGCTGTTTTTCATCTGTACAGAAAACATTCTGATCCTGGCATAGTTTATAACAATGCAATTTTTGCTGTATATAATCAAATTGTAAAAGAATGTAGATTAAAAAACCAGCAGTCTAGCACCGGATCCATAAGAGAAAGGTTGCTAAGAAAGCAGTAAGTTTTGGACAGGGGTTTGGGAGAGTCTTCTCAGCAACGACTGCTGAAAGTCTCCAAGGAGAGGGCAGTCAGGTTCTCTGATGGGGCCTCTACTGTGAAGCAGAGAGAGGGCTGGAAGGAATGAAATGTAAGAGGTCCCAGGGCGCCAAGGTTAATTGGGAAGGAGCCTGTGACTTATAGTACATCCTGGAGTATCACTTTTGTCTAGAGAGGCCTCTTTTCCCTCTCCTTGACCTCTGGACACAGGCATACATTAATTTACAGTTTCCCAATCATCTCTGCATGGTACCACCCACCATCTCCTTATACCTAGAATCTCTTCCAAGCTCCTTTTACAAGGTTGGAAGTTCAGTGTTTTAAATCTGACTCTATTGCATAATCGTGCTAGGCCTTTATTTTTCTCACTTGTAAAGTGGGGCTAATAATAGTGCATACCTAATAGGATTGTTTTGAGGGTTAATGCATGTGAAACACTTCATATAGTATCTAGCTTTTAACCAGTGCTCAATAAATGTTAGCTGTTACTATCTTCACTATATTACAGTAAGTCTTAAATCTCTAGTTGTGAATCTATACTTACAGAAAACCACATGGTGAGGGCTCATAAGAAAATTTTTTGTCGATTTTACTTGTAATGTGTATAATATAATTCACGTATGCTTGAAGAAGAATGAATTGGTAAAATATTTTTATTTTTCTTTGTGAAGCTATCGTAAGCCATGAGAGGAACAAAGCTCCCAATAAATCAAATTTTCCAGATATCTGGACCTGATGAGCAAATTGGCTCAGCCCAGAGGAAAACAAAACCAAGGCCCTTTAGTATTTGTTTGACTCCCCTAATTCTGTTTCCAAGCTCTTTTTTGAGGACAAGAATTTTTTTAAAACTTGTGGAAAGATTTTTTTTTTTTTTTTGCCTCGATTCTCTCTTTAGTTTGCTGATTAAATGTCAATAAATCCCAGCAGCTGCAGGTCACCACTGGGTTTCAATAGGAAACCCTGATTCAGGACACATATTTTTCAATTGTATCAGAATGTGCTTTTGGAATCAAATCAGGAAATCTTGAAGGCTGGGGAACTCTTTTCTTTAAAGTTCTCCCTACTCATTGTTCTTTCCTCATGTCTTTAATGAATTGCTTTGGCTCCCAACCACAGACCAGATTGTGACAAATGAAAGAAAATTAAGAAGGGAAAAAGCTTAAGTTATTGATTTGGCTTGAGGGAATTTTTGTGAGATTTCTGACCCAACCCAAAAGACCAACAACCCCAAACCTCAAATGATTCTCCATGTTTCGAGACCTTCTTCAGCTTCTGGACTGGGACCAACCTTGATAAGAAAATATCAGTCCATGCCATCAGGATTATATTCAGAGACCCCTAAATTCTCTGTGGTGCTTCATCATTTCATGATTTTGGGGAGCTAAAGCCAACTGCCTGGAGGCTGTCTCCTAAACCACATTTGGTAAAGGGCAAAATGCTCTGGAGTTAATTGAAGAAAGACAGTGTGTTCATTAATTGTGGGCTCATAGTTGCTGTGATCATTCATGGGCCTGGTGGAAGCCTCCTAAATCTTCCCTTTACTCTTGGTCTTGTTAACAGAGTTGCTGCATTCACTAACTAGTCTTAAACCCTAAGGTGTTATGCATTGTTCAGAGACAAACTCATCAAAAAAGATGTAAGTGACCTGCCTTCTCTTGTCTCCTGGAAGTGGAAGCTGGATAATGTAAAATTTATTTTGTTATGAGGGAGAAGAGCCCAGATTAGGAAGTGGGTGTTGCCTTTGAGGACCTAGAGTAGAATCAATGGGCATTTGTCAATTTCTACTGAGAATATTCAGAAAATTACTTCAGACCCTCTTCAGTAATAATAGTAATAGTGACGTTAAGACTAACTAGCCAAGCTTGGATGATTTCCTTTTTTTTTCACCTCTTACTTTCTATTTTTTTTCATTAAAAAAAGACTCTTCAAGTATTTTTCTGTTTATAAAGTGCTTTCCCTACATTTTCTCACTTAATGATGGCAACAGAAAGTGGCATTATTTTACAGAGGAAGCATAGGTAAGGAGAGGTCCTGAGTTAAAATGTGCTCACGCAGATGGTTTGGTGGAAGATCTCGGGCCTCTTCTGAGGGCTCTTTGATCAAACCTATTTTTATGGGTCTAAAAAGTCTTGGTGACGTGAGAACAGCATCTTGATTGCAATTAAAAATTCCCAGCAGAGTAGTGTTAGGTCCCTCCCATCTTTTTTAATTTTTTGTTTTGTTTTGGTTTTTGGCTGTGCCATGTGATTCTGGGATCTTAGGGATCTAAGTTCCCAGACAAGGGATTGAACCTAGGCTCCCTGCAGTGGAAGCGTGGAGTCCTAATCACTGGCCCACCAGGGAATTCTCCCCCCTTTTTTTCTCCCACCTTTTAAACTTATGTCTTAGTTATCTGATAACACTGTTGGATTTTTCTAGATGCATCTCCTGCTTCCAAAAGGAAAGACAAGCACACATGCATACATAAATGGATATGGTTTCATTGTCTGAAACCAAGTCAAACAAACTGTCAGCCCTATAAGATAATTATTTCAGGGAGGGAGGGGGTACCTCCAGGTCATATTCTGAAACTCAGGTTATTCTTTTTGATAAATGTTCCCTAACATTTAACTGACTTATAAATAACCATTTCATAAAATAGGTGAGGTATCCTCAGTTAGTTATCTTGGATTAAGTAACAGGAAGCACGTGGCTCAACAATAAGCATTCTATGAGTGCTTCATTGATATTTTATTTGATTGAGGCAGACATCAAATTATTTTGGCCTTGACGAGATTTGGGGAGTAAAGGCTATTTCCAACACCCTGTGTGAAACAGAACTTTGAAGGTTTAATGACCTCTTTTACTATATTCTGGAGCAGATTAAAAACAATGTCTAAGATAATTTTGCCTCTGCTAATGGCTATTGTCTTGGCTCACTGAAATGGTGAAGGATGGCTTCCTGTCCAAACACGTGTCTTGGTAGGCTCCTCAGCTCTCTCAAAAGAATGCTAACACTATTAAGCATTGCTCTTCTGTCTTACACATCTATACTCAGCTAGCAACACAGCATAGCAGCTCTCCAGGTATTTTCTAGGAAGTTCAATCTCAAGCTTATAGTCATTTAGTGTTTAGCGCAAGTGCATTTGAGAGAAATAATTAGGATGATTGCTCGAAGGACATGTAGTTCATTTGCTCTTTTAAATATCCTAAAATACATTTCTGAATTTCATCAGCTCAGCAGGGACTGAGTACAGAGACTCTGTCATTGGGCCCTTGGAATTGTGTTTGAGATGATATCCATAGGCCTGTTATAAAACACAGCTCTAAAATTCTCATATTATATTCTTTATCTCAAACAATGACTACTTTATGAGGAGTTGTTAGAGAAATTATTGTTTGAGCCAACAACTAACACATAATTGTACTTTCCCAAAGAAATTAGTTTATTTTTACCTTACAGACTATGAAGTAAAGGGCAATAGACAGGCCTTCCCTTTTTCTGTAGAATTGGTGGTCCACCTGGAACAGGTGTGTGGGTCATCATGTCAGGCATTTTTATTTTCATTAGGGACACTAGCTGATCATCATCCTTCTATATTTTCTTCCAGTTAACTTTACTTTAAAAACTTAAACCATTATTTTTCCTGTTGTACATTCTTGAGTACAACATTACATTATTTTGGAGATGATCTTGTGTGTAAACCCTCTTGCATGTCTGAAGATGTTTTTATTGCCCTTTCATACTTGATTGATTATTTGCCTGAGTATAGAATTCTAAGTTCAAAAACATTTTTTCCTTAAAACTGGAAGGCATCACTCCTGTGTTTTCTATCATCCTTGTTGCTGATGAGAAATTTCATGTTGTTCTAATTCTTATGACTCTGGGGCTACCCATTTTTTTCCTTCTGGAAGTTTTTAATATTTTTCTCTTTGTTTTTTATCAAAATTTTATGAAGATCTGTAAGTCCATTTGCATTCATCCTGACTGGCACTTGATGGCCCTTTTGCTTTGAAGAGTTGCCTTACTCTGGTGCAGAGAAATTTTCTTCTATTTATTTGATTATTTCCTCCCATCCATTGTTTATGTTCCTTTCTCCTAAGTGTTTTTTTTTCACATTTCTTTTTTGTCATTTTCTTATATATTTTAAGAGATTTCTTAAGTCTTATTCTTCATTCTGTCTTTCCTACTATACAGTTCGTGCACTAAATATTTTTAATTTCAAGGAGCTTTCTCTTGTTCTCTGTTTTCTTTGTTCCTATCAGCTTGTTCTTGTTTCATGGATGCTGTGTCTTCTTGAATACCTTTGAGGTACTAATTAGAATTAAAGAGAAAAACAACCCCCTTTCCTCACCTGTTTTCAGCATTATCTCTTCCTCTTGGATCCTTCTGTTTTGTGCTCTTGGTTTTTCTCAGATGTCTGGTGACTTATGGTTGCTGGTTTGTATTTACAAATGAAGGACTAGATGGATTAGTGCAGTTTCGAAGGTCTTTTTCCCTGTCAGGCCTCTCCTTTAAATAGGAGGACCAGTGATATATCCAGCACACAGAGAGGTTTTTCTGTGTGTCTTAGTCCATTCTGTTTGCTATAACAGAGTACAAAGACTAGGTGGCTTGTAAACAATAAAAATTTATTTCTCACAGTTCTGGAGGCTGGGAAGTCCGTGATCAAGGCATCAGCAGATTTGGGGACTGGTGAGGGCTGCTTTCTGGTTCATAGATGGTTATCTTCTTTCTGTGTCATCAAATAACGAAAGGGGCAAGAGAGCTCTCTGGGACCTCTTTTTTAATGACACTAATCCCATTCATTGGGGCTCCACCCTCATGACCTAATTACCTTCCAAAAGCTTTCAAATATCATCACATTGGGGATTAAGTCTCAATATATGAATTTGGGAGGGGCACAAACATTCAGTCTGTAGCATTGTGGTTTAGTCAGGGTATCTGGCAAATCCCACAATTGCCTCAGTAAGGCAGGCTTTACGAGGGCCTGAGTCTCCTGTAGCTGATGTGGAGGTTCAGAGCTTCTTCTCTCTTAGGCCTGAACATCCCCTCTTGGTTTCTTCCCTAGGCATGTTGCCTAGTCTCTTCAGTGGGTAAGGGAGGGGTGTGTGAGAGGGCCCAACTGGCTCAATTATAATTATTTTGGTAATTCTCCAAAACTAAGGTGATCAGATAATTTATGTTCCAAACTGAGACACTTTTGAGAGTACAAGGCCACCCTATTAATTATTTTGCCAAGACATTAGGCATCACTGGGACTGTCACCCTATCTACAACACACTCTCAATCTTTGTATTTATTGGCTGAATTTGGAACTTCTCTGGGGCTCCATTGGGAAAACAACTCTTCTAAGTCTTTTGGCTAGCATTGTTCCTATCTTTTTTTCTTTTTTTTGGTCAAATTGATCCCATCTGATTTCTATTTTATTTTGTAGACTTTCTTTAAAATTTATGAGCCTCTGATAGCCCCATTCTTATTTTCCAGCACTGTTATGTTTTTATTCTTAAAAATATATTTTCTGTCATTTCAGTGGGACCTGAGAGGTAAGGGAGGTAGAAGGACATGCTAACTTGAACTGGAAGTTCTTTTATTCCACTGTAAACATACTCTGGTTTACTATATTTTATACATCCACGTGTATCACTTTACTCGTTTTTGGAACCAGACACATTTAGTGATACCAGTTGTGCAGGAATGAGCTTACTGTGTTAACTCATAAATCCCTTGATGAGCACTTTCCTTTTATTCCTCTCACACCTGGAAGGATGCCTACAAAATGTTGGGCATTAAGTCACTGAACCTCTGAGCAATCCATAGCGGGCGTTGTTTATGGGGGATTTGTGCTCAGCTTCCCCTTCTTGCAGGATGTGACTTATTGCCAACAGGGGTTTATATCCCCTCATGCACTGTTGTAGCACATGGAAGAATGTAAATTCCTACAAAGACAATTCAGGCCTAGCATATTCAGGTTAAAGGCAGAAAACTGTAGGGATTTAAAACCCAAAGCCAGAATTTTGCAGAGCTTAGTGAAGGGATGGAAAATCTTCTCCCAGAATTTATCCATGAAGGCTCAGTTCAGAAAGATAATACTTAATGGAAGTATAGAGACAAAGATGAAGTCTTAATAAGAAGATTTTAGAAGCAAAAAGAGGAGAGGACTTCCTGGCTCTGACAAGGTCTCGTGGGATAAGAGCAATGTGGATACCCAGGAGAGGATCCAAACTTTCCCAGCACAGAAATTACTCCTTTGGCCACTTTGGGAAAGGGCTATTCTCAGTCCTTGGGGAGGATGGTTACATGGAGACACTGGACAGGAGTCAAGATTCTGGTGTTTGGAATAAGTAAAATTAGACACAGAACTATAGAATTCTATTCTTAGATGTGCTTCATATAAATGTGAAATTTAAAAATGATCATCATCTGAATGTATATGCTCTAAACTAAAGCCATCAATATACAAGTTAGCGAGTCTGATTTTTGATTTAAGCTAAAGTTAATCTGTAAATTACATGCAGGAGGCCAGTGGGCCAGGTTAGCCTTCGCCATGCGGAAGAGACCCCCCCCACCCAATCCCAAGTAATATCCACTGTTCTCCTGTCAGCAGTTTTACTATGCCTGGGTTAAGGTGGGGATGAATAAACAAATCATCTAGCTTTCTAAGCTTTTAAGTCTCTCAGCCTCCAAAATTCCATTTTGGGCTTTGATATTTTTGCTCTGTGTTGGGGAATGATGAGAGAGGATGATGCTTTTACAGTCAGACTTTGAAATCTTTCTTTCAGGGGATGGTTGGTTGAGAGGTTGCTTCCTGGTGGGTTCTCAATTTCAGAGTTATACACAAGGAACTGACTTTATTAGATGGTAAAGAAGGAAGCCATGTAGGTGGATATCAAACAGATAAACACTCTATGGAGCCCAACCATAACCAAAGACAGGGTGTCATTTGTCAGGAGCAGTCCTCAGAGGTGAACTTCATACTTGAAAGCTGAGCCACGGGGACTGTAGAGACATTTAGATTCCTCTTGGAATTTTGGGAAAAAGGAATCAGTTCTTATAACTCGTGGTACCTGGTATACAGGGAGCAGGTGGTAAGATATTCTCCTATCTTCCTTCTTTCGCTATTCACCTCCGTCTTCTTTCTCATCTCCCTTCTACTTCCAGCTCTCCTTCTCTTTGCTTTTCTCTTGCTCTTCCTTTCCTCATCCCTACTTTTCACTCTCCAGTCTCCTTTATCTCTGTGGTTGTATGTACCTTCTCTAAAGTCAGACTCTTACCACATCCCTATACTTTTTACAACCTGTCACTTACCCAGGTGGGGAACTGTGGGATTAAGGGACTCCCAGGTTGAGATGGTCAAGTTAGTTACTAGGAGAGTCCAACATTGATGTCTGTTGGTTACTTGGCTGATCTTCCTTCCATAGCTTTCATTACTCCACCGTTACCCTTTTGCCAACTCTGGATTAAGTAAACATGGAGCAGGAACGTGCTACCCTTACTACAAAAACATGCTCTGCTGGTGTTTCTGGGGCATTGTCTTTTCTTGCCCTCTACAAATTTTAATTTCTGCACTATGATAATCTTTGGGTTTGTTGTCCTATTGTTTTGTTATTTGTACTTGCTTTCAGGTGATATAGAAGTGTCCCCTGGCAGTAGCCGGAAAAATTGGGGCACCAGAGAAGGGTATAAGCTCCTTTCTGGAAGATCCTGGCGAGCTGGAGCGAGGCAGAGAGAGAGCACAAAGATTGTGTCCATTGGCCTCCATTCCCTGAGAGCCTCTCCGTAGTCCCCTGTAAGAGTACCAAACCAGAAGCCTGCCCCACAGGCCAAAGCTTTTGGACGTGCAAACAGGCCTCTTTCTCCGAAAGACTGAGAATGTGTTTCAGTCAGCTGTCTGTGCAGTGCCCTGGGGGTGGTAGTCTGCCAAGAATAGAATCTTTGATTGTTACAGTCCCATGGGATCCAGAAACACAAGCCCATGGGCTTCAGAGTCAGGCAATCAAGAAGTGTTCCCTGGGTGGCAGCTGTGAGAACCAGCATCAGATGTAAAAACTGGGGCACCAGGTGTGTGTTGACGCTCCCTTCCAGGAGATCCTGGGGCTCTGCAGTGTGGCAGAGGGGGAGTGCAAAGATGGCACCCAGTGGAAAATAAAAATAAAATAAAAAAAGAAAAGGAAAAGAAAAGAAAAATAAGAAAAAAAAGACAAGGGGGAAAAAGAATAAAGGAAGAAAAAAAAAAGATGGCGCCCGTCCGCATTAGCAAGGCAGAGGGAGAGCAGGGAGATGGTACCCACCAGCAACCGTCCCTGGAGAGTATCCCAGAGGTCCGTGCCCCTTAGACCAATGCTTTAAAATTAGTGAGTCTTTTTCTGGTGCTTTTCAAAGGGCTGCTTCTGTGCTGGGCCCTGGGGTGAGTCTGCCTGAGGGCACTTGTAAGAGCTCCTCTTCAGTTTGCCACAGCCCTGCCCCACTGGTCTTCAAAGCAGGTGCTTTGGAGGCTGTCTCTCAGGTACCTGTCTGAAAAGTGGGGGTGCCCGATGTGGGGTCTGAACCCTTTGCTCCTCGGATTGAAGCTCTGGGTTTTGAGTTGCCTCCCGCTTTGTCTGAGGGTGGGGTTTATAGTGAGATTGTGTCTCAGCGTTTCCTACCTGCTTTGATTGGTTTCCCTCTTGTTTGCCCGATGTGAAGGGATCTCTTAGCCAGTTTCTAGGTTTTGTTCTGAGGAAGTTGTTCCAGATATATCTGTACATTCAGTATGTCCATAGGAGGAGGTGAGGTCAGGATCTTCCTAAGTTGCTACCTTGGACCGAGACTCTACATTTGCTTTCAGAAGAGATTTTATTTTTTTGGCCACTTCCAGCTAAGGGTAGGTCTCAGTCCCCTGATACTGTCAAGTTCCTCTCAATATGCATGGGTTGTTTAGAAATATCACCTTTGGCTTCGTGACTATAAGGTCAGTGACCTCACTGGCCACTTCAGTATGGTTTTGTTTGGGTATGTTATATCTTGTAACTCTGAAGCAAAAAAAACAAAAACAAAAAAAGATTCCTTTCCAGTGTGGCATTTGACTTTTAGCAGCTCCTTCTTTTTTAGGAACTACTTGAGGTTAACAGAAAGGGTCTTTGTGGAGTTGAAGGGATATAGAAATTGGAGACACATACTGTTTTGCTTTATGGCTGGCATCAGAAAGACAATGAAAAACATTTCAGCTTTCCATTTTGGGATTTTCCAATACACGTTCCAACATTTAGGCTGGAAATAAACCAATGCCCTTCAAATTTCAAAAGAAAGAATTCTTGTAACCTTGATGACAATCAAAGTAACCTATTTGATATTAAAGAGTTGTATGTTTCTTTTGGTTGAAAATTTAATTTCATACCTGATTTCTCTCTCTTTAGAAGTGGAACGGATAGTAAAAGCCAATGACCGTGAATATAATGAGAAGTACCAGTACACAGTGAGTAAAACACTCATAGCACACACGTGCTGGGGTAGGTCTGATCTTAAGGATAGTAGGATTCTTGCCTTCTAGAACTTTGATTTCACTAAAAACTTTGTTGGCCCATTTTAATAGCAAGGTGCCATATGTTTCCATAAATTCAGATTTTAGTAATGTTTATACATTTATTTCTATTCTGTGCTGAGTGGTTGGTATTCATATTGGTATGGGAATAAGATGAAGTATCTTCTTTCTCAAGAATTTATGCTTAATTCATCTTGGTGCCCATTGGGCACTCAAATAATGTAAGAATACTATGAAAGCAGGCCTCCATGGTAGTACTTGGTGATAGAAGTGGTAATAGTGGCTGATGGGTGATGAATAACATTTGGGGATTTTCTCAAAGCAACTCAGGCTGAATGTGGAAAAGTGCATGTAGGAGAAAGTTCCCAGACCTGAATGATTGTATTTATCAAGTGAGCAGTGAGAATGATTAGTTAAAATGTGTGATCTTTAAGCTTGTACTGAACTACTTTTTTTTTAATGAGAGCTTTCTTCATTCACATAAGAACTATTTATTGAGAGTCTACTAAGTGACTGGCACTAGTCTAGAAACTTGGTATACTCTGGTGAGCACTTTGTGAATTATTTCATGGGCCCTCATAAAAATCTCCTCATCTTTCCTTGACTCAACCTAAGTTGCTACATGAAGTTTTTAAAACAAGTTCTAAGAAAGATAATTGGTAGAATTGATGCTGTGGGTGACATGTGGCCTAGAAGACCTGCTGTGATTGAGTATACCAGCACATTAATGAAAGAAAGTCTCAATTCACAGAGGGGTTTGATGACTATCAAAGCATAGAAATGTGAGTGTCATGGGGCAAACTTTGGCAGTCTCCATCTAGGAACTAGCTAGAGGAGAGAGAATTTTGGCCAATGGATTATTTTTAGTATTTAGTTCCTGTTGGCAGTGTTTTTCCATATGTGTGGAAGGCTACATTGGGCTATTGTAGCTTGATACCAGTAGAGGTAGCTAACAACCCCTCTTTTCTCATACTGTGATAATCACGTAAACTTGTGATAATAATTTGATGTTCAATGTAAGTGTCTCTACAGGGAGTCAGCACACTGCCTCTATGACAGATTTCTCATTAAAGTAATATATTGGCACCCTGATTTTATTCATCAGCCTTGTAAGCTTGGTTCAAGTAAATCTGTCCTTGAGAGAAGGAATTCCTCGCAGGAGGCTGATGAATGTGCTTTGTTGCCAGGGGTGGGGGGGGCCGAGGACTACTTTCTCCATGGTGATTAATGCCACTTTGTGCAGCCTTCTGACCGCTGGTTATTTAGCCCTACTGGTCATCACCAGACTTGGCCCCATGCCTTTCTATCCATTCTACCACCAGTTCTTTAATTCTAGAGGATGACCCTTGAAAGCCTTGACCATCAAACCCTAAATCAGAGGAGTAGATGTCTATATTTTAAGACCTTGGGGGCAAAAACCCAGTAATAAGTAATGTACTACTGGGTAATTATGCATTTATGTACTTGGCTTTATCCTTATTTTCCAACGTGTAAGAGGTATTTTCATTCTGTGAGTAGTAACTAGATAAGGAAAGCCATATTTTGTCTGCATTTTGTAAGATGATTCAGTCTTTTATATTTATAGTTATTTTTACTTGATTTATGAAATATTTCAAACTTAGAGGAAAGTACAAGGAATAATATGACACCGGTGTGCCTACCACCCAGATTAAATAGATGTTAACCATTTGCCACATTTGCTTTTGATCTTTCTTTTAATAATAACATGCCAAGGATACAGAGACGGTTTTCTCTTGAGCTTGCATGATATTGAACAAAAGCACACAGGTGTGTAGCTGGGGCTGGGTTTTCTGTTGGGCTTCCTAACAATGACAAGGCAGTGGAACAACATTCTGCAGCTACAGCAGACGGAATAAGGCAGCTTTGTCTCGGAGTTAAAACATACTAAGGAAAACACCAAAACCCATTATGGGCTGGCAAAACCAAGAATGAGAGCAAAAGTTGAGAAAGGGAAGGTGCAGAGCAGAGCGGGGCATGAGTATCTCAGGTCTAATGACCCCTACCGTGGCTCAGAGGGGATGAGCCAGGCCCTCCTAGAATGAGCAAGGGTCCCCACTAGACCTGGCTGGTGGTGTGTTGATTTGGGAACTCCCAACAGGATGTCTGGCCACACAGTGAACTCTGGAACCCTTCTCAGCCTCAGCCTATTCAGATACAAATTGGGGATAACAAAAGTACCTATTTCATAGAGTTACTGAACAGACTGAAGTAGAGTAACACACAATGACTCTATGAGCTAATCTCTATAGAGATGGGATTTGAATCTATATCTATCTGATTTTTAAGGATTTTTGAGCACGTCATACGTGGACTATCCTTTTAAGAAAGGCAGAACCCACGGGTCTTTTGCTCAGTCTTGCCTAGTTTAAAGGGTATTACTGCAAATGGAAATGGATTTGAAGAAACCCCAACAGATCTCAGCGCGAATGCTTATAATAATTGATGAAGTAGTCTTCCCCCGTAAGGCTGAAAAGGAGATGGGAATAAACTGAAAATTATAAAAAAGGTGAAAGGAGAAATGGTGAAGTTTCCTCAAATGTAGTGGAAAGAGTGTTTGTGGATAAGATAGACCACAGTTTGAATCTTTTCTCTTTCTCGTTTGCTAACTTGTGATCTTGATTTATTTATTTTTCTGCATATCATTAATTTCACCTGTGAATGGGGAATTTTCCTTATAGGATTATCTACCAAAGGGTTAAATGAAATAATTTATATAAATATTTGATAATAGTAAGACTAGCTAATATATATTAGATGCTTACTATGTACCAGGCTCTCTGCTAAACTTTTTACATGGATTTTTTCTTTAACCTAACATGGCTGGGCAAGTATGCACGATAAACTTTAGATTCCCTATAAAGTACTGGATAAAGTAAGATATCAGTGAAAATAATGTTCAGAAGATACTGAGAAGTTGGCTGAAGTTGTAAACTTTTTGCAGCAGATATCATGCTGAAAAGTTAGCAAATCTGTGATACTGAAGGTGTGGAAGTTGCTGATAAATTATGCAGGGAATGCAATAGCAGAGATACGAATGCACCTAAAGCAAGAAGATTAACAGTGTGAACAACTGTGGTTGTAGAGAACAGCCCCCTGCACCTGCTGAATAAGCAATATGGCAATGATAATGATTTGATGAGATACTTACTGATTACCTACTCTGTGCAAAGCATTTGATGAGTTCAGGAAATAGTTCTGACACTCTCAGTGTGGATATTGACAGATATATGGTTAACAGTGATGATAATAACAAAGTTAGTTATAATAATAATAGTAGCTTACACATATATAGTGCTTACCATCTGAAAGGCAGGGTTCTAAGCACTGTATTATATTAAACTAATTTAATCTCACAACTCTATGAAGAGAGCACTTTACTTATCTCACTTTTGTATATGAATACATTGTTGCACAGAGATCTCACTTAAGTGATTTACTCAAGGTCACACAGCTGGATAATGGCTCCCATTCTTACAGCTGTGAGTCTAACTGTGTACCAGGTACTTTACACATATAACTAATCTTCCACAAATCCCAGAGAGTTGAAGTGGAGTTCCATTTAGTAACTTGTCTGAGGTCACACTGCTAATAGGTAGAATTCTAATGTAGACTGGCCAGATTCAAAGCGTGTTTTGTTTCCATGATACCCTGCTGTTCTTTTGACCAATCTTGAAAGACAAACTGCAACAACAACAAAAAAACCCCAAACAAATCCTCTGAATCTCCTCTCCTTCTCTTACATACCTGCTGGTAAAGTTTTTATACTCAGAAGAAAAAGGCAGATAAAAGAGATTTAAAATTTTACAAATGTGAGACTAAGAATGACCTTAAATCTTACCCTTAGTGTTTGTAGATGAGAACTTGGGAGAAAAATTTACACAAAGCTCAGATAACTGGTATGATTTCCACAAACACAAAGACTGACCAAGCAAACTTTTCTCTTTGAAGGCTGAAGGAAGATATTTCAATACCTAGAGGACATTAATTTATCAACAGACCCTTAAGCTTCAAAGCACTTTATAGGACATAGCACAGGCTTAAAAAATGATCAAAAGTGCTTTTAAAAGATAAAGGGCTTAGAACACAAAAGACAAGGTTAATGATTCTAAGTGAAATTAATTGGGAAATGACACATGATATTGTGAAAACTGGAAGGTGGAAAACATAAAACAAGTGGGATTTCAGACTGCCAAGATGTGTAACACAAAGTGAGATTGGAGAGTGAGGGAAGAGTGAGCCGAATGCTAGAATTATTATTCTCATTAGAAAGGAGTTCAAAGTTTTCTTGGTTAATGATAGGAATGAATAATAGAAGTAATGAGAACAGTTGTTGCATTAAAATATGTTAATAATGTTAGAAAAACGTGAGAGCGAGCCAGACAGCCACTCGTGATCCCTATTAAAAGGAGTTCAGAGTGAATGGTAGAAGTACTGAAAACAGTTGTATTAAAATGTGTCGATGTCAAAAAATGTCAGAAAAAGTGTTGGATTAATTATAGCTATTTTCCAACTTTATTAAAAAATAAAGAAATGGAAAACATTGGTTCCCACTGGTTCCTGTTATTTTTATGTCTCACATCAGCACAGGCATACCCTTCCCCCATTCAATTCTCTTGAATTCTAACAGAATTTGAGAAGGGGGATGAACTTGTCTGAGTGCTGAGAAACTTATCCTGCCTCAAACTCAGAAAGTTCAGTAAATGTGAACGCCTAACAACTTCTCTCTGAATGTATTTCATGCACGAATGTAGATGGGAAGTTTCTAAAGGGCATTTTCCTGAGCTGAATTATTGATCCTATTTCAGGAAGTGTACAGCCTTATATAAGTTGGTGAAAATTTAACCAAGTAGTTTTGGATGCTTTTAAAGAAAGCTTTCCATCCAAAAACTGTGATTCGAACACCTTAATTTATTCCTTGAATCTTGAGATGGCTTGTTGATATTATGGTTATTGGATGGAAGCTCTTGTTGCTCTTATGATTTTTGTGATTGGTAGAACAATGACCATTTGGGTTTTCCAAAAAGTGTTCATTCAATGTGGCAATATGGCTGATTCTTATCAGTCAGTGTTACAATGATGCCACCAAGATGCCCTTCAGCATGAGCCCCTTCCATGTCCCTCCCACCCACTTAAATGGGGCTTTCTGTGTTTCCACAGTCACTTCTCTTTTAACTCAGAATCAATGGTTTGAGTGGAGTAAAAAATTATGGCTCACCATCATTCTGGGTGTGTGAGCTTGGACAGTCACTGGACCTCTTTAGACCCACATCGTAATGATGTGTCTGTGTTTCTCTGAGACCAGACTGGCATAACAGTAAAACCTGTATTCCTGTGTGCATGGGTGAATCGATGAGTCCTAGTCCCTTTTTTTTTAATAGCAATGATTTTTAAAATTCAGTATGTTCACAATGTGCCTGCTCTATGCCTAGTAACGTGTGTGTTTGTTGACTTAATCACTTTCCAAAGAGGTTTTGAGGCCATGAGCAAAAAGAATGTGAAGCTCAAAGGAGTAGAAACACATGAGGAAACTGGGACGGGCAGGGTATATTTAGGTGGGCCCCGAACTGCACGCGACCTATTGCTTAGACTGGCAATGTGTTGAGTGCTACCAGGGTTATTAAAAAAGCAGGTATAAATTTTGCTTTCCACCTTCAAGGAGCATGTATAATCTCCTTCAGAAGAGAAGACCAGGACATAAGAACGAATTTGACAGTAGGTAATACTGAAAAGGTAATGCTAAATTTTACTTGTGTGATGTGGCCTGTAAGTGTTAGGGGAATGAAGGGTGAGTGAAGTATTTGAGGAAGTGTCACCAGAGGAAAAGGGAAATGATTCGAGCCTCGTTTGTTTATTTGTACCACCAATGTTAGGAACGAGAGACAGGAGCAAAGTCCCGAAGTCCAACCTAATTCATGGGAAATGATAGTTCAGGTAGGTGAGACATGACTGTTTAAAAAAAGAATTTGAATATGAGGTAATAGGCTCTCAGGAGCTGAGTAGTCAACAGAGTGAAAAAGGATGTTATTAGCACTTGGGGTTAAATAGATTCGATATCCAAATTGAAATGCCCAGGTTAATATGGAATGTAACTTGGGTGGGGTTAGAGTTGTAGATTCGGGATATCCATTGGAAGGAGGTGCTTAAAGCTAGGAGAAAAAATAGAACTGAAGGCTGGACAGCTGAAAGGTGTGGCGGTAGAAACTCCCCCACAGTTAAAGGGGGAGGGAGGGAGCCCAAGAAGCAGTGGAGAGCTGAGGAAAGCAGAGAAAGGGTGAGGCGAAAGCTGGGGTGGGGTGGGGTGCAGGGTGGAGCCCCTCAGGCAACAGGGAGCGGGAAACCATATCTGATGCTAGGCGCTCATGAGCTAAGGCAAAACATCTTTAAGTCAGAAGGAAGCAGTTGGAGGACCTGAAGAAAGCAGTTTAAATTTGTTTAAAAGTCCGGGATTTGGAAGTCAGAGGGCAGGGGAAAAAAAACATGCAAAAAAAGAAGGGAGTGGGGTATAGCCCCCTTAATTAATAATTTGCAGTAAAAAAGAGAAATAGTATTTAAGCGTTCAGGCTCATTGAAATGAAGTGAAGCATTTTTGAATCAATTTTCTGACATTTTGACTGTCCAAGTACAAAAAAGCCTGTGGGAAGGTAAAACTCTAAACATTTTCTTTGGGAGACTCTTGGGATATCCACATGCTGGGACACATCCTAGTCCTGCTTTAATCCTTGGCCCGATGGGAAATTTGGATTTCTCTTTCTTTTTTTCATGAGCAGCATAGTAGCACTGCCAACATGCTATATATAGATCCTCACCAAGAAGCCTGATAATCAAAGCAATTTCTGCACCAACCAAAGAGTACAGATGATGAGCAACTCTGTGACCAAGCTGGAATTAGTTGTGGAAAGTGCCAGTAACTTGCATTTGTTATCGGTTTCTGGTTGTTGGTTGTTGCATGTTTTATTTGTATTGCAGCGTTACTATAGCAGCAATGGCTTTTTAGCAAACATTGAAGTGCCTTCTGTTTTGTGTGCTGTTAATATCCGTGTAAATTATTCTACATTCTACATGACAGAGGTTTTTATCTTTATAAATAATTACTTGGAGAGAAAAGATAATTTTTGGACATCTCTCAAATTCATTTTCATTCTGGATTCAGGACTTTAAAAGTATAAATGTTTTATCTTTTTAACATCTGATTTATTTAAATAGTGTTATTCTTTGGCTAAGCATTTGGCTGATTTTTTTGTTTCCTTAATTTGGTTGATCTGTTTTAATCTTTTGTTTTAGCCTCTGAATTCCTATTCCTAAACGTTCTAAAATGACACATTAAGGTAATTTAAAACTCCAGTTAAGCTCTAAAACTCTGAAGTGTTTGTCATTTACCTGTTCCAGGATTGAGATAATTTAAGCATCCTCATAAACTAGTTCCATTCCATCTGCTCTGTGAAGTAAGTTTCAAGTAAAGCCACGTAGATTAGGTTTATTTATTTGTTTATTTTACTTTTACTTTATTCGTTGCAATGATATAAAATTTAAAAGTTTCCAAACAATGTGTAATTGGAATTAAAAGAGTTAAGATAAGCTAATTTTGGTGTTAGAATTTTGGAGCTCTGCTGTAGCCTCGCTGTGGTGGGACAGATTTAAACTAAGACTGAGAAATGTAAAGATGGAGCAGGAAGGAAAGTAACCTTCTGTGTGAAGCAAGCACTACCACTGCAGCTTCCTTTGTTGGCAAATGGTTTATGAAAGTGATCCATAAATCAATCACGTGGATAACATTGGGCAAGTTCAGTAACAGTTGGGAGGTTAACGGAAAAACCCCAACCCCAACGGTATCAAGGTTTTTAACCCTGTTTTGTAATTTTCTTTACTGGACCAGATAGTTTGTTTCTGTGATTCATATTATTAAAAGATAGTAACTCTCACATTTTATGTTCTGTAGTGGAAAGATTAATCAAATCATTTGTGTTAACAATGTAGTCTCAAATTCATGTCTACTGTTATAAAACCTGTGCTCAGGTTACTTTTGAATTTTACAAAAGTAAACTATTTAGGCATTAAAGTTAAATCTGGAGGTAATTTAAAAATGATACTAGGAGTTGACTAGGGGCCATATATATAAATGTTTGTGTGTTGCATGTTTATGTGCATGTAGACAGGGTTGTAGTTATAAGAATGTGTGTATATCTTTGTAAGAATGTTCTGGCTTGAATGGTGAGAGACTGTTCTTTGAAGCACAGAACAGCAATCAGATTCTTATATCTAGATCGGTGGTCTAAATTTCTACTTGCTGATACCCTGATTTGACATCTCTAGCAGCCCTAGTTTTTCTGGATTTTACGTGTGCTCTTTGGTTGTAAAGTTTGCTGTGAATCAAGGTCACCTCACTGTAGATGTGGCTGTCCAGGTACAATCTAGATATGCTGCAGGTGGTGATATCATTCTGTCCCAATAGCCCAAAAGTGCATGGAAGAGGAGTTGTTTTATACAAATGGGAAAGCCTGACTAGTACAGTAAGGAAGTTAGCTGAAGTTCATCATAGAATCTCAGTGTAGAATTATCCTTTAAAGCTTTTCCATCAACTTCTCTCCACAGAATTTTTAGTGATGACATATCCAGTCTGTGTCTGTATCCCTCTAGAGGAGGAAAACACACCACTTCTGAAAAGGGCCTTTTCTGTCTTTGCATAGTTTTGATCATTAGACAGTTTGTCCATCATTTGATCCAAATTGATCTTCTTTTGCTTTATTAGTCATTGGGTTAGTTTTTCTTCTGAGGCCAAAGCAGAGCAAATGTGTCTCCTGTTTCATGTGACAACCCTTTTGATGTTTGGCTCACTGAGTAGACTAGTCTCCAGAACAATCATCTCCAATTCCCTTTCTTTTCAAAGAGCTTCAGCTTTGCTATCATTTCTTAAAGTGGGTTGCTCCAAAGTCAAGCAGTATTCCAAAAGTTATTTGATCAGCTTGAAGTAGAAGGATTATTAATGCAGCCCAAGATTGCTCTGGCTTTTTGGTGATTGTTGACTCCTATTAATCTCCTATTAATCTCATTTTCGTTATTAATGATCAGGACTGTGCCACATTTATCTCTGCATCTTGCTTGTCATAGAACAGGCCTTACTCTGCTGTGTCACGTGTGGACTTACGAACATGTCTTCTGCATCTTCACTGAATTCTAAACCAATGGGCCAATCAAAATAGAGGCTCTGGGGGGTGGAGTCCAGGCATTGGTATTAAAAAAAAAAATCTCCCCATGTGGTTCTAATGAGCAACCAGTTTAAGAGTCACCAATATAAGCTCTTAATTAAAATATTGAGCACAACACAGTTGAGGACAGAGTCATGTGCTGTATCATACCTCCCAACAGGTTGTCACTGGGCCATTAATAATTATGTCTTGTTGCCTTAACTAGTTCCCAATTTCTATAATTAACTGTCCTTGTCCTGTCTGCCAACCCAATTTTTGTTTAATTATGCTATATTATTACTCTCTATCTTAAAAAGCAGAGAGCCTTTTAAAAAATATTAAATCTATTATACTGCTGGTTTAGATAACTTTTATATGGAAGCAGAAGGATAGAATGAATAATTGAACTTTGAAGATTCCTTTCCAAGTCATGTTTCTATGATTCTTGCAAACCACAAAGTCCTGTGCTGCAATATTTTAAACACTCTTGTAGGCCAAATGCCACAAAAACGCCATTGTTATAAGCAAGACATTTGTGAGTTTAGGAGCACAAATGGGCTGGACTTCATAATGTCTGGCAGAGAAAGCACTGCTCAGACTTTTCTAGGTGAGAAAATAAGCTAAAGGAATGTTTGATTTTTTTTCTTCTCCCTCAGTCTCTGATATGGAAAAGTTAATGAACTGCACAAAGATGTTATGCTAAAAAATGTGAAAAATCTATATTTATGCTAGAGCCTATCTTTCTTTGGCAAATGTACTTCTCAAAGTTATGTACTGAAAATTACTTGTTTGTGTTGTGAATTACTAACAATTATATTAGCTCCTGTTTGTTCTGATAAATGGAATTGCATTTCCCTCATGTATTATTTTGCATTAAAAAATTGGGTTTATTAGGCTTGTATTGAGTAATTAGGAATTGTTTATCACTTTGTTAAATCCTTTAGAGACTTAAAAAAGTATAAGGTAGGGTCTTAGCTCCTCAGGGATTTGCTATCCCCTTGAGATTATTTATATACAGAAATGAAATAACAGTACAAGACATTGTAATATTAAGTATAAAATTGAATAGTGTTAGACTTACAGTTAATGTTTTCACTATATCTGGGTAAGGGAGATAATTTTCTAATAAGAGATAAATTCTTTTTTTTTTAACATCTTTATTGGAGTATAATTGCTTTACAGTGGTGTGTTAGTGTCTGCTGTATAACAAAGTGAATCAGCTATACATATACATACATCCCCATATTCCGTCCCTCTTGTGTCTCCCTCCCACCCTCTCTATGCCTAACACATATATATGGAATCTAAGAAAAAAAACAAAAAATACCCCAAAAATGGTTATGAAGAACCTAGGGGCGGGACAGGAATAAAGAGGCAGACGTAGAGAATGGACTTAAGGACACAGGGAGGGGGAAGGGTAAGCTGAGACGAAGTGAGAGAGTGGCATGGACTTATATACACTACCAAATGTTAAATAGCTAGCTAGTGGGAAGCAGCCGCATAGCACAGGGAGATCAGCTCGCTGCTTTGTCAGATAAATTCTTTTTAAAAAACTTGTTCATGTTGTTAATAAATGTCTTTTGAAAAATATACCATGTTGCATTTGTATGGTATAAAAATGGTCTAACTTGATTTGGAAACTTACCAATTTGCACTGCACTTTGAACCCTTGTCTGGATTTGTGGAACCATTGGCTACTCAGAAAGCCCAGTATCAGTCCCCTATAAGTCCATCTAAATAAACCTAAACTGACTGAAGAAAATGATGTGCTCCTTCGAAAGTTCTAGGTTATTCTGGAATTGAATGTTTTGAGTATGAAAGGCAGTTGAATTTTTGTTTGTTTGTTTAGTTCAAATGTGAGTTTCATATGTGTGATTATTAAAAATAACTAAAGTATTTTGACATTAGGAATAATTCTGAATTTATGCTTTATGAGCAAATAATTATAAATAAATTCCTGAACCTATACAGGGCCTATATGTTATTTACCGTGCAAATGGTCAGGTGTTTTGCATTTTGCATTTTTTCATTTTTAAAAAAGGGTTCCTGGGCTTCCCTGGTGGTGCAGTGGTTGAGAGTCCGCCTGCCGATGCAGGGGACACGGGTTCGCGCCCCGGTCCGGGAAGATCCCACATGCCGCGGAGAGGCTGGGCCCGTGAGCCATGGCTGCTGAGCCTGTGCATCCGGAGCCTGTGCTCTGCAATGGGAGAGGCCACAACAGTGAGAGGCCCGCGTACCGCAAAAAAAAAAAAAAAAAAAAAAAGGGTTCCTCCTGCCCTCTTCCCCTTCTTTTCCTGCCATGCTCCCCCGTGCCTCCACATACCTGTGGAATTCCTTCCACGGTCTTTTGTTTTCCAGCTTAATGCTTGATCTGATCTTTTTATTTGCCAGAGCTTTTAACTGAGAATGCATGAAGAATCTCTGATTTTTATTTTCATCCAATGTATTTTTCTAAGGATTGAATGAGAAATCTAGAAAAATATCTTCAGCTGAGTCAAAAGGACATTTTCTTTCTATAGTGTAAGCAGTGGTGTAAGGCATTTCAGTGTTTTAGCTCTGATGTTGATTCCGCTCCATAGCCTACTGGTGAAATCAAGTATCTCACAAGGTTCCTCATCTATAGTGGACAAATGGGACTTTTTTGGATATGTACGAATTTCACTAAATTATTTGCACAGCCTTTTGAAAAATACATGTACGTTTCTTATATCATAGAAATTTGTATTTATCAAAACTCTTAGAGGCTATTTAATACTTTGCTTCTTGAAAAGCGGGCCTCTAACAAGCATCATCTTCTCCCCTGGAGCTTGTTAGAAATTCAGAATCTCAGGCCACATCACAAAACTACTGAGTCAGAATCTGCATTTGAACCCAAATGATTCATATACACATTTGAGTTTCAGAAGCACGGGACAGATCCTCTATTCTTATTTCAGTTAGTAGTGCCCTGAAGATTCTGGCAAGAGCAAAGAGGTGAGGAGGGAGAAAAATATTTAATTAGGAAGCACAGTGCCAGTGCTTTTATATGCATTACCTCATATGATCTTCCCAACTCTGCATGGTAAATATTATTACTCACATTTTACAGATGGGGAAACTGAAGATTGGTGGGACTAAAATTTTTTTCCAAGGCCACTTAGTTGGTAAAATGTGGAGCCACCTTTCAGATTCAGGACTCCAAGCCCTCCCTTTTTCCTTTTTCAGTTATCTTCTGGGACAGTTAGCATTTACCCAGTCCTTATTAATTGGATTGTTGTTTCTTTATGGTGAATATGACTTAGATTTTGGGGGAAAAGGTCTTCAAGAAGCTCTTGAAGATTTCCTGAAACAAGGTATGCAAGGAGGCTCTTCCTTCTTTTTTTTTTTTTTTTTTTTTTTTGCGGTACGCGGGCGTCTCACCGCTGAGCCCTCTCCCGCCCCGGAGCACAGGCTCCGGATGCGCATGCTCGGGACGCGCATGCTCCGGATGCGCAGGCTCAGCGGCCATGGCTCACAGGCCCAGCCGCTCCACGGCATGTGGGATCCTCCCGGACCGGGGCACGAACCCGTATCCCCTGCATCGGCAGGCGGACTCTCAACCACTGTGCCACCAGGGAAGCCCTGAGGCTCTTCCTTCTTAATCTCTGCATCTGAAGTTTGAGGTTTGATTTGTCCTCTTCCATATGTAACTCCTTTCTTTATGGCATGTCTGCCTTCCTCCCTCCCTTTCCTTCTGTTCTCTGCCTCTTCCTTCTTCTTTACAATAGCTCCTGTCAAAATGGTTGTGTGTGTCTGTCATGAGTAAGAAGGCATATGTTGAAAGTATTTTATGTTGTAATTTTGCAACAGAAACTTGTCTTATTTCAATGGCATTTTCAGGGAAACTGTGGGGCTTTGTCACAAATGCAAAATCCAGTTTGAATTCGCAGTGATTAGCACTGTAGGTTGTGATTAGCCCTTTCCTCAATTCTATGTTAATGGTAAGTGAAGTGCTTTCAGCTGAAGCTAGTTATGGGTGGACTGTGTCACATCTGCTTTCAAGCTTGCTTGCCCAAATCTTACTCCCCATGTCTGCCTAGTTGCCTGGTGCTTTCTTGTTTCCAAGATCTTTCTCACAGGAAGGATATCCTCCTCACATTGACATGTTAGAAATTAATGTGTTGTTTTCCCTGGGTATTAGGGTTTTACAATGGAGGACAGTGGCCAAGAACAGTGTTTAACACAAAGTGATGCATCTGTATCTTCCTTCACCCCCTACCCCATGCCTAGCACATTGCCAGGCATGTACTAATAGGTGTGAACTTTTTTTTGGTAGAAGGTTTCTCTGGATCATTGCAACAGTGAACTTCTTATTTGTTCATTTATTCATGCATTTATTTTAAAAACACAACTATTATTAAAAATTTTTAAGTATTATTACGAATTAAATGACTAGGGACAAAAATTACTGAGGAATTGCTCTGCTCCTGGCACAGGGGTGAGGTACATAGAGGTAGATAAGACTCATTCATAACAACCTTCAAGGAGCTAAACCACAGGCCCCTGGGGGCTTTTCTTCAGGTCTGGAACCAGAAAATTTCCTAGAAGCCTGCGTTGTGCCATGGGCCTTGACTCTGGCATGGCCTATGCAAGTGTTTTCTGGCTTTCTGGATGTCACTTTCCTTACTGAGTATATAAACAAATCATCTCACTGGAAGGGACTATTGAGGGAAAATAATGTCTGAAATGGGTTTGATATCCTTTGTTGTTATAAACAGTAACCATTTTGGGAAGACCGGTTTCCCAAAAAGGCTTCAGGCTACATGCCATAGTCACACCTTTAGGTTTTTCCTCCTTTATTCCCTTCAAATTCCTTGTGCTATTTCTGGTGCCGCTGGTGACCCTCCGTGGGAGGAACACAGAGCACAGTCTTCCATTCTCATGAAATGCCTCCTGATTCTGTTCTGCCAAATCCATCAACCTCTCTGGCTTCTTCCTCCCCCAAACCAGCACATTTGTATAAGGGTCTGGGTGACCTTTGCTTTTGAACACTTACCCCAGGTGGAGTGAATCAGGAGGAGGAATGTGGAAGAGGAATTTGAAGGATGTAGGATGAGATGTTGGAGAAGGTACAGGTGCTGCAGCTGGGAGCCCCTCAATTCATTCATCCATTCATTTATTCAGGGAGCAGGGGAAAGGATCTGGTCTGCTTTGTTTCAAAGCAGCTTTGTACCCTGTTGTACAGTTCCTAGCTGGCCTCCCCAGCTAGGAGGCACGGGTGGATCATTAACTACTAAATAAATAAATGCCCACTGTAACTTGCCCTGGAACCTGGTTCTTGGAATTGCTCCTCTGAGAAGCAGCTCAGTTGCAAATCAGTTCAGAAACTTAGTGTATCTGTCCTAGTGAGTTTTCTGGGTTTTTTTTTAATAACATCTTTATTAGAGTATAATTGCTTTACAATGGTGTGTTAGTTTCTGCTTTATAACAGTGAATCAGTTATACATATATATATATATCCCCACATCTCTTCCCTCTTGCGTCTCCCTCCCTATCCCACCCCTCTAGGTGGTCACAAAGCACCGAGCTGATCTCCCTGTGCTATGTGGCTGCTTCCCATTAGCCATCTGTCTTACATTTGGTAGTGTATATATGTCCATGCCACTCTCTCACTTTGTCCTAGCTTACCCTTCTCCCTCCCCATATGTCCTAGTGAGTTTTGATTGGAGACTCACATATGAAACCACTGTGCATTTTCTCTGTTCACGTCTTGGCAGCTCTTGCTCTGCTCAGCACTCACTTGAGCTTCTTAATGAATCTATTTGTCAGCTCCTACAGAGGACACCTGCCTACTTTTATGTATGTCATTAGGGAATCCCATTGCCAATTACTAGAAGCAAATTTAGGGTAGTCTTTATTTTAACCTAAGCCATCCTAAGCAAAACTTGCAAATTTGATGAAAATTCATTAAATATCACACACAAAAAAGATTGACACTTCCATTTATTTATAAATTATTGTGTTTTAATGATAGAAGGTGGTTTTTTTTTGTTTGTTTTTTTTTTTTGTTTTTTTTTGTTTTGCGGTATGCGGGCCTCTCACTGTTGTGGCCTCTCCCGTTGATGGAGCACAGGCTCCGGACTCGCAGGCTCAGCGGCCATGGCACAAAGGCCCAGGCGCTCCGCGGCATGTGGGAACTTCCTGGACCGGGGCACGAACCCGTGTCCCTTGCATCGGCAAGCGGACTCTCAACCACTGCGCCACCAGGGAAGCCCAGAAGGTGGTTTTAAAGCCTCTCTCTTCCCCCATTCCATGTAGACAAGTTTCCTTCCCTCTTTCCCAACTTGTCCTCCGTTCTTTCCCTTCAATACCTTTATTCCCAAACAAACGCCACTCAACAACAACAACAAAATCACAAAGCCAGGTAGTGTGGGTTTGTCTAAATTTAGATTTATCATTCTACCCTGAATGAGAATGGGCTGGAGGCCAGGAAAGCCTGGAATGTTGGAGGAGGACACCTCCATGAGTTGGCCAGGGGTCCCAGTTGCCCCAGCATCCTGCAGAGGGTGAGAACTCAGAGCTGCACACATTTCTCATCTGATCCTCAGGGGTTCAGGAGAAAATTGCATACTTCCCCAGAGCTGGTATTATTTGTGTAGAACCCTAGTGTAAGAGGTAGAGTCTTAGGAAGGATTAGACTCTATGTAGTATGTTATTATAACCCCTTGACTCTTTGGGGAATTCTTTATGGGTGCCTTTCCTCATTAACTGGACTTTTCCACTGTGCCTTTGTTATTGTCATAAATGCTGAGGTCCTGCCTGAAATTTGGCCTAGTTCCCAGGTTGTACTACATGGTCTAATTTTTAGTCCTAATAAACAAAGCGGTTTGTATGCACTAAGTTATCCAAAGGCGCCCTTGTTGTTCAGCAAGCCAGCCCCACATCAACTCAAAGAAATGCCCACTTAGGTCATCCAAGGCCTCTGAAGCCCTAGACTGAGATGAAGCAATGAGCCAAAGCTGAGGGCCTGCTCCCCAGCAGATAGCAGACTTTCAAGGGGGAGGCATAGAACAATTTTGGAAAAGCAGAACTAGCAGACAAACAAATCATTAGGGATGCCCTGTGAAAGTCCCACTGAAATACAACATTTGACTTCTTTTTTCTTTTCTATGCCTTTCTTTTGTTTTACCTCTTATCTCTCTGGAGAAGGCGTATACTAGATCTGTCTCCCTCTGTATAATTTTAAGAGCATTTTTAGTCCTTTTTCAGAAGTCACAATAGAAAAGTTAACATTTTATCTGGAAAGATTTAAAAGTCTTTTATATTGTATGCATCTAAACATGCTGGAGAAAAAAAGTTTAGTGTGATTAATCTCAGAGGGAAATTTATTTTGTTCCCCTGGTAATTGTCCAATATTAGTTTTTTGTAGATATATTACTATTCATAGGCCACTTACTAGCTCTAGAACAGTCTTTAAGATGCTGGAACACTAAACCAAGGCCTGAGAGTGGAAAACAGAACAGGGTTTATGACATTGTCAGGCAGATGGCTTTGCGGAGAGACTGAGACCATTCTGAAAGCTTGCTGACACTGTGATTCTGAGGTCTAGATGGGAAATGATGCTCCCTAGACAAGCCCTGTGACATTCTTCCTAGATTGAAAAGGCTGAAAGTGACTACTCTAGCTGATTGGATTAGTGTGCATCCTTCATTGTGCTTTGGTTTAGGGAGATTCTTTTCTTCACCAGCTGAAGAATGTTCTATAAGGGTCAGTGAGTTCACTGATCAAGAGAGAGTCTAAGGACTTCTTGTTTCTGACTCATTTCCCAGGAAACACATACCATTTGGGAGAACACATGACTCTATGAAGCAAAACTCTTATGGGCAACCCTTGGAACTGCTCTGAGCCTCAGTTTCTTCATCTATAAAATGGTGCTAAAATTGTAACAGCTCCCTGAATTTTTAGATTACCTGAGATGATGTATGTACAGTGCTCAGCACAGTGCTTGGCATATGTAAGGAGGCAATACCTGTTAGCTGGTGTCATTGTGTGACACGGAGACACCATTACACACACAGTCACACGTTCTCCATTGTGGGTCCAAGTCTTGGTGACACATGGATCTTATTCATTTCCTTTGACCATGACAATGTTTAGTCTGACAATCTTCAAAAAAAATTTTTTTAACATCTTTATTGGAGTATAATTGCTTTACAATGGTGTGTTAGTTTCAGCTGTATAACAAAGTGAATCAGCTATATGTATACATATATCCCCATATCCCCTCCCTCTTGCATCTCCCTCCCACACACCCTATCCCACCCCTCTAGGTGGTCACAAAGCACTGAGGTGATCTCACTGTGTTATGTGGCTGCTTCCCACTAGCTATCTATTTTACATTTGGTAGTGTATATATGCCCATGCCACTCTCTCACTTTGTCCCAGCTTACCCTTCCCCCTCCCTGTGTCCTCGAGTCCATTCTCTACATCTGCGTCTTTATTCCTGTCCTGCCCTTAGGTTCTTCAGAAAAAAAATTTTTTTTGATTCCATATATATGTGTTAGCATACGGTATTTGCTTTTCTCTTTCTGACTTACTTCACTCTGTATGACAGTCTCTAGGTTCATCCACCTCACTACAAATAACTCAATTTAGTTGCTTTTAATGGCTGAGTAATATTCCATTGTATATATGTGCCACATCTTCTTTATCCATTCATCTGTTGATGGACCCTTAGGTTGCTTCCATGTCCTGGCTATTGTAAATAGAGCTGCAATGAACATTGTGGTACATGACTCTTTCTGAATTATGGTTTTCTCGGGGTATGTGCCGTAGTGCGATTGCTGGGTCATATGGTAGTTCTATTTTTAGTTTTTTAAGGAACCTCCATACCGCTCTCCATAGTGGCTGTATCAATTTACCTTCCCACCAACAGTGCAAGAGGGTTCCCTTTTCTCCACACCCTCTCCAGCATTTATTGTTTGTAGACTTTTTGCGGATGGCAATTCCGACCAGTGTGAGGTGATACCTCATTGTAGTTTTGATTTACATTTCTCTAATGATTAGTGATGTTGAACATCCTTTCATGTGCTTGTTGGCAATCTGTATATCTTCTTTGGAGAAATGTCTATTTAGGTCTTCTGCCCATTTTCGGATTGGGTTGTTTGTATTTTTGATATTGAGCTGCATGCGCTGCTTGTATATTTTGGAGATTAATCCTTTGTCAGTTGCTTCATTTACAAATATTTTCTCCCATTCTGAGGGTTGACTTTTCGTCTTATTTATGGTTTCCTTTGCTGGGCAAAAGCTTTTAAGTTTCATTAGGTCCCATTTGTTTATATTTGTTTTTATTTCCCTTTCTGTAGGAAGTGGGTCAAAAAGAATCTTGCTGTGATTTAGGTCATAGAGTGTTCTGCCTATGTTTTCCTCTAAGAGTTTGATAGTGTCTGGCCTTACATTTAGGTCTTTAATCCATTTTGAGTTTATTTTTGTGTATGGTGTTAGGGAGTGTTCTAATTTCATTCTTTTACATGTAGCTGTCCAGTTTCCCCGGTACCAGTTATTGAAGAGGCTATCTTTTGTCCATTGTTTATTCTTGCCTCCTTTATCAAAGATAAGGTGACCATATGTGTGTGGGTTTATCTCTGGGCTTTCTATCCTATTCCATTGATCTATATTTCTGTTTTTGCCAGTACCGTACTGTCTTGATTACTGTAGCTTTGTAGTATAGTCTGAAGTCAGGGAGCCTGATTCCTCCAGCTCCGTTTTTCTTTCTCAAGATTGCTTTTGCTATTCGGGGTCTTTTTTGTTTCCATACACATTGTAAAATTTTTTGTTCTAGTTCTGTGAAAAATGCCTTTGGTAGCTTGATAGAGATTGCATTGAATCTTAATAGCAGATTGCTTTGGGTAGTATAGTCATTTTCACAATATTGATTCTTGTACTCCAGAAACACGGTATATCTCTCCATCTGTTTGTATCATCTTTAATTTCTTTCATCGGTGTCTTATAGTTTTCTGCATACAGGTCTTTTGTCTCCTTAGGTAGGTTTATACCTAGGTATTATATACTTTTTGTTGCAATGGTAAATGGGAGTGTTTCCTTAATTTCTCTTTCAGATTTTTCATCATTAGTGTATAGGAATGCCAGAGATTTCTGTACATTAATTTTGTATCCTGCTACTTTACCAAATTCATTGATTAGCTCTAGTTGTTTTCTGGTAGCATCTTTAGGATTCTCTATGTATAGTATGTCATCTGCAAACAATGACAGTTTTACTTCTTTTCTGATTTGGATTCCTTTTATTTCTTTTTCTTCTCTGATTGCTGTGGCTAAAACTTCCAAAACTGTGTTGAAAATAGTGGTGAGAGTGGGCAACCTTGTCTTGTTCCTGACCTTAGTGGAAATGGTTTCAGTTTTTCACCATTGAGAATGATGTTGGCTGTGGGTTTGTCATATATGGCCTTTATTACGTTGAGGTAAATTTCCTGTATGCCTACTTTATGGAGGGTTTTTTATCATAAATGGGTGTTGAATTTTGTCAAAAGTTTTTTCTGCATCTATTGAGATGATCATATGGTTTTTATCCTTCAATTTGTTAATATGGTTTATCACATTTATTGCTTTGCATATATTGAAGAATTCTTGCATTCCTGGAATAAACCCCACTTGCTCATGGTGTATGATCCTTTTCATGTGCTGTTGGATTCTGTTTGCTAGCATTTTGTTGAGGATTTTTGCATGTATGTTCATCAGTGATATTGGCTTCTAGTTTTCTTTCTTTGTGACATCTTTGTCTGGTTTTGGTATCAGGTTGATGGTGGCTTCATAGATTGAGTTTGGGAGTGTTCCTCCCTCTGCTATATTTTAGAAGAGTTTGAGAAGGATAGGTGTTAGCTCTTCTCTAAGTGTTTGATAGAATTAGCCTGTGAAGTCATCTGGTCCAGGGCTTTTGTTTGTTGGAAGATTTTTAATCACAGTTTCAATTTCAGTGCTTGTGATTGGTCTGTTTATATTTTCTATTTCTTCCTGGGTCAGTCTCTGAAGGTTGCTCTTTTCTAAGAATTTGTCCATTTCTTCGAGGTTGTACACTTTATTGCCATATAGTTGCTTGTGATCTTCTCTCATGATCCTTTGTATTTCTGTAGTGTTAGTTGTTACTTCTCCTTTTTCACTTCTAATTCTATTGATTTGAGTCTTTTCCGTTTTTTTCTTGATGAGTCTGGCTAATGGTTTATCAAATTTTGTTTATCTTCTCAAAGAACCAGTTTTTAGTTTTATTGATCTTTGCTATCATTTCCTTCATTTCTTTTTTATTTATTTCTGATCTGATCTTTATGTTCTTTCCTTCTGCTAACTTTGGGATTTTTTTGTTCTTTCTCTAATTGCTCTAGGTGTAAGGTTAGGCTGTTTATTTGAGATGTTTCTTGTTTCTTAAGGTAGGATTGTATTGCTTTAAACTTCCTTCTTAGAACTGCTTTTGCTGCATTCCATAGGTTTTGGGTCATCATGCTTTCATTGTCATTTGTTTCTAGGATTTTTTTGGTTTCCTCTTTGATTTCTTCAGTTATTTCTTGCTTGTTTAGTAGTGTATTGTTTAGCCTCCATGTGTTTGTATTTTTTACAGATTTTTTCCTATAATTGATATCTAGTCTTATAACACTGTGGTCAGAAAAGATACTTGATATGATTTCAATTTTCTTAAATTTACCAAGGCTTGAATTGTGACCCAAGATATGATCTATCTTGGAGAATGTTCCATGAGCACTTGAGAAGAAAGTGTATTCTGTTGTTTTTGGATGGAATGTTCTGTACATATCAATGAAGTTCATCTTGTTTAATGTGTCATTTAAAGCTTGTGTTTCCTTATTTATTTTCATTTTGGATGATCTGTCCATTGGTGCAAGCAGGGTGTTAAAGTCCCCTACTGTTATTGTGTTACTGTCGATTTCCCCTTTTATGGCTGTTAACATTTGCCTTATATATTGAGATGCTCTTATATTGAGCGCATAAATATTTACAATTGTTATATCTTCTTCTTGGATTGATCCCTTAATCATTATGTAGTATCTTTCTTTGTCTCTTGTAATAGTCTTTGTTTTAAAGTCTATTTTGTCTGATATGAGAATTGCTACTCCAGCTTTGTTTTGATTTCCATTTGCATGGAATATCTTTTTCCATCCCCTCACTTTCAGTCTGTATGCATCCCTAGGTCTGAAGTGGGTCTCTTGTAGACAGCATATATATGGGTCTTGTTTTTGTATCCATTCAGCCAGTCTGTGTCTTTTGGTTGGAGCATTTAATACATTTACATTTAAGGTAATTATCAATAGGTATGTTCCTATTACCATTTTCTTAATTGTTTTGGGTTTGGTATTGTAGGTCTTTTCCTTCTCTTGTGTTTCCTGCCTAGAGAAGTTCCTTTAGCATTTGTTGTAAAGCTGGTTTGGTGGTGCTGAATTCTCTTAGCTTTTGCTTTTCTGTAAAGGTTTTAATTTCTCTGTTGAATCTGAGTGAGATCCTTGCTGGGTAGAGTGATCTTGGTTGTAGGTTTTTCCCTTTCATTGCTTTAAATATGCCCTGCCACACTCTTCTGGCTTGGAGAGTTTCTGCTGAAAGATCAGCTGTTAAGCTTATGGGCATTCTGTTGTATGTTATTTGTTGCTTTTCTCTTGCTGCTTTCAATATTTTTTCTTTGTATTTAATTTTTGATAGTTTGATTGATATGTGTCTTGGTGTGTTCCTCCTTGGATTTATCCTGTTTGGGACTCTGTGCAGTTCGTGGACTTGATTGATTCTTTCCTTTCCCATATTAGGGAAGTTTTCAACTATAATCTCTTGAAATATTTTCTCAGTCCCTTTCTTTTTCTCTTCTTCTTCTGGGACCCCTATAATTCGAATGTTGGACTATTTAATGGGGTCCCAGAGGTCTCTGAGACTGTCTTCAATTCTTTTCATTCTTTTTCCTTTATTCTGCTCTGCAATAGTTATTTCCACTATTTTATCTTTCAGGTCACCTATCTGTTCTTCTGCCTCAGTTATTCTGCTATTGATTCCTTCTAGAGAATTTTTAATTTCATTTATTGTGTTGTTCATCATTGTTTGTTTGCTCTTTAGTTCTACATCCTTGTTAAGCGTTTCTTGTATTTTCTCCATTCTATTTCCAAGATTTTGGATCATCTTTACTATCATGACTCTGAATTCTTTTTCAGGTAGACTGCCTATTTCCTCTTCATTTGTTTGGGCTGGTGGGTTTTTACCTTGCTCCTTCATCTTCTGTGTATTTCTCTGTCTTCTCATTTTGCTTCACTTACTGTTTTTGGGGTCTCCTTTTTGCAGGCTGCAGGTTCATAGTTTCCTTGTTTCTGGTGTCTGCCCCAGTGGGTAAGGTTTGTTCGGTGTGTTGTGTTGCCTTCCTGGTGGAGGTGACTGTTGCCTGTGTTCTGGTGAATGAGGCTGGATATTGTCTTTCTGGTGGGCAGGACTGCATCCAGTGGTGTGTTTCGTGGTGTCTGTGAACTTATTATGATTTTAGGCAGCCTCTCTGCTAATGTGTGGGGTTGTGTTCCTGTCTTGCTAGTTGTTTGGCATGGGTTGTCCAGCACTGGAGCTTGCTGGTCGTTCAGTGGAGCTGGGTCTTAGCTTTGAGACTGATATTTCTGGGAGAGCTCTCATCAATTGATATTATGAGGGGCTGGGAGGTCTCTAGTGGACCAGTGTCCTGAACTCAGCTCTCCCACCTCAGAGGCTCAGGCCTGACACCTGGCCAGAGCACCAAGAGCCTGTCAGCCACACCGCGCAGAAGAAAAGGGAGAAAGGAAATAATAAATAAATAAATAAATAAATAAATAAAATAAAGTTATTAAAATAAAAAAAGAAAAAAAGAATTAAAAGAATGAGAGCAACCCAACTAATAAAGAAATACACCAATGATAACAAGCAAAACTATACAGTCTTCAAACTTTTGGGCATGCTTCCTACTTGTAAAAAGAAAACTTTCCCAGTATACTCGTATTTACTTTATATATATATATATAATTGTAATATTTACATATATACATATTTATATAAGTGTATATATGTTTGTATGATTATATATGTGTATACATATATAATAAAGACAATCTGCACATTAATCATTAGGGAACCTTAACTGTTGAATTTTTTGTTAAAATATATTATGGAAGTTCTTCTTAATTTTTTTTTTTTTTTTTTTTTTTTTTGCGGTATGCGGGCCTCTCACTGCTGTGGCCTCTCCTATTGCGGAGCACAGGCTCCAGACGTGCAGGCCCAGCAGCCATGGCTCACGGGCCCAGCCGCTCCACAGCATGTGTGATCCTCCTGGACTGGGGCACGAACCGTGTCCCCCGCATTGGCAGGCAGGCTCTCAACCTCTGCACCACCAGGGAAGCCCCTCTTCTTAATTTTTTTCCTGATAGCCTGAAGAACTGTTTGGGGCATCCCGTGGGGACACAGGTACCCCAGCGGTCTCATCAGATAGCGTAATCCTGAGTTTGCATTAACCTGGAAAGCCAAACAAGCTGGCTTCTTAAGGGAATCTTGTCAGGCCAGGTGCTCTTGCTCTATTGCTCACTGTTTTCTTCGTAGCATTGATCACTATCTTAAATTGTGTCATCAGTTTACAAGTTTATTGTCTGCCTCTCTCTCTACAACTAAAGTGCAAACTTGCTGTAGGAGGGTAGGGACTTTATTCAGTTCTGTAGTCCTGGCTTAATGACACAGTGCCTGACACATAGAAGGCCCTTAGTTGAATGAATAGATGAACGTTGGGGGAATTGTGGCCTCTGCTCTTTCACTCCCACAAGTTTTTGTTCATGCTGGGGAGCCCAGGCTCAGGAGAATGTTATACTGCTGCTGATGGTGGTGATGGTGGTGGTGATGATACTGATTTTAGCCAAGGTTTGTCGCCAGCTCTCTGTAAAGCTCCTTCTGTGGGTTGACCCTCCCTTAATAGTTCATAGAGGAGCATTATCACCTCTCCATTCCTCCCAACCTGGAACGCTGTAGACTCCTCAGTGGGCAACATTTGACTAATACTGAGGAGTTGTGCTTCTGCCTGGTACCAGTGAGGTGCCAGACAACCAATCTCCAGGCCCTCTTGCCCCATACATGCATTCTTCCGGGATCTTTGCATAAACATTGGTGTTTTGCATATTTCCTGTATGGTGCAAATGCCTTTAGGCCACTTCCTTTTTAATGCAAGTAGTCTGTGGGCACAGTCTCTTTTTGGTTTTCATTTTATGGTTTAGAGATAATTTCTCCCTTAAGAGTCAGGCTATTTCTCTCTCTGGAATCCAGATTGTACTGTAACACTTCTATATCTGTCTCCTCTTCTGGTAAGAAAAACAGGCTTTTTCCCCACTCAAGATCCCTCAGTTACTTTTTATACCTGTCATGACATAAAAATGTTTCCTCACATGTGGGAAGATCTTTTGCTAGTGCTGAAAATTTGGTACTCATTGCTAAAACTCCTGGGGTTTGGCCTGTGGGATTCACAGACGCAGGCAGTGTCCCCAGACAACCGCCAAACACATTTAGGCTCAGCCTTCCATGACTCACTGTTTAAAGCAAATATAGAGATAAAAGTAAACTACTATATAAAAATGTAAACTGATCTTGTATATATTATTAATGGTCTTACCTGGCATTCAGTTGGTTGGGTGTAAAAGAAAAATCAGCTCAAATTGACTTAGACAATACAATACATGGACAGATCATATAACTAAAAAGTCCAGAGATGGGGCTAGCCCCAGGAGAGGCTTGGTCTAGTTTTGTTCTCTGCATTTCCTGGCCCTGCATCTTCAGTGCAGGATTTATTCTTTGCAGCCTCCTCCACTCATGGTCCCGAGATGCTGTCAGTGACGGCGAAGGCTACTTGCTTCCTGATTGGAATCTAGTAAGAGAGAGAAAGCCTACATCTCCAGCAAATTACCAGAACTGAGTGTTAGTAAGACCTTAATCACATGACATAGTGATGTGCTAATCCCTGAAATCAAAATTGTAATTAAGAGGATGGGCCATGTAGTTAGTTTAAACTAATCTGGGCCTGACCCTGGAGTTATGGAGGGGAGTTAAGTCCATCCAGATCACAGGACTAAGAAATTTGGAGCACTGTTAGCTGAGGGGAAGGGGGAAATAGTCAAATGTCTCTTATACCTGGCATTAAAACAGGACTGGATTGGGGGCACTAAGGTTTGTTTTTGATATTTACTTTTTGTAGCTGATGTGTCTTGCATTCTTCAGATATTAGGGTTAGTTTCCATTTCTGGTTGTGATAGCCATTAGTGGTGTCCATTAGTGTTTCTGGCTTTCTGCCTTTTGGACACATGGTTACGCTTTCTGGTCAACGAGCTGTGAGCATTTGGGTTGAAGCATTAACTTGTGGTGTGAGACTCTTCAGAACTTTCTCTTTCCCTCTGGTATGGCAACTGGAAGCCTTTGAGATGGTGGCTGGTCCATTGTGAGTAACTATGATGAGCAGAGTCTCCCTGCTGGCTCATGCTGCACAAGTAGTATGAGCAAAAAATAAACCCTTATTTTATGTTAAACCATGAAGATTCTGGGTTTGTTACTATGGCATACCCGGTTTATCCTGCCTAGGACATTGGATTTCCTAAACCCATTTGGGTTATTTGAGGATTGCTCACAAAAATCCTCTATTTGTATAATTTTTTCAACTTAGCAAAGATGTTTTCATGTCTATGATATCACCTTATCTCCACAACAATTGTATAAATGTATAATGAGAAATGTTATTAGCTCCATTTTGCCAGTGGAAGGATTGAGGCAAACTCCTCAAATGCTCTGTTTCCTAGTTTAGCAGTGTTTGTTACTGTCTATTTGCTTTGTTTTCTTAAGCAATATGATTATACAACAAAATCTGATTATAAAAAATAATGCTTCTCATTTTACGAATATTTTATTTGATGGCCCCCTTGAAGAATATATCATTTTTTACTTTATTCGTCCCCTCCACCAAATAGTCAGTGTTGCAAATGTAAAGGACCTCTGCTGCTTCTGTTGGAAAGCTGAAATAAGGGAGTGGTTAGCTATACTATTTGTGTATATTGAGCTTTGGGGGGGATTGAAAGGGAGTACCAGGACGTTGTGGTCATACATTAGGCAGTAGGTAACTGGGGCTCCTACTGAGGGGATTGACTCAAGAGGAGGGGGTAGACATGACACTATTTCTTTGGTGAGAAAGTGACAGCAGGCCAGAAATACAGAGTAGAGGAGAAAGCAAGGGCTGATTGCTCTGAAAGCAGAAGAGACATCTGCTTTGCAGTGAACTGGAGAAGCACAGTGGTGAAGAGAATGGGTTCTGGAAGCAGAGTACCTTGATTCAAATCTTGGTTCCACTACTTATAAGCTGTGCAATCTTGCATAAACTACTTAATATCACTGTACCTTGGATTTCCCTTCTATAAAATGGGGATAATAATACCTATTTCATAAGAATGTTATGAGGATAAAATGACCTATGAAATGTAAAGCTCTTAGAACAGTACACACAGTAAGAGCTTGATAAATATCAGCTATTACTATTGTTGTTGTTGTTATTATTATTATTCATTGCTGCCCCTTCTGCCATCACCCGGTCTAAGCCACCCATCATCTCTCATCTGTACTAAGTGAAAGACCTCCTCATTGGTCTTCTCACGTCTATTCTTTGTCGCCTCCATCTTTGTTCTCCCCCTCCCCCACTACCCCCATAGCTAGGGTAATCGTTTAAAATTAGAATCTTACGAGGATTACTCAAGACATTAAAATAAAGATAAAAATCCTTAGTATAGATTGCAAGAAACTTCTCTCTCTAACTTCAGTTTGTGCTGACCTCTGTAGTCCAGCCTCATAGTCCCTCTTTTAGATCTGCAGGTGTGCCACCTTCTGCTCATCTCAGGGTCTTTGTATTAATGTATTTTAGAGGAGCAATGCTTTTTCCTCATTCTGATGGTGCCTTCCAGATGGAGGGGTCTCTACTGGGGTGACATTTCTCTGTCCACCCGTTTTCTCACTCTGCCCCATGAGACGTGGAATTATTCACTTGATGTATCAATCTTGGTGGAATATCTGGGTCTCTTCAGCTCAGCTCTGCCCTCTTCCTCTTGGAAGTGAGCTTCTTACAGGGAGAAGATGGTCCCTGATGCTCCTCTAGGGTCAGGCTCTTTCCCACCACATGGGAGGCCTGTCTTGGTCCAAGATTCCTTGTGACCGTGTGGTTAAACCTACCTCATCATGGGATCAGTTAACTGGTCCACCTGGCTAACAGACTAAAGCCATGACTTCCAGCCTGATGTATGTCAGCACTAAAGATGCTCTACAGATTCCCTAGATGTTCTCCTTTCTCCTTGCCTTCCTCCTCCTCCACTTCCTCCTCCTTTCTTCTGAACTGTGATATTTCTAGTTGTCCTTCGTGGAAAAGTAGTGCTAAGAGGATAGTGGTGAAGATCTTCCGTGCTGTATTATAGAATGAGTTGTGATACAATTTGACTGTAAGCCAATAGACTGGCTCAGTGAAGTGACTGAATATTAAGGTCTTACGCTCACATTCTTGGATAGGACAGTGGAAGTGGAAACGTTTTTTTCCTTTCGATTGAAAAACAAAGAAAGGTAAAAGGGTGCAGAGATTCTCCAGGAGGGGGAGCCGTCGTTCCTTGTTCCCAGTCAGCTATGAGGGTTCACATCATCTGTGACTAAGTCACAACAGAGCCCGTAGAACAAACACATCATTGCTATACACCAGTTTAAATAGAAATGTCACAGTCCCCATTTGGCATTATCACTTTATCCCATACAATTTACTCTTCACCTATGTGGAATTCAATTTTGTAGGAGAGTTTCTTTATAATTCCTGCTATAGTTTTGAATGTCATGGTCCCAGCAGATGTTCTGTCTGTTTTTAGCAAGATACAGGCTTAACCTCTATTTTAGTTTCAACTTGGAAGGAAAATATAAAATAGAATTAGGAATTTGTGATCCTTTTGGTTAACTGCTTTTTCTCCTTAGCTTTCCTCTTCCCCATTATTTTTCCAAGTCCCTTTTTTAGAAAAATGTGTTGTGACCAACAGCTCTCACAGCCTTCCTACCCAGTCCATCTCTTGGGTAGAGAACTCACTGCAAAATAGTCATCATCAGCTCACAGACAGTTTTCAGCACAGTCCTATGCATCAGACCAACTAAGCTGCATATCTTTCTCTTGACACCTCTCCTACTCTCCCACAGCTTGTTTCACAGAGCTGGATGCATTGATTCCTGGTAGATGTTAAAAATGGCCATTTAACAGATGACAGTATTTTCTTTAAACAGGTAGTAGTGATTGCTGGGAGTCAGTGTAGGTTCATTTAAAACAAGTCACATGGCAGGAGGCTCCAATCAAGATGGCAGAAGAGAAGGAGGTGGAGCTTACCTCCTCCCACAAATGTACCAAAAATATTTCTACATGTGGAACCATTCTCACAGAATACCTACTGAATGTGGGCAGAAGATCTCAGACAGCCAGAATTGCAAGAAAGATTACCACATAACTTGGTAGGATGAAAGAAAAAAAAATAAAAAGAATCAGGATAGGACCTGTTTCTCTGGGAACGAGCTGTGAAAGAGGAGAGGTTCCCTTACCCTGGAAAGTTGCTTCACTGGTGGGGAGATCAGCTGGGACAGAAAGGGAGCACAAAGGAGAGTGCAGCAGTGGGTTTGCAGCAGGCAGAACAGAGAAAGACCAGTATCGACGGTCTGTGCCACCTCCCTTCTGTCCCCAGCCCTAGACACATGTCTGCTGGTGCATGTGGGGGCTGAGTGCTGAAAGTCAGGCTTCAAAGGACAGACCCAGGGAGAGGATTGAGGTTGGCTGCACAGAGACAGCCTGAGGTGGCTGGAGTGTGATACAGGCTGCAATCAGGGAGTATACATGGAAGGAGCCCAGGCCCACCATAGAAGTGAAGTGCCATTGTTAATGGGGGCATGAAGGGAGGAGTGGGGCCCCCACCATAGCAGCCTCACTCTTGGTGTGCTCACAGTGGGTGTGGCTCCACCTCCGTGAGCTCTGGGAGAGTGCAAGAGCCAGTGGATTGCCCACAGGTGGAGGCGGGGCTGAAATCAGAGCTGATCCCCAAGGGGTTGCGTGATGTAGGAAGTAGGGCTGAAATCTGAGCCCTCTCTCCATGGCTGTGCGATCCACAGATTTACACCACAGCCACTGGGGCCTTTGTGAACTCAGTGTGTGCAGGATATTCTAGTGGACTATGGGTGCTCCCGTGTCTGGGGCAGGTCCAGCATAAGCAGCTGTGGGCTTTGCGGGCAGGCGTATGCACATGGAGGTGGGGCCGTGTCTGGGCTGCTTCCATAGCTCCCATGGCAGGTCCAGGTGCATGACTACTGAGGTCTTGGTACTTGACTTTAGTGGATCTGCACCTATGGATCTGTGCTGGTGGCTTTGTGAATACAACACTGGAGGAACACCAGGGCCAACTGCCTGCATTCCCACAGTTGAGGCAGGACTGTGTACTTTGTGAGCCCACACCACATGTATCAGGTGACACCACAGAGCATACTCACTGGTGGACAGTTCCAGGGGAGGAATACTCAGTGGCTTGTCCCCCAGCAGGAGTGCCCTAGTCCTGCCTACCTCACACCACAGCTCAGAAATGGATCTGGGGGCTTCTACTCCAATAACTGGGGAGCAGGCTCTGCCCTTGACAGAACTGTGACAGTCACAGAACAAAGAGGAGGCCCTCAATATCCAGTGCAGGCTCTCATCACCACACCAGTCACACCCTCTACCAAAGAGAAAATGGCCAGCACACACTGAGGAAAGATGCAGCAGGCATCCATACTAAAAGCAACCCACACACCAAAAATATTAGACTCATTCAAGGCTACACAGGGATGCTCCCACATAAAAACATCTCTCCAAGACCACAGTAGATAACTGTTTCTCCTAAACTCATAGAGTAAGAGAAATATAAGTAAAATGATGAAGGAGAGGAACCATTCCTAATTAAAAGATCAAGAGAATTCTCCTGAAAGAACAAACAATGAAACAGACCTCTCCAGTCTAATAGACTCCAAGTTAAAAAAGGAAGTAATAAAAATACTGAAGGAATTAAGAAAGGCTGTTGATAGAAATGCAGATTATTGTAAAAAGGAACTAGAAACTATAAAGAGGAACAAAGAAAAATTAGAAAACTCACTTGCTAAGATGAAAGCTGAGCTAAAGGCAATAAGTAGCAAACTGAATAATGAAGAAGAATGAATAAGTGATATGGAAGATGGAATAATGGAAATCACCCAATCAGAACAGCAGGCAGAAAGAAAAATGAAAAAAAAAAAGAGAAAGCAATATACATGGCCTATGGGATAATATAAAGCATGCCAATCTACACATAATAGGTAGGAAGAGAAGGAGAGAAGAGGGGATCAAAAATGTATTTGAAGAAATTATGGCTTAAAACTTCCCAAACCTAAAGAAGGAAACAGATATCTAGGTACTGGAAGCACAGAGGGTCCCAAACAAGATGAACCAAACAGACCTACACCAAGACATACTATAATTAAAATGGCAAAAATTAATGGGAAGATTCTAAAGATAGCAAGAGAAAAAGAGTTAGTTACAAGGGAACCACCAAAAGGCCAGCAGCTGATTTCTCTACAGAAATGTTGCTGGCCAGAAGGGAGTAGCAAGATATATTTAAAGTCCTGAAAGGGAAAAATCTGCAACCTAGGATACTCTACCCAGCAAGATTATCATTTAGAATAGAAGGAGAGAGAAAGAATTTCTCAGACAAACAAAATCTAAAAAGAATATAGCAATACTAAACCTATCCTAAAAGAAATATGAAAAGGTTTTCTCTGGGTAGAAAAGAAGCAAGAATCTATAGGAAAGAGAAAATCACAATCGGAAAGTAAATCACTTAAGCCAGTACACAGATTTAAAAAAATTTTTTTTAATTTTGTGAAAGTGATGATAACCACAATGAAGAGCAAAAGGATATACCTGAAGATGTAAAAAAGGGCATCAAAATAATAAAATGTGGGGAGGAGGGTAAGAAAATGTAGATTTTTTTTAGAATGTGTTTGAGCTCATATGACTACCAGTCTAAAGCAAGTAGATATTGGAATGGGTTAACATACTTGAAAAATAAGGTAACCACAAATCAAAAGCATACAGTAAGTTCACAAAAACCAAAAAGAAGAGAACACAAGCATAATACAAAAGAAAACCGTCAAACCACAAAAGGAAGAACAAAAAGAAAAAGAAAGGAACAAGAATAAATACAAAACCAACTGGAAAATGAGGTTTAAAATGGCAATAAATACATATCTATCAACAATTACCTTAAGTGTCAATGGACTAAATACTCCAATCAAAAGACATAGAGTGGCAGATTGGATAAAAAAAAACAAGAGTCTACAATATGCTGCCTACAAGAGACCTACATTAGGGCAAAGAACACACATAGATTGAAAGTGAGGGGACAGAAAAAGGTATTTCATGCAAATGGAAATGACAAGAAAGCAGGGGTAGCAATACTCATATCGGACAAAATAGACTTTAAAACAAAGGCCATAAAGAAAGATAAAGAAGGACACTATATAAGGATAGAAGGATCAATATAAGAAGAGGATATTACATGTGTTAACATATATACACATAATATAGGAGCACTCAAATACATAAAACAAATACTAACATATGTAAAGGGAGAAATTGATGAGAATGCAATACTAGTAGGAGGCTTTAACAGCCCACTCACATCAATAGACAGATCTTCCAGACAGAAAATCAATAAGGCAACAGAGATCCTAAATAATACAATAGAACAGTTAGACTTAATCGATATTTTCATGATATTACATCCAAAAATAATGGAATACACATTCTTTTCAAGTGCACATTGAACATTCTCTAGGATTGACCACATACTAGGACACAAAACAAGCCTCAACAAATTTAGGAGGAGAGAAATTATCTCAAGTATGTTTCCTTACCACGGCATTAAACTAGAAATCAACCACAGAAAGAGAAATGAGAAAAAAATGATTACATGGAGATTCAACAACATGCTACTAAAAAAAAAACCAATGGGTCGATGATGAAATCAAAGAGGAATTTTAAAAATACCTTGAGACAAATGACAATGAAAGCACAACCATACAAAATCTGTGGGATGCAGCAATAGCAGTTCTAAGTGGGAAGTTCATAGTGATACAGGCCTTCCTCCAGAAATAAGGAAAGTCTGAAATAAATGACCTAATTTACCACCTAAAAGAATTAGGAAAAGAACAAACAAAACCTAAAGTCAGCAGAAAGAAGGAGATAATAAAGATCAGAGAGGAAATAAATAAAATAGAGATTAAAAAAACAGTAGAAAAAAATTGATAAAACAAAGAGCTGGTTCTTTAAAGGGGTAAAAAATTGACAAACTTCTGGCCAAGCTCACCAAGAAGAAAAGAGAGAAGACCCAAATAAACAAAAGAAGAAAGGAAAGAGGAGAAATAAAAACCGATACCGCAGGGAAAAAAAAAAACTTTAAGAGAATACTATGAACAATTATATGCCAACAAATTGGACACCCTAGAAGAAATGGACAACTTTCTAGAAATATACAGCCCACCAGAATTGAATTAAGAAGAAATAGATAATTTGAACAGACCCATCACTAGAAGTGAAATGGAATCTGTAATTAAAAAAAAAAAAAAAAACTCTGGCAAGCAAAAGTCCAGCACCAGATGGCTTCACTGGGGAATTCTACCAAGCATGCAATGAAGAACTTATATTGATCATTCTCAAACTCTTCCAAAAGATTAAAGAGGTGGGAGCACTCCCAAAGTCATTCTATGAAGCCACCATCAGCCTGATACCAAAACTAGACAAAGACACTACCAAAAAAGAAAATTACAGACCAATATCTTTGATGAATAAAGATGCAAAAATTCTCAACAAAATACTAGCAAACAGAATCCAACTACACATAAAAAAGGTCATACACCATCATCAAGTTGGATTCATCCCAGGGTAACAAGGATGGTTCAACATATGCAAATCAATGTGATACACCACAGACACAAAAGGAAAGACAAAAACCACATGATCATCTCAATAGATGCAGAAAAAGCATTTGATAAAATTTGACATCCATTCACAATAAAAGCTCTTACCAAAGTGTGTATAGAGGGAACATATCTCAACATAATAAAAATTATTTATGACAAATCCACAGCCAAATTAATACTCAATGGTGAAAAGCTAAAAGCCTTCCTGCTAAAATCTGGAACAAGACAAGGATGTCCACTGTCACTTAACATAGGATTGGAAGTCCTAGCTACAGCAGTCAGACAAGAAAAAGAAATTAAAGGTATTCAGACTAGTAGGGAAGAGGTAAAACTGTCATTATAAGCAGATGACATGATACTATATATAGAAAACCCTAAAGACTCCACACAAAAAACTACTAGAACTGATAAACAAATACAGCAAGGTAGCAGAATACAAGATTAACATACAGAAATTGGTTACATTTCCTTACACTTACAATGAAATATCAGAAGGGGAATGCAAAAAAACAATCCTTTTTAAAATCGCATAAAAAAATACTTAGGAATAAACCTCACCAGGGAGCTGAAAGACATATGCTGAGAACTATAAAACATTGATAAAGGAAATTGAAGATGATTCAAGAAATGGAAAGATATCCCAGGCTCTTGGATTGGAAGAATTAATATTGTTAAAATGGCCATACTACCCAAAGCAATCTACAGATTTAATGTGATCCCTATCAAATTACCCATGAGATTTTTCACAGAACTAGAACAAATAATCCTAAAATTTATATGGAACCCAATTCTGGGTCATAAAAGACCCAGAATTGCCAAACCAATTCTGAGCTAAAAGAACAAAGCAGGAGGAATAACCCTCCCAGACTTCAGACAATACTACAAAACTACAGTCATCAAAACCACATGGTATTTGCACAAAAACAGACATATGGATCAATGAAATAAAATAGCCCATAAATAAACCCACACACCTATAGTCAATCAATCTTTGACAAAGGAGGTGTGAATATACAATGGAAAAAAGAGTCCGTTCAGCACGTGGTGTTGGGAAAGGTGGACAGCTACATGTAAATCAATGAAGTTATAACACACCCTCACACCATACACAAAAATTAACCCAAGATGGCTTAAAGACTTAAATATAAGATGTGACATCATAAAACTCCTAGAGGAGAACATAGGCAAAACATTCTCTGACATAAATCATACAAGTGTTTTCTTAGGTCAGTCTCCTAGGGCAACAGAAATAAAAGCAAAAATAAACAAATGGGACCTAATCAAACTTACAAGCTTTTGCACAGCAAAGGAAACCAGAAACAAAAAGAAATGACAGTCTACGGACTGGGAGAAAATATTTGCAAATGATGCGACTGAAGAGAGCTTAATTTCCAAAATATACAAACAGCTCAGCAACAACAAACAACCCAATCAAAATATGGGCAGAAGACCTAAATAAGCATTTCTCCAAAGACAACATACAGATGGCCAATAGGCACATGAAAAGATGCTCAACATCGCTAATTATTAGAGAGATGTAAATCAGATCTGCAATGAGGTACCACCTCACACTGGTCAGAATGGCCGTCATTAAAAAGTCTACAAATAACACGCTGGAGAGGTTGTGGAGAAAAGGGAACCCTCCTGCACTGTTTGTGGAAACGTAAGTTGGTGCAGCCACCATGGAAAACAGTATGGATGTTCCTCAAAAATCTTAAAATAGAGTTGCCGTATGATCCAGCAGTCACACTCCTGGGCATATGTCCAGACAAAACTCTAATTCGAAAAGATACATGCACCCCAATGTTCATTGAGTACTATTTACAATAACCAAGATATGGAAGCAACCTAAATCTCCATTGACAGATGAATGGATAAAGAAGATATGGCATATATATATATATATATATATATATATATATATATATATATATATATATATATATATATATATAACAGAATACTACTCAGCCATAAAGAGGAATGAAATAACACCATTTGCAGCAACATGGGTGGACCTAGAGATTATCATACTAAGTAAACTAAGTGAGAAAGAGAAAGACAAATACCATATGATATTACTTATATGTGGATTCTAAAATATGACACAAATGACCCTATCTATGAAACAGGAGCAGACTCACAGACATAGAGCACAGACTTGTGGTTGCCAAGGGGAACAGGGTGGTGGATGAATAGATTGGGAATTTGGGGTTAGCAGATGCAAACTATTATGTATAGAATGGATAAACAGAAAGGTCCTACTCTATAGCACAGGGAGCTATATTTAATATCCTGTAATAAACTATAATGGAAAAGAATATGGAAAAGAACATATATATAAGAATATATATATAAAGAATATATATATATATCTGAATCACTTTGCTGTACACCAGAAACTAACACAAAATTGTAAGTAGAATATACTTCAGTAAAAAATAAAAAAAATAGGTCACACAGACTAACCTCCATTTAAAAATATTAGTGGATGGAAATTCTCTGGGTATGTTGATTCTGAATGTCAGTAAGATCTGTCACCCCAAATTTTCCTGCTATCTTTGTGAATAAGATAGAGTTAAGCCTCATGGGAATATAGTTAGGTAGATATAAACACCTGAAAAAGATATTAACATTAATCTGTGGAGAAGTCTCTAGTAGCTTGCCATAGTTTTATTTCCTTAATTAAAAAATTGTTTTTTGGTTTTTAGCTCTGAACTTTTTAATGTATTAGTTTTATATAGCTTTGGAAGACTATATAAAAGGCATGTGTTTGAAATTTTTTGATGACATAAAGCTGGGAGGAATGTTTACTACTTTGGGATAGAACACTCATGATTAATTGCTTTCATTTGGCTTGTATAGTAGGAATATATGAAATATCATCAGTATTTAAAACAAAATCAACTGTGAATGTTTAGGAAGGGGAACCCTGATTTGTTAGTGATTTATGAAGAAATGACCTAGAGATTTTAGTTCATCAAAACTCAATATGAATATATATGTGGAACCTAGAAAAATGGTACAGATGAACCGGTTTGCAGGGCAGAAATAGAGACAGATATAGAGAACAAACGTATAGACACCAAGGGGGGAAAGTGGCAGGGGGGTGTGGTGGTGTGATGAATTGGGAGATTGAGATTGACATATATATACTAATATGTATAAAATGGATAACTAATAAGAATCTGCTGTATAAAAAAATAAATAAAATTCTAAAATTAAAAAAACCTCAATATGAATAAACAGTGAGATTAATTGACAAAATGCTAATGAATTTTTAAGGCATATTAGTACAATAATCCAGAATATGGAACATCAAAGTTTCTTTTGTACACGGATCAGTTGTAGCAGATCTGCAGTATGTGTTTAGTTCTGGACACCATGTTTTAAGAGAGATGCAGAGAGGTTGAGATGGATGCAGAAAACGCTGACCTGGAAAAGATGTCCATGAAAAGTCATGGAGAATGGCTGAGGGTTTTGGGAATGTCTAGATCATAGTGGAGAAGATTTAGGGGAGTCCTATGAGTCATCTTCAAGTATTTGAAGGTTGTCAACATGGAAAAGGCTTAGACTTGATTTAGGTGGCCCCAGGGATGGAATTTGGCATATGGCAAAATTTACAGGGAGGCAGATTTGAATCTCTCATAATAAAGACCTTTCTAGCAATTCCCATTCTGAAATGGAAATAGGCTGCCTGGTAAGGTGATCAGTTTCCTATCAGAAGACTTTCAAAGACAGACCTAGGGGCCCCTTGTCAGAGTTATCTACAGGGTCATGCTTTGGGAAGGTGAACCAGGTGATCCTTAAAGTTCCTTCTTACCTCACGAGACCCAGCATGAGCTCAGTATCCTCATACAGTAGGTTCTCAAGAAATAGCTGCCAAATGAATGAAGCATAAGAATAAAAAAAGTCAGGGGCAGACTTTTGCACTTGATAAATTTTTTAGTCATGGATGATTTTATGGAATGAAACAGTAATTGCACCTAGTATCAGGAGCATGTCATCTTGGGAAAAATGAAACCCTTGGCCCACACAGAGTTTGAAATTTCCTAGATAGTTGACTTATCTTTCTTGCTCTGGCATAACTCATGCTCAGTCTTGTAAATTTAGAGCTATTTGATAATGAGCAATGCTTCGCCCCAACCTAATGTGATTCTGTTTCTTTTTCAGGATAATCGTATCCACACATGCAAGTACAACATTCTCACCTTCTTGCCCATTAATTTATTTGAACAGTTTCAAAGAGTGGCAAATGTGTATTTCCTTTTCCTTCTGATTTTACAGGTAATGTTTAGGTTGTATTTCATCATCTGTTTGTTTAAAATATTCATATAACTTGAAAAAATAAGTTATTTTACTTAGCTAAATCAGTGCTTAGAGAAGTGCTTAGAGAAAATCAGCTTTATAAGATTTTTAATTATTTAGTTATTATTGCTGTTTCTCTTCACAACGGTGGGAGGGCTAGGAATGGGTAAAAACTAGTACATTCATCATTTTAAACACTGAGGTCATTTTAAAATGCTGCCTTGTACTTTGTTTGAACCAAACCATCCTTTTTTTTTTTTTTTTTTTTTTTTTTTTAGCTAATTGGGCCTCTCATTGTTGTGGCCTCTCCCATTGCGGAGCACAGGCTCCGGACGCGCAGGCTCAGCGGCCATGGCTCACGGGCCCAGCCGCTATGCGGCATGTGGGATCCTCCCGCACCGGGGCACGAACCCGCGTCCCCTGCATCCGCAGGCGGACTCTCAACCACTGCGCCACCAGGGAAGCCCCCTTCCTTCCTTTCTTTATCTCCCTATCACATTCACAGTACGGGTATTGAGAGAGTTGAAGCAAGGAGTCTAGCTGAGTAGTACTTTTTGGAATTTAATTTGGCAAATTTCATTTGCATCTAAGAACAATGATGTATTTTACATATATATATAAAATAAATGATGTATGCTATATGTTATTTCACTGTGACTATTTTTGATAGTCTTGAGTGGTTAATTGGTAGTTAGAAACCTTTCTTTTTCTTCCCATTTGACTAAATTTTGAACCTAAATGAAATTTCAGCTTTTATTGATATTTTAGGAAGAAAGGGCATAAATCAAAGAATGTACATACATATAAACAGCTCATGTTAGCCAGTTATTTACCTAGTATTTACTTCAGAGTGATTTAATGCGATCAGACTGGTAGATTCAGAATGTACTGGGCTATGTGTTAATTATAGAAAATAAGAAGATGGACTAGATACATACAATCTGGATTATACCTTGAGTACTATTTTTTCTTTAATTGAATAAATATTCAATAGAATAACTGTGTTAAGAATCTTTTGGTTGTAAGTGGTAGACATCTAAATTCACTTAATGTATTTTATGTATGACAATTCATGGGCAAACTATTTTAACAGGATGTGGCTCCTCTTTCGATTTCCTCCATGTTTATTTACAGGCCCTCTCTACTTGGTGATCCTTGAAAACTTTAGACTTTTATTCTCCTAGCTTCAACTCCCACGTAAAACAGAGGCAGAGGCAGAGGGGGAGAAGGGGAGAGAGGAAGAGGGAGGGGGAAGAGTAAAGAGGGAGAGGGAGAGAGAGAATGAGAATGAATCACTTTTTCTGTTGCTCCAGCAAGTCTTGGGATTAGTTGTAATTGGACCATGCTGTTACCTTCCTATCCTAAATCAATCACTGTGGCTCAGGAATTGCCTTGACCTAGATCACATGCCAAAGCCTAGGAGCCAGCTGGATGGAATCAGTCCACCAAAATTACATGTACAAAATTACAAGTAGAGGGGTGGGGTAGTTCTTTAAGAATTAGGGTAGAGTTGAGAAGAACTGGATGCTGAACAAGAAAAAAAAAAGCAGTGAAAGTATGCCTTACAATTTTTTTTTTTTTTTTTGCGGTACGTGGGGCTCTCACTGTTGTGGCCTCTCCCGTTGCGGAGCACAGGCTCCGGATGCGCAGGCTCAGTGGCCATGGCTCACGGGGCCAGCCGCTCCGCGGTATGTGGGATCTTCCCGGACCGGGGCACGAACCCATGTCCCCTGCACCGGCAGGCGGACGGACTCTCAACCACTGCGCCACCAGGGAAGCCCTACCTTACAATTTTTGAGGAGGCTTTCTTTTTCCCCCATGAATTTTGGTTTCTTCATAGAACCCTTTACACTGTTCTAGAATTTTGAGCTCATTTCTCTAATGGGTTTCTTATTTATGACCAAAGGCTCTTGTTCAGATAGTTTTATATCTGGAAGGGATCTTTGGCATGGTTCAGTACAACCTCCTTTCTTTTATTGGTGAAGAAATGAGACCTGGAGAAGTTAAGTGAGGTGTAAAGGTTTTACCATGAGTTAATGATAGAACTCAGACTAGAATCCAGCTTTTTCTGCCACCCAGCCTAATATTTTTGTTGGTACTTCAGAGGCTTTTGAGGTTTGTTTTTAAAAAAAATTTTTTTGGAAGTTATTACATAAAATTACATAAAACAGCACTACAATAAATTTATTGTAGTGCTGTTTCGATGGGGCCTGATTGCCACACTCTGACCATCTCCACCCATCCTTCCCCGCCTGATGGCCCTGACGTAGCTCCATAATGAACCCCACTTGAAAACTACCTTTGTAAGGGAGTCATGTCAACTGTCACTATGTCTCTCTCAGATGGGTGGCTTTACAGGTACAGGTCCAAGCTTTGGAGTTAAATAGACCTAGGCTCAAGTTTTAGCAGTGTATGTTCTTGGCTTAGTTGTTTGACATCTCAGATACTTTTTTTTTATAAAATGGGAATATGATACCCAGGGCCGTGGCATTTCCTGACTCCAGACTGCCATTCGCAGTGTATTCTATGCTGTGCACTCAGGGTGCTATTTACATGGAATGCAAGCACTCTGGGTTTGTGCAAAACACCTTTGGTACAGAATCTAACTCAAAAAACTTCTCTGAGGATCGAATGGCATAATATCTAAAAGTACTTGGCACAGTGTCTGGTGCAAGGTAGGTGCTCAAAGATTCTCTCTTGGGTTTCCCTGGTGGCGCAGTGGTTGAGAGTCCGCCTGCCAATGCAGGGGACATGGGTTCGTGCCCTGGTCCGGGAAGATCCCACATGCCGCGGAGCGGTTGGGCCCATGAGCCATGGCCGCTGAGCCTGCGCGTCCAGAGCCTGTGCTCCGCAACGGGAGAGGCCACAACAGTGAGAGGCCCGCGTACCGCAAAAAAAAAAAAAAAAAAAAAAAAAGATTCTCTCTTTGGAAATTGGTAAAACTGTGAAAAGTTGAAATGAGAAGCTGAGAAAAGATAGGTGACATTTATCATCCTAGAGAAAGATCATCATTTGTGAAAGATTTCAAGAAGCTTACTTCTCAACTTGCTATAAAGATTTAATTTTTGTCAGGCAGTCTGAAAATTGTTTCAATGATACTTCTGTTCTATGTGTCTTATACCTGAGTGCAAACACTTAAATTATTGAAAAGCTGTTCCATATTTGTACAAATATCTGAATATCATTTCATTAATTTCTGTCAAGTCATAAAATTGAGTGACAAAAATGGAAAGCTATCTTTATGAAATTTAAAAGCCCTAAACTACTTGAAATATTTGTTTCAGCTGATTCCAGAAATTTCCTCCTTGACCTGGTTTACCACCATTGTACCTTTGGTCCTGGTGGTAACTATGACAGCTGTCAAAGATGCCACAGATGATTATGTAAGTATTTGCTTTTGAGCATTACTAAGGTCTCAGTTTGAATTGTAACCTCTCAGAAGTAGAAAATAGAGATCCATTTGAAATTTTTGAATGAAGCTCTTTTGGTAAGTACCATAAGAAACTGTATGGTTACTTATTTGATGATTAAAATAGATGTCATAGAGCCAGAGCCTGTTTATGATAATAGCAAGGGGGCTTCAATAACTAGACTCACACCCTCATTTTATACTTGAGGAAACTAAAGCCTGTAAGGAACTAAAGATTTTCTAATAAACATACAGCCAGTTAGTGGTAACACCAGAATTGGATCACAAACCTGCATCCACCTAGTGAAGTATTATTTATCCTATATCTCTAGTCTTTGTCTAAGTTTTGGGAGTTGGTAGATATTAGGTATTCTTACATCCTCTGCTCATTATACCAGAAATTACAATATCAAATAACTTCAAAAGTCGGGTAACTAATGTAAATAATTAAGGTATAAGACAGCAGAGAGTTTTGAAGTCTCCATAATCCAAAGGTCATTCAAATTCACAGATTTAAAACAAAGCCTTGGGCAAACCAAATAGTCTAAATCCAGACAAGTTCTATTCTCTCCTACGTGATTGCATGCACCCTAGCCTCAATAGCTTTCTATTTGCCAGTGACTGACAGATGTATATCTCCTCTGAACTCATACATGGGATTACTGTTTCTAGCCCTTCCAGTCTCCATCTGTGCCAATGCCAAGACCCCTTGGCAAAGCCTGAGCATCCTGAGGCCCAGAGAGTGGGCCCCTCAGCTTTTAGGTGGTAAACTGCTTGGTCCTTTTCTGTGATGCCAGCTAGTCAATTTAGGGGACTATTTTCAGGTTAGATACAGACGTGACTAAATACTAAGTCTCTTTTTGTGTCTTCTGCAGTTAATGCTTGAATATGCTTTTACTTTTGTGATAGTATGTGCCAGTTAGTCTGGGTCCTGGCAGGAAAGAGATGTCACATTGGAATGGGGGTAGATTGGAGAAAGATTAATAATGAAGGGACTACATAAAGGGTTGTGAGTGAGAAAAAGCACATAGGGTAGCAAAAACATAGGTGGCAATACTACTTCTAGACCTGAAGGAGCAAAAGGAGGAAGCAATTGCTGGACCTGGAGCTGTAGCTGAGGGCTACCTGTAGAGGAAGTGGCCACTGCTGACTCAGCTCAAAAGAAGCCAGGAATACATACCCCACTTTCTTCTCCTCTGGCCCCATGAGTTTCTGTCAGTACCACCTATTGGCCAAGCCCGATGAATAGCCGAAGGGCAAGGATTAAATAGGTCAGCTTCCCCTGGCACAGAGCAGCGTGTAGGAGGACAGGGTGTAGGTATGGAGGAGCAGAGACTATACACCCCTGTCAAATTATATACTCTGTCAAAATGATGTTCCCCGTCTATGGCAGTGTTGGTGGAAGGAAGTTTGCATGCCAATGATGGACTAGCTTAACTTACTCCTCTACCGGCACTATAAACTCTTTTCATGTTAACCAATGCTAAGTATCTTTATTTCCCTAGTAATATTCATTGACTTATACCTGGCAATCACTGTAATTGTAGGCACTGAGCATAGTCTAATAGAAAGATTGGGATGAATTTGGGAGGGACATTGAAAAAGGGAAGGGCTAATGAAAGCAATCTATATATTGTGATATTGATACAATATTATGAGTTTTTCTTAAAGGAAAAAGTAATAATCCTGATGATTATAATATATAAAATCAAAATTTCTTATCTCTTGTTCATCTGTGCATTTAGGCTAATTGATTGAAATAACATCTTATCTCTACTTCAGCCTATTACTATCTGGTCTTGGCAGCTCATGTAGAAAGCCTTACCTGCATGGTCGCTAATTTATGAGTTTAGTAGAAGGCTCATAATATGTGGATTCTTCTAAGTAATATAGGATATTTTCATTACTGGAATACAAAATAAGAAATAAGATCACTTGGGCATAAAAACATAAATCCACACCAAATGTGGTTCAGTATTGTATTCTGATTTTTGTTTTAAATGCTCAGTATTTCATAAGATCACTGTTAACAATTAGAATTTCTGGAGAACAAGAATACATGTTGTTACAAGTAATTGCTTGACTTCAAAGAAATCCATAAAACAGAATGAATGATGTTCCAGTAAAGTATTGAGCACATATGTGAGAGAAATGGAAGCCCCATTCCTTGTTGAAGACATCAAAATTAATGTATGGTTTTCTCTGGAACTGTGTGGCAGAGTAAAGGGCACACTGTCTTCTTCAAAGCAACTATAAATGTGTAGGAATTGGAAGAGCATGTGGCTAGACTTGTTGCATTGGTGACACCTAGAATGAAGTTTAGTGGGAAGGGTCTTGATTCAGATTTAGAACACGTGGAGCTGGGTCCAAGGTAAGCATAAATCATGCTCATTTTAGACTGGTGGGGATATTGTCCAAGCAGATGAACTCCAAGTATTTTCAGTGTCACTATTTGTGCTGACAAAGTATGATTTAATATGTTTTTTCACAAACACTTTGATTTTCAGTTTCGCCACAAGAGTGATAATCAAGTGAATAATCGGCAATCTGAAGTGCTCATTGACAGCAAGTAAGAAATATATTCTTTATGCTATTTTTAAGATGTCTGGTCACAAAACAGGTCTTGACGATTGGTGGCTTTCTCATTTAATTGAATATATGTTTCTTTCCCCCTTTAACTTTTTTAAAAAAATTTATTTATTTGCTTTTATTTTTGGCTGTGTTGGGTCTTTGTTGCTGTGCGCGGGCTTTCTCTCGTTGCAGTGAGCAGGGGCTACTCTTCGTTATGGTGCACAGGCGTCTCATTGTCATGACTTCTCTTGTTGAAGAACAGGGGCTCTAGGTGCTTGGGCTTCAGTAGTTGTGGCTCGCAGGCTGTAGAGCGCAGGCTCAGTAGTTGTGGCGCATGGCTTAGTTGCTCCGTGGCATGCGGGATCTTCCCGGGCCAGGGATCAAACCCGTGTCCCCTGCATTGGCAGGCAGATTCTTAACCACTGCACCACCACAGAAGCCCTCCCCCTTTAACTTATTAAAAATTACAGTGTAAGTCCTTTGTATCTTCATGGCTCTTTTTTAAGTTCAGCAAATGCTTGTGCTACCCACTCAACTTTTACTTCAAATTCCTTTGGAGTTTCCTTTGTGGAACACAGACATATTATTGTTACTTTTCATTTCTAGATCTAATACTATTTAGAACTGGCACACATGTGATGTTTGTAGCAGATGTTTAATGTATTTGAATTATTTGCTTTGGTAATTTCTGGGAATATTGCTAGAGAGACTTCAACACATAGCAAGTGATAGTGATAAGCATTTTTAATTAACTTGACAGTTGAGTTTAGAATGAATTATCCACCATAACACAGATTTTGAATTGCTGTTAAATTCATCCATCTATAAAGAAATATAAACGGGAATGGTTCTTGAATCTGAAATGGTTTAAAATGTGTATTTATAAACGAACAACAGCAAAAACATCTCCAGAAAACTTAGCAAAAAGGGAAATTTCAAACCTTCATTCCATGTTTCTTAGTCTCTTTCTTTGTCCCTTTTTTTTTTAACATGTGACAAAGTAAATTTTTAACATTGTACTTTAATCTGGCAGTCAATCACATCTGCTGATGATTTTGAAGCATTTGGATACTGTGAAGAATGTAATTTTTAAAGGGAATATCATAAAACATATTAATCACATGAGATGGAAAATTCCAAGAAATGGATATCAAGAGGGGCTAGGTAGTCTAGACAATAACTGGTAGGATTAAAGTAATTAATCTCCTTCTGCAACCAAAACCATTGACTGATTATTAATAATGTAATGAATACATATAGTTTTCCTTTATTGGATTATTTTAGAAAATGGCATTAAATGCACAGTGAAAAAAATAATCTTATTCTAAAACCACAGTTGTAGAAACACAGCCTCTGAAAGTGTGATCTTGATGTGACATGGATAGGCCATAAAGATGCCTGGAACCATGTGGTTCATTTCCAATGTCAGCAGGTTTTGAATTGTTGCCACTATAGCATGGTGTTTAAAAGTATGGGTTTTGCACTCAGGGAGACTTGAGTTTAGTCCTGACCCTGAATAATTCTATGGTCTTGAGCAAATTCTTAAGAGGTGGTGACTCTTTGTAAGCTAATGTAGTGTGTGACTTTGAGCTGGACTGTTGCCTATCCTGATTTTCTCAAGCCTTGCAGTTCTGACTGGGAATTACATCTGACAATATGATCTAATTCCGCAAGGAACATTTGATAATCAGTCTCATTACTTTGAAGTATCATCTCTCATGAAGTATTTTAAAAATATGTACAATTATATAATGAATTTGAACTAATAGCCTGAGCATATCTTTTAATGTCTCTCAAATTACCAGTTAAATTTTGTGACAATATTTGGGCAGTGATAGATATTGGCACCTCTACCTGGAGGCCATGGGAGTATCCAGTAACTTAGATATTCAGAAATTTGATGATTGTATGTGTCCCACACATGCTCGCTATCATTGTCATTATAAGTAGCATTGGTCGGGCCTCCCTGGTGGCGCAGTGGTTGAGAGTCCGCCTGCCGATGCAGGGGATACGGGTTCGTGCCCCGGTCTGGGAGGATCCCATATGCCGCGGAGCGGCTGGGCCCGTGAGCCATGGCCGCTGGGCCTGCGCATCCGGAGCCTGTGCTCCACAACGGGAGAGGCCACAACAGTGAGAGGCCCGCATACTGCAAAAAGAAAAAAAAAAAAAAAAATAAGTAGCATTGGTCTTACTTTCTTGTGGTTTCATTTAGCATCTTCTCTATTCCTTATGAGGTAACATCTCTTTGTAATTTGATATGGGGTGATGTTTTGAAAAGTATTGTTGCTGATCCTGTGATGTTGAAGGTAGAAGCACATCATTGAGAATGGAGTATTCTTTGGGATTCGGTTAAAAATCACACAAGATTTTCCATTTGTAAGATTACCTTCTACTGTGAGCTCCTTTAGGGCATCTCTCTTGATCATGTCTCTGTCCCTTGAGCCTAGCACAGTGTCTATGGAATTTTCAAACTGAGCAGTAACTACCAGAGGAGCTTGATCTGTAAAATTTTCCTGAGTCCCATTACTAGCCAATTCCAGTGGCTGGGGTTGTGGTCGTTGCAGAATGTTCTCAGGCTATGGAGACTGGCTTTTCATTTCTTGGAATTTGAGAAGTTGGAGAAATCAAATGGGCTTAGATTTGAGATAGCCCAGGGAGCTCTGAGTCCTCTTTTGGAGCTGGTGGTCATAGAGGATGCTCTCAGCGCTCTGCACAGACCACTACTGTCTTGCTGTGCTCACCCTCAGCTCCTGTCTGCATTATTTGCTACTTTCTTCAGAGCACTGTCCTTGGGCTACTGGAGCCAATGACCAATTGGTGCAGGAGTAAGAAAGAGCAGCACCCCTGCCTCAAGTTGGACAAGCTCTGAGGTGCAATTAGCACCCCAAGTGCCTGTTGAAATCAGGGTGAGGATGGGACTTTGCCTGCAGTCATACCCTTGCGTGGCTTCTTCTCCTTCCACGTGTTGCTTCTCATCTTCCTTACCAGTTTCTCCCAGAAGTGATTTCCTAAAGAACCCTTTACATATGAATCCTCATCTCAGGATCTGCTTTTAGGGAAGTTGATCTAAGACAGTAGTTAATGCATACTTAATCCCATGGCAATGTTAATGGAAAATGTTAGGGAAGTGCTTTTGGGTCTATGCTAGACACCAATGGGTCATGATGCACAGATAAAGTAAAAAGCCTGGAGGGGATCAGAGGCATCCAGATGTTGCTGGATGTGGGTATCACACTGGGGTGGGCACTGCTAAGTACTGTGGTTTCCCTGTGTTCTCTGGCAGAGGGCTTCTGGACTTGAGGTTCATGCTAGGGCAGGAAACTTCACTGGCTTGTCCTGGAGGGAGGGGAGGCATGGTCAGCTTCGGGGAGGATATTCCTGAGGGAAAGGGGGTACGATGAAAGCACCAGTCAGGAAACCTGGTCTATATAAGTGATCGATGTGCTACTCTAGGCAATTAGTTGTCATTCTGGCCTTCAGGTGTCCTTTCTCCTGTGCTCAGAAGCAAGGAACATGGCATTTACATTCAGGTTCAACTCATGTTTATTCAGCAACTACCATGTGTGGGCTCCAGTGCTTCCACATTTAACTCTCATAAAACCCCAGGGTGTGGGTGATAGTGCCTCTTTTTAGAGATGGAGAGATTAAGGCCTAGAAAAGGAATGACTTTTCCAGAGTTCCATGGCAAGTAAGAACCTAGATTAGACTTTTACCTACTCGTGTTGTGATGTGTAAATGTAGACTTTGTGGTCTGACCACTTCTTCTTTATTTATTTTGCATTTGAAGGGCTTTGCACACAATTATAGAAATATAAACATAATATATATATATATTATCTAAATGTAATATATATGTGAATAAATATATATGTCCTTATTTTTAGTGCCTGGAGCATTATTCATCTATGTTCTTAGCATTGTGCAAGCGAATGAACAATGTAAACTTAAGCCACACAATAATTAGAGAGGCAAAACTCTCCCTTTATAACATTCCTTTTCAAGGTTTTGTTACTTATATTCCTTTCCAGTCAGGACCAATCTTCTGTATCCACAGTCTGTTAAATATGTGAAAGTGCTTAAGAAATAGGTGTTGAATTAGCCTTTGATAAAATCTTTTGGTGACTTAAGTTTTAAAACTAAGTAGAAGTGAACAATTCCAATTTCTAGAAATTACTGTGCCTGCTGTATAGGAAGTTCACATTCTCCCCCAGGCTACGAGTGCCATCTGCTGACTGAACCTGTGGAAAATGTACCAGGAGATACTTAGTGTTTCTCTTGAGGGTTTCTCAGGTTATGCTAACATCCCGGGCCACTGGCCACCATGAGAGCACCCGGGCAGGTGAGGGGCAGTGAGAGGGAGTCTGAAAGTTCCCGCAGAGGTCATCCCATACGACACTCCACAACCTGGGCTGCCCATTGTATCTGTACCCCAGCCATGCCCAGAGCAAGTAAATGAGGGGCTTGCAGGGGAGGCTCTGGTGTTTTATAAAGTTTCCAAGATGATTCTACTATGCAGGCACAATCGAGAACCTCTAGTCAAGGCCATCTCTTTACCTACACTTTTATCTCTATGCCTGTATCTCTCAAATTTTAAAAGACATCCAAGGGAAGGTATTCCATTAATTTTTTAAAATGATAAGCGTAGTTTTTCACATAAATCCTCACAAAGGAATAATTCTGTAATGCTGATTTACATTTTTTTTGTAGTAAGGCTCACATTTTTAGTCAAACACATGGCCAATCAATAATTATTTTTGCCATATTTTTCTTTCCTTCAGAAATCCAGATTTTAATTTTTCTCATTTTCATCTTTTATTTCTTTCCCCATTACATGTGTTGTCCTCAACTCTGAATCATTTTCTGACTTTCATGTATTTATGCAACTTCCAATTTTTGTTCTGTTCCATCAGCATTTCTAGTCATATGGATTTGGGACAAGGGAAGGAGTGTGGAGGTCTTCTGCTACCCAGCTAGGTAGCTGTTTAGTCTCATGTGGCACTTGAGCACTTGAAATGAGGCTGGTCCAAATTCAGATGTGTTATTAAGTATATAGTATATACCAGATTTTGATGGTATAGTACCAAAAAGAGTATGTAAGATATGTCATTAATAATTTGTTTTATATTGATTCCAGTTTGAAATTATAGTATTTTATATACATTGGGTTAAATAAAACATATTATTAAAATTAAATTTACCTTTTGAAAAACTTGTTTAAATGTGGTACCATAAAATTTATTTATTTACTTATTGGAGTATAATTGCTTTACAATGGTGTGTTAGTTTCTACTGTATAACAAAGTGAATCAGCTATATGTATACATATATCCCCATATATCCTCCTTCTTGTGTCTCCCTCCCACCCTCCCTATCCCACCCCTCTAGGTGGTCACAAAACACCGAGCTGATCTCCCTGTGCTATGCAGCTGCTTTCCACTAGCTATCTATTTTACATTTGAGATTACCTTTGTGGTTCATATTTGTGACTGGCCTTCTATTTCTATTGGATGGCACTGCTCTTAGTTACAGGTGAGAGAATGAGTCGAGAAGAAAATGAGCTCTATGCTATAAACCTAGCCTCTGGATTCTCAGCTCAGGATTCTCTGTTTGATCTTGCTGGCTGTCGGCATAGTGGCTTGTGTCACTATGAACAAATAAAGTCAGCGTTACTTTTTCTTAGTATTTTTTACTTCCCTAACATCTTCTGAACTTACACTTGTGCATTAGAACAATCTGAGCTCAGATGCTCTGGTGCAATCGTCCCTCTTTCATGCGGGATGTTTTCCCGCCTTCTCTAGATTTCAAACTGCTCTTGCCCATCAGCTTTTTGTGTAACAAATTCCACTTTATACTTTCATGAGCTTTGGTACGCTTGGCTTAAATCTCCCAGACTCTTTCACAGAACTCTTCCCATCAATCTTCTTCAATCATTTCTCATTTGGAAACTGTGAGTATTTATAGGGAGAGACAAGGGCTTTCTTTACTGCAGAGTATTGTCTGTACTCTTCAAGTCTGGTATTCCTAGATGCTGCATAATTATGCAAACAAATATATTATTTCAGTAGATGCATATTTTCTGTTTGTTTCATCAACTTTTCTGGTTTAAGTGATAACTCCCACTGGATATTAGGATAGAAAATTTCGTTTCATTTATTTCTTTAGTATGTAGGGTTTTTTTCCATTATAAAAGTAGCATATGTTCATTAAGAGAAATTTGGAAAATAGGAAAAAGTAGAAGGAAGAAAATAACATTCATGCTTCCACTATCCAAAAGTAATTATTACTATTTTCTTATATTTCCTTTCTGTCTTTTTTTTCTATGCCAAGATTTCTCATAATTATGTGTATATATTTTTATCCTTCTCTTTTTACTTTTTGTTTTTTGGCTGCACCATGCAGCTCGTGGGATCTTAGTTCCCTGAGCAGGGGTCAAACCCCGGGCGCTCAGCAGTGAAAGCACCAAGTCTTAACCACTGGACCACCAGGGAATTCCCTCCTTCCGTTTTAACTTCACATCATATCATTACCGTTTTCCAAATCTTTTTCTATTGTCTTTATATACCTAATTTTTAAGGGCTGCATTTTTAAGGGCTGCATTCCTTTGAGTTCATGTCTTATAATTCACATAACCATTTTTCCCTATTGCTTGATATTTAGTCTGTTTTTAATTTTAAAGTATAGTTTCTTCATCTTTCTAAATTGATAGTTACCCTTTTCCATAAGACTGGGTTTTTGTGATATATTTACAAAATCCACTGAGAATGATTACATTGAACCTGTTATTTCCTATATTAAGTAATTGGAACTTGAAGCATTATTACTCAGTCTACTGATAGCAACTTTTATCGGAAGGTTTAAGAGTGAGCAGTAACAGGTTGGGCGTATTGACTAAAGCATGGGAGGTTTCACTTCCGTCACACATGGGAGTTTCCAGAAACAAGGGTTTCATGTCAGACCACCAACCAGCGAGTTTCAAGTTTATCTTTTCTTAATCATAGCCAATATGAAAAAAACCCCAAAATGTTCTGCTTTAAAAAATGTATTAGTGACACATGTAAATCCCCAAACATCAATAATTTGAAACAGTTTGAATATAAGTTTTATACTGCAATTACTAGCTATATTGCACTCATCTGTAAAGTATCTGCATCAGTTTTGGTTTGCAGAATTCCCTGAGTAAATTTGGGCAGAGATTCAGAAGTGTGGCTAGCAGATCCTTTCAGGCAGCTCTGAAGGAACTCTTCCCATCTTCTTTGTCCTCCCAGATTAGAGGTCTGTAGAGGTATGTGATCAAAAGCTCTATCATTTGCTGTTGACTTCTTGGCAATAACTTACTCAGGAGAGGAGTAATTCATGGATGTTATCCCCCTGTATTGGATTTGATCCACAATGTTGGTCTTGGGTAAGAGTGGCTTATTATTCTTATTAAATATGCTCTTTTTGTCCTTGAGCTCCCTCAACAAAAAATGCCCAAGGTCATTGAACTTAATGAATCTGCAGCTGACACATATTTAGTGTGTCTCTGTGCTTCTTGTAAGTGGGGGAGTGGGAACGTGCAAGGTTCTGGAATCCTATTGATTACATGGGAGAACAGATGAACCCTGCTTTGAGTTATTTCGTCTTCATCAGGGCCTGTGGACTTGCAGGGGGAGTGGAGACTTCTGTGGTTAAACACAAGGCAGAGCACCAACTCAATTTTTTTTTTTTTTTACCTCTAGCCCATGTAAATAATTTATGTTATGATGGTACCATTGGGTCTAGGGGACAGCTATTCGGGGTCTATATGAAGAAATCTGCATATTTGAAAGGAAAATTTGAGGTGAAAAATATTGATTCTTTTTTTTTTAAACAGTGTTAATAAAACACACTATTATGGGCTTAAATGACAATGAATTGAAAAGCAAACTAATGGGAGTAGTCTCAGTACTTTTTGGGCTCAGTGCAAATGGTTTAAAATTGATTTAATTTTTAGCTCACAGTGCTACTCAGAGTAAAAGTGTTTCAAAAATAGTTTCACCCCCGATAAATTAATTTCAGTTTCTTAAGTCTTGGACTGATCATTTCTTGGGCGATTCTGCATGTCAGCTTTGCAAATGGAAGCGTCCATTTGCCAATGCGCTGGTTTCTGTATGTGAGCCGTGACATTGCTGTAGTTCTTATAAGTGATTTTCCATTGTAATCAATTATTACATTGCATGAATACAATTTTTTGTGTTGAATTTCTAAATGGTGACTGTTTCCCCAAATGAGGTGCATCTTGAAATAACAGGAAATTATAGTACTTTCAAAACTCTGCACATGGGTTTTTATTCAGTGGCATCTCCTAGTTTCTTTTTAAAGTTTATATAACCCAGATGTTAGTGGCTCTCTTTTTCTCCTCTTAAAGCTCCCTTGAAGAACCCCCCAGGTGAAAGCATTAGAGAGCAAGGTAGAGTTGAATGAAGACTTTGTGGGGGATATAAATGAAGTTTATTTCACAAACTCCATAGCAAACAATATGAAATCCCATTTTGACATTTTTCTTCCCCAAAGTTCTCTTTCTCTGCTGCTGGCCTTTATCATCTCTCCTTTCCCCATTCAGTGCTCAGTATAGCTGTCTCCAGTCTCCTCTCAGTATCTGGGGCCCCTCATATTTGTCTCCTTTTTATTAATTAGAGTAGTTTGGTTCTGCCTTGGCTCTGAACTCAAACCCATGCAGCTGCTCACCAAAATAGCAGGCTTTTCTGGAGCTAGGACTCACTTATCTGAGATGACAATGGAAGTTAAAAATACACCACATTCGGGCTTCCCTGGTGGCGCAGTGGTTGAGAGTCCGCCTGCCGATGCAGGGGACGCGGGTTCGTGCCCCGGTCCGGGAAGATCCCACATGCCGCGGAGCGGCTGGGCCCGTGAGCCATGGCCGCTGAGCCTGCGCATCCGGAGCCTGTGCTCTGCAACCGGAGAGGCCACAACAGTGAGAGGCCCACTTACCGCAAAAAAAAAAAAAAAAAAAAAAAATACACCACATTCTATGTAACATTTAAAACTTGATTCTCTTTTTCAAAAATAGGTTTATGTATCTCTTCTCTGTTGTCATAGGGAGAGATCTAGAATTTCTTTTGAAAAAACAAACCTAAACCTAAGCCACAGAGGCCTTGGAGATTTTAGAACATTAACTTTAATAATGTAAAACCTTCTTAAGATCTTAAAATCTGAAAGCTGAAAGAGATCATAATATTATAGTGAGTAAATTTGGTTTCAGTCAGAGCCCACTGGTTGTCTATACCAAACCAAACAAATGTTTTGACAGCATTTGTCAATTAACTACTTACTGCTGATGAACTGTATACACATTTCTACTACAAGGGCATTTTGCTTTAGATCTCCTGAGATAATCTCCATGGCTTTGTTTCTCCCATGCATTTTATTTATTTATTTATTTTTAACATCTTTATTGGAGTATAATTGCTTTACAATGGTGTGTTAGTTTCTGCTGTATAACAAAGTGAATCAGCTATACATAAACATATATCCCTATATCTCCTCCCTCTTGTGTCTCCCTCCCACCCTCCCTATCCCATCCCTCTAGGTGGTCACAAAGCACCGAGATGATCTCCCTGTGATATGCAGCTGCTTCCCACTAGCTATCTATTTTATATTTGGTAGTGTATATAAGTCCATGCCACTCTCTCACTTCTTCCCAGCTTACCCTTCCCACTCCCAGTGTCCTCAATTCCATAGTCCATTCTCTATGTCTGTATCTTTATTCCTGTCCTGCCCCTAGGTTCTTCAGAACCATTTTTTTTTTCAGAGTCCATATATATGTGTTAGCATACGGTATTTGTTTTTCTCTTTCTGACTTCTCTCTGTATGACAGACTCTAGGTCCATCCACCTCACTACAGAGAAGACAATTTTGTTTCTTTTTATGGCTGAGTAATATTACATTGTATATATGTGCCACATTTTCTTTATCCATTCATCTGTTGATGGACACTTAGGTTGCTTCCATGTCCTAGCTATTATAAATAGAGCTGCAATGAACATTGTAGTACATGACTCTTTTTGAATTATGGTTTTCTCAGGGTATATGCCCAGTAGTGGGATTGCTGGGTCATATGGTAGTTCTATTTTTGTTTTTTAGGGAACCTCCATACTGTTCTCCATAGTGGCTGTATCAATTTACATTCCCACCAACAGTGCAAGAGGATTCCCTTTTCTCCACACCCTCTCCGGCATTTACTGTTTGTAGATCTTTTGATGATGGCCATTCTGACTGGTATGAGGTGATACCTCATTGTAGTTTTGATTTGCATTTCTCTAATGATTAGTGATGTTGAGCATCCTTTCATGTGTTTGTTGGCAATCTGTATATCTTCTTTGGAGAAATGTCTATTTAGGTCTTCTGCCCACTTTTGGATTGTGTTGTTTGTTTTTTTGATATTGAGCTGCTTGTAAATTTTGGAGATTAATCCTTTGTCAGTTGCTTCATTTGCAAATATTTTCTCCCATTCTGAGGGTTGTCTTTTTGTCTTGTTTATGATTTCCTTTGCTGTGCAAAAGCTTTGAAGTTTCATTAGGTCCCATTTGTTTATTTTTGGTTTTATTTCCCTTTCTCTACGAGGTGGGTCAAAAAGGATCTTGCTTTGATTTATGTCATAGAGTGTTCTGCCTATGTTTTCCTCTAAGAGTTTGATAGTTTCTGGCCTTACATTTAGGTCTTTAATCCATTTTGAGTTTATTTTTGTGTATGGTGTTAGGGACTGTTCTAATTTCATTCTTTTACATGTAGCTGTCCAGTTTCCCCAGCACCAGTTATTGAAAAGGCTTCCTTTTCTCCATTGTATATTCTTGCCTCCTTTATCAAAGATAAGGTGACCGTATGTGCGTGGGTTTATCTCTGGGCTTTCTATCCTGTTCCATTGATCTATATTTCTGTTTGTGCCACTACCACGCTGTCTTGATTACTGTAGCTTTGTAGTATAGTCTGAAATCCGGGAGCCTGATTCCTCCAGCTCTGTTTTACTTTCTTAAGATTGCTTTGGCTATTCAGGGTCTTTTATGTTTCCATACAAATTGTGAAATTTTTGGTTCTAGTTCTGTGAAAAATGTCATTGGTAGTTTGATAGGGATTGCATTGAATCTGTAGATTGCTTTGGGTAGCATAATCATTTTCACAATGTTAATTCTTCCAATCCAAGAACAACCCATGCATTTTAGATTGGTATATTATCTGTCTTTTGTGGGTAGAAAATTAAGAAAACTTAAAAGAGTATAAAGAAAATACAGAAATTTCTCTTGATTCCATTATCCAGATCAGAGTGAACTACAGTGAACTTGTGAAGGCATTTTATTACTCCCTTTTCTCTCCCATCTTTGTATCTTTGTCTTCTCCTCTTCTTATTACTCTCTACTCCTCCACACACTATTTATTTAAAAAATAATTGAGGGCTTCCCTGGTGGCGCAGTGGTTGAGAGTCCGCCTGCTGATGCAGGGGACACGGGTTCGTGCCCCGGTCCGGGAGGATCCCACATACCACGGAGCGGCTGGGCCCGTGGGCCATGGCCGCTGAGCCTGCGCGTCCGGAGCCTGTGCTCCGCAACGGGAGAGACCACAACAGTGAGAGGCCCGCATACTGCAAAAAATAAATAAATAAATAAAAAATAATTGAGATTATACTATACCCTATTGTCATGGCTTGAATGGTGCCCCCAGCCCCCCCCATAAAAGGTAGGTCCACTGGAGCCTGTGTATGTGATCTCATTTGGAAAAAGGGTCTTTGCCTATATCATTAAGTTAAGGATCTTGAGATGAGATCATCCTGGTAATCCAATCACAAGTGTATAAGAGAAGAGCAGGGAAGAAGATACATAGACAAAAAGATAATGTGAAAGCAGAGGTTGAAGCTATAGAGCCCCAGGTCAAGATGCCTGAGGCTACCAGGAGCTGGGGGAGGGGTGTGGAACTGTTCCTTCTCTAGAGCCTCTAGGGAGAGCACCACTCAGCACACACCTTGATTTTGGACTTCCAGCCTGTAGAACTGTAAGAGAATAAAGATTTACTGCTTTAAAGCCTAGTTTGTGGTAATCTGTTATAGTGGACTCAGGAAACTAATGCTCTCTGGTTTTTAGCTTTTAATCAGAGGTTCTATGTTTGTTCATTTGTTCATTTATTCACTCAGTAGACATTTATTAAGTGCCTACCATGTGTCAGGAAGAATGCTATGTGCTGGGGGTGCAGAGTTAAATAAAAGGTAATTTCTGCCCCCAATAGAATGCAATCATACCTATATTATATGTAATAGGTTTATCTCTAGAATTTCAGGATACTCTCACATTTCATTGTTTTTACTCACAGGTAAGATGAGTGAGCAAAATGACTCATCTCATTAGGAATGTGCAGCTTTCAGAAATTCTTGTTGGTATGCAGGCTCTGTTGATAAACCAAAGCCAGGTGGTAGAAAACCTTAGTAGGATTTTGGAGCCTGGGTGGAAATGGTGCCTTGAAGCTGTGATTCAGGGGAACATTAAACCACCTTTAAACTTGAGCAGAATTGTCAAAAACTAAGATCTAGTTCCTTATTCCATGTCAGGAACTTAAAAAATTCTCTCTTTAATTTTGACAAGGAATAGAGGTATAATAATGGAAGAAAAAAAAAGAGGGCAGTGTGAATAGAAAGTAAGAATAATGATCTCTAAATTAGATCTAAAGACTCAGAAGCATCTGGGAAATTTGGAGGCTATAAGAGTGATATTGTCAGCAACACATGGGAAGAAAACTCTGACAGTGGCATTGTGGACTAGTTACTAGAGGTAAGGAAGAAAGGGAGAGTGTAACTGGGATTGTGATGCTGAACATTGCAGAAGGAATGGACTCTAATGATGGAGAAAGAATAGATTTTGAAGATGTGAAGAAAGTTGAAAAATAGTATCAACTTAGACTTAATAAAATACAGTAGTCTCCCTGTATCCAAGACTACCCCCCCCGGGGGATACCTGAAATCGTGGATAGTACTAAACCCTATATATGCTATGTTTTTTCCTATACATACATACGTATGATAAAGTTTATAAATTAGGCACAGTAAGAAAATATCTGAATCACCAGCATCACTACTCTTGCACTTTGGGACCATTATTAAGTAAAGTAAGACTACTTGAACACAAGCACTGTGATGCCCTGACAGTGATCTGATAACCTAGTCAGCTCTTAAGTGACTAAAGGGTGGGATACACTGAACAAAGAGGTGGTTGACATCCCAGGTGGGATGGAGCAGGACAGCGCAATATTTCATCATGCTACTCAGAACGGCGCACACTTTAAAACTTATGAATTACTTATTTCTGAAATTTTCCATTTGATGTTTTCAGACTGCGGTTGGCTGCAAGTAACTGAAACTGCAGAAAGTGAAACCGCAGATAAAGGGGAACCACTGCAGTCACGCTAAGTAGTGTGTAATTACATGCCAAGGCAAGTGCTGCTAAGGAAAAGACTATGATTCTAAGAATGGGTTTTTTTGTGTATGTGTGTGGGGGGCAGTAGACAGAGGTAAGAAAGTTTAGAAATGGGTTCTTTGAGGAAGTAGTAAATTTAAGCTGAGAACTTATGACAACTAGGAGTTAATCAGACAGTGTGTGGGGTGATGGGATTAGAAGGAGAATTACAGACAGAGGGAGCAGCATGTGCAAAGGCCCTGTGGAGGGAAGGAGGATGCGATTATGAGGGACCGAATGGCAGAAGCACAAAGAGCAAGACTGAGAGAAAAGCAGTGTGAGGCGAGGCTGGAAAAGTGGTCAGAAGTCAGAGCCTGCAGGGCCTTGAAGACCACATTGAGAGTTTGAGTGTTTTTCCTAAGAACAGAGAGAATACATGGAAGGATTTGCCTTTGGAAAAGCTCACGCCTGCTGCGTGGAGGAAGAGCCAGTGGAAGGGGGCCAGGATAGATGTGGGAGAAGGGGGTTGTCCTGCTGTGCTTGTCTGTCTGTCATGCCACTGTGAGTTACTGGAGACTGAGACAGTCTCTATTTCCGTCACCTGACTGAACAGCATCCTGCATGTAGTTGATGCTCAATAATTATGTGACGGATGAACCAAATGCATTTAAATTAAACAAATGATTCTGAGGCAAGATCAGAATATCTTTTTAGTATTCTCTACCCTCCTTCTTCCCTGCAACTAATATGAGACAAGAGGAGGTGTCCACATATCCTATCGCATGTTCTGTGAACATCATTGTCTGCTGTCATTACCACTGGAGAATGATGTCTGCTATAGGGTCATTGGATACCAGACCCATCTTTAATCCAAATGCTCTCTGTTACTTGGAATCTCCCTGATGCCTCTGCACCTTAAGGTGCATGAGACTGTGCCTGACATTTAAAGAAAGAGAGAGAATTAGCTCCATCTGGGCTTCATTTCTGAATTGGCAGAGCTCAAGGAAGTATTTGAAGCAATGCTTACTGTTTCTTTCTCAGCTGCTCCCAGGTTGTAGCATGTCAGAAAAACAAAAATGTGGGAAACTGGGCAGCCCTAGACACTGGGACGGGGATGCGGAGATGGGCTTCCTTGTGTCTGCAGCAGATGTTTCCCTCCAGCAGGACTTTCTGAATTGCCTGGCTAATGAATCCTGTTAACCCAGCTTGCCTTATCTGGTTACCTTGCCCTGTGCCAGGCATTTGTGTTCAGGCATACTTTCCCCTTTCACACTGCTAAATTTAAGGCTTAATTTTCAAATCAATTGTCCATCTGGCTGGCTGCCTGAGAAATCACATGTGGGGAGCCGAGAGACCCAGGCAGGAAACTGCCCTCGCTTCTGGAGAGCAGGTCTGGAAACCATATGAACTGTAAAGAGTTTTAAAATGTAAAAAAGTAAAGCTTTCTGCCAAAGGGGAGAGCTGAGGTTTTCTTCTTTCTAGACTCGGTTATTAGATATCTGTTGGAAATTACTGACCTCTGCCATATAGTCTGTTTACTGCCTCTATCGGCGGGGCCTGGACTGTCCAGTTTTAATCCCCTTGAGGATTTAACTCTGCCAACACTTGCTTTATTAGAAATAGGTTTTAGGGTGACAGCTATGTAAGTTATTAGGTATATGATTTTAATGGAAATTTGCCTTCTTTCACTTAACATTTCCTTCTGAGACTTGGATGATAGAAATAGGTTAATATTTTAAAAAGTAATAGAACATAATTTTCCAGTAAGAGGAAGAAAAAGAATAAATAGAAGAAGGGACCTGGCTTCCTTTGTTTGCTCCCCCTCAGGTAACTCATATGCTACAACATCGCTTCCCACTTTGAGAAATACGCTCAGCATCGGTCCTGTTTTCTGTGTTGGGCTTTCTGTTTTTCACCTGACACTTCATTATAGAAAGTAGTTCCATAGAATTTTTTTTTTTTTTTTTTGTCTTTGGTGTTAATTCTTGTGGGTGCCAGGGCACAGAGATGCTGTCATTCTTTCTTATATATAGACTATCAGTGATGCCATTTCATTGTGTATTGGTGAATATCTACAGAGTTTTTGTTCTTTTTCTCTTCATTCCAAATTTTGTCCTTTCTCTATATCACTTTTCTCACTCTTCTTCTAGGAGTAAAGAAGAAAGAAGACAAATTGAGATACAAAGAATGATAAGAAAACAATACTCAATATAGGCCTTTTAAAGTAGAGAGCATTTTAGAACATTAGATGTCTAAAATGGTAGAAATTGTAGCAGAGCTTATGCAAATAAATACAAAATATCCCAGCATAAATACTTAGAATTGGCCTGCAGATTTGTTCATGTTCAGTTTCAAACCTGGTACTGATAATGTCGACCTAATGTAAGTCCTACTCAAATGGTACCTAATTATTGGCCACCATCCCTGGCTTAAAATCTCCCAATTAACCAAGTCGAAAATACAATTCCCAGCAGTGGCTCTTGTGATTAGGAAAGAAATTCTGAAGAGAAAAGATTGTTATATACGTATTTAGATATATATTAGCAGATTACAAATAAAACCATAAGGCCTGAAACCCCCTGATAGCTAGAAAGCATAAAGGGCTGTGACAAGCATAGAAGCCATCTTGTCATTGCTCTGAAGCAGAAAAACTTCATCCTGGAGCTGGGTGGAGCACACAGTGTAGAGTATTTTCCACAAAGAATTCAAAGGGCAACTTTCTGGCAGAAAGTTTTCATCTTTCTAACAAAGGAAACCAGAGTCTACTCTAGACAGATCTATCTATTATCTAGATTGATCCAGGGATCAGAAAATTCTAGAGGCTTTGGGACTTGAGGAGTACCAGAGAGAAATGAAGGGATTGTATTAGAAGGCCTTTACCATCCCTCTTGCCTCTAAAATATGAGAAATGGAACTACCATTTGATAGTCCAACCCTTGACCCAAGCCATCAGCTGTTCCAGGGACTTCCAGAGCTGTGGTCTATGGGGTAGCGGATGAGGCAGTGCACGTGCTAGGACCTTCAGCAGAAGCTGGGTTTACCTAGGCCTTCAGGGTCCAGGTAGAGTGGATTACTTTGGGAGTTCTAGTTCATGTCCTAGGTTGGGGTAGGGGAGAATGTTACAGTTCCTGCTTACACCCAACCCTATTGGCTTGGATAGGGCTCAACAATAGAGCCAGTCTTGTTGGGGCCACTTGAATTATTGTCCCAGCACTATTAAAACCAGACATATGGCTGTTCTGAGCCAAAGAGGAATGTTTAGGTCTGTCTTAGTTCCCTAAATATTGAGTATCTTCAGTGTACCAAGGATGATTAAAATGCCATTGCTAGTTTCATGAATTCTCATTTTGTGGGGAGAGAGATAACCAAGTAGGTAGTTTCAGTATAATGTGAACAATGATGGGGGTTTTCATGGACAGACATGGAAGTACTGAAGAGGGGGTACTTAGCCCAGTCTAGGAATCAGAAGAGGCTTCCTGGAAGAGGTGAATCTTTACCTAAAATTAATCAATAAAAAATGTGAAAACACAGAAAAATCAAAAATTCTACTTTTTGGAGAAAAGTATTATCCCTTGTGTTGTATTTTTTTTGTTTTTTGAAAATATGCATATATATAGCTTTGTATTTTACTTTTTTCTTTTGATATAACTCATTTATGTCATTAAAAATTATTTGAAAACATTTTTAATAGCTAAATAATAGATGTGCTATAATTGATCACTCCCTTATTATTGGGAAATTAGCTTGTTTCTAATTTTTTGTTTTAATAAATAATTCAGAGAAACATTTTTGAATGTAAGTTTCATATATATCTTTGCTTCTTTAGGGTATATTTCTAGAGAATCTAAACTTTGCCTCTTCTAAAGATTCTTAATACATACTGTTAAATTGCCTTCTAGGAAGTTTGTGCCCATTTATCCTCCCATTTGAATAAACAAGTGGTTTTACCACAGCACCATTACAACTTTGAGTATTACCGTTTAGAAAATCTAGTCCAACTGCATAAGTTGTCTTGCATAACAGATGTCTTATTTTAAAAATTCATTGTTTTCTAGTGAAGGTGATTATTTTTTCAAGTATTTATCAACAGTATTATTTCTCATTTTAGTGACTTGTCTATTTATATTCATTGCCTTTTGTTGGTCTATAGTATTTTTTGTGCTCTGTTTGAGAATATATTTAAAATTTTGTCTTGTAGTAAATTTTTCCAGTGGAAACAATGACATCCCTACATGGTGTATAGAGATAGTACTTCAGGGTCTTTGCTAGCGAAGTGTGCATGTTGAGTATAGTTCCTGTGAGCAGGACTGGGTTATGCTAAGCCAAATATATTTCTGACAGTTTTCTTTCAACAAAACAACTCACATCAAAACATATTGCTGCTAAAAACTCCTTAGTAACTTCCTATTCTATCCTTACCATCAAAGCGCCTACTACCATCAAGATTCCAGCTAGTCTTTCTAACATTATCTAGAATCACATGGAGCTACTTGCCTTACTTCAGCCTGCAATGTTACACTTTCCTTTCCCCGCTTTTCATCCATTAGTGCTCAGCTCCTGTGTTAACTGTTTCTGGAAATCCTTCCAATATCTATTTCAGTCAGGTAGAATGATCAGTACCCTCGTTTTACTCCCAGAGCAGGTACCTGTCACCAAGCTAGAGTTAAGCACAGCATTTTAATAGTCTATTTTAGGCTCCCCCCTAAGAGTAGTGGGGGCTACTCTTTGTTGCAGTGTGTGGGCTTCTCACTGCAGTGGCTTCTCTTGTTGCGGAGCATGGGCTCTAGGCGCAGGCTTCAGTAGTTGCGGCACGAGGGCTCAGTAGTTGTGGTGTGCAGGCTCTAGAGCACAGACTCAGTAGTTGTGGTGCACGGGCTTAGTTGCTCCGTGGCATGTGGGAGCTTCCCGTACCAGGGATTGAACCTGTGTCCCCTGCATTGGCAGGTGGATTATTAACCACTGCACCACCATGGAAGTCCTCTTCAGGCCAGGAACCATACTGTGTTTATTCTCAGTGCTTGGTCTACTGCTTTACATGTAGTAGGTGTTCAATATTTGTTGAATTCAGCAGAATCCACTTACTCTTTCAACCAGCAACTTACATTCGTGACGTAGATCATAATGAAGAAATTGGAAATGTAAAGCTATGAAAGAAGTTGGCGTCCCTTTGGGATGTGCCTCTTGCCTTACAGCTGTTAAGAAACAGAGCTCAGAAGTACACACTTTGAGGAAAATGAATAATGCTTTTATTTTCTAAACTGTTATCCTTTGCCCTGCAATGATTCATCCTATACTTACTATCTTTCTGTACTTTGTGGGTATCTCTACTAGATTTTTAGGGCCTTCCCAGCAGGTGTAGCCATGTGGAACTATTACTCATTGCAACCCTAGAGCTAAATGTGCTAAGCACACAGCACGAGTAACTATGTAAATAACTAGTCCATTCAAATATTCATTCAGCAAATACGTATTGCACCCCTGATATATGTCAGGCACTGTTCTACATACTAAGGATACAGAAATGAGCAGGACAGAAAAATACCTGCCCTAAGGAGCCTACTATCAAGTGAGAAAGATGGACAGTAAACAAAATATTAATAAGTAATATGGTTTCAGTTATAACTTCAGTTACAAGTGCAACTAAGAAGACAAAATAGGATAATAAGACAGTAAGGATACAGAAATGAGCTGGACAGAAAAATACCTGCCCTAAGGAGCCTGCTATCAAGTGGGAAAGATGGACAATGAACAAAATATTAATAAGTAATATGGTTTCAGTTATAACTTCAGTTATAAGTGCAACTAAGAAAACAAAATAGGATAATAAGATAGTCAGTAATAGGATGAGAGGTGGGGAGATGATTTTAAATAGGGTGGCCAAACAGGAACGTGAAAAGTTGCTAATATCGCTAATCATCAGAGAAATGCAAATCAAAACCACAATAAGATATCACCTCACACCTGTCAGAATGGCTATTATCACAAAAAACACAAATAACAAATGTTGGCAAAGATGTGGAGAAAAGGGAACCCTACACTGTTGGTGGGAATATAAATTGGTGCAGACATTGTGGAAAACAGTATGGGGATTGCTCAAAAAACTAAAAATAGAACTACCGTGTGACCCAGCAATTCCACAGCTGGGTATATATCCAAAAAAACCAAAAACACTAGTTTGAAAAGATACAGGCACCCCAATGTTCATAGCAGTGTTATTTACAATTACCAAGACATGGAAGCAGCCTAAATGTCCATCAACAGATGAATGGATAAAGAAGATGTGGGATATATATATATATATATATATATATATATATATATATATATATGATGGAATACTCAGACATAAAAAAGAATGAAATTTTGCCATATATATATATATATATATATATATATATGATGGAATACTCAGACACAAAAAAGAATGCAATTTTGCCATTGCAGCAACATGGTTGGGCTTGGAGGGCATTATGCTAAGTGAATTAGGTCTGAAGAAGAAAGAAAAATACTGTATGATATCACATATATGTGGAATCTAAAAAATGCAACAAACTAGTGAATAAAACAAAAAAGCGGACTAACAGATACAAAGAAAAAACTAGTGGTTACCAGTGGGGAGAGGGGAAGGGGGGCAATAAAGGGACAGGGGATTAAAGAAAGGGGTTATTTGGGGTTATATGAAATCATGTGGGTGGAACTTTTGAAAATTGTAAAGCACTATAGAATTTAAAGAATCTTTCATTCAATTAAAAAAATAAAAGTGATCCTTCAAATCTGAAAAACAAACAAACAAGTAAATAAATAAATAAATAAATAAGGTGACCAAAGAAGGTCCCTTAAGAAGATAAGGTTTGAGTTGAGAGGGAGCTAGCCATGCCAAGATCTTGGGTAAAAACAATAAGTATAAAGGCCCCAAAGTGGCAATGAACTCAACAGTAAAATGTCTACTGTGGCTAGGGTATTGTGATAAAGGGGAGTTCTGAGGGGTTGGCAAGAGCCAATTCTTATAGATCATGGTGGGAAATTCCAATTTTATACTAAAAGTAATGTGAAGCTGGTTTTAAGCAGGAGAATTACATGGTGTGACCAAAAGATTTCTCTGGCTGGTATGTGGACAGTAGACAGCAAAGAAGGGCAAGAGCAGAATGGGGATGACAAATATTGAGTTTTCTACTGTTTCCCAGGTGAAATGATGGTGGTAGTAGTGCAGAAGATACAAAGTAGGAATATTTCTTATTATGGATTGTCAAACACATGAAAATAGACCAGTACAATGAACTCTTTTTTATGTATTACCCAGCTGAAGACACCATCAACTTTCTGCTATTTTTGTATCTATTCTCACTTTTTATTTTCTGGGGTATTTTAAAAGTAAATCCTATATGTCATACTACATTATCAGTAAACACCACTATAGCATTTCTCTTGAACAGGTAAAGACTTATAATATATTTAACCATAATACCGTTACTACACCCAATGAAGTAGCAGTACTCCCTTAACATTATCTAATACCCACAGATTGAGATGAATTTTGAAGGTAGAGCCAGTAGGAGTGCTGCCATGTTGGAAGTGTATGAAGAGAGAAATTAGGAGGAGTGGTTCTTGGCCGAGGTTCCAAGATGGGGAAAACTGGGAAAGGAGCGTGTTATTGTGGTGTTGACTTTTTTTGACTGGACTGGGAAACCAGAGTTCTATTGAGATATTAACCATTCTGTAGAGATGTAGAATGGGCATCTGAAGCTTAGGTGAGAAGTCTGATCTGAAGATATATTTGAAAGTCATCTGGCCACCTGGGGTGAGTCCAGACTCTAGAGAGTGAAGAGAGGAGCTCTGTGGCACTCCAAGGTTTGAAGATGTGAAGAAAAGAAAGGGCTGGCTAAGGATTTAAGAAGGAGTGACTAATGAAGTAAGAGGAACACCAAGGGAATGTGGTACTCTGGATTTAAAGAAAAGAAGGTGTTTGAAGCAGGAGGGGGTGGTTAACTGTGATGGGTGTAGTGAAGACTGAGAACTGATTCTTGGATTTAACACCATGAAGAGGGATTGCAGTTGGAGGGATGGAGACAAACTCCTGATTGGAGAAAGCAGGGGTAATCTTGAAGTGGAGATACTAAATATAGATAGCTCTTTTGAAGACTTAAAAATTGGAATGTGCCATCCTTATAATGAGGTGCTTAATAATAAGTAGTCACAATACTTTAAGGTATATGTTATTTTATGGTTTACAAAATTCTTCATAAACTTCTGTAAAATTCACTGGTAGATACATAACATAGATACATGTTTGAATGTCAGGTGGGTTTATCCCATTTTAAAAGCTTAGTATTATGAATAAATAAGCATTCTGAGGAGCTGGTATGAGCCAATTAATGTAGGTCATAGTGGGGAATTCTAGTTTTGGTCAACTTCTTGCCCAGGTGACATGGTTGGTTGGTAGTAGACTTAGGCTCAAGTCTAGGTCTTCTGCTTCTCATGACACAGACACTTCCTACTGTTACATCATGTCTTTCATAAACTTAAGGTCAAGATTCTCCTCTATAAGAATGTAAGGATTAAAAAAAATTGATTCCTACTTCTGGTCCATTCAGAATAGTATTCTGTTTCTGCAAGTATCAAGATTCTCCCTACAATGTCATCCTCAAAGGACAGAATCTTTTTTTTTTTAACATCTTTATTGGAGTATAATTGCTTTACAATGTTGTGTTAATTTCTGCTGTACAACAAAGCAAATCAGCTGTATGCATACGTATATCCCCATATCGCCTCCCTCTTGAGCCTCCCTCTCACCCTCCCTATCCCACACCTCTAGGTCATCACAAAGCATCGAGCTGATCTCCCAGGACAGAATCTTTACTTTAAAATTTCCTAGTTTTTGTTTAAACAATCCATTAGAATTTGTCGTTCATGAATTTCAAACATTACTTTGAACTTTGTTTCTCCTCATAATGAAAGTGTCTAGGGTACAAAACTAGCCCAATGAAAGGAAGTATTCTAGTAATTGCGAGCAATAAGATTTATCTTGGTCCTGAGAGAAATGTGAATGACATAATGGCTGAAGACTCAGAAAGCAGAGATATTTTACTCATGACCACAAGTAAATCCTGATTGAAATCTGTTGGCGTGACGTTAAGTCATGATTCTGAGAAGCTAAGTCTAGAGGGACCAGAGTAATACAGTCCAGGCATATAGTTTTCTGATGAGCTCACAGTATAAGGGGACAAAGCTGGGAATATCTTGAGGAATGAAAGTTAATATATCCTTTATTAGACAATTTCTCTGGTCTGTCAATTTTCTCACTGGGCGTTTGATGACAGCTTTATGGCAAACAATCTAACACTGAGATCATTCTCTTGAAGTACAGGTACTCCTCACTGCTGAGTGGAAGAATGTCCACATGCTCTAGGTATTAGAAAGCAAAAATAATTTAATTAGGGTTATTTAAGAGCCAGATTTATATCCCACTAGTCTCTAGGTTTTTTGAAACCACAGTCTGTATCTAATTCTACTTGTAGCTTCAATACTCAGCTCAGTGCCTGGCTCAGAATGCTCATTTTGTATGTATGAAGCAGTCTTTTGTTTGTTTGTTTTTTTTTTTTGGTTGCACTACGCAGCATGTGGGATCTTAGTTCCCTGACCAGGGATCGAAACTGCACCTCCTACATTGGAAGCACGGAGTCTTAACCACTGGACTGCCAGAGAAGTCCCCTATGGAGCAGTCTTGAACTCATTAAATGAAGGGTGATGGTACCTCACATGCCAGTGGATGATGATCTAATGAAGAGTTCTACCTACGTGCTATCTTATTTCTGAGGAACTCAAAGTGATAAATATTAGAACCTACTTTAAAGTAACATTTCAACATTTTCTTAAAAGTTGTTTAGGACTTAATGTGACTGCAAACCTAGTAAGAAAATTAACTCCCAATCTTCCAGTGATATCCTTAGCTGTGTTTTGTGCTGCAGAGTCAGGAATGCTATTTCCAGAGATGCTAGGTTTTCTGACCAGAGTGAAATAAATCACACCCCCCAAGAGACACCACCTAGAGACACCTTTGCTCTGTCTGTGTCAGTATGGTATGTATTATTACTTGGCATATTAAACAACTATTTTTTCTGGTATGTTTGCTTCTCTCTTAATTTGGCTCTATGTAGGAAAAATTATTAAGAACATCATTAGAGGCAATGGGAAAATATAATACAGGCCTTCTATCCTGGAACCAAAATTCTCAGGTTTTATTTTCCTCCAATGGAACCATCTTTTTGGAAGTATTATTCAGAAATAGAGGTTGTCATTTAATACGAGCTAGATAAGAGCATATTCTCTGATTTCTCAAAATAAGGTGTGGCAATATAGGTGAAGAGAATGGTTGATCTGCTCAGGCTAAGGTAATTGCTTGCAAATTTTTCATCAAAATATATTCTTCAAAATCATATCAAGTATCTTTTCCGACCAGAACACTATGAGATAGATATCAGTTAGAGGAAAAAATCTGTAAAAAATACAAATACATGGAGGCTAAACAATACACTACTTAATAACCAAGAGATCACTGAAGAAATCAAAGAGGAAATCAAAAATTACCTAGAAACAGGGCTTCCCTGGTGGTGCAGTGGTTGAGAGTCCACCTGCCGATGCAGGGGACACGGGTTCGTGCCCCGGTCTGGGAAGATCCCACATGCCGCAGAGCGACTAGGCCCATGAGCCATGGCCAATGAGCCTGTGTGTCCGGAGCCTGTGCTCTGCAACGGGAGAGGCCACGACAGTGAGAGGCCCGCGTACCGCAAACCAACAACAACAACAACAAAAAACAACAACAAAAAAAACCCTACAAACAAATGACAATGAAAACACGATGACCCAAAACCTATGGGATGCAGCAAAAGCAGTTCTAAGAGGGGAGTTTATGGCAATACAATCCTACCTCAAGAAACAAGAAACATCTCAAATAAACAACCTAACCTTACACCTAAAGCAATTAGAGACTGAAGAACAAAAAAAGACTAAAGATAGCAAAAGGAAAGAAATCATAAAGATCAGGTCAGAAATAAATGAAAAAGAAATGAAGAAAACAGTAGGAAAGATCAATAAAACTGAAAGCTGGTTCTTTGATAAGATAAACAAAACTGATAAACCATTAGCCAGAATCATCAAGAAAAAAAGGGAGAAGACTCAAATCAATAGAATTAGAAATGAAAAAGGAGAATTAACAACTGACACTGCAGAAATACAAAGTATCATGAGAGATTACTACAAGCAACTCTATGCCAATAAAACGGACAACCTGGAAGAAATGGACAAATTCTTAGAAACCCACAATCTTCCGAGACTGAACCAGGAAGAAATAGAAAATATAAACAGACCAATCACAAGCACTGAACTTGAGACTGTGATTAAAAATCTTCCAATAAACAAAAGCCCTGGACCAGATGGCTTCACAGGCAAATTCTATCAAACATTTAGAGAAGAGCTAACACCTATCCTTCTCAAACTCTTCCAAGATACAGCAGAGGGAGGAACACTCCAAAGCTCATTCTATGAGGCCACCATCACCCTGATAACAAAACCAGACAAAGATGTCACAAAGAAAGAAAATTACAGGCCAATATCACTGGCGAACATAGATGCAAAAATCCTCAACAAAATACTAGCACACAGAATCCAACAACACATTAAAAGGATCATACACCATGATCAAGGGGAGTTTATCCCAGGAGGCAATGATTCTTCAATATATGCAAATAAATCAATGTAATATACCATATTAACAAACTGAAAGATAAAAACCATTTGATCATCTCAATAGATGCAGAAAAAGCTTTTGACAAAATTCAACACCCATTGATGATAAAAACCCTCCAGAAAGTAGGCATAGAGGGAACTTACCTCAACATAATAAAGGCCATATATGACAAACCCACAGCCAACGTCATTCTCAATGGTGAAAAACTGAAACCATTTCCACTAAGATCAGGAACAAGACAAGGTTGCCCACTCTCACCACTACTATTCAACATAGTTTTGGAAGCTTTGGCCACAGCAATCAGAGAAGAAAAATAAATAAAAGGAATCCAAATCAGAAAAGAAGAAGTAAAGCTGTCACTGTTTGCAGATGACATGATACTATACATAGAGAATCCTAAAGATGCTACCATAAAACTACTAGAGCTAATCAATGAATTTGGTAAAGTAGCAGGATACAAAATTAATGCACAGAAATCTCCTGCATTCCTATACACTAACGATGAAAAATCTGAAAGAGAAATTAAGGAAACATGCCTATTTACCATTACAACAAAAGAATAAAATACCTAGGAATAAACCTACGTAAGTAGACAAAAGACTTGTATGCAGAAAACTATAAGACACTGATGAAAGAAATTAAAGATGACACAAACAGAAGGAGAGATATACCATTTCTTGGACTGGAAGAATCAATATTGTGAAAATGACTATACTACCCAAAGCAATCTACAGATTCAGTGCAATCCCTATCAAAGTACCAATGGCATTTTTCACAGAACTAGAACCAAAAATCTCACAGTTTGTATGGAAACACAAAAGACCCCGAATAGCCAAAGCAATCTTGAGAAAGAAAAACGGAGCTGGAGCAATGAGGCTCCTGGTCTTCAGACTATACTACAAAGCTACAGTAATCAAGACAGCATGGTACTGGCACAAAAACAGAAATATAGATCAATGGAACAGGATAGAAAACCCAGAGATAAACCCATGCACATATGGTTACCTTATCTTTGATAAAGGATGCAGGAATATACAATGGAGAAAAGAGACCCTCTTCAATAAGTGGTGCTGGGAAAACTGGACAGCTTCATGTAAAAGAATGAAATTAGAACACTCCCTAACACCATACACAAGAATAAACTCAAAATGGATTAAAGACCTAAATGTAAGGCCAGAAACTATCAAACTCTTAGAGGAAAACATAGGCAGAACACTCTTTGACATAAATCACAGCAAGATCCTTCTTGATCCACTTCCTAGAGAAATGGAAATAAAAACAAAAATAAACAAATGGGACCTAATGAAACTTAAAAAGCCTTTGCACAGCAAAGGAAACCATAAACAAGACGAAAAGACAACCCTCAGAATGGGAGAAAATATTTGCAAATGAAGCAACTGAAAAAGGATTAATCTCCAAAATATACAAGCAGCTCATGCAGCTCAATATCAAAAAAACAAACAACCCAATCCAAAAATGGGCAGAAGACCTAAATAGACATTTCTCCAAAGAAGATATACAGATTGCCAACAAACACATGAAAGAATGCTCAACATCACTAATCATTAGAGAAATGCAAATGAAAACTGCGATGAGGTATCACCTCACACCAGTCAGAATGGCCATAATTAAAAAATCTACAAACAATAAATGCTGGAGAGGGTGTGGAGAAAAGGGAACCCTTTTGCACTGTTGGTGGGAATGTAAATTGTCACAGCCACTATGGAGAACAGTATGGAGGTTCCTTAAAAAAAAACTAAAAATAGAAATACCATATGACCCAGCAGTCCCACTACTGGGCATATACCCTGAGAAAACCATAATTCAAAAAGAGTCATGTACCATAATGTTCATTGCAGCTCCATTTACAATAGCCAGGACATGGAAGCAACCTAAGTCTCCATTGACAGATGAATGGATAAAGAAGATGTAGCACATATATACAATGGAATATTAGCCATAAAAAGAAACAAAATTGACTTATCTTTATGAAGAGGATGGACCTAGAATCTGTCATACAGAGTGAAGTAAGTCAGAAAGAGAAAAACAAATACCATATGCTAACACATATTTATGGAATCTAAAAAAAAAAAATGGTTCTGAAGAACCTTTGGGCAGGACAGGAATAAAGACACAGATGCAGAGAATGGACTTGAGGACACTGGGAGTGGGAAGGGTAAGCTGGGACGAAGTGAGAGAGTGGCATGGACTTATATACACTACCAAATGTAAAATAGATAGCTGGAAGCAGCCGCATAGCACAGGAAGATCAGCTCGGTGCTTTGTGACCACCTAGAGGGGTGGGATAGGGAGATTGGGAAGGAGACACAAGAGGGACGGGATATGGCGATATATGTGTATGTATAGCTGATTCACTTTGTTATAAATCAGAAACTAACACACCATTGTAAAGCAATTATACTCCAATAAAGATGTTTAAAAAAATTGTTCTTCATAGTAGGAATATTTCAGGAATAATTTTTCCCATTGACATTACTCTTAGGATATTTGGGTAGTCAGTGGTTATCTGTAGACTATTTTTAATGGAAAGGTAATACAATTCTATCTTCCAACTTCTTTAATAATCTTTGGAAAAAAGGATGAGCCAAAGTTTCACAGATTTTTTTTCCCCCAAAGTTTTAAAATGAAACTAGGGAGCTTAAGGACTCATGGCAGCTGGTTATATTGACTTTGTGGAATTGAAATTGGAACTAAAGAAAGGTGAAATAGCCTAGAATTAAAAAGGAATATTCTAATTACAAGAGTATGTTGACAGCAGAATTGGAAAGTGAGCTCCCAATTTGTCGAGGGTGGTCTGCTGTTCCACCTACATCCCTCCTCCAGACTGCAGAATGTATTTCTCCAGCTGCTGGGCGTGCTGCCTACATACAGCCCTCAGCTGTCAGCTCTCTCTGGGAATTGCCCTTGGCTGAGGAGAGCTGTTTTTCTTAAGGTCACACCTCATTGCTGGGGTCAGACCGCATCCCATGACTGAACAAAGCCAAGGTATAAAGGCCTGGTCCCCTTGATCCAACTCTGAAGGCCCGTTCCAGCCCCAGAGCTTCCCTGGGGTTGGCTGAGCCTTTACTGTGACTGAATCAACAGCCTAACTCCTCCCTCTGCCCAGCTGTTTCCTTCACTCCCCACAGGTGTTATTCCCAAGAGAACTTGCCAATAACTTTCTTCCACACAGATCTCCCTCTGACTCTGCTGCCCAGGAATGTGACCTAGGCCTAAATTACTCTGTTTTCTCCATGGTCAATCTAACGTATTCCCTCAGCATTAGTATGTGAGAGCAGATGTAATAGTCTTCCTTTAAAATAATTTTCTTCTGATTTCCTTGGGGTTTCTTCATCTATTAGCCATATATTAATGGAATTCTACTAAGAATTTACAGAGAAGACAGAAAGGATCTAGAGACTCATTCAGGAGAAGTGTTTCAGTTTATGGAAATGATTAAAGCATGTAGATTTTCTGCACAGCTGTCAGTGGGCTTATTTATTGTTCAGGTAAAACTTAGTAAGTGAATTGATCATTCTGTTTTCAAAATAGTAAGGCCAAATTGTGTGTGTATTTCTGCACCCAAATAATGCACAAAAGGCTCTACAAGGATTTGTATAAATTAGGCAGGGCCTCTCTGATATTGATTACTTTTTCTCAGAAAATTTTTAAACGAAATTATCCATGCTGTAGGACTATAACTTTTATCATTTCTCCTTCTTCTCACCCTATCCCCCTACAAAATGGGTGTGAGACCTAACCCTCCCTGTGTGGTTCTACCTCAGCATGAGCATGGTGCAAATAAGAAGGGAGGAAAAGGAGGAAAACATCTGCATTCTTCAAAATAAATAGATTCCAAAGATGTGAGTATTATGCTCATTCTCAGTGTAATGAGATCCTGTTTACCAGTCTGTTGTTAGAGGATTAGGGCCAAACTGTATCTCTTACTGTAGTGTGGCTCTGACAGCAATGGAATTGAAAAGAACCAGGAACTGCTGCTGTCCACTGGACACTTTTGTCAGGGGACCATGACGGCCAGCTGTCTTTGGATCAGCTGGATTGAAACGCTGGGAGTCTGCACTATTGCTGTGCTTGAATCTCTTCAGCTCCTTAGGGGCCATTCTCTTTCTAAATAGGCAATACATAATTATCATGGAAAATAAAGTTAAAAAAAAGAACAATAAGTATAGATTTATTAAAAGCATGGCTTTGTAGTCAGGCAGATTCAGGTTGTAGTTCTGATTCTGCCACTCACATGTGAATTTGGAGGAGTTTTCTTTTCTTCTATTTTTACTCCCCAATTGCCCTTTAAAATACCAATATTTGTAATGCCAAAATTCAAACAGTCCAGAAAAGTATACAGTGAAATGGAGTCTCCCTTACATCCTGGTTCTCCTTTTCATTTCCTTTCTCTAATGGCTACCACTGAAGAGTTTCTTGTGTGTCTTTCAAGAAATTTTCTATGCATGTAACAACAGACATATGTGTAGGTTTATCCTTGCTTCAAAACACAGTTAGAGGGCTTCCCTGGTGGCGCAGTGGTTGAGAGTTCGCCTGCCGATGCAGGGGACACAGGTTCATGCCCCGGTCTGGGAAGATCCCACATACCGTGGAGCAGCTGGGCCCGTGAGCTATGGCCGCTGAGCCTGTGCGTCCGGAGCCTGTGCTCCGCCACGGGAGAGGCCACAGCAGTGAGAGGCCTGCGTACCGCAAAAAAAACCCCACAAAAAACACAGTTAGAATCTTACAGCACATGTGCAGTGTTGTGCATGTGCTTGTTTTCAACCTAATAATGTAACTTGGAGGATATTTCACATCAGCGCATATAGACCTATCTTATTCTTGTTAGTGGCTGCATTGTATTCCATTGAGTAGATGGGCCATGTTTGGATAGGTGTACCCTGGTATATCTATCTAATTCTTATTGATGGGCAGTGATGGTTTTTCATAGATTGCTATTACAAATAATACTGTAATAAACATTCTTGTATATCCATCTTTGAGCACCTGTATGATCAGTTTTTTAAAGTGGAATGTCAAAGTATGTGGACATTTGAATTTTTGACAGATGTTGCAAAATAGGGCAAATGTCTCAATTTCTTTGAACTTCAGTTTTCTATTCTGATTAAAGTTGCTAAAATGGGGGTAGAAAGAGTACCTATCTCATAGGGCTGCTGTGAGGATTAAATGAGATAAGATACTATTCAGTGTTGCCAGATGTAGCAAGTTAAAATATAGGATATCCAGTTAAATTTGAAATGCAGATAATGACAATATTTTAGTATAACTATATCCCAAATATTGCATGAAACACACTTAAACTAAAAAATTATTGGTTGTTTACCTGAAATTCATATATAATTGGGTGTCATTTATTTTTATTTGGCAACCCTATACATTAAGGGATCAGCACACCTCCTGGAATACAGTAAGCACTAAATAAATTGTTCATTGCTATAATTCTTATTAGACATTCAGAGAAATGCTGTCATTCAACAACTGTTTTTAGAAATAATGATTCTATATTCATTAATTCACTTATCATTCATTCAACAAATACTGAATGCCTACTCTAAACTAGGCATTATTCTAGGTCCTGAAGATACAGTGGTGAATAAAACAAAGTCTTCATGAGCAGTTGAATACTTTAGTATGCTATAGATCTGACATGGGCTTGAGATTAAGGAAGAAAGCAAGCTCAGTGTATGTGGATTGTTTGGTTAATTAGGTGAGGTCAATTATACTGACCTTCTTTATTATCTTCTTTCTCTAGTATGCCAACATAACTTCTGTAGCTTTTGAGGAAATCTTCTTTTCAGGAATCTGTGATGCTAATGGGCAATCAGGAGAATTAGATTGTGGAAAGGATGAAAGAAGCCTTGAGGAGACCCATGAAGATCTCTTCCTTCTGCCCCTTAAGCTTCAGCAATGGGCTTGGTATCTTGCTCATGGTAAATACTTGATTTCTAGCCCCTGGAGCCAGGGGTTCAGTGACATGGAGAATGGGACATGCTATCCCACTCTCATTTTCTCAAGGAGGTCTTCAGCAAATTGTAGCAGCTCCTACTATGCTATGCCTTATCAGGAAGAAGCAGGTTCAGACAAATTTATCAACAATTATTAGATACAGCTGCTATCTCTCACCACCTTTTCTCAGAACTCAGATTCTCTGATGTTCTGAGAGTAGATATATAGTTAGTGGGTGTGTTTTTAAAAATTCTTTCCTCAAAATAATTCTGGTCGCTATTCTGTGACAATTAACCCCATATGTTTTATGGTACCTTTGGAATTTAAATTTTATGAGTCCTTTTCTTGAATTTTGGCTTATTATGTAGTGATTGGCTTGTGAGCTTATAAGGTAAAAGCTAACTTACTACTCCAACTATTTTTGAAAAATCTGGTTCAAAGAAGCATTAGCTAGATTATGTCCATTTCAAAAGCTGAAGCAATTATGTGGTGATACTGATAATTGAAGCATTTTTTAAAATCTTGGGGTTTCTTGATTCAGTGCAATTACATGAATTAACTTGCTTACAGAGTATATACTACAAATCCTTTACTAGAGTGGGAGGGCTTTTCTTGACAACAGTAAAAGCGAAGTTTGAAGGTGCCGAGTCTATGGAGCCAAGTGTCATTTTCACGTCCCACAAGGCCACCCTGTGTTCCCTGCACAGAGCTATGACGCAAGTTTGCTTCAAACATGAGTCTTGGGAACAGCTGCACCACACATTGAGGGCCGGGGAGTGTGTGTTTTCGTTGTTTCAGGATGATGGCAAAATGAAATTACTATACAAGCTAAAATCTTAGAAGTCTAGAAATATTTTGAAGATGAGCCTTAAAGGAAATTTTCCTATCTGTCCCTCCAGTCTTCTGATATGCCTTTGATGTTATGAAGTCAGTGGTGGTTGTAGTGTGTAGGAAAAGAAAAATGGTGGGATTTAAAATATATTCGATTTAAATTCCTTTGCAGATCTTTATCAGTTTATATTTGTTAGTAAGTTTGGGTACTTTTGTAGCTATGATCCTTAGTGCTAACTGAAGTGTATCTCTGAGGTCCTAGTTAAATGAAATTATCATTACCTGGTAAGAAAGAATAGGAAATAACATTAAAAAAACTCCTCTGATTGTGTTATACATATTGATTGTTCTACAGATATAGATTCAAATAAGAGGCTTAACCAAGACATCACACACAACATATGGTTTACTGATGTCTCCAGGCCCTTTTTCTTCAAAGCCCTAATTAAATCTGTAGAGTGTTACTTTCTCCTCTCCAAAATAATCTGTTTTGTACTTCTTCCTCTTCGTTCAGTTTCTGGTAGCCTCTTCAAGTCATAACTTTCTGTCACAATCTTTTTTTTTTCTCACAATCTTCTTTGTAAGAGTTATGCTCTCTTCTTGGTAGGATGCTGTGTACAAGTCTGACAAATGTGTCTGTGGGTTGGTTGTGTAGGTTATTGATGAAATAGTTGGATAGCGCTAGGGTCAGGGTCAACATCCAGGGAATACCACTTGCTGTTTTTGTCATATTGATCATTAGTTTTGGATAATATTTCCTTTGAGGAAATTTCTCCCATGTTTGTGTACCTTCACAACAATATTTTCCTTCAAATTCTGAAAAATTTTGTCACAAACATTGTTGCCTTGTGAACTTCTCTATAGCTCATAGCCCACAGAGGTGATATTTTGTCCTGTGGAATTTGTACATGTACATACCAGAAGGTTTTTAAGATTTCAAATACTGTTAGTCATAGACTTTGGAAGTAAAGTGTTTGGAGTGCTCATTTTTAGGGAAGGAATTTCCATTGGAATAGGTGGAAAGGGGTAGGTGACCAAGGATAAGAGTAGGTGTTAGAAGATATCTGGGGTTACAAAGGGGCCTTTTGGGAAGAGGAGTTCCAAGGTATATGTTCTGGTCAGAGGGCAGACAGGTGGCAAGAGAGAAAGAGAGAAAAAGGAGTAGAGTGAGATAAAGTAAGGGAGACTGGGCTCATACATGGTATTACAAATATTTTCTGCTTTCTTGGCCTGTTGGATGACATTAGCAGACTAATGGTCAAATCTTAGTGGGGGTTGGTCAGATGATTTATTCTGAGTGTTTTTCTATTTTTGGAAATATTTAATAGGTTAGAAAGTAGAGGGTAAAATACAGATGGGGTGCGTGTGGATAGGAGGAGAATGGGCATGAGAATTTGGCATGAGGGAAGGGATTTTTCTCTGCTTTATCACTTCTCTGTATTGTCCCAGTAGGAATCCATATTGACCATATCAGATTCTTCCTTATCAAGGATTCTTTGCATGCCCTGGGATTTTGCAAATTTTTTTCTTAAAGAGATTTTATTCCAGTATTTTTGCAAGTGTAGCGGTTAATTCAACTAATTCCCATGGATATCACCAGACTTTTAAAAACATATTTCCAGTTGCTTTGGTTTTATGGGGGGAAATATTATGACACTAGACAAGTTAGAATTTATTACCCCAAATAGTGGCTATTGTTACTTACCTGTGCAAACTTAACTCTCAAGTGTGCATTTTAAAATGTATAAGAGATCCTGTAGAGTTTCCTTTTACCTTGGGTTGATTTTTCCATTTTGGTGGAAGAGGTAGGACGTGGTCCTTTGTAGAGCTTATAGTATACAGGTAAGAGGAATAGAAGTTTGCAAATGAGACTTAGTATCATCTCAGCTTCTTCTTGAAGCAGATGCACTTTCATTTTATCTAAGATACTGTCCCCTGAGAAACGTGACTAATGCTCCAAAGGAGATACCCCAGGAGAAATAGACCAGCACATAATCTATCCATACCTGTAAAAATAAATAAAATGAGATTTAAAGACTTCCTAGGGTCTTTCATTGTCATTGAACTAGATAAAATGCAGAAAAGTATGGCATTGGAAAAATGATTGAATTCTGGCTAGAGATGAAAATGCTGCAATTGAAAACTTTCCAGAACAACATGTACTTGGATCCGTATTAAAGAGAAATTCTTTGAGTGTTTAAGCCAAATGACCCAGCAGGGTTGATAGTGTGAGGCATATTTTACAGTTGTATAAATATTTAAAACTGTTTTCCAGCTTATAAAAGAAGTAAATTAGGTTGTTTTTTAAAAACTGCACAATGAAATTAACCTGCCCACCTTAACTTGTTGGGGAACCTGGCCTACTCGTCCCAGCCTTCTCTCCTAGAAGGGAATCGCTGAGAAAGAAGTGTGATGAAGGTCTCCAACTTGGAAAACAAAGCTGGTTTACATTTCAGAGAACTTCAGAGGGGATGATTAGCATCACGGATACTGCCACAGGTGGTCTGTTTCCAGATGGCCTGTCTGCCTAACTGTTTCGAGGGGCCTGACCAGCTAGACACAATAGCTTTTTGTCAAAAACCCCTTTGAACTTGGTGAAGGGTAGACCTGTGACTCCATTATATACATGAGCCTCGAAGAAAACAGTGCAACATCTTGCCTGTGTTCTCAATTCTGAGCTGTTGGTCCTAGCCGTTAGAATGCCACCAAGCCTGCCCTTTGGCCAGAGTGCTGTGGATGATTTGTAGGTGGTCTTTCTTGTTCGGTTTTCTAAGGCTTCTTTTGTCACCCATTGCTGTTCTTGTCCTTTCCAGAATTTTTGTTCTTTTCCTCTTACTTGCATTTTAGCTATTGCCCCCTTGCTTCTGTCTCCTTCACTTCTTGCCTCCAGTTAAACAGACTTCTGAGACAACAGCAGTGATGTTTCTATATTTATTAACACAAAGGTTGAAAAGAATGTTAATGACTGAATTTCTTTCTTTCCTTCCCCCTGAGTATTTTTTTTTTAATATCCTGCCCAAGGATATGCCAGTAAGAGTTAATAGCTGCTGTATAAAGCTGGTACCATGGAGTGGTGGAAAGAGCACACAGCCAAGAGTTAGGCATTTTGAGTCTAGCCCCAGGGATAACTAACTCACTGGGTGTCTTTGGGCAAATCACTTGACTTCTCTGGGCCTTAGTTCCCACATCACTCAGGTAAAAGACTTTGTTATGCAAGGTTCTTTGAATTTAGTATTCTAGAAAAAAAGTCTTATCTGCTTCTTCTGTCATATGATGCTCCATTGTGAATACATTCTCTTGATTCTTCTCTGTTCCTGAAAAAAATTAATTTTGTTTTTGTTCTTAGACTGCAGAATGAAAAATGGATGAATGTCAAAGTGGGAGACATCATTAAATTAGAAAATAACCAATTTATTGCTGTGAGTATTTAGTATTGTTTAAGAAATTTGTCTCAGCTTAAAATAGCATATGTACTAAAATATTTACATTTGCAAATTTAATAAATCTGTGCTAATTTAGCATAATTAAGGAGGGAATACCAGGATGTATTATTAAAAAGTCTCAATTATAAAATATTTGAAAGACATATTGATTAATTACTTTCAATAAGCTGATAACTCAGATAAGGCTGAGTGATTATCACCTTGTTATTTCCTTTGGGAAATTAATAGATAAAAAATATTTAAAATCAGGCTGTCAATTGTTTGATGTAAATAAGAGCTTTTAAAATGCTCCAGAGTACTTTAAAAATAGTTTGTTCTCACATAGTTTGAATATTATCCCCCCAGTAACGGAATTAATACTGTTGATGGGCAGTATCATAGAAGAAAAGATTCGCTATAGAAAGAGAAAATGGATCTTCTTTCCTGAATAATCACGATTGGAAAATGTTGATTGAATGTTCTTAATAAATGCTATTTATGAGGTTTTACTTTGTATATCAAATGCACTATAATTTATATTCTCAAGCTGCCTGTGTTACAGTTTCCTTAATAAAATTCAGGGGGTCAGTTAAAACTAAAATATATGTGACTAACTATAGTTTGTATTAAATGCAAGGCTATAAAAGCTATCCAGATCAGAGATTAAAAATTATAACTATTGTAGTCTTTATGTCAAATATATATTAGATTACTCATGAAAATTTTTGTGTTTATGCCATTTTATTTATCAAGCTGTGTTCTTCATTAAATTTGAGACATTTTCCCACAGCATAAAACAAATGGTCCCAAGATCTATTTACAAGAACAACTCAGTTAAGACTCTTAAACATTCACTTTCAGAAACAGTCTTCTTTCATTAATGTATCATCTGTGTATACTGATTCTCTGGAACAACCCATGCTAAGGTGACTAGTCAGTGGATAGGCCATTCAAAAAGAGTGCACAGTTTAAATAGAGAAGTGCTTATTTCTCTGACAACCTCAAGTCTCTAGAAAATAGCCGAGAGCCAAAAATAAGCAAAAAGGTGTTGGTGCAGCCAAAACGGAGGTCTCAGAGCCCACCAATGTAACCTGGGTTCCTTAGACCTAGGGCAGTCTGCCAGGTTTTCAAAACCTATTTACTTTTTTTGGACACAATTTAAAGTAGCATGTCCAGCTTATTTTCCAGCTCATTAAATACTAGGAGCGGGCCTCCCTGGTGGCGCAGTGGTTGAGAGTCCGCCTGCCGATGCAGGGGATACGGGTTCGTGCCCCGGTCTGGGGGGATCCCATGTGCCGCGGAGCGGCTGGGCCCGTGAGCCATGGCCGCTGGGCCTGTGCGTCCGGAGCCTGTGCTCCGCAACGGGAGAGGCCGCGGCGGTGAGAGGCCCGCGTACTGCAAAAAAAAAAAAAAAAAAAAAAAAAAAAAAATACTAGGAGCAGTACACTGAGGGTAGCATCTGTTAGAAGAACATACCCTGTGGGAAAGATTGAGGCTTAGTGTAAAATACAGTGTAAGGATACTGGGTGGGGAATTGGATGAGAACTGAGTCTTTGCTCCATTCCTTCAGTGATAGCACTTTATCTTCTTTGCCTTTCGTTTGTTTCTTCACGTGTCAAATCAAGGTGCAAGAGCACTATATGATCTCAGAGATCCCTTCCAGCCCGTAGTTGCTGTGATTCTCTGTCTGAGCTGAGACTAGACTACAAGATTCTTACAAGCAAAGAGCACATTGATTTGCCTGATCCGTTACATCTAGTGCCATGTGGGATCATAGGGGGCAGTCAGTAAATGTTGGCTGAATGAATTAATGTCAATATTTTCTAAGAAAGAAGACAGAAAAATAAAAAGAAAAGTGGTTATAAATTTCCAAAATTCAGGGTGTTCTGGATCCATGAGGTACTAATATGCCCTAATTAAGAAAAGATCACATATATTCAGGGTTCTTTGCTTAAGAAGAAAGGGCTCCATATAACTCATTTTGGTTCTACTTTCAATTAAGATAATTACAATGAAAAAGTTTTGGTGCTTCTTAGTGGATAATCTTAACTTTTTTTTTTTAATGGGCATATATAGAATTCTAGGATGTGTGCATTCAAAAAAAAATTTTTGGAAATTACTTTATGCCAGGCATGGTGCTAGATATAGTGGAATTAGGAAAAATTAAAGTATCCCAAACACTTAACTATTATTTTGTTTGGAATTATATTTCAGGGGAAATGCTAGGTAATTTCTGCTTAAGGTATTCAGTAAAAATAATGTTTTAAGAGCCCTGTGGATATACTCTAACAGGGGTAAATATTGGGCTGAACTCACTTGTTCACTGATAATATACTATGTTCATTTATCAGATTCTTTGAGGTGAATCCCATAAAGGCAGGAGTCAAATTTGTGTCTCAAATCTCTTAACTCCAGGGATCTCATGGACAGCATATCTGTGCTCCAACTTGCCCTCTAGCCTTAATATTCTAATTTGCACTTCCCTTGGTCTTTGTTTTTAATTTAGTTGTATTTTCTGCGTTATAGAAAATAACACATGCTTGCTTGTTATTGCAAACCTTTCTGTGGAATGAAGCATGGAAGTCAAGTGTAAGTGCAAGCATCACATGGAAGGAAACCAGTTCCATGCATGCATCATTATCATTGATTTAAAATGAATCCCACATTTAGATGAGTTTCCATGAAGTCAGTGATTCACGTGTCCCAGCACTGTCCAATAGAAATTTCTGCAATGAAGAAAATGTTCTATATTTGTGCGTCCAAATATAGAACAGCCAGTAGCACCTTGTGGATACTGAGCACTGGAAATGTGGCTAGAACAACTGAATGTTAAATTCTATTTAATTTTAATTAATTAAGATTTAAATAGCCACGTGTGACTTGTGGCTACCTTACTGGACAGTGCAGATGTAGCCTTTTTATTGTGGCTACATGATGGGGTAGAAATGCTTACTCCCTACTCTTTCCTAGTTCGTCCTTCTTGTTTTCACTTGGAGGGGCAGCCCCAAAATAACACTAAGCGTCTTGCACCCCCTTGCTTGTTCCCCTCTCCCAGGAGTGACTTCTCCGATTTTTGACTGCTGGGGCAGTGAGTGGTGTGCATGACCTGGCACCTCCTTCCTTCCCTTTCTCTTTGGGCTCTGTCTGTGTACAGAGAGTACATTCTGCCCTGTTCGTTCGAAGTACCAATTTTACAGGAGTAAATCCCCATGGTGGGGGTAGCAGGAGGGTCCAGGTAGTTTCGAGCTTCCAAAGAGCTTCAACTATGACTAGATGAGTCTAACAGGGGTGAAGTGTTAGCAAGCCCACTGGGCCCACAGACCTAAAGCCTGGTCTCCAATAGCTTGATCAGTGACAAAGATGATACTTTTATCTCCATTGATCTCTGTCTGACTCATACAATTATAGCTTGTTGGTTTAATCTTTGGATAAGTGAGGAAGGGATTCCTTCAAACGCCAAAACACCACAGTGCCTCTTGATGAGGTCACTTTGTTCAAAATTTATCCATGTGCAGCTGCGCGGCACCTATGAAACTGTTTTCGAGGACAAATAAATGTTTCTGTGGGTGAACTGCTGTAATCACTTAGGAGTGCTAATATAACTTCCTATTCCCTGGCATCAGTTGGCAGGGGCTGTCAGAGAGCTTACATTTGGGGAGCAACAATCACAGGTCTCTAAAAGAGACTCACTTCGGAGTTACTGCACAGAGGTACATCTTGGGAAACCAGATCATGAAGATCATGATAATAATAGCTCGCCTTTATTGACTATGTGCCACATGACAGACAATATTACAAGCTCTTTATATAACTTAACTCATTTAATCCTCACATTATCCCAATGGCGGCAGGTTATGTACTATTATTGTTTCCATTTTACAGATGAGAAAATGGAGGCACAGTGCCATCAGATAGCTTGTCAATAGGAGAGCCAGGAGTTTTAACCCCTCCCTTTACCATACGCTGCTCCTGCCTCCACTGGAAAAGTTGGTCCTGATTACCTTGCGACTGGGCTTCCAGAATCAGGGCCTCTAGGCTTGGATGATGGAGGTGAAGTGGCCAGAGAATGTTGCACCCAATTCTGACGCATAACCTCTAGCTGTCCAAACTTAGAACTTCTAACTGGATTTATGTCACCATATCAGTACATTTTAAGGAAGGAAAAAGGAGCTTGCCTGAGATGACCAGTTAGCTGGCATGTTCAGAAGTTACTCACCTTTGTTTTCCTAGTAAGGAAAACTGCCCCTTACCTTTTTAAAAAAAACTCTAAAACACTTTTGAGCTGAATTTCCAGAGCTCCTATTTTTACTTCGGGACCAAGAAAAAAAAAAAAAACAACGTAGAGCATAATTCAGTTATCACAATGAGATTGACTTGCATTAGAAGAATTAAGTAAACTGTGTGAGAAAAACACACTGCAGAGTTCTTGATACTGCCAGAGCCTGGACCCTGGGAGCCAGGCCTACCTTCCTCCTTTACTTGACAGCAGTGCTCTTGTCTTGTTTGGCTTTTCTCATCTGGTGGTAGAAATAAACCTCTTACTGGACATGAGCATATTTGAACATCACATGAATTTAATTGTTTAGCTTATTTGAAAAACAGTCCACCCTCCATCCCCTCCACAGAAAGGCCTTCATGTTTTAGGTGTTTACAACAGTAAATTTTTGCTTTAAAACAAAGACATTCTTCTGTTACAGAACTGAAAATTTCACCGTAAGAAATGAAAGGGCTAGTTTAACCTAAACTCCAGTGCTGACCATGGGCAGGCTTTGGCTTTCTCTTGACCCATCATCAGGGCATTTTCTCCAGTCTTTTTCAGCACTGTTTTTGGACATCCTTCGGGGAGGCCATTTTGTGGTTGAATTGCCTTTTTTAGTTATTTTAAGTTTTATAGCTTCAAATCAGAGTTAGTTGTTTTACTCTAATTGCTGAAATAAATCTTCCTTTTTAAAAAATATGTGAGACATTCAACATTCATTTGCTGGATCTGAAATTTAAATTTTAAATGAAAACATTAACTATAATCTTACCCATTTTTATGACTTCATTCTGACTTGTCCACATCAACATATTTTTCCATAAGTATACTCATACTGCATGAGCCATTTTGTATTCTTATTTTTGCACTGTAAAAGAATAAAAGAAAAGATAATTTTGTAGATGATAAAGAAAATAAAGAAGAATTCCACATGTGAGAATGGCTTAAAAAAAATGAAGGGAGATCCAAATATGGTGTTCCAATTAATTCTGCAAATTTATCTTTCTATCACATCATGAATCGAATCCCAATATTCTTTTACCATTGTAGTTTTGGTTTTTGAACACCAACAAAGTGAAATGCTGTCTGTTTTTCATAGTTGTAATTCCAGTGATTTTGTAGCCAGCCAGTGGAAAGAGCATACATTTTGGGATCAGAGTTCTGAGTTCTAGCTTTGCCCTTAACCTCCATGTGGCCATGAGTATGGCCTTATATTGCTTGGAGTCTGGGGATCCTCTATTAGATGTGATAAAACTTTCACCATGACTTTGTAAAGGGTATGGGCATTACATGGGTTAATTTAGCTCATCTAGTGCTTGTGAGGCCAGAAATTGCCTTCCCAGGTTTCTTATACACACAATGGGAACAATATTATCCCCTAATGGGGTTGTTGAGAGAATAAAGTGACGCAATTATGTGAGAGTGTTTTGTAAACCCTTAAAGAATTCTACAGCTTTCAGGTGTTATAATCGAAGTTTTGCTTCATTTGTTCTTTAATTCAACAAACATTAATCATGCCTAGTAAATCTAGGAGTCCAGTGTCATTGGCGCCTAGAACTCAAAGATGTTCAAGGTTTTCAAGGCTCCTCTGGCTGGTATATTTGTTTCAGTTTTCCGTGAAGCCCCTGCTTGGGCTTTTTGTTACCTGTGGAAGGTGGGAGAAGAAATATTGTGTTGAAAAACATTCCTTAATTTTTGGGAGACATAGCTGAGCCTTTCCTGGAAGGACATGGGGAAAAGGCACCAATAATTGACAGCAGAAAGTACAAATGGGGGTCTAAGGAAGATGGGTATGGTTGGAATTAACTGCTGCCTGGTCCCCCTGTGAGTTCCAATAATCACACCTTCCCTTCCCTGTGCTGCATTCCTGCTAACACCTCTGCCCGCGGAGACCTGCCCTCCATTCCACCCAGAATATTCCATTAGGCCCTTCCTCAACTACCAACCCGACGTACTCCCTTTTTCGTTTGCATTCCTTCCACAGCACTTTGTTAATAAGACACTTAGAACCCTTGTCATATTCTGCCTTTACTAAACTATAAAATCCTTGAAGGTAAGAAGTTTTTATTTAATTAGTACTCCTGGCAGTAAATGCCTTAGATTGCCTAGATTCACATCCTGGTGCCCTACTTACTATATGGCCACAAACAAGTTACTGAACCTCTCTCAGTCTCACTTTGCTTATCTATAAAGTGGAGATAACAAGACCTACATTTAGGATTTTTTTGAGTTAAATAAAATATTGCATGTAAGGCTATTGGCATAGTGCCAGACACATAGTAAGTCCTCACCAAATTTTGGCTACTGGTATTATAAACACCTACAGCTCAAACACCAGTTTCTGGATCGACTAGGAATTGGGTCCCTGAGAGATACCAAAGGGATCAGTTTAAGGAGGACTGACCTGAGGCTCACAGAGTCATGGGGTTTGTTGGGCCCTAATACCACCCATGTGTTGCTCCACTCCCTTCCCAGAACCTCTGACCAAATGGCTGCCCAGGACTAACAGGGCTGTTACTACAGCTCTCTTGCCCTTCCTTTCCAGAATGACTACTGGGTGCACGTGGAAATAGGACGGCATGATGATGAGTGAGCTGGTCACTTATTCCACTGGATGCCACGATGGTCCTGCCCCTTCACACTTCCTCCTCAACTAATGAATTTAAAAAAACTTGAAGAGAGAAGTTAGCAAAAGGAAAGACCAAGGCTCAGCAGTAGGGCAGGGAGAACAGAGGAAGAATGAGGGGAGGCAGGACAGAGATCAGGGAGTGGGAAAACAGGAGGAAGGTTCAGAGGACATAGAGAAAGGTGACAATGGAGGTGACAGGAGGAGGCGGGGAAGGTAGAAGACAGGAAGGTAGAAGTCCCAGGTTCCCAGGGGGTAGAGAGAACAGGAAGAGTTAGCCCAGAACCCGTGGGGTTTACAGTTCTCAGTTTATGCCTCTAGGAAGTTGAGTCACTGCTTAGGAAAGAATCTGGTCAGAAGGTGGCAGTGGTGACTCAGTCACATGTTCTGAGCCAACTGTGGCCAACAATTCCTCCCTTTGTTTATCAAAAGTATGTCTTAAGGCAGCTGAGCTCAAAATTAAACTGTAACAAGAAAAAAGTAATGGTTCTTACTAGGCAGAGTTTTGAAGAAAAGCAACTCTAGGTACAAATGGGTATCTTTCTCTAAACTTCACAACTATTTCAATCACAGATGATAGAATTAGGGAATTGTGGATTTTTTTGGAAATGATCCTGTTAAACTTGGGGTGGAGAACCATAGGCCAAAGAGCATGAAGCTCTACTGCTATTGTGCTTTGTGCCTTTATTCATTGAAATTTAAATGTGAGAAGTAAAATCAAGGTAAATTTTCATAACATTTTTTCACTTTAAATGCAAGATGGGTAATTTTTGGCTCAAGAGTGGCATACATTCTTCACATGTTCTCTTCAGAGCGGGTTTGCTCAGGTCACGTTGTGAGAAGTCAGAAAATAAATAACTTCTGCCTTGACAGGCGTCTCTGGCTTTTTCATCCAGAGTTGAGGCGGAGCCTTGATAGTGCAAACCCATTTATTCAGTTAGGGGTTGTCACTGAGTTGTTTTTTAGTTCTGTTTTATTACAACTTAGACAAAACTATACCCCCTCCCCGCCACATGCACCTACACCACACCTATTTTCGAGTTGAAAATTTAAAAGCTTGAGACAATGAAATGAGTGGATTGATTCTAAATTTAACCTCCAAGGTTTGAGAATAGGACAATTCAAATATTTAAAAAGCAAAGGTAAGAAACGTTTACAGTTTTGGAATGCCAGTTGTACATTTAGACAGAGCTAAAAAATTGTTAGGCTAATATGTCAAAATAAATTGCTAGGATTTTAGTCAGTTCGTTTTAGACATGTAAAACCTTCAGAATTTCATAAAAACCCTCATTTAAAAATCAATTTTGAAATTTCAAATACACAATTTCCCAATGTAGAAAGCTACCAGAATTCTAAAACTGAATTGTGATGGGTCATTCCCAAAACACAAATGGATGGCCAAATAGAATAATTTATCTCTGTGAAAGACCAGCTTCCCACCTCTGAATGTTTTCTGTTTACCATGTTTTCTATACTATCCTGCCCTCTTGCTTATAGCCCCTGCTTTTCTTCTCTTTCCCTTTTCTTACATGCCAACATCTTTTTCTTTTCTCTTGTTTATGTTTTAATCTTGTTTTTCCTTTAATCCTTTTCTCTTTTAAAAATTTCCTTGCCTCTCTTATTTTTTCTATTGTTTTCAGTTTCCTCCATCCTACTTTACTTTTGTCTTTCCCCATCTTCTTTTCCTGCCTCCGCTCTTAACTGATAACCACGGAATTAAAGTATGTGCATATAAGTATTTCCAGTTATCTTATTTATTGGGGAAAGTTTTGTATTTCCCATTAGTAATTATCAAAGAAAGAAAATAGAATTTTATATATTTCTATGAGATATATACATTTTATATAGAAATATATAAAAATGTAAACATTTCTATTAAAAAAATAAAGTGGCTATTAATTTATATGCTATCTCTCCCCTTGCTTATGTTCTGATGGTCAAGGGCGTGCAAACCAGGAACAAGGAAGTAGAGGGTGGGTTTGATTCAGGGCATGTGGTAGAGAGGTGGAACAGAACTTCACCTCTCACTTTTTTCCTAAGGCTCTGATGGCTCATTAGTAGTGGAGGGATGATACAATGTAGAAGGCTTTCAATCAGTCTTCCCTTTTCAAGTATTCTTTATCCTGGTTTTTCAAAATAGGCTGATCTGCTTCTCCTATCAAGTAGTGAGCCACATGGCCTCTGTTATATTGAAACTGCTGAGCTTGATGGGTAAGTTATTAAGGTCAAAATAATTATTTAGATTGGTTTTCAATTTATTTAAGAGTAATAGCTTTAAACAGCCGCATAGCACAGGGAGATCAGTTTGGTCCTTTGTGACCACCTAGAGGGGTGGGATAGGGAGGGTGGGAGGGAGGGATATGCAAGAGGGAAGAGATGTGGGGATATATGTATATGTATAACTGATTCACTTTGTTATAAAGCAGAAACTAACACACCATTGTAAAGCAGTTATACTCCAATAAAGATTTTTTTTTAAAAAAAGAGTAATAGCTTTAGAAACAGGACCTAACTTAAACCTTATTCTTAGATGTGGTATATGTATACAATGGAATATTACTCAGCCATAAAAAAGAATGAAATAATGCCATTTGTAGCAACATGGATGAACCTAGAGATTATCATACTAAGTGAAGTAAGTCAGACAGAGAAAGACAAGTACCATAAGATATCGCTTATACATGGAATCTAAAAAAAAATGATACAAAGGAACTTATTTCAAAACATAGACTCACAGACATAGAAAACAAATTTATGGTTACCAAAGGGAAGGGGGGCGGGATAAATTAGGGATTTGAGATTAACGGATACACACTACTATATATAAAATAGATAAACAAACAACAAGGACCTACTTTATAACACAGGGAACTATATTCAATATCTTGTAATAACCTATAATGGAAAAGAATCTGAAAAAGAATATATATATATATATATATATATATATATATATATATATATATAACTGAAGAACTTTTCTGTACACCTGAAATATTGTAAATCAACTCTACTTCAATAAAAAAAAATTCTAAAACGGCCCTAATGCTTCATTTTATTTTCTTGGAAGAAATAAGACTCTAAATTGCAAAGTCCATTTGCTAATTACTTTGCAGATCTTGTGAAACCTCTGTTTTTCTCTTGAATTTATTTCTTTCAGAAACAGCGAGCTAAACATATATACGTAAATAGCTTTACACAGGGACTTTTCACTGAGATTCCCTGGAAGGGTTTTCTGTTTGTTTGTTTGTTTGTTTGTTTTTAATTTCAAGTGATTGTCTAAGGAAAATGAGAGGAGTGACAATCAAGATCCGTTGAAGAAAGAGGACTGATGTTACTTTAGAAGGCAACTTTTAGAACTGGGTCAAATGAAGATGTAGAGAGATAAGAGAGAAATGGAATAGGATGCAGTTTTGACATTGATGCTAATTTGGAATTTAGTTATAGACTGTATAGTAATTCTGTTTCAGTGGATTCAGTTTGTCTGACATCAAAATATTTATTGAATGCTTACATTTTAAAGATACTGTATGTGTGCTTTAGATGAATTTCATCATTTAATCCTAACTTAGGTACTATATAAGCCCTGTTGTACAGGTGAGAAAATGAAGGCTTAGAGAGATGAAAGAATTTGTCCCAAACTTCTAGAGAGTGAAGCCAGGACTCAAACCTGGCAGCTGACAAAAGAGCCCATGGTTTTAACCACTGCCTTCTAAATAAATGCTGTATTGAGCTATCCAAATAGAGTTCAGTCTGTGTGATCTTACCTTTGGTCTGGGCAGAAGCTAAAATAGTGCTAAGAGGGAAATTTATAGCAACACATGTATACACTTGAAAAGAGAAAAAGCCTCCAATCAATGATATAATCTTCCATCTCATGAACCTAGAAAATAACAAAATAAACTCAAATCAAGCAGAAGGGAGGAGATAAAGAGTGGAAACCAATGTATTTGAAAATAGAAAAACAATAGAGAAAAGTCAATGAAACAAAGAGCTAGTTCTTTGAAAACATTAATAAAATAAACAAACTTTTAAGAAGACAGGGAAAGAAAAAAAGAGAGAAGACCCAAGTTAACAATATCATGAATGAACCAGGGGATATTATGACAGATCCTGAAGTCATCAAAAGGGTATGGAAATACTACAAACCACTCTATACACATTAATTTAACAAAGTAGATAAAATGGACCACTTCATTGGAAAACAAACTATCAGAACCCATCCAATATGAAATGGATAATTTGAATAGCCCTGTAACTATTAAGGAAACTGAATTCAAATGTAAAATATAAAACTATAAAATCTTTAGAGAAAAACAGTAGAAAATCTTCAAGATTTAGGGCTAGTCAAAGAGTTCTTAGATTTGATCCCAAAAACATAATACATAAAAGGAAAATTTGACAAACTGGAATTCATCAAATTAAAAATTTTTTCTGTGTAAAAGACCCTGTTAAGAGGGTGAAAAAATAAGCTACAGACTAGGAGAAAATATTTGCAACCTATCTACCTGACAAAGAACTTGTATCTTGAATATATTAAAAATCCTCAAAACCCCACAGTAAAAAAACTAAACAATCCAGTTAGAAAATTGGCAAATGACATGAAGGGACATTTCACTAAAGATGACATACAGATGGCAAATAAGCACACGAAAAGATGTTCAACAACATTAGCCATTAGGGATATTAAAATTAAAACCACAATGACATATCACTTCTCACCTATCAGAATAGCTAAAAGAAAAAATAGAACTCTAAATGCTGGCAAGGATGTTGGGAAACAGGGTCACTCACACATTGCTGATGGGAATGTAAAATGCTACAATCACTCTGGAAAACAGTTTGGCAGTTTCTTAAAAAACTAAGCATATAACTACCATATCACCCAGCAGTTTCATTCCCAGGCATTTATCCCAGAGGAATGACATATGTTTACATAAAAACTTATATACAAATGTTTGGGGCAGCTTTATTTGTAATATCCAAACACTAGAAACAACTTATATGTTCTTCAACAGGTGAGTGGTTGAACAAACTGTGGTATATCCATATCATGCAATATTACTGAGCAGTAAAAAGGAATGAACTATTGATACATGCCACAACCTGGATGAATCTTCACAGAATCATTTTGAGTGGACAAAAGCCAATCCCAAAGGGTCACATACTGTATTATTTCATTTATATAACATCACTATAAAATTAGAGTAGTGGACAACAGATTAGGGATTGCTGGGAGTTAAAGATGGGTTTCAGGAGGCAGGGAAGTGAGTGTGTCCATAAAGGGAGACTGAAGGAACCCTTGTGGTGATTGAAATGTTCTGGATCTTGACTGTCAATGTCAGTATCCTGCTCATGATATTGTGATACAGTTTTGCGAGATGGTACCAGAGGGGAAATTGAGTAAAGGGTACAAAAGATCTTTCTGTATTGTTCCTTATGCTGAAAATCATTTTGAAGTTTATCAAGATATTGAGGCAGATTAAGGAAGAGTATGGCATGACACTGAAGGTAGTAATCAGGAGTTTTGGAAAAGAAATTTTTTTTATCAGTAAGGTCTATGTGTGATTATTCTTCCCCTTTAGCTTCTACATCTGCAGGTGGAAGTGAGCTGGTAGAGAGAATCCTGAGGAAGTAACTTAACATGATGATGAACTTTGATGAGTGACGGGATTTATGGTCATGGAACGAGGGCTGTCTGGTCCAGCTGGTGTGACTGACTGTTTCAATTATTTGAAAAGTTGTTTAAATGACCAAACTCATTTCAGTCCTTTAGCCTCAACACCACTGTCTCACTCTTTTCCATCAAGCTCAGCTCAATATCTGCCTCAATTATGAAGTTATTCTTGACTATTTCAATCCCTACTCATCTCTGCCTCCTACGAATTGATAGATTTAGAGCAATAAGATTACTTTTAAACAAAAACATTTCAATTATACATTCAACTTAATGTTTCATGCAGAAAGCTATTTCACCAATGGGCATTCCTTGGGTTGGGTATATATTGTCGTAACATCATTGTGAAGCTCACTCATGGGAAGTTTAGATTAAATGCAGTCTCAGGTACCTGCTCAGTTCTCTAAATTCAATTATTTCATTGTTTGACATGTACTTCTAAAAGGCGATATTTGCTTTTTTACCTACCACTTGTTTCCTGCAAGAGGACAATAACCTTTAGTGGCTGCATTGAGGTTCATGAGTGACTATGATATATATTCAATCAATATTTGTTGACTAAATTAGCCCACTACTAAAATCCCATAAAGGTAGAACTCTGACAGATGATCTTAAGTTACAGTAGAAGAGAATTAGGTTGAACTCAGTGAGGAAACTGGCATTGCAAACTCTTTAACACAAGACTTTAGTGATGGCCATAGAATCTTCACTGCTGGTCATTTCACAAATACCAGAGAGCCATCTGTCCAGTGTATATGTGGTCTTGCCTGGAAGACGATGACCAGCTCACTGTGATCTACTTAGTTCTCGTCTAGTTGTATGATTCTAGACTTATGGGATTCTTGGCTTGATTCTCCAAGAAAAAGAAAGCTGTATTCCTTTTCCCATTTGAATTTCAGCTACTGTGAAATTAGCCATGACCATCTCTTACAAGTAAAACTCCTACATAGATAGCAGACTCTGGAGTGATACTGGCCTCCTTTATTTGGCAACTGTGTTCCCATTCCTAATGTGTTTTGTAACTCATGCATGATGTCTAAGTAGGTTTGAATGAAAGCATATTTATTACATCCTCTGTTTTTTCAAATAGCAAAACAGATTACTCTGTTGTTACACAGATGTGCCGTGGGTGGAATGCCAGCTCTTAGGAGCCTGCAAAGCCCTGTCCATTTTCCAGAGGTAGTGTGGGAGGTGTGAATGACATTCAGGGGGAGTTTCTTGAATCTCTTGTGTTGGATTTTGCATGTGCTGAGATTGCTGAAGTGTCTCTGATGACTTTGTGTAAGATGCTGTTGGGCTGTTCCATTTAAAAGTTCATGCCGTGTCAATTAATTTCACAGGGAAACGAACCTTAAAGTGCGCCGTGCGCTATCAGTTACCTCAGAACTTGGAGCAGATGTTAGCAGACTTGCAAAGTTTGATGGTAAGTGTTTAAAACAGACAAACAAAAATCTCAAAAAGCTTTTGTAACAAAGCAATGTAACAAACTAATTATATGAAATTCAATTTATGTTTCTTTTTATTTGGTGGAAAGACATAAAATTCTCCAGGCATCAAAGCCTGTAATCTCTTCTCACACTAAAGAGTAAAAGTGTTTTACTCTTTTACTCTCCAAGGGGAGAATGGCTTTATCAGTTCATCGTTCCTTTCATCCATGTTTCCTCTTCTCTAGATCTCGTTCTCTCTAGTCCCACAATACCCTTCACTTGCCTGACCTAGGTCTCCTTGGAGCCTTATGCAGACATGCTGAGGATGAATACAGGCCACACTCATATTTCTAGCTTTAACCAGCCATCCATTCTCTGGCTCCATAACAAAGGCCAAACACTAGACTGCAGACTTCACGAAAACAGTAATCCTGCCTCATATACTTCTGTGTCTTTCAGAGTGCCTGGTATAATGTCTTAAAGATAGCAGGTGTTCTAGAAGAATATTCTGATTTATTAATCAGTTGGTCAGCTGTTGCACTTTATTTTAGACCATGGTTTTGCTATCACCATCTTCACACCATTCAACCCAGTCCCCTGCTCCTCAGCATGGTCTCTCTTGCCTTTTCTACTCCAGCTGTGTCTTGTTCTTTTCTATTAAAGCTGTTGCAGAGAAACAAAATCCTTCGAGTCAAAGCAGAGAGCCATTAATGGTAGGATTCTAGGCACCCTGACAGACGGTGGGAGAATCTTTGGTTCTTTCTGGCACCCCTCAGTGGTTTCTTGCTTTACACACTTATAGGTCTGGCCTTGAATATCAGTATTTCCATATAGATTGGTTTTATTTATTAACAAATATTTATGAGTTTGAGACTATCTTTCAAAATGTTTTCTTTGGAGTCCACTAAAGGAAAATGTGGACAAGGGTCTTAGCATGATCCCATGATTTAGAGCACAGGCAAATTTAATTTTAAAGTCTCTCAGTGGACAGCTTAGAGCTTATACTGCCTGTGCTTTGCATTTGCTTGTAAACTCCCTCTGATACTGTTAATATTTTAGTCTTTCTTAAATGAGTGGTGTTGTAGAAAACGTTTATAGAAAAAAAATTGTTCCTCCAGTGTGAGATTTAAGTCAAGGGAATAGCCAGGAAACTGAATGGCCCAAGAAATATTTTGATTAGATTAAAACAAATTACACATTTTCTACTAAGTAATTTTTTCAATGAAATGTTACTGTTACATGAATCCAAGAAAAGTAAATTGTGCTCATGAATCAAAATACTTTCTTAAAATATGTCATAGAATATTTATGGAGTCCTAAAAGAGCAAACTAAATGTAATTTACTCATTTCTTTCCTGGCAGAATTGTACCTTTACACCTCTGTCAGTCTATGAGGAGGTAAAAATTCATGACTTTTTGCTTACTTTACCATCAAAAAGAAAAAAATGATGTTATAATTACCAGTTCATTTTCTTTCACAGATACTGGTACAGATAGCCTACACTATGATTCACTTACAAACAACCCTTAAATCGTAGTGACATAAACAGTTGAAGTCTATTTCTTCCTCATGTCACATCTGATGCAGGTTGGGTGGCCTTCTTCATCTTGTAGCCGTGATGCCTAGACTAATGGACTTTAAGGTGAGCACATCAGAGTAAGGATGAGATGAAAGAGACAAAATGACTTTCAACTGCTCTTCCTCTCACATTTCGATGGCTAGTGTGGGTCACATGGGCCTGACCTAACTGCAAGGGAGACTGGGAAATAACGAGTATGGATATTTGTTGAGTAGTGTCTCTACCACACACATCCTCTGACCATAGGTCAGTTCCAGGTTAGTGTATAAAGGGCCAGGCTGGATTAGGTAGACTTCTTACTTGGAATTACAGGAATGGGGCCAAGAATCCTCCTTCTCAGCATGACTCCTTATAATCTTAGCCCCCCCTTCCCTGCTTGACTTTTTCTTCTCATAGCACTTATCACCATCTGGCATACTCTACAAACTGCTTATTTTCTGTTTATTATTTATTGTCGATCTCTACCTGCTGCCATGTAAGCTGCACAGGGATCTTTGTTTTGCTCACTGATATATGCCAAGTCCCTAGAACAAAGCCTAGCACAGAATAGGCGCTCAATAAATACTTGCTGAATGCATGAATAAATGGTCACAGGTGCTGGAGAATGGGGGACAGGATCAGCCTCAGGCCCCAGAGAGATTTGATAGAGCAAAGGAGTGGCCTAAGGTAAGGGATTGAGAGTGCAGTGTGAAACGATGGGGTGAGGAGGAGGCTTCCTTATGGGAACTTGTAAGACACAGCAAGGGTGCTGGGTCCCCTTCTCCTGGAGGGCAGTGGCTAGGAGAGGGGTCATCTGGTGGTTTTACAATGTCTTTTCTTCAGAATCCTTTCTCCAAACACAATTTAACACAAAAATCCCAAATTTAAACCAATACAAGTGGTGCTGCTTGGGCTGAAATAGGAAAATACTTCCTCACCTAAAATAATTCCTTTATCACAGATGGGATAACAGGTCCTGAGAGGTCAGAGGATTTGCATATATATATAAATAGTCTTTTGTTAATGCTTCATAAAATTTATTTTAAAAGTGTATTAATAATTATTACCTAATAGTTGTGGCCTGAATCTGCTTCACATAGCACAGATAATTCACCAAATCTCCACCATATAATCGTTTTCCCAAATAAAGGCAACACAGACCTCTCTTTTCTCTCATTTATACGTAAACTGTGGTCACTTTTCAGAGAACATGTAATGCCACATTTATGAGGCTGGTACGCTTCTGGGCTAAATACCAGATTTCTGCTAAAGTTACTCTTTCATTCTTAAATCTTGGGTTGAATTTCAATCTACCTTAAAGTTCAAGGCAATTTGATGTTCCGTGGGTTTAGCCATATTAAAATATGATTTTTGGGGCTTCCCTGGTGGCTCAGTGGTTGAGAGTCCACCTGCCAATGTAGGGGACGTGGGTTCGTGCCCTGGTCCGGGAAGATCCCACATGCCGCGGAGCGGCTGGGCCCGTGAGCCATGGCTGCTGAGCCTGTGCGTCTGGAGCCTGTGCTCCGCAATGGGAGAGGCCACAACAGTGAGAAGCCTGTGTACAGCAAAAAAAAAAAAAAAAAAAAAAAAAAATATATATATATATATATATACATATATATATATATATATATATATGTATATATATATATATATATGATTTCTTGTTTCCAAGAAAGCATCTGAAAATGAACGGAGGGATTAGGGGGAAATACTGTAAATTAGATACAATATACAAATTAGATTTCCCCTGTGGGCAGCCAAATTTAAAGACAAAGAGAGTGATGCAAGATGTGGAAAAGTCTTTCAAAGAGTTGGGACAGTTAACAAACCCCAAATCCTTCCCACAATTGCTTTTGCTTTCTTATAACCTTCAACTTTTCCTTCATTTCCTTTTCTCCAAGCCCTAGTTTTACGTTCAGTCTCTCCCTGCCTCTGTGACACACACATTCACACACCGTATACTATATACACACATTTCTCTAATGACCCCATTTCACCATTTTTATTTCCTCTGTTTTTACATTATTTCTAACTATTCTCTTTGCATCTTCCTCTTTCACTCTTTATTTTAGTTTACTTATCTCCTCTACCCACATTGTCTCTTTTTCTGTTATTTTTTATCTTTTCTGTTTTCATCACTCTCTATTAATTAGTTTATTAAGCTTATTCATTAAGCACCCCTAAGGACAAGATACAATACAAAGTATGTAGAATTATAACACATCTTCACATGTATTATCAAGGTTCTTTAGATCCTTTTACTCCTCCAGTCTTCTTCTATCCCCTCTTTTATGTCTCCTCTGTTAACCTTTGTCATAATGAGGTATCAGTAGATTTCAAGTTTTCTTCTGGTGACTAAAAAAAGATTTCCTTGAATCATGGGAATTAAAGCCAGATATTGCATCTTTTAGCTTAAATTAAAAGTATGATATCAGCATTCTGTACATTTGAAAATGCCCTGCCTGGCTATGGTAAGGTCTAATAGATGAGACAGACGTGTGAGGCATGCCCTTTCTGTCTGTGCTAAGAATATCTTTTAGCTTGTGACTTCTGGGCAAATCTGGGTATGGCCTTATTTTTGCTTCTAGTTACCATGTGGTTTTTCTTCTGAGATTTGTCAAAATACTTTCTTAACACCAAACTACAGTTTTTTGTCCTTGTGTCGTAAGGGCATATCACATCTTCTAAGTAGCTGAAGACCTGAGTTTCCCAGTCCTAACTCTAGAGAAGTCCCCACTGGGAACTCCAAACTGGGGACAAGACCAAGAGTCAAAACTGAGATGGGTAGGGCTCCAGGATGTCTCTTGTAAGTCTCCCTGCCTCCCCACTTTTGCTCTTAAACCCAAGGACAGTGTCTTGTTGGTGGCCTCTTTAGGCATGGCATGAGCTTTTTTTTTTTTTTTTAAAGATTGTCACTTCAGACTACTTAAAATTTATTTATTTATTTATTTATTTTTGGCTGCGTTGGGTCTTCGTTACTGCATGCAGGCTTTTCTCTGGTTGCAGCGAGCAGGGGCTACCTACTCTTGGTTGCGGTGCAAGGGCCTCTTGTTGCGGTGGCTTCTCTTGTTGCGGAGCATGGGCTCTAGGTGCATGGGCTTCAGCAGTTGTGGCTCGAGGGCTCTAGAGCACAGGCTCAGTAGTTGTGGCGCACGGGCTGAGTTGCTCTGTGGCATGTGGGATCTTCCTGGACCAGGGCTTGAACCCATGTCCCCTGCATTGGCAGGCAGATTCTTAACCACTGCACCACCAGAGAAGCCCAGGCATGGCATGAGCTTTCATTCATTCTTTTCTTTCTTTTATCCATTCACTCAGTCACCTGTTCATTTATCCACTAAATGTATATTTAACACAATGGCAAGGAGATACAGTATTTAGTAAGCCTGGGGATACAGTGGTTAATAGGTCAGACGCAGACCTTGCTTTCATAGCACTTATAGCCCAGGGGAGAAGACAGACTTGAACAAGAGCTCATTCCCAAGGAAGCCTTTAATTAGATAAAAGTCCTAAAGTTCTCAGTCACTACACATGATGTTGACACATGAAGAAGTACTCACTATGTACCAGGCATCATGCTAAGTAATTGCACATATTATCTTACTAAATCCTTACAGCCCTGGGAGGAAGAGATTATTATTACTTCCAACTTATGGGCAAGGAATTTGAATCTCAGATAAATTGAATAACTTTCCCAAGGTCCCAGGGTTACTAAGTGGAGGAGTTAGAATATGAATCTAGGACTGCTGGCAAAGCCTAGTCTATGAAAGGACATGAGAGGCTCTAAACTGCAAACAGAAAGGCAGCATGGGAGAGTCAGGGGAATCAGCATGACTGCTTAGCTCCTGATCAGGGTAAGATACACATTTCAAGAATATTTTAAACCTGAAAATACAAAATGAATTTCCAGAGATCAAGTCCATCCAGGACTCAGATGACATCATCATGTTTTTAAAAAGTAGCCAATGTTTGGGCTTCCCTGGTGGCGCAGTGGTTGAGAGTCCACCTGCCGATGCAGGGGACATGAGTTCATACCCCGGTCCGGGAAGATCCCACATGCCACGGAGCGGCTGGGCCTGTGAGCCATGGCCGCTGAGCCTGCGCGTCCGGAGCCTGTGCTCCGCAATGGGAGAGGCCACAGCAGTGAGAGGCCCACGTACCGCAAAAAAAATAAAAAAATAAATAAAATCAAAAAAAAAAGTAGCCAATGTTCTCAGTGATCTTGAATGTCAGGATCCCCGAGAAGAGCTCATAGAAGAGCTGGCCAAACGTAGAGACCAGCACACGCAAGACAGAGGTGGGTTTTGGTAGGTAAATCCATTTATTTGAAAAGTTCTCATATAAATATTTTTATACATTTCAAACATCAGAAAAAAATTGATATGTAGTCTGTTGAATTTTATAAAAAAAGATACATAACTCGACTTAAAATTTTAATAAGTATAAAAATAGAGTGGATCTTGATTTTTCATTTTGAAGTCTTATAGGAATTGACAAGATTTACAAATAATAACTGGAAATAGTTTCAATTATACATTTGTAAACTGGTCATTCTTATGCCTTGGGGAAAGCCCCGGATGTAAATTGTCCAAATGTGCTTAAGAATCTTTTGCATATTGTTACTGGCTGGACTAAGATCTGTTTTTTTGCAAATATGACAAGTTTACATATTTTGTATGACTGTTAATACTGAGTTTCGAACCAGGGAAAGGTTGACTCTTTTTTTTTTTTTGCTGTACGCGGGCCTCTCACTGTTGTGGCCTCTCCCGTTGCGGAGCACAGGCTCAGGACGCGCAGGCTCAGCGGTCATGGCTCACGGGCCCAGCGGCTCCACGGCATGTGAGATCTTCCCGGACCGGGGCACGAACCCGCGTCCCCTACATTGGCAGGCAGACTCTCAACCACTGAGCCACCAGGGAAGCCCCCTTGGTTGACTCTTTATTTCAGGAATCTTTGTGTGTTTTTGTGATCCTTTCTAAAGAACAGCATGTGTGTAATTAAAACACAGAAAAACAAGCATCTCTTTTTGGTTAAAAAAAAAGCACACACACACAGAAAGGCTTTGTTAGCATCTTGTGACTTTTTAAACCTATCAGATATGTTTCCTATTCACCTGGACAGAAGCACAGCCTAACAGCAAAGCTGATGTGACTGTGTAAGGCATAGATGCCTTGTGAAGACAAGGAGGAATAACTCTTCTCTTTACTGCTGGTGTTGATGTGACCATTATGGTGGTGATGGTGGGTGGCTAAGGCTTAATAGTTGAAGAATAATGAGGTTTTAGAAAATGGGAAAGTGACATTCTTCTTTCTAAGAAAAAAGTATTTATCACAATCATCAGGGCAACAGTAGAGGGCAGTCTTCTAAAAACTCTTAAGAAGCTCTTGGCTGGGGAAACTCTTGAACAGCAATGATGATGTCTTATTTATTTATTTTAAAATTTACCTATTTATTTATTTATTTTTGGCTGTGTTGGGTCTCCGTTGCTGCACGCTGGCTTTCTCTAGTTGCGGCGAGCAGGGGCTACTCTTCATTGCGGTACGTTGTGGTGCGTGGACTTATCATTGCGGTGGCTTCTCCTGTTGTAGAACATGGGCTCTAGGCATGCAGGCTTCAGTAGTTGTGGCTCGTGGGCTCAGTAGTTGTGGCACACAAGCTTTAGAGCACAGGCTCAGTAGTTGTGGTGCACAGGCTTAGTTGCTCTGCAGCATGTGGGATCTTCTCGGACCAGGTACCAAACCCGTGTCCCCTGCATTGACAGGCGAATTCTTAACCATTGTGCCACCAGGGAAGTCCCATGATGTCTTATTTAATAGGTAATTGTCTTAGGGAAGAGTTTTAGCACAGATAATCAAGAAGCATTGCTAATAATAATATCCATAAAGAAATAAAGCCAACTGCTCTGGAAAAATCTTGAAGTATTGGGTACTGAATTCCATTTTCATGATAAACTATAGATTTCCACTTTAAGATAAACACTTTAGTTTGAGAAGGTTATTAGGATGGTAATTAACCAACAATCCAGCGGACTAAATTTAGAATGCCGGCAGGGTTCAGAGTGAAATCTCATGGATTTTGTTCGGTATGGCCTAGAGTATTTCTGTGCGATTGCAAACTGGATGAATTGCTATCTGCTTACACGTCTGTTATCTTCAGAGAAGCAAACAACTGTGACTAGCTAGTTTCATTATACTTATACTTCATTATTGACATGATTTTTTCCCAGTTATTTTATTGCTCATTAAAGATGACTTTGTTCTCTAAACATGTGTTCAGTGAATAATTATGTGAGAAACAATGCTATTTTTCCTAAACTGTTTTCTCATCCATTGTCATCTGTTAACTGCCTCTTACTCTTTGACACAATTAGCAAAGGGAAGAAAGGTCCTACAGTTTTTCTCTAGTCCTTATTTTGCTTTATGAGAGGAATACAGTTTTGATTGCTTCTGATGTGCTTTAAGTTGCCCACCTTGTTTTCAGATCTATTTGTATCCCTTTAGAGTTAGGCCAACCTAAGTCCCCCGTTGTGGCTGGGCGATTAGGTCTTCCAATCCCCTTTATCATATTACCATGGAAATATACCACTTCTTTCATTCATCTTAGATCTGCTCTAATACTCATATCATCTCCCAGTCTTCTCTCTTAAAACCATCTTTCCATCCATCTCTCCAACAAGTATTTATTAAGAACCTATTATGGAGCCAGTATGATGGGTTATGGGGATATAGAAGTGAATCCAGTGCTCCCTTCAAAGAAACCTGCTCACCCCTTTTGGAAAGAGGCAGAAAAGACATTGGGAAGCTTGTGTTTTGTGCTAACAGGGCTAAAAGGGGGAAGCTGAGCACTTCTAAAGATTAAAAAAAAAAGTAGTTTGGCTTTGTTCTTGCCACTTTGTTTTGACTAGGTCCTGTATTTAGTATGTATTTAAATCACTGGGCCCACACTCTTCCAGAAGGGCTGAATTGGAGTTTGGCTTCCAAAAACTGAGGCAGAGCCCTTTGGCCTTACTGCCTGTTTCTGTCTAGAACCACACCCTTGGTGTCAGGCCAGAAGTGGATGAGCCTTGGGGCCAGGGAGGAGCGAGCCAACATGTTCAAGGCTGTATTTGCCTCCATGTCAGTCTTTGCTTACGACAATAAAAATGATCAAATGAGCCTGTTTTTTATATTCCTGTTGGCAGGAACTGTGTATCATGTTGTTTTTGCCCAAAGCACTTTTTTTTTTTTTTTTAGTGGCCGAGTTTGAAGCCTGAGAAATTGAGTCTTGGGTCAAGAATTTGGAATAAGCTTTGAGGGTTGCTGTCGACCCGTAATTTTATGTAGGTTTTGCTGGTGACACCCAATTCAAGGTTCTACAAAATTCAAGAATGTATATTATTGGTCAAGAAAAAAAGATACTGAATTCTTAGGGTTTAGAAAAAGTCTTCTCTTCTACAATGTAATTGTCTAAACAACTTGGGCCAGTTGAAATCGGTTTTCATTTACTTTTGAATATCTGTGATATATGCTGTAATGGGAGCAAACAAGGACTTAGCCACTTCCCTTCGTATAAAAAGTGACTTTGTACAGGTTATTTAGCCTCATCCAAATCCTCCTGCCAGCACGCTCACAGTTAGCAGTGGATGTCTGGGAAGAAGCCAGTGTGTGTCCCAGTTGGGGGTGTTCAGGCAGTGACACTTTTATGATACTGGAGAAAGGTAGATGGAGTTGGAAAAGCAGCCCGAGCCCTCGAGTCTCTCATTCCTTCCAGACTCTTGTTTTTGTTTTTTCAAGCAAGGTCTATGAATATTAGTAATCTGGTTGGTTAGGAGTGATCAGGCCATGTGAAAACTGGCTGCTGTCTCCTCGGTTCATGAGTTTTAAAAGGAAAACATATCATCCTACTAAGGAAGGGAGCCCATCTAAGAAGGCTCTAGGTTCAGGAGGTGTTTGTTAGGGGTGTAACAGTGCAATACAAGGTTCTGTAGGCCTGGCTGGCCTCTCTTCCTTTCAGTCAGTGCTGAAAATGTGCTTCCTTTTTTCATTTTCCAAATGACACTTTTTATGTTGCAATCTACCCTTTTGGCTTCTGATTAAATAAATGTATTTTTATTGTTTTCAAGAGAGAATTTTGTAGACACTAATCTTACCCCTGGCTGGCTTGAACCCTGTTTGGATCTACCCTCAATCTCCTTTTTCATTCCTTCCCTCTCTCTTTTTCTTCCTCTCTTTCTCTGTCTTTCAAATCTTTGTACTCATAACTTATAAAAAGTTAACCCCAACTGTTTGCAATGCAAATGTACTTGAATCTAATAGATATATTTTGTGACAGGGCCCATGAAAGATTATTTCTGGTTTGTTTTTCTATCAAGAGAACCCGCACCTAAAAGTGTATTTCCTTATTGAAATAATGGAACGAATTGATTCATTGATTTAGAATGGGCATGCCCTTAGTTTGGAATGGGCTTGGTATTAAAAAAAACTAGAAACATCTTCTGGACAGTTTGGGGCAAGTTATATGGTGCCTCTGAGAGCCCCCAGATCTCTGAATCTAATCAAGATAAGAAGCATAGAACAGCTGAAAGGAATCACACGCATTCTCAGGCACATGTGGCAAACAAGACCCAGGTTTCTTGGGGGTGGAATATAGTAGGAACCCCGAAATTCTGATTATCAGCCTAGAAAGACCCAATTAACTTTGGTTGTGAAACTGGAAGTATGCCACTTTAACCTGTGTGAAAGTTACATTAAATACAAAGACATGAAATAAGAAAAACTTTTAGGATCATCCCTGCTTTATCTTTTCAAAAATCATTTGTTACAAACCAAAAGTAGAGATTAGTGTTTTTTTTTTCTTTTTAGAGGAATAAACATCCCATGGCTCTTGAGGTTTCTGTTCTTATTTGGACAGTGCAGAAAATAATGTTTCAAAATATCTGATGGATTTCCATCTTTGTACCCCTCCCACATGATTTTTCCTAGCACAGCCTAGGATATATGTACATATGTGTATATATGTGTATTTTGCTGTCCAAAAGAGAAGGAAACTGTACTGTATGTTAGAAGTTGGGTGCTAAAGCAGTACTGTGGACCTCTAAAGAGAGTTTGAGGTGAGTCATAAAGATGTTTGTTTTTTGTATTTTACAGGGATTGTTGTCTGTGAGGCGCCTAACAACAAACTAGATAAATTCACTGGAGTCCTCTCTTGGAAGGGCAGCAAGCACTCCCTCAACAATGAGAAGATAATCCTGAGGGGCTGTGTCCTGAGAAATACCAGCTGGTGTTTTGGAATGGTTATTTTTGCAGGTACAGAAGACTCCAGGGTCTGTTATGGGAGGGCCCTTCCTGAGATCTGCGTGAGCACAGTCTGTGGCTCTCCAGGTTGGATGAGCACGGTGCTTTTATTGCGTGCAAGGTGCCCTTCTGGGTTGACTGCAGAGTAAAGGGCACCAGGATAAGACACCGCTGCTCTGTAAATAGTTTGTGTGGCCCCAGTCTGCAAGGAAACACTGACATCATGAACTTATTCTTAAGAGTGTATAGGCCTTAATTACTCAGATGCTAGATACCTACTGGTTTTTTTCTTTTTTTTTTGGATAGATTTTTATTGGAGTATAATTGCTTCACAATACTGTGTTAGTTTCTGTTGTATAGCCAAGTGAATCAGCCATATGCATACCTATATCCCCATATCCCCTCCCGCTTGAGCCTCCTTCCCACTCTCTCTATCCCACCCCTCTAGGTCATCACAAAGCACCGAGCTGATCTCCCTGTGCTATGCAGCTGCTTCCCGCTAGCTATTTTACACTTGGTAGTGTATGTATGTCGCTACTCTCACTTCGCCCCAGCTTCCCCCTCCCCGCCCCGTGTCCTCAAGTCCTTTCTCTATGTCTACGTCTTTTTTTTTTTTTTTTTTTTTTTGCGGTAAGCGGGCCTCTCACTGTTGTGGCCTCTCCCATTACGGAGCACGGGCTCTGGATGCACAGGCCCAGTGGCCATGGCTCACGGGCCCAGCCGCTCCGCGGCATGTGGGATCTTCCCGGACCGGGGCACGAACCTGTGTCCCCTGCATCGGCAGGCGGGCTCTCAACCACTGCACCACCAGGGAAGCCCTCTATGTCTACGTCTTTATTCCTGCCCTGCCACTAGCTTCATCAGTACCATTTAAAATTTTTTTTTAGATACCATATATATGTGTTATCATACAGCATTTGTTTTTCTCTTTCTGACTTGGTTCACTCTGTATGACAGACTCTAGGTCCATCCACCTCACTACAAATAACTCAATTTCGTTTCTTTTTATGGCTGAGTAATATTCCATTGTATGTATGTGCCACATCTTCTTTATCCATTCATCTGTTGATAGACATTTAGGTTGCTTCCATGTCCTGGCTATTAATTCAAAAAGAGACATGTACCACAATGTTCATTGTAGCACTATTTATGATACCTATTGTTTAATTTCTCATTCTCTAACCCCGTCTCAATCATCCCCATCATTATATGTATTAATAAGCCTGCCTTTAAAGTGGAGATGAGCATGAAAGGAAGCCCCAGCTCTGCTGTTAATTTTGTAGTTTGCCAAGTTCAAGCAATCCTTTTGGAAAAACCTTCGTAGAGATCCTGCAGTTATTTCTGTGTCTATTTCAGAGCTTCTTCTACTATTCATCAGCAGGACAGTGGGTCCTGGAAAGACTGTGCATGCTGGAGGTGGGGATGGGACTTGGGGGAGGGAGGGGAGTGCCTCTTCCTCTGCCTGCTGCCACTTTTCCTGTCTCTACTTTGTCTCTATGGGCCCAAGATGGCACTCTCCTGCTAAGGAAGCTTACAGTAGCACCATTTCGTAAAGCCTCTCAAATTTCACTCATGGCTTCAATTGCCAGTCCTTGATTTTTTAAAAATCCTGTTTATTGTGACACCAAATTAAGATGTGTTTTGGGCCCATTGACTATATGTGCAATCAAAACTGGAATGTTCTTCTTAACTGACTTCCTTCAACAGCAACAAAATGTTCATTAAAGACTCAAAAGTGTTCCAAATCTAGAGAAATCCTCCCAATTCCTCTTAAATACTCTCAGCTGTGGGTGTTAGCAAGGCTCTTGCTGCTTGGGGCATTGCCATTGTAAGGACTTGAGAAATCCCTAGAAATGAGGCTGTATATACAGTTTTATCTGGGGATGAATCTGGTTTCATAATGTTTTCACCAGATGCTTTTACTCTTTAGTCAGGGGAATAAACCTATGATCATCTATTTCCTTATTTGCATCTTGTACTGAGAAAAAGAGTGCTAGGCTTATACGTCAACGTCTCTTTACCTTCCCCCTTTAGTCTTTCCATTTAATGAAGGGGAGATTTCTTGGAGGTCCTCTGATGTGAAGGACCCTCTTGGTTTGCTCCCTATCATTAGAGAAATGGGGGGGGGGTGCATCATCCTAGGAGTGGGCTGTAGCCCAAACTTTTGTTTGCATTTGTGTGATCTTGTTTGGAATGACTAATTCGGAAGTATGGTTCAGCTATAGCATGTTATGCTAGGACAGCTGCTGAGAGCCCCTCAGGGGTCAAGCTTTCCTTCATAATGTTGGCTCTGTGGGAAAATGCTCCTACATAGAAGAAAGTGGAGTGGTAAGCTGGACAGGTCTCCCTCCAAAAAAGTGTAACAGATAGTTCACAGAATTTGGATTGGACAGATCTGGGTTTAAATTTGTTTACCAGCTGGAGAATGTTAAACCTCGGTTACTTAAACTTCCTAAGCTTTAGTTTTCTCTGCTATAATATGGGGATAAGAATGAGTACATTAGGGAGTCACTGTAAAGGCTCAGTGAGGCAATGCATATGGAAGAGGATGCTTGACAAATGCTATTTTCTTTCCTTCCCTGCGTCTCCCTTCTTTCAGCATCAATTCAGAGCGCATTGTCTGCTCCATAGGCTGAGAGTTGGGAAAATGTACTGCTCTTGGATCTCGGCAGGGAGAAGTGGGGCATCACCCTCTTTTGTGATGTGACCTTGATGTTCACTGGCAGGGGATCTTCAGGAGGCAGATATTTGTAAAGCAGAGCATGCCTACGTTGACTTTAGTCTAGGCACAAACGTTAATAGAAAGTTCAACTAGAATAATGACAGGCTGAGGAATCGTTGGTTTCGTCAATATCAGAGTTGAACAAATGAGTGTCTCAGAACCCCTAAGTCATGAGACATCTAATTTGGGGAACTAGTTCTAGGTGAACACCTCGATCTTATGAAAGTTACCCAAAACAAATTATTAACTATTCTTTCTGTATTATTACTCTAGTTATACCTGCCATTAAGGATTGTGCAAGGAGTATAGTTGACACAAACATGGTTTACTTTACAAATCTATAATTTATGAGGGTCTAATATACATTAACAGCTAGGCCATGCCTCCCTGCTATGGTTTTCCTTTATCTCAAGAGAGGAGAAAGTCCTGTTTCTGAGGGTACAAGTCAGAAGTCTTATTCATTTAAGGCATCCATAGGAGTCAGGACCATCTTGGTGCAATGTAGGTTTTTGTGCTGGATGCCTTCCACTTGCCCCTCCAGATCTACTCTCACCGTTTCACACTCTTTGTCTGCCTTGGGAGGCTGACTTGTATGGTTTACACTAATAGGTTTCCTTGAACTTTGGTCCTATCATTGGGGGTCCCTGGGAAGAGATCAAAGGAAGAAGATTGAGGTCAAGGTATTTATTCCCCCAGACTGCCTACCTTCAAGCTGGCTGGGTCCCTCAACATAAAGTCACTCTTCCTCTAAAGGCTGCAGACTTTACACAACTCTCTCCTTAGGGTCTAATAACCACCCCTTTCCCTCATCCTACCCTTCTGGTGTAGATAGAGAAACATCTTGATTGCTACCAAGTCCTTGGTTACTGCATTAACCTTTTACTTCTGTACCTCTGATACACCCACTCACACTTTTGTAAAGAGTCCCTTTATAAATAAACCTTTCTCTAATTATCCTTGATCAATGTGTCATCTGTTTCCTGTTTGGACTCTGAATGAGTCACAGTCTTAAACACACATTGTTTGAATGAGTCAGTGAATTAATGGACTATTTCATATAGCTTTAAAAATAGTGGTTAAGAGCAAGAGCCTTAGAATTAGATATATCTGGGTTCTAAGTTCGGCTCTGACGCTTACTAGACCAAAAAAAAAAAATCTCAGGCAAGTTATTTAAATTCTTTAATCCTGAGTTTCATTATTAGTGAACTAAGGATAATAGTACCTAATTTTTTGGCTTGTTTTAAGCCTTAGTGAGATAATAGGTGAAAAGGACATATGCACATTGCCTAAAACATAGCAGGTACTTCATAAATAAATTCATTCATTAAACAGTTATTTATTGAGTACCTACTATGTGGCAGGCACTATGCTACTTACTTATTTGCAATTAAGAATGTGAACAAAAAAAGTGTGGTCTCTTCACTCATGTGGTTTTGAGTCTGGTAGGAGAGAGAGACATTAATCTTAAATAATTGTAGTAATGAGTATATAATCTCAAACTGAGATAAGTGCTCTGGACAAAAATAACATGGACTCACAGGAGTATGTAGTGGAGGAATATGAAGGGAAAGAACAAGCTAGCTAAAAGGCATGCCATAGGCAAAGGCTCTATGGTAGGAATGAGGCTGGGGAGGTAAAAACAAACAAATAAACAAAAAACTTAAGAAGGCCACTGTAGAGCATGGAAAACTTGGAGGATAGAGATGAACATGTGACTAGAGACAGGGATAGGGGCCAGATCATACAGGTCCTGTGGTCTGTATCCAGAATTTTGGTCTTTATCCTGAGAGCATTCAGAAGCCATTGCAAGTTTTTCAAACAGATGGCGTGTGTGTAAGTGTTAAATTTGAAAGTTTCACTCCTGCCTACAGTATTTTTAAAGTTGGTAAATAGGGTCCTGGAAAAAGTGATTTGGGTGGTGGCAGAGTAGATGTGGGGAGACAAAGTTGCTAGGCTTTTACTACAGTCTAGTTGAGAGATGACGGTACTTCGGATTTAGGGTGGGAGTGATGCGATAGACTAGACTCTTAGGTTTCTCCCACTCTTGACAACTGGATGGATAGTGGTGCCATTCACCGAGATAAGGAACCCTGGAGAAAAAGGTCACAAGTTGGGCTTGACAAGGGCCACTTGAGGGGCCTTAGAAAGACCAGGTGAAGATATCATATAGGCAATCAAATATATGGATTTAAATATATGAGTTTAGGGCTCAGAGGAGCAATCTGAGCTGGAGATATACATTTGGCCTACAGATGTTAATTGGAGCTGTGGTCTTAGATGAGATTGCTCAGGGAAGGTGGATTGAGAAAGAAGAGAAGATGGCCTATGCCTGATTCTAAAGATGTTTCACTATTTAATGGCTGGGAAGAAAGGAATGAGCATAATGGAAGACAAAAAAGAAGCTACCAAAGAGGTAGGCGGGAAAGCAGAACATGTAAAATGGAAGCTAAGGAAAGTGTGTTTCAAAAGAATGGAGTAGTCAACAGTGTCAAAGGCTGCTGAGAGGTCCAAGAAGGCATGGAGGATATTGATGATAACACCAAATTTGTTTTGGTGGAGTGACTGGCCCAGAAACTAGCTTGAGAAATAAGTGGGAGATAAGGAAAAAGAGGCTGTTGAGTATAGGAAATTCTCTCAGGACTGTGACTATGAGGGGAAGAAGAGATGTGTATGTCAACATCTGTGGATATATTTAAATAAGTGCTTAAGAGCCCATTCAGTGGATTCTTTGCTAGTCTGTGTGTGTATGTATGCCTAAGAAATGTAAATTTTTAGCACAAAACTGGTCTGTCAATATTTCAGCTTTTAGCAATCACAAACTCTATTTGCTCTTTGTGATCTTTACTAAAAGAAATACTTCCCACGCTCAGTGTCCATATGATTTTAATAAATGATTCTGAGAAAATGCGGGTGGTCTCCCTTACACAGCAGTGTCTGGGAATAGGACACTGGGGTACAATTTCCAACTCAGGACAGTGAATTGTTTGAGACCCCAATCTTTGCTCCAATTTGTCTTTCAAGTAAAGGAGTCTTTTAACGATGTTCCCATGCTTCCCTGACTTCTAGAATGGCGTATAATTCCATGTGTGCCCCGCTTCTCTCTTTTCTTCCCTTTCCCTTCTCCTCTGCTTTTAAGTGGCTGCGTGGATTGGTGATAATTGTGGAAAGATGAAGTGGAGAGGGAAGACTAGGGAAATCTGATATAATTAAAATGTAATCGCTTCTATTGAGCATCTTCTTTGTCCAGAAGGAATTTCCTTAGCAGTATAATCTAATATTCTTTGTTAATCATCTAATAATCTACCTCTAAAGCAGTTAATAATATTCTCAGAATTTCTTGAACAAGGCACTTAGTAAATATCTAACATGGGATTTAAGAGAATTACTTGAAATAAATCTAACAATTTAAGACAATTCTTGCCCTTACAAAAAATGCATATTATATAAATAGTGTGCAATACACAATAAAGGTTTAAATTACTTGCTGTTGTATTGTTGGGAGTTATTTTAGTTTCTCCATTAAACGCACCTCACATCTTTTTGGGAAACACATCCAGAATTTGATTTCTTATCTTAACTTTCCATTCAGACCTTAGTGTTCTGAATTGTGTTTATTACTACATTCTTTTAGACATTTATAAATTATTCCTCAGTTTGACTGACATCTTAATCTTTAATTGCTTCAAACTATAAGCACATCCACACACAGATTTTTGAAAAATAGCATTTCTTAAACCTTTTAGCTGCAAGTTATGTCTGGATTTATCCCCTTCTAAGAGGACCAGTTCCCTTGCAATTTCCAGGATTGTTGTTAAGCCACCAGATGAGAATCATAAACAACTTAATAATAATCCTGTTCTTAATAAAAGTCAAATTATTTTGAAAAAACATATTATTTTCCTTTCAGAACCATTTGATATAAGTAGGAATTAATAATAATAATAATACATCATCTAATCATTTCAAAGTTATATCTTTTTCTTTCTTTTGTTTTTTTTTTTTTTGCAGGTCCTGATACTAAACTAATGCAGAACAGTGGTAAGACAAAGTTTAAGAGGACAAGCATTGATAGATTGATGAATACTCTAGTATTATGGGTAAGTTACCTTAACAAAATTAGGCACTATCATTAGTCATTGTTATCTTAATATATTTCTTACATTCTTCTGAGAATTCTTTCAGAAATCTACATTCTCCTTGTGGAATTTGTATTTGGGGACTTTGCATTTGGGGCCCAGTTCTACTGTCTTCTATTTCCTAGATTATGATTTCTCAGCCATTGGTAGAGTTTCTCATGAGACGTAAGCTAGTGCTTATGGAGGCCTTCATGGCCTTGCAAGACCATTTGTTTTTAAAAAACAAAACATAATTTTTAAGGTAGTTTGGTCTTTTGGTCATGTTACATTTGCTCATGCCCTCTCTACATAGCTTGTGGACAGGGCTGGCTTCATGGATAGGTGGCCTGTGAAGTCACACAGGGTCCCCACTCAGAAGGGCCTCACACTTGGCTTATTGATCTGTTGTTGCTGTGTAGAAATTCTTCATAATTTTTGGAGAAGGGGTCCTGCATTTTTATTTTGCACTGGGCCCTGATAATTATATAACTGGTTCTGCTTATAAATCCTCTGAGGCCCAAGTCACTGTTCACCTCCTTCATGAAGACTTCTAAACCTCCTGGGCCCATGGTTATCTCTTTCCTCTGAATTTTTTTTCTCCTCTGAATTTTTTGAAATGATTTTCTCTACCACTTGTGAACTCCAAATAGTCAGGTCTTCTTCACACCCCACCCTTTTTTTTTTTTTTTTTTTTTTTTTTTGCGGTACGCGGGCCTCTCAGTGTTGTGGCCTCTCCCGTTGCGGAGCACAGGCTCCGGACGCACAGGCTCAGCAGCCATGGCTCACGGGCCCAGCCGCTCCGCGGCATGTGGGATCTTCCTGGACCGGGGCACGAACCTGCGTCCCCTGCATCGGCAGGCGGACTCTCAACCACTGCGCCACCAGGGAAGCCCCACCCCACCCTTTCATCAGTTAATCTCGTGCTTTCTCATGCTGTGGATCTGATTGTTATCTGACTTTTGTGTCATACTGCTTTGCCTCCTTATATTAGGGTTGAGTTTAGAACATTGACTTTGAAATATAAGGACAGTGACTCTGAACCATGTTTCCCTACCAGCCCCATCACAGACTCACAAGTAACATTAAAGAATCTGTACTCAGTAAATATTTGCTCAACTGATACATAATGGTGGGACCCTGAATAAGGAAAAAAGGGAATGAACTCTTTGGGGGCACAAAATATTGTCCGGGCTCTGTGTTTTACTTTCAGTGTCACCCTCAGACCTGGGCTTTCCTCATCTCATACCCATAGAGTCCATGAGGCCAAGGGGACATTCCCAGAAGGATTCTGTGCCCACCTCCTAGAATTCCCCATTTAAACGGACTTGAGCCCACCTGTAGGGCTTGCATGGGGATTGTATATGTATCCACCACAGAGTAAGCTTACTGGTTGTGAAGCAGGCACTGTCCTAGCTTTTTCTACTAGAAAATTGAATGATCCATTGGGGAATTAGAAGCCAAGTCCATCCTAAATTAGGGCATTTGATACCAAGCATCACCAAATTTAATGTTCTTAAAGTAATTTACTTCCATTAATTTGTAGTGTTAGCCGTTGAAAGGAAAGAGGATACTGTGAGACAGGTACCAAATTGGTAGGATTTGGGGGATTCACAGTATTACTTTTCTCCAATACCTGGTTTTCTAATATACTTTAAATTAGGTTTTCCTGATTTAAAGTATATTAATATACTAATATATTTTAAATCAGGTTTTCCCCAACTTTCTCTTCTTATGTGCCTATTTTGTCCATGAACGAATAAAGGAGGTAGTCCTAGAATGCCTGAATATTCTTTCTTGGAGGAAAAAGGAAATAGGAGAGAAATATGTTCCTGTTTTTAGCCCCACTCCTCCCTCAACAGTGACTGGTATCTGCTCCTAACATGGTGACACTTAGCAAGGTCCCCAGAACATTGTGTTCAGCTCAGGTGTTATATGTTTGGTGACTTTGTGTCCTTCCTTTCCAAGTTCAGGATTTTGGACTTACAAGGGACTGGCCTTGCTGTCTTCCTAGTTACTTTACCTCTAAAATGTCTGCTTTCCTAATACTGATACTAATCGTAATGTAAGAGTTGGCTAACAGTTTTCAGGTTGCTTCCTACTTTTTAAAAAAATCTCAGAAGCAACCTGAAAACTGTTAGTATATGTCATGCCATATTTTAATTAATCCTTATCTTTCTTGTTGACTTTAAGTAAGGATTGTGCAGCTAGGTCTGTAGCCAAGAGACTTGACTAGTCTGAGACAGTCCTTTATTACTGATATTTTCTTCCTTTTGCTTTAATTCCTTGGGTTACCATATAGTTTATCATTCAAACAGGATGCTTTTGAAGGTGAAAGAAGGGAATACTATTAATATTACACCTGGAAAATAGATGTAAACTGGGATTGACCAGAGCAAATCAGTACATATGATCTTCTTTACTTAAGCCACTCAAATATATGCACTCTTCACAAATAGAGGATGTGAAGTTATTAGCTTTGTGACCATAAAGAAGCTATATAATCTGTCTGGGCTTCTGCTTTATTTTGGTTTTGGCCTGTAAAGTGTGAATAATGTTTGTTCCTATCTCAGAGAGTCAATGGGAGAATTAAGTGAGAAAATGTATGTAAAATATTTAGCCAAGTTCCCAACATAAATACATTACATTTCACTTGTATGATTAATGATAAGTAAGATGAGCTTTGCATAACTTGCTTTTCAAATGACAATTTCTTGGAGTTAGAAGTGTTAGATTGCCTTGATATGACCAGTTTGGGATTCAAGTTAACCTTAACCAGACCTCTATTCTCATTTCAGATTTTTGGGTTTCTGATATGCTTGGGAATTATTCTTGCAATAGGAAATTCAATCTGGGAGAATCAAGTTGGGGACCAATTCAGAACTTTCCTCTTTTGGAATGAAGGAGAGAAGAACTCTGTGTTCTCAGGATTCTTAACATTCTGGTCATATATTATTATTCTCAACACAGTTGTACCAATTTCTTTATATGTGAGGTAAGATGAGAGTTTATACTTTGGTGAAGCCATTTCATCAAAAGCCTTTGTTCTGTGTAATCATTTTTTTTGTTTTAAAATTACAACAGTGAGATAGATGTCTCCCTCTAACTGCTCATGATCTGCTACATCTGTTACAAATGAGGCAACTAAGCTGTTCAATTCATTTAACTTTTACATTTTCAAATTTAAAAAAATGAATTTCATTTTCTTCTTGATTTGGTTTCTTAGGAATGTTTTCCTTTGGAATACATGGACTATGATATAATCTCATGCAACCTGATGAGTTAGAATTGGGTTGATGTTGGGAAAGAAATGGAAGAATATTTGGGGAGATCTATTGAGATGGTGCCTCTCTGGCACTAGTCTGGCTCCAGATACCTGGATTCAGACCCTATTCTACCACTTACTAGCTCCATAACCTTGGGCAAGTTACTTCACCTTCTAGTACCTCAGTGTCCTCATTTTAAAAATGGAGAAAGTAATAGTTCTACTTAAAAAGATTGTATGAGGAATAAACAAACCTGTAAAGCTCTAAGACAAATGCCTGACACATTGTAAGAGCTTAATGAATATTAATTTTTACTATTATTATTAGTAACTATCAGTGAGTACATGGAGGAATTGAAATATAGTTGGTGGCACTTATTCATTGTTGAATAAGAAGTATGGTTCATAACTCCCTCTACAACTTGATCTGTCATTTCTAGATTTGGTCCTACAAACTAGAGCTAAAATGGTCTACCTATCTATATATAAGCACACTTCTCTCTGTCTCTGTCTCTCTGTCTTGCTGTCTCTCTCTCTCTCTGTTTCTCTCTCTCTATATATATATGTATATACATATATGTGTGTGTGTTTATATACATATATATATATATATTTGATAAGGCTTCGAAGTTGGCCCTAGAATCTGTACCTGAGACATTCCTGATCCTAATCCTACCAAGACTGAGTCAGATGGTCCCAAAGACACTGGAGCCAAGATGAGACTTGGTTGTTTGACATTATTTTTTTTTTAATTAATTAATTTATTTGTTTTTTAAATTTTTGGCCTCGCCACATGGCTTGTGGGATCTTAGTTCCCCAATGAGGGATCAAACCCATGCCCTCAGCAATGAAAGTGAGGAGTCCTACCCACTGGACCACCAGGGAATTCCCTATTCCCCTTTTTTAAGGGAGAAAAAGAAGAAGGTGGTAAATCCAGGATGAACAAAACTATTAAGAAGTATAATCTTAAAGGTAGCTCCTCTCCAAAAATAGAAATCATAACAAACAGAACTGCATTGCTTTAACTTAGACTGTGTTCATCCAGCAGCCCTCTGCTGAGTGCCTGCTGGGTGCCAGGCACTGTGCTACGCATGGGGACATGCACGAATATGGACATGCCTTCCCTGGAGCAGCTCACAGTCCAGCCTCCCTCGACAGATTAGAATTGAAGTCCCTTGGCAGCACGGTGTCCCCATGTTTTTTTCTTGTTGTTTGTTTGTTTTAGTATTAGTTTTGTTGTTGTTTGTTTCTTTGTACTGCAGGTTCTTATCAGTCATCAGTTTTATACACATCAGTGTATAAAACATGTCAATCCCAATCGCCCAATTCAGCACACCAACACCCCCACCCCACTGCGGTTTTCCCCCCTTGGTGTCCATACATCTGTTCTCTACATCTGTGTCTCAACTTCTGCCCTGCAAACCAGCTCATCTGTACCATTTTTCTAGGTTCCAAATACATGTGTTAATATACGATATTTGTTTTTCGCCTTCTGACTTACTTCACTCTGTATGACAGTCTCTAAATCCGTCCACGTCTCAATAAATGACTCAATTTCGTTCCTTTTTATGGCTGAGTAATATTCCATTGTATATATGTACCACATCTTCTTTATCCATTCATCTGTCGATGGGCATTTAGGCTGCTTCCATGACCAGGCTATTGTAAATAGTGCTGCAGTGAACATCGGGGTGCATGTGTCTTTTTGAATTATGGTTTTCTCTGGGTATTTGCCCAGTAGTGGGATTGCTGGATCATATGGTAATTCTGTTTTTAGTTTTTTAAGGACCCTCCATATTGTTCTCCATAGTGGCTGTATCAATTTACATTCCCACCAACAGTGCAAGAGGGTTCCCTTTTCTCCACACCCTCTCCAGCATTTGTTGTTTGTAGATTTTCTAATGATGCCCATTCTAACTGGTGTGAGGTGATACCTCATTGTAGTTTTGATTTGCATTTCTCTAATAATTAGTGATGTTGAGCAGCTTTTCATGTGCTTCTTGGCCATCTGTATGTCTTCTTTGGAGAAATGTCTATTTAGGTCTTCTACCCATTGTTGGATTGGGTTGTTTGTTTCTTTAATATTGAGCTGCATGAGCTGTTTATATATATTGAAGATTAATCCTTGTCCGTTGACTTATTTGCAAATATTTTCTCCCATTCTGAGGGTTGTCTTTTGGTCTTGTTTATGGTTTCCTTTGCTGTGCAAAAGCTATGAAGTTTCATCAGGTCCCATTTGTTTATTTTTGTTTTTATTTCCATTACTCTAGGAGGTGGATCAAAAAAGATCTTGTTGTGATTTATGTCAAAGAGTTTTCTTCCTATGTTTTCCTCTAAGAGTTTTATAGTGTCCAGTCTTACATTTAGGTCTCGAATCCATTTTGAGTTTAATTTTGTGCATGGTGTTAGGGAGTATTCTAATTTCATTCTTTTACATGTAGCTGTCCAGTTTTCCCAGCACTAGTTATTGAAGAGACTGTCTTTTCTCCATTGTATACCCTTGACTCCTTTGTCATAGATTAGTTGACCATAGGTGCGTGGGTTTACCTCTGGGCTTTCTATCTTGTTCCATTGATCTATATTTCTGTTTTTGTGCCAGTACCATGTTGTCTTGATTACTGTAGCTTTGTAGTATAGTGTGAAGTCAGGGAGTCTGATTCCTCCAGCTCCGTTTTTTTTTTTTTTTCCCTCAAGACTGCTTTGGCTATTTGGGGTCTTTTGTGTCTCCATACAAATTTTAAGACTTTTTGTTCTAGTTCCGTAAAACATGCCATTGGTAATTTGATAGGGATTGAATTGAATCTGTAGATTGCTTTGGGTAGTAGAGTCATTTTCACAATATTGATTCTTCCAATCCAAGAACATGGTGTATCTCTCCATCTGTTGGTATCATATTTAATTTCTTTCATCCGTGTCTTACAGTTTTCTGCATACAGGTCTTTTGTCTCCCTAGGTAGGTTTATTCCTAGGTATTTTATTCTTTTTGTTCCAATCGTAAATGGGAGTGTTTCCATAATTTCTATTTCAGATTTTTCATCATTAATGTATAGGAATGCAAGAGATTTCTGTGCCTTAATTTTGTATCCTGCTACTTTACCAAATTCATTGATTAGCTCTAGTAGTTTTCTGGTGGCATTTTTAGGATTCTCTATGTATAGTATCATGTCATCTGCAAACAGTGACAATTATACTTCTTTTCCAATTTGGATTCCTTTTATTTCTTTTTCTTCTCTGATTGCCGTGGCTAGGACTTCCAAAACTATGTTGAATAATAGTGGTGAGTGTGGACATCCTTGTCTTGTTTCTGATCTTAGAAGAAATGCTTTCAGTTTTTCACCATTGAGAATGATGTTTGTTGTGGGTTTGTTGTATATGGCATTTATTATGTTGAGGTAGGTTCCCTCTATGCTCACTTTCTGGAGAGTTTTTATCATAAATCGGTGTTGAATTTTGTGAAAAGCTTTTTCTGCATCTATTCAGATGTTCATATGGTTTTTATTCTTCAATTTGTTAATATGGTGTATCACATTGATTGATTTGCATATATTGAAGAATCCTTGCATCCCTGGGATAAATCCCACTTGGTCGTGGTATATGATCCTTTTAATGTGTTGTTGGATTCTGTTTGCTAGTATTTTGTTGAGGATTTTTGCATCTATATTAATCAGTGATATTGGTCTGTAATTTTCTTTTTTTGTAGTATCTTTGTCTGATTTTGGTATCAGGGTGATGGTGGCCTCATAGAATGAGTCTGGGAGTGTTCATTCCTCTGCAGTTTTTTGGAAGAGTTTGAGAAGGATGGGTGTTAGCTCTTCTCTAAATGTTTGATAGAATTTGTCTGTGAAGCCACCTGGTCCTGGACTTTTGTTTGTTGGAAATTTTAATCACAGTTTCAATTTCCTTGCTTGTGATTGGTCTGTTCATATTTTCTGTTTCTTCTTGGTTCAGTCTTGGAAGGTTATACCTTTCTAAGAATTTGTCCATCTCTACCAGGTGTCCATTTTATTGGCATAGAGTTGCTTGTAGTAGTCTCTTAGGATGCTTTGTATTTTGGCGGTGTCTGTTGTAACTTCTCCTTTTTCATTTATAATTTTATTGATTTGAGTCCTCTCCCTCTTTTTCTTGATGAGTCTGGCTAATGGTTAATCAATTTTGTTTATCTTCTCAAAGAACCAGCTTTTAGTTTTATTGATCTTTGCTATAGTTTGCTTTGTTTCTATTTCATTTATTTCTGCTGTGATCTTTATGATTTCTTTCCTTCTGCTAACTTTGGGTTTTGTTTGTTCTTCTTTCTCTAATTCCTTTAGGTGTAAGGTTAGATTGTTTATTTGAGATTTTTCTTGTTTCTTGAGGTAGGCTTGTATAGCTATAAACTTCCCTCTTAGAGCTGCTTTTGCTGCATCCCATAAGTTTTGTATCATCGTGTTTTCATTGTCATTTGTCTCTAGGTATTGTTTGATTTCCTCTTTGATTTCTTCAGTGATCTCTTGGTTATTTAGTAACATATTGCTTAGCCTCCATGTATTTGTGTTTTTTAAGTTTTTTCCCCTGTAATTCATTTCTAATCTCATAGCGTTGTGGTCAGAAAAGATGCTTGATATGATTTCAATTTTCTTAAATTTACTGAGGCTTGATTTGTGACCCAAGATGTGATCTATTCTGGAGAATGTTCTGTGTGCACTTGAGAAGAAAGTGTAATCTGCTTTTCTTGGATGGAATGTCCTATAAATACCAATTAAAACTATCTGGTCTGTTGTGTCATTTAAAGCTTCTGTTTCCTTATTTATTTTCATTTTGGATGATCTGTCCATTGGTGTAAGTGAGGTTTTAAAGTCCCCCACTATTATTCTATTACTGTCCATTTCCTCTTTTATAGCTGTTAGCAGTTGCCTTATCTATTAAGGTGCTCTCATGTTGGGTGCATATATATTTATAATTGTTATATCTTCTTCTTGGATCGATCCCGTGATCATTATGTAGTGTCCTTCCTTGTCTCTTGTAACATTCTTTATTTTAAATCTATTTTATCTGATATGAGTATAGCTACTCCAGCTTTCTTTTGATTTCCTTTTGCATGGAATATGTTTTTCCATACCCTCACTTTCAGTCTGTACATGTCCCTAGGTCTGAAGTGGGTCTCTTGTAGACAGCATATATATGGGTCTTGTTTTTGTATCCATTCAACAAGCCTGTGTCTTTTGGTTGGAGCATTTAATCCATTCACGTTTAAGGTAATTATCGATATGTATGTTCCTATGACCATTTTCTTAATTGTTTTGGGTTTGTTTTTGTAGGTCCTTTTCTTCTCTTGTGTTTCCCACTTACAGAAGTTCCTTTAGCATTTGTTGTAGAGCTGGTTTGATGGTGCTGAATTCTCTTAGCTTTTGCTTGTCTGTAAAACTTTTGATTTCTCCATTGAATCTAAATGAGATCCTTGCCAGGTAGAGTAATCTTGGTTGTAGGTTCTTCCCTTTCATCACTTTAAGTATATCATGCCACTCCCTTCTGGCTTGTAGAGTTTCTGCTGAGAAATCAGCTGTTAACCTTATGGGAGTTCCCTTGTTTGTTATTTGTTGCTTTTCCCTTGCTGCTTTCAATAAGTTTTCTTTGTCTTTCATTTTTGCCAGTTTGATTAATATGTGTCTCAGCGTGTTTCTCCTGGGGTTTATCCTGTATGGGACTCTCTGAACTTCCTGGACTTGTGTGGCTATTTCCTTTCCCATGTTAGCGAAGTTTTCGACTATAATCTCTTCAAATATTTTCTCTGTTCCTTTCTCTCTGTCTTCTGCTTCTGGGACCCCTATAATGCGAATGTCGTCGCATTTAATGTTGTCCCAGAGGTCTCTTGGGCTGTCCTCATTTCTTTTCACTCTTTTTTCTTTATTCTGTTCCACAGCAGTGAATTCCACCATTCTGTCTTCTAGGTCATTTATCCGTTCTTCTGCGTCAGTTATTCTGCTAGTGATTCCTTCTAGTGTAGTTTTCATTTCAGTTATTGTATTGTTCATCTCTGTTTGTTGGTTCTTTAATTCTTCTAGTTCTTTGTTAAACATTTCTTGCATCTTCTTGATCTTTGCCTCCATTCTTTTTCCGAGGTCCTGGATCATCTTCACTATCATTATTCTGAATTCTTTTTCTGGAAGGTTGCCTATGTCCACTTCATTTCGTTGTTTTTCTGGGGTTTTATCTTGTTCCGTCATCTGGTATATAGCTCTCTGCCTTTTCGTCTTGTCTATCTTTCTGTGAATGTGGTTTTTATTTCACAGGCTGCAGGATTGTATTTTTTCTTGCTTCTGCTGTCTGCCCTCTGGTGGATGAGGCTATCTAAGAGGCTTGATGAGAGGCTCTGGTGGTGGGCAGAGCTGACTGTTGCTCTGGTGGGCAGAGCTCAGTAAAACTTTAATCCACTTGACTGTTGATGGGTGGGGCTGGGTTCCCTCCCTGTTGGTTGTTTTGCCTGAGGCAACCCAACACTTGAGCCTACCTGGGCTCTTTGGTGGAGCTAAAGACAGACTCTGGGAGGGCTCACACCAAGGAGTACTTCCCAGAACTTCTGATACCAGTGTCCTTGTCCCCACGGTGAAACAGAGCCATCCCCCACCTCTGCAGGATACCCCCCAACACTAGCAGGTAGGCCTGGTTCAGTCTCCCTTGGGGTCACTGCTCCTTCCCCTGGGTCCTGATGTGCACGCTACTTTGTGTGTGCCCTCCAAGAGTGGAGTTTCTCTTTTCCCCAGTGCTGTCGAAGTCCTGCAATCATTTCCCACTAGGCTTCAAAGTTTGATTCTCTAGGAATTCCTCCTCCCGTTGCCGGACCCCCCAGGTTGGGAAACCTGATGTGGGGCTCAGAACCTTCACTCCAGTGCGTGGACTTCTTTGGTATAAGTGTTTGCCAGTCTGTGAGTCACCCACCCACTAGTTATGGGATTTGATTTTACTGTGATTGCACCCCTCCTATCGTCTCATTGTGGCTTCTCCTTTGTCTTTGGATGTGGGGTATCTTTTTTGGTGAGTTCCAGTGTCTTCCTGTCGATGATTGTCCAGCAGGTATTTGTGATTCTGGTGTTTTCGCAAGAGCGAGTGAGAGCAAGTCCTTCTACTCAGCCATCTTGGTTCCTCCATCGACATTCCTCATCTCCAGTATTTTAACAATAAACAAAATCACCAGCTCTAAATCCCCACTAATTTTTACGAGCTTCTTTTTCACTCTTTCCAGAATCCTAGCTATGAAGAAACAAGGGAAGTTTAATGTAGAAAATCCACCCTTGTTTTGGAGAGCAGTCAGGAAACTGAAATGTCAAGTTGCGGGAAATTGACTGGAAGTAGTGGCATGTGGTCACAACACCACAAAATGCTTTGGGCCTTCTGGAGCTGTGGTCAGAGCGGGCTCTATTTAAAATGTATCCTACTGGCTCATCTTTGATTCTGAGGACCTCTTATGCTTGTATCCAATTATAAAGTCTGTAGTAGATCCTGCTCTTTGCCAGAGGAGCTATGGTCAACTTTTATAGCTTTCCTTTTATGTCGAAATAAATAATAAATGCTCATAGTGGCTTACCATCTGCACACGTGCAGTTTCATGTGTCCTCACGAAGGAAGTGTATTTCGTATACACTCTTTCTTTGAAGTGCATTGGCATTTTTCATTTAATGATTTTTACGATTGTTTTTTTTAAGACCAAGGCTAGAATCTCAGGTTCGTTTTCCTTCTAATGTGTCCCCCACAGTGGCAGAATAAAAACCTATTTGGAGTAGTCTGAGCCCAAGTTCTGGTCTTGTCACTGCCACTAATAGCTGTGTGACCTTGGAGAAAGCACTTGGCTTCTCTGGGCCTTAGTTTGCCTATGAAATATGTACTCTAAAATGAGCAGATTGAGATAATTGATTTCTGAGTTCCTTTCTGCTCCAAATAATATCACCTTACCTCTAGATAGCATTTCATATTTTACATAAAGTGCTTTTACATGCATTATCTCATTTATGTCTCCCCAAAATCTTTTGAAGTAGTTATTGCTGAACTTCTTTTATAAATGAGATGATTTTTTCAGGATTGTGGAGCTGGTTAGGGACAGAGCCAAGATCCAAACCCAAGTCTTCTAACACTTGGCACATTGTCTCTGTCTGAGCTGTGCATGATTTATTAATCAGCCAAGACATCAAGCAAAAAAAAAAAGAGGCTAGAATTTTCTACCTGTTGGTAAGCCATGGTATTGATGAAGATAAATGTGAACATTTTTGCTCACCAAATAAGAACAGTGATTCTGAGTTCAGCTTGAGGGAAAAAAGCATTCCAGGGAATTTCAGGTTGCTAAGACAGAGATCTGGAAAAAGAAATCACAGGTATTTCTGATTGGAGGGATGAAGGCCTTCTACGAAAGCGTCCATTACGCCTTTGAATAGGTACAAGGAATAAATTAGTGCCATGTCAGTTGAGGATAAAAGTGTAGAATTTACTTTGAATGCTTAACAATTCCATGTGAGCATAGGACATTGATTTTGGTAGGGTATTTCTGTGCTGTCAATTTATCTGTAGTGTTAAAACATACCCAGCTACAGTTTTTTAATACATCATCTTAAGAAGTGCAGCTGTTGTACTCCCAAGGAATTAGCTTTTTAGTGTTTTTTCCAAAACAAAAGAAACTCGTTTCTATGTTGCTTATTTTGCCTCAGAATGGGCGGAATCATAAGCCCTGTTCTTTGACCGTCCAGGCAGAAAACACTAAGCAGCTTGATTATACTGACTCTGAGCATTTGTCTCCTTTTCTCTGCTATTATAAAACAAAGAGCTGAATGTTCCATTGTGACTCTCCTAAATGCTCTTTTCCCAAACAAAAAGGATACTCTTCCTCTCTACAGACTTTTTTTTTTTAATTTATTTATTTTATTTATTTTTGGCTGGGTTGGGTCTTTGTTGCTGCACACAGGCTTTCTCTAGTTGTGGAGAGCAGGGGCTACTCTTCATTGTGGTACACGGGCTTCTCATTGCTGTGGCTTCTCTTGTTGCAGAGCACAGGCCCTAGGCACGCAGCCTTCAGTAGTTGCAGCACGTGGTCTCAGTAGTTGTGGCTCACAGGCTCTAGAGCACAGGCTCAGTAGTTGTGGCGCACAGGCTTAGTTGCTCCATGGCATGTGGGATCTTCCCAGACCAGGGCTCGAACCCGGGTCCCCTGCATTGGCAGGCAGATTCTTAACCACTGTGCCACCAGGGAAGCCCTCTACAGACTATTTTAAGGTCTAAGAATTCAAATTAATTTAGAGTGCTTCCACTGACTTGAACTGTAACACAAAATGATCAAATTCTGTTCTCCATTAATTTTGCTTAGATTTTTAGGGAGATACTTTACTTTTAGATAAATGAAAGCTTCAAATGATTGATCAGTTACCTGCATAATGCCATTTTTATGGCATTCTTAAGGTCAGGTCTTCATTCACTTTACCAAATGCCTGAATTCTAGTCTTGGTTCTGTGGTTAATTATTTGTGTGACCTTGGGTTAGTCACTTAACCTCTCTATGTCTTAATGCTCTACTTGGTGAAATTAGGGAATAGAGGGTCAGATTTCTCATTCAACACTAACTGACTGCCTATGACAGGTAAGGCACTCTGCCTGGTCCATGGTAAGTGCTAATGCTTTCTGAGTGAACGGAATTGGAAGAACAAAGCTGAATTAGAACAGCCAGCAAGGAACTTACAAGGAAGTGGGGGTGGGAATGATATGAAGAACTAAATCATGATAAGATAAGGTATAAATAAATACATGCAGAATATGACATTCTTTTTTTTTTTTTTTTTTTTTTTTTGCGGTAGGCGGGCCTCTCACTGTTGTGGCCTCTCCCTTTGCGGAGCACAGACTCGGATGAGCAGGCTCAGCGGCCATGGCTCACGGGCCCAGTCGCTCCGCGGCATGTGGGATCTTCCCAGACCAGGGCACGAACCCGTGTCCCCTGCATCGGCAGGTGGACTCTCAACCACTGCGCCACCAGGGAAGCCCTGACATTCATTTTTATATCTTATGATTCTACAGAGTCATAGTGTGATTTTTTAGAAAAAAAGTGTTACCATTTAAATAGTTAGAAATTGCTGGGGAGGGAAATATAGATGTGTCATGTACTTATAGAACTAGAAGCATAGGATTTAGTGCCCAGAAAGGACTTGGGTGTCATCTTTTGCCTTTAAGGAGACAAATGTTCAGAGTTAGCATAATCAGGCTGCTGTCAACTTTCTCAATTTACAGATGAGAAAACCAAAGCTTAATTCTCATTAACATCAGAAATAAGCTATGAGTCCCTGCTTTATTATTACTATTTTATACTGTTCTGGATCTTCTTGTTAATGTACTAACGCATGCAACTAAAATATTTATGAACAAAATGAGACATGAAACTGAAAAAAATCTATTAGAAAGAAGAGCAGAGACAATGTGATTATAAACCTAGAAAATCCAAAAGAATAACTGTAAAACTCTTAGTAAGATAATTCAGTGCAATGTTGTATTTTGTAACATAATCACTTTTTTTAATATTAAGAAAAGCTTTTAGTATTAAAAACACTTTCCTTTAAGCCAAAAGCAACTAAAAAATTTTCCCATCAATAAAAAGATACGATGTCCAGGAACAAATCTATCAAGCTATGGTGTGGACCTATGTGAAAAACAAAGCAAAACAAAACAAAACTAAACACTTTACCAATAGAAGTACTTTTTCAAATTTGAACTCCTGGGGAGATTTATCCTTTTTCTTGAAGTTGTGTTTAAATGTTATAAAATATCCATTCTTTTCAAATAATTAAGAGGTTAATGTAACTTTAATAAAAATTCCAAATAAGTTTTATGAGAAAGTTGATACATTGATTCTAAAGTTTATTTGATGAATACATTGATTCTATCAAGAGGAATAGAATGATTACAGCTAAGAATTTTTGAAAAAGAAGAGAATAAAGATGTTCTTACCTCTTTCCAGGTATGCCAAATTTTATAAAGTTACAATAATGAAAACAAGAGGTACATTAATTAACACATTAAGGAACAAAATTGAAATGCCTAAAACAGATTCTACAGAAGAAATAATTTATATGTGACATGGAAGCATCTCAACACAGTAGGGGAAAGGATTCAATGTTCAAATGGTGATGAATAAACTTTGTAAAAATTGAAATTAGCTTCTCTATGCACATCCTTCAGAAAATTCTAATTGCAATAAATAATTAAATGTGGGGAAAATACCGACAAAGAACTAGAAGAAAAGTATAGATATCTGTATATATATAATCTTGCCATAGGGAAGGCCTAAGCAAAGCTCCCTGAAAAGAAACTATAAACAGAAACTATAAACTATTGATAAATTTGATTGATTAAAGAGAGAAAACTTCTTTGTGTCAAAAATAGTGGAAACAAAATTAAAAGATGAATGATAAACTGGGTAACATATCGGCATAATGTATATAGATACATGTGCCATATATATATATCTACAATTTTTACAAATCAATAAGAAATACACTAATACCTGAATAGGAAAGATGAAATAGGCAGGAAATGCAATTAGATAATTCTGAGAAGAAATATAACTGGCCAATAAAATTTGAAAAAAAAAATTCAACTCACTGATAAGAAAAGAAATGCAGTCAACAGTAATGAGATGCCTTTTGACTTGGCATAGACTAAAAGATATTTCAACAATCTAGTGGCAGAAACTTACATTGTTGTAACTTTTTTGGAAGATGATTTGGCCTTGTGTACAAAGACTGAAAATGATTATACCCTTGGCTTCAGAAATTCCACTTCTAGAGCTGGAAAATCATAAATCACCACTAGATCATGAGACAATGCTCTTTTCAATGGGCAAAGTAATATGACAACACAACCTGTTTTTACTCAATAGCTATTATGGTTTGCTTAGTGCTTCATGGAGATACTCCTTTCTACCTCTTTTGGCAAAGTGAAGCCACATCAAACAACTAAAATGCTATACAAGAAATCTCTGCTGGGCCTGTTTAATGTAAGTAGAGAAGCATGGAACATTCCCTAAGGCTTTATGCAAATCCAGCTCATTGTTTCAAGGTGCTACAAGGAAATGACTTAGAACATTTTATGAACAGACTCTGCTGAGATGCCTCTGAAGGTCATTAAGACCTGGAGACAGAGCATCCACATTTTCTTCTAAACTCTGAAGACTTTGGCAGACTTCTTGCTTTGGCAGAGCTTTGTATCTTCTGAAATTGATGGAGTATTTCTCTTTTTTTTTCCATTTTAATGATGAAAGTGTGGAAGTAATTCGTCTGGGACACAGTTATTTTATAAACTGGGATCGGAAGATGTATTACTCTGGGAAGGCAACACCTGCTCAAGCTCGGACGACCACGCTCAATGAGGAACTAGGCCAGATTGAATATGTTTTCTCTGACAAAACGGGTACCCTCACTGAAAACATCATGACTTTTAAAAAATGTTCCATTAATGGGAGAATCTACGGTAAGGGAAACAGTTCCTTTTTCCTGATATTGTTAACAGTCCTTAAAAAAAATAAGCAACACTGTTTTATTTTTTAATTAAAAAATCTCTGTTTTTCTGATGAATATGGGCACCACCAGCATCTAATAACATAGTGCTTGGCATATAATGAACACTTGCTAAATATTTGTTGGATGAATGTTGCATAATTCAGATGATACTTTGAATCTGTTACCATTCATGGGTAGAGATGGGGGTTAGACGTGATACTGTCTAAGGTTCCTTTCAGTGCACCAACTGTGTGATCTGTTCGGTGGTGCTTGATAGACCCATATCCCAGGGAAGACAAGTTCTTCATAGCCTGATTTATCTCAGTAAAAGCAGTATTTTATACTTGCTTCCTAACAGCTCTGGAATTGATGTTAGTGTCTGTATTCATAAGAATTTACAATTCATTCCTGAGAATTCACACTGTATAGGGCTACTCTGAGTGGTCAAACTGTTTCATCAATATCCAGTTCCTATTTGTATGCTTCTTTTAGGATACGTGCTCTGTTTTGGATTTTCAGGCATTCTAGTAATATGTGACCCTTGTCACCCCGACTTTGGCTAGTTAGCAGACAGTTCCTTCTGTTGAGAGCACGGAAGCTTCCCAGAAGGGTCCTGTTGGGTTCCTCTGGACTCCCAACCTCACTTCACTGGACTCTGAGTGTACAGTTTTTCAATACAGAAATCTCAGGAAATAAAGGAAATCTGAGAAAGAGAGGGAAAACTTTCCTTTGTCTCCTGATGGGAAACTTCACACATTGCCAAATATTTTAAAGTAAGATTTGACCCTGAACAAAACTAAGAAATACAAGAAGTTGATTTTCATACTCTCCTACCTTTTGACTTCCCTCTGCTATCCCACCCCCATAACCCATGGTTGCCATGGTTTCCTCACCTCTCTTCTGCCCTGCCCCTGTCCTGCACCACCCTTCTCTGGTAGTGGACCAGATGATTTTCAAGCTGGACTTCCACAAACCCTCAGTTACATTGTGCATTTCTGATATCACTCTCATTAAGATGATGAATAAAATAGAACCTTTTCTTAAAATTTATTCTTTTGATATTATTTTCAGAGGCTTTCAAAATATACAACCCAAAGAGCAGTTTAAATGAGAAAATTTCTGTTAGAGTATTGGAGATATTTTGAATTTTGTAGACCTTTTGGATTCTTTTGCCATGGCACTTGTTGATAATATAATAATTATAATAATATCCCTTCTAGGAAATGACCCTAAAGAAATTATCAGACATGTGGACCAAGATTTATTTGTAGATATGTTTGTCACAGGGTGATTTTTAGAGAAGTCCCTTGCTTTTCACAAAGTATATATCCCAAGATCTTTGCAAATCTCCAAATTTACAAATCCCATGATAGCTTGTAATTTCCCTCATAAAAGGCAGGAAAGTAACTGAAAGATTTAAGTAACCCCTTTAGACCCTTAAATTTATATAGCCATTCTAATTTATAATACATTTACTATTACTAAAGCACTCACAGAATGTTCCAGAATCACTTCCCCCCCCCCATACAGTTGGCCTTGTTTATATCATAGATCCAGGCCTTGGGAAAATTTGATATTCTACTCTGATTTGTCTAAAGCTTCTATTTTCTTTCTCAGAACTATTATTTTCTTAGACTTCTTCCATTTTTCTTCACTTTCATCACCAGCCTCGTGAAGAGGCTTTCTTTGGGAGGACCATTTTACACAAAGACAGTTTTATTTTGCTTTTAACATTTATCAGAGTTATAGCCTAAAGAGCAATGACTGGCATATAACCGTGGTGAGTTTGGGATTTAAATTCCAGGTGCTGGGCTAGGTTCACTTTCTAGCTCAGGGACTCTTCCCACACAGCAGCCTCACAGTATTCTAGATTTAGACCTGAGCCCCAGAAAAACAACCAGTAACTCTTTATCAAGTGGTTTTTAGGTCACAGTATTGTGTAGTGAAAAGAGAGAGATTTGAATTTAAAAACCTACTATGCTGACTTTTTAGTTTTAGTTGAATCATGTCACTTTGAATTCTGTTCTTCAGTCCTGTCCTCTATAAAACAGGAATGAAAATCTGTTTTTTTGTTTGTTTTGTTTCAATTTTTTTTACAGGTTTTCGTTCCTGTTTTTAAAATGCCTATATTTTCCAATATATTTGTAATAAGCACATATCGGCTTTATACTACGAATAGTTATTTTTAAATGTTTGGCACATAGGTGGCTATGTTTTCTGACTGCAGAAGGCTCTGACATGGTTTCATGTTTACTTGCTAATTTTACCTTGCCATTATAGATATTAAAGATGGATCTGGCCCAAACCAAGATAGACAAAGATGTACTCACCAAGCTCTAGCATTGATGAGAATTGGTCTGTCTTGGATATCATTTTGGATTCCCCAACAGTGGGTATAGAGTGAAAAACAAAATTTGTCTCTTGCAAACATCATAGATAATGTAACAACAGAATGATAAAATTTACAGATAAACATGATTGCGATCTTATTTTGTTTTAATGTGTACTGCATTTTAGTTCTATCTTGGGCAAACGTGAATATCTTTCTGTGTTAATCGCTGTATCTACCATGACAGTTTGAAAACACTCCTTAAAATGTCTAGGTTTGAACTCATAATGTCATCTAGTAGTAGTGCTTTAATAAACAAGTATATTTCTTAAAACTAAATGACTAAATCTAGTTTCAATTTCATTTATTTTTAATTCTCAATTTTTGTTTTTTCAGGCGAAGTACATGATGTCCTGGGTCAGAAGACAGACATGACAAAGGTGTGGAAGTGATAAAATTCATTCTTACTTTTAATTTCAAATTGTATATGCTTTTTAAAAATGATGAGTTCCTAGACGCCTGATTTCCACTATGACCAGATGAGATACCTAATATGTAACATTAAAAAAATAGATTCATATGGTTCAAAATTCCTTCTCGTCCAGGTTTCCCAACCACAGAGTTCCCTGTTTTTTTTTCTCTTTTAGAGATATTTATTACATACAAGCAAACATATTTCTCCATTTTTTACATAGTTGGTAGTGAAGTATACATACTGTTCTTAACTTTCTTCCTCAACAATGATCAAGATCTTTCTATATCAGTGAAAAAAAAGTGCTCCCTTATTCTCTTTACGGTGAATAATAGTCTGTTATACCAATGTTCCTTAATTTATGTAAGGAGACAGGAATGGACATTCAGAATATTTTCAATATTGTGCTTGTTAAGAAAATGCAGCAAAAATAACAGTGTATACATTATATCACATGGATCCTATATTCTCTAACAAGTTCCATTTCTAGAAATGGAACTGCTCAATCAAAATATATGTGCATTTAGGGCTTCCCTGGTGGCGCTGTGGTTGAGTGTCCGCCTGCCGATGCAGGGGACATGGGTTCGTGCCCCAGTCCGGGAAGATCCCACATGCCACGGAGCAGCTAGGCCCGTGAGCCATGGCCACTGAGCCTGCGCGTCCAGAGCCTGTGCTCCGCAACGGGAGAGGCCATAACCGTAAGAGGCCCGCATACTGCAAAAAAAAAAAAAAGTGCATTTATAATTTGATAAATATTGCCAAATTGTCCTCTTTAGAATTTATATCAATTTACCCTGTCACAAGCAATGTACAAGAGTGCCTGCTTTCTCCTACTTTCACCAACACAATGTTTTATCAGTGTTTGATTTTTGACAAGAGTATGTAAAAAGTCACTTTGCTGTGCAGCAGAAATTAACCGCAACATTGTAAATCAACTATACTTCAGTAAAATAAAAAAAAATTTGTTCTTTCCTGTTTTAAAAAATATTTATTTATGGCTGCATTGGGTCTTAGTTGCAGCATGCAGGATCTTTTGTTGTGTCGCGCAGGCTTCTCTCTAGTTGTGGCACGTGGGCTCTCTAGTTGTGGCGCGCGGGCTCCAGAGCACACGGGCTCAGTAGTTGCAGTGCATGGGCTCTCTAGTTGCAGAGTGCAGGCTTAGTTGCCCCACAACATGTGGGATCTTAGTTCTCCGACCAGGGATCGAAGCCACGTCCCCTGCATTGGAAGGTGGATTCTCAACCACTGGACCACCAGGGAAGTCCCTCTTTCCTTTTTTTATACAAGTAAGTATTTGTGGTTATTAATTTCCCTCTGAACACTACTTTAGTTTTAATTACATGGATTTTGGCCTGTAGTGTATTAAAGTATCTTTATTTTTGTTATGTCAATTTGAATATCCACATTGAACCATGAGTTTTTAAGGAAGAACTTTAAAATTTCGAAGCGGTTGGGACTCCCCCCCCAACCTTTATTGTACTTTTAATAAAAGAATAGATTTGTATATACACTAATATGTATAAAATGGATAACTAATAAGAACCTGCTGTATAAAAAAATAAATAAAATTCAAAAAACAAACAAAAAATCCATCACTACTGAAATTACAAGTTATTTTTTCTTGTGATGAGAGTTTTGAAATTCTATTCCCTTAGCAACTTTTAAATATAAAATAAAGTATTATTAACTATAAAAACAGGGGCTTCCCTGGTGGCGCAGTGGTTGGGAGTCCGCCTACCGATGCAGGGGACACGGGTTCGTGTCCTGGTCCGGGAAGATCCCACATGCTGCGGAGCGGCTGGGCCCGTGAGCCATGGCCGCTGAGCCTGTGCATCCGGAGCCTGTGCTCCGCAACGGGAGAGGTCACAGCAGTGAGAGGCCCGCGTACCACAAAACAAACAAACAAACAAAACAAAATGAAACAAGAAGAATAGATTTGTATTATTTCTACTTTTTTGGAATTTATTTGGGTTTTCTTTGTGGCATAATATGATCAATTGTTGTCTGTGTTCCAGGGTCCTTAAAAAGAAAGCTTATGTATATTCTGTTTTCAAGGTATAAAATTAGCTGTATGTCATTTTAGTTCTACCTTATTAATTATATTATTTAGGTCTTCTGTTTCATTATTTATCTTTTATCTATATTATCTGTTTGGATTAAAGAGGTTAACTAAAGTGTTCTGATAATTTCTCTCTCTCTCTAGCTCCTATATAGCCTGAAGTCTTCATTTTATGAGTATTGATGCTATCTTGAGGTGCATTGATGTTCACAGTGGTTATATTTTTATTATGAATGTGCTCTTCTTTGACTCATTTAATTCTCCTTGGCCTGGATTCAACCTTATTTAATATCAAGCTCATGTCTCCTGGTTTCTTTTGATTTGCATTTGCCCACCTCTTATTTTCAATATTCCTAAATAACTTTGTTTTAGCTGTGCCTCATGTATAGCAGAGGGTTGGATTTTGCTTTGCATCCAATTTTTTAATAAGTGAGTTTGGGCCATCTACATTGGCTCTGTTAAATATTTTAGGTTACACTTTGTGTCTTTATAATTTTTAATAATTCTCTGTATGGACTCTGCTCTGTGTGTGTGCTTCTCTTGTAATATTTAGGAAAGTATTTTATTGTTTCTCTACTGTATACTTTCAAGAGTTTATACAATACTCAATTCTTTTTTCATAAGCAGTGTCTATCAATTTCCTAATATGAAAAATGGTAAAATTATTATATTTGTCCTTCTTTCCCTCATATTTTCCTACTACTTGTATTAATGATGCTTCTTAATCTTAAATATACATAGATTTCTCTTAGTTGGTTTGAGTTTTTAAATGATATCTTCTGACCTTCAGATACTAAAATGAGGAAATCAGGATCTTCTAATTTTTATCAGTCTTTTCTACATAGTCAGTGTATATAATATATACATTTTGTTTTGCCATCCTAATCTATTTCTTTTATATTTAGTTCTTCACTTAGAGAGATTTGGTGCTTACCACTAACTGCTCCCTTTCCCACTGTTTTTCCAGTTATCTCTTATTTGGCTGAAGTATCCTCTAGTTTCAAGACGGGTTCATGAAAAATATCTGTTCAGAACTATCTGTTGACTTTATATTTGAATGACAGTTTGACAGGCTGTAATCTCTTTAAGTCATAGTTTCTTCCCTGGGCGGGGTTTAGGGAAGTCTAAAGCCAGTGTGTATTTTACTACTTACTAGTGAGTTGATCATTTTTTCCCCCTTATGTGTGGTTGTTTTCAAACTTTATTACATGAACAAAACAATCTGTGATTAAATAAGTCTCTATGATTCTGAGATAAACACAACTAATGGAATATCTTCTATACTGGTATGTCTTCTCATATACTTGGATATATAAGTATTATATTTAAAATATTATTCTGTGATCTCCAAGACAGAGTGTATATTAAAAGTATTTTCCCATTAACTGCCCTTGCAAAGACATGATCACAGGTCTAGTGCTTTGAATAATAAACTTTTAAAAGTTAGAAGTACGTTTTGTGCTTTTCAGAAGTCAGTGAATTAACAGAGATCTTATTTAGTATTGGATTATCTACTATTTTCTTCTGTTCTTTATTGAACCCTATTTCTTTCATCTTGTTTTTTTTTTCAGTCAACAAATTTTTAAGTGGACAGTAAACTATTATTAACAATGAGCACAATGCTGTACTGCAGGTCCCAGAATTTTTTCACCTTGCATGTCTGAAACTCTGTAATTCTCATTGAACTGCAATGCCCCACTTCCCCATTCTTCTAGTCCCTGGAAACTACCATTCTACACTCAGTTTCTGTGAATTCTACTGCTTTAGATACCTCATATAAATGGAATCATGCAATATTTGTTCTTTTGTGAGTGGTTTATTTCACTTAGCATAATGCCCTCGAGGTTCATTCATGTCATAGCATAAAGACAGGATTTCTTTTTTTAATGGCTGAATAATATTCCGTTGTATATATATAACCACATATTCTTTATTTATCTGTTGATGGACATTTATGTTGTTTCTACCTCTTGGCTATTGTGAATAATGCTGCAATGAACACGTGAGTACAAATATCTCAAGATCCTGATTTTAATTCTGTCATTATATTATGCAGTAACTCTAGTGAGATCAGAGAAAGTACTCTGTAATCAAACACATTAATATTTTTATAACAGAAAATATTAATTCACACTAAGTAGACTTTTAAAAGTCTATAATTAGGCACATACCATTCCAGGTCAGATATTGCTGCCAAAATGAGTTCAAGTCAGGTCAGGTTTTGCCATCAAGTACGTTTTGAAAAAACTTTCAGTTTTCAGGGCTTCTTTGTATTTTGGAGTTGAAGTAAACATTTGAGAATCTGTACATCCATTGGATATTTTTCTTTCCCATATGCTTTTGGAAGGTTTACTGCTCTGGTGATGAAGGTTTACATAGCTCTGAAATGAGAAGATAATATTTAACGGTAATGAGGAAACAGAAAGCCATTTTAGTGCCAGGCTTTTGAGGCTGAAAAATCATACAAGCACTAAAAATACTTAGAGGAAGTGTTTTTGAATTTTAAAAGATTGTTGTTGGAATGAAGTCTACAGTTTCGTTGTTGTTGTTGTTCTCCTACAGAAAAAAGAGGCTGTGGGTTTCTCAGTCAACCCCCAAGCAGGCAGAACATTTCAATTTTTTGACCACCATCTGATGGAATCCATTAAAATGGGTGATCCCAAAGTGCATGAATTCCTTAGGTTACTTGCACTCTGCCACACCGTAATGTCAGAGGAAAATAGTGCAGGTAAGTGCAAAGTGTGTCTGAGTAGTGAGCCTTGTTTTTTAAATCAGTATTGATATTTTTATTAAAAATGTTTGGAATTGGAAGGATTTTCTAATTCAGAATATAGCATTGCAGGAGGGGTTTACCTATCACTTAAAGGAAAAGAAAAAGAAAAGAAATAGGAACAACAAAAAGATGAGGGCCTAGATATGCCAGTTAAAGGGGATGAAATATTTTTTATGATTGAACACCATATTTGACTGTGAGCTTCCTGGTAGGCAGGACAATCAGAGAAACACTCTTGAGCCACTTAGCTTTCGCTATTAACATGCATATCTAATAGATGCGGATAGCCATCAGGTATATGCTTAGAATGAATTTTCCCAGTAATGGGACAGATTTACACTGATAGAATACTTGTGTTTAGTCCCCATTATGAGCAAGTTCCACACTACCAGGATGGTTGTTCAGAGCTCAGAGTTCACAGAAGAGAACAAAATCACCTGGGCCGCTTTAATATTGAAGCAATGAGGCAGGTAGACAGTGGACGGTGAATTGGCTTCTCGCTCCATTTGGGCCCAGTCTACTCCATTTACAAGTTTTATTTCTTTCTACTATCACCTGTTGGGTGAAAATTACCACTCAAGTAATTTCAACTCAAAAGTGAAATATATATAGTCTGCAGACTGTATATATGTATATGTGTGATATATATATGTATGTGTGTATATGCATATGTACATTTGAATATATGTTTTCTTTCTCTATATATTTTTTTTTCTTCTTTTTTTCTTTGTTGGGACTACATTCAAGCCATAGTTTTGTCCTTGATGATGCTGGACTAACTCATTCCTCTGATTTTAATTGCTGTGAGGATTCACATAATTATATTTATAACTTAAACTAATATTTATAATACTAATGTATCTGAGGATAGCACAATGCCTTCAAATAAATTTCTTTTATCTCTGACTTTGAGTTTATTTCATTTTTAAAGCTCTATTTTATTTTAATAACTATCTTTTTATTTCAACATCATGATATTTTCTTAGATCTCTTTGAGGATATTAATTATTCTTAATTTGAAATCTTCTTTTGTTTCCTCTATTATGTTTCATTTTACGGAATGTTGTTTTTTGAGTTCTGTGTCTAACTTTCATGTTGTTCTCAAACGTTTGATGGTTTGTGGTTGCCTGTTCCTACTTGTGTTTGAGAATCCCTGTTTGCCTCTTGGTGAATGTAGGTTCTGATTACAGTGGCCTGTCTCCCAAGATTGTGGGGGAAAGGCACAATACATAGATCGTCCTCTGGGTATGGGGTTCCCCTCTCCTGGAATTCATATGATACCTCGGTTTAGCTATATTACTTTTTCAGATCTAGTGCTAGGAGTCTGTGCCAGAACCCTAATGTGAGACAAAGTTATACTTAAGGTCTGGGCTGGAAGAAAATATCAGAGTCATGGAGTTCCTTTCTGTCATTAATTTATTTCTCTTATCCTTGTGGAATTCTAAAGCTACTTCTGGCTGTTTTCAGCTTTGGTCTACAGCCCCAGCATTCAAATCTTAAAAGTTTCCTTAGGTGGATTGTGTACTTTGTGTAGAAGAACATTTTCAAGGTTTCATCCTGGGGCAAATGTCACTGCAGCCTGCTGTTCGGAGTAAGCTGGCAGGAGGAAGAGCCCAAATGGTCTGGGAGAGCTGAATGGAATTCTTCAAATAATTTTATTCATGGTGCTTCCATGACCACTTCTGCTTTTCTCATTTGTTGACTCTGATTTGGAGACTCTTTGGGGGTTGCTCTGACCTCTGTATTGATTTTCTTTTTCAAATGCTTTGAGCTGTGTTTTTCTCCTTTCTTATTTCTTCATTTATCAAATCTACTTTTTATCTTTCAGACGTTTCTCAGATTTCTATTTTACTGACAATATTCATTCTTTTTTTCTTTAAACATCTTTATTGGAGTATAATTGCTTTACAACAGTGTGTTAGTTTCTGCTTTATAACAAAGTGAATCAGCTATACATATACGTATATATATCCCCATATCCCCTCCCTCTTGCGTCTCCCCCCCACCCTTCCTATCCCACCCCTCTAGATGGTCACAAAGCACCGAGCTGATCTCCCTGTGCTACGCAGCTGCTTCCCACTAGCTAGCTATTTTACATTTGGTAGTGTATATATGTCAATGCTACTCTCTTACTTCATCGCAGCTTACCCTTCCCCCTCCTCATGTCCTCAAGTCCATTCTCTACATCTGCGTCTTTATTCCTGTCCTGCCCCTAGGTTCTTCAGAGCCATTTTTTTTTTTTTTAGGTTCCATATATGTGTGTTAGCGTACGGTATTTGTTTTTCTCTTTCTGACTTACTTCACTCTGTATGACAGACTCTAGGTCCTTCCACCTCACTACAAATAACTCAATTTCGTTTCTTTTTATGGATGAGTAATATTCCATTGTATATATGTGCCACATCTTCTTTATCCATTCCTCTGTCGATGGACACTTAGGTTGCTTCCATGTCCTGGCTGTTGTAAATAGAGCTGCAATGAACATTGTGGTACATGACTCCTAAAGGGAGCACTGATTTTCAGTTTACCTTTATACTGAGAGAGTATCCTTTCTGGGGGCTCAGTTTTAAGAGATCGTCTCCCATTAAACTTCTTTCCCTGGCCTGTGTCTTTTCTAACCAAAGCCTTGAGAGACTGGAAACCAATGAGCAAGTTCTCTTGGTTTAGAAAATGCCCTTCATTTATTCCATATTTTTTTTTTCAGTCTTTGACCTGAACAATGACTGCTTTCTAGCCAGTCCTGGGTGCATTCAAAAATATTTAAATGTTTTGTCTTTATGGAATATGTAGCTCTTTGCAACAGAGGAGGTTGATCCTGGCACCTACTCCACAGTGTTGCCAGAAGTGGGAGTTATCATATCATTTCATGGGTAGATCAAGAAATTGCTTTGGGCTTCCCTGGTGGCGGAGTGATTGGGAGTCCGCCTGCCGATGCAGGGGACACGGGTTCGTGTCCCGGTCCGGGAGGATCCCGCGTGCCACGGAGCGGCTGGGCCCGTGGGCCATGGCCGCTGGGCCTGCGTGTCCGGAGCCTGTGCTCCGCGGTGGGAGAGGCCGCAGCAGCGGGAGACCCGCATACCGCAAAAAAAAAAAAAAAGAAAAGAAATTGCTTTAATTTTTTGAAATTTCAAAAATTAATTTATGCCTGTTGTAGCAGGTGAAAACATACAATACAAAGATTTATAAAGGCAGAGCTAATAATTTCTTCCCTGAATTTTGATTCCACCTCTACAGGGGTAACCAATGTTAACATTTGGTGTGCATACTTTCACACTTTCTATTTGCTCGTATATATATGAATATATGTAGATGTGTAAGTGGTTTGTTTTTAACAAGAAGGAATCATAATATATAGATTAATATGCAACTAGTTTTCTGAACAATTTATCTTGGACATTACGATAAATCAGTAAATATGGATCTAGCTCTGCCTACTTTTTCTAATTTATTTTTACATACAAAGGTAGTACAATTTTATATAGAAAGGCTTACTTTATTCATGATGGTTTTAAAGTATACTTTTATGTTTTTCCCCCCCCATTTCAATCTTTTCCTCTCTTCTCCCCTCTTACCCTCACTCCAACACATACACAATACCAGATACCAATCATTAACATCCTGGTTTGATTCCTTACATTTCAAGGGATTTCTTGTATGCGTTCTCATAAAATGGTCATTAGTAGCAGACTGAAGAGGAAATTGGAATGTCTGCTCTGTCACTCTGGCTGTGTGATCTTGCAAAAATCACATAATATTTTCAGTCATAGTTTTCACCAGTGTAAAATGGGAGTACAGGCATACCTCATTTTATTGCCTTCACATATACTGTGTTCTCTACAAATTGAAGGTTTGTGGCAACCCTGCATCGAGCAAGTCTGTTGGCACCATTTTTCCAACAGCATTTGCTCACTTTGTGTCACTATGTCACATTTTGGTAATTCTTACAATATTTTAAACTTTTTCATTATTATTATATTTGTCATGGTGATCATGGTGATCAGTGATCTTTGATGTTACTATTGCAAAAAGATTATGACTCACTGAAGGCTCAGATGATGATTAACATTTTCTCACAATAAAGTACTTTTTAATTCAGTATGTACATTCTTATATATAATGCTATGGCACATATAATAGACTACTGTATAATGTTAATGTAACTTTTATATGCACTGAGGAACCAAAAAAATTCATGTCACTCGCTTTATTGTGATATTTGCTTTATTGCAGTGGTCTGGAACCAAATGTGCAATATCTCTGAGGTATGCCTATAATAATTTTAATAATCCCTACCTCATTGCCATGAGGATTATGTGCATTAATATATATAAAGTGTTTTAGTTTGTGAAACTTTCATGGCACATTTCTAGTCACTGAAAATACAAAGGTGTGGTCTCTGCCCTAAGAAACTTTCAGCAGAGTAGGGAGGCAGGCTCAGGAATGAGCCTTTTCCTGTAAGACGACAAGGGTTCCAGTGGTGGTATACATGGTGTCCTGTGGATCCACAGCACAGGCACCTGGTCACCTGGTTGGTGAGTGGAAAAGGTCTGATTTCTAGAGCTGACACTTGGGTTGGGTGTTATAGAATGAGTTGGAATTGGCATTGGTGTTCTATGAATGTTATTATTCTCAGTATTAATACCTTTGTTTCTTTTCCTTTTCTTGTTGTTATTTAATCCACCTGTTTCTTTTCCTTTTAGGAGAGCTGATTTACCAAGTTCAATCACCTGATGAAGGGGCTCTAGTGACTGCTGCAAAAAATTTGGGGTTCATTTTTAAGTCTCGGACCCCAGAGACAATAACAATAGAAGAATTGGGAACACTAGTTACTTATCAATTGCTTGCCTTTTTGGATTTCAACAATTTCAGAAAAAGGATGTCTGTCATAGGTACGGTTCATGGCTGAGAGTATTTTTGATCTTTTGATAGTACTATGGTTATATGGAAACTTCTCAAGGATGATTTTACTCTTGGTTATGTGCTGAGAGTTGTGATATTTATTAACCTTTGAACTTCTGTTATCCTCAACTTAGCCTCAACTCAGTAGTGGTGAGTATAACTAACATGTAACAAGTGCTTATTGTGTGTCCAGTACTGGTCTAAGTGCTATACATGAATGAACTGATTTAAGTGTCACAACAACCCTACAAAGTAGGTACTATTATTTTTATGCCCATTTTAAAGATAACAGAACTGAAACAGAGAGGTTGAGTAACTTTCCCAAGGTCACATAGCTTGAGATAGAATAGCTAGGATTTAAACCTAGGAGGTCTGACTATGAAGGAAGGTCATTCACTACACAGCAGTGGCTCAGGATGAGTTCCTGAATTACTTGGCACATGCCAGTTATTGTTGATATTGTTGTTTTGTGAAAATCATCATCAGTCTTCTCATTATTTTCCATTTACTCTGTTCACTTGCATTGCTGGAGATGATCACCCATTATTGAATTTAGCACCACAATGAATCCATGCTTTCCTAAGTCAGTGCTAACCCTCAGTGCTGCATCAACGTCCCTCTCATTTTTATTTTCCTCCTTTTTCCAGTCCTTATAACAGGTGTTCTAAATCTTTGCCCTTTCCTCAAGTCCTCAACCTTGCCATGAATCTCCTTTACTCTTGGAAGCTAAATTCATCTGCTATTTCTTTAAAAAAAAAGAGGCCCTCAGAGATGCACACTATCACCTTACCCATTTCCCCATCTTCCTCCTTCATCCCCAAGCTATAACTTTACTCAGTCTTTTTCCTGATTCAGAGAAAAATTCCTCTTGCTCCTTTTCAATGCTAAAGATTCTACCTCTTCCCATCCCTTTTCCTTCCCTGCTTGCTCCTTATTCTTCGTCACTGGCTCCTTCCTTCAGCCTGCAACTCTGTCATCATCCTTTTTCCTTAAAGATATTGTTCATGTTCTGACCTCCACTGATTTTGCCACCCCATTTTTCTTCTTTCCATCACAACTTAATTTTTCAAGGTCAGTTTTTGATCCTTACCTTGATTTCTCTTTTCAGCCTATTAGGGTCAGTCTTCTGCTTCCACTGTTCAAAAAGAAATACCTTCTCAGAAGTTTGCAATCACCTCATAACTGCCCAATGCAATAGCCCTCCCTCTCTCTTTCCTTCTTTCTCTCTTTCTTTTTCTTTCTTTCCTTTTTCTTTCTCTCTCTCTCTCCTTTTTCCTCTCTCTCCCTTTTCTTTTTCTTCCTTCCTTCCTTTCTTTCTTTCTTCCTTTCTTTCCTTCTTTCTTTCTTTCTCTCTCTCTCTTTCTTTCTCTCTCTCTTTCTTTCTTTCTCTCTCTCTTTCTTTCTTTCTCTCTTTCTTTCTCTCTTTCTTTCTTTCTCTCCCTCCCTCTCTCCCTTCCTTCCTTCCTTTCTTTTTCTTTCTTTCTTTCTTTCTCTCTTTCTTTCTTCTCTCTCTCTCTCTCTCTCTCTCCCTTCCTTTTTTTCTTTCTATCTATCTAATATCTATCTTCTACTATCATCTCTCTATCTTTTTAAACTTAGTGATATTCGGGACTGTTGACCTTCTTCTCTTGACACTCCTCTTTTGGCCTCTGTGAACTCACTGGCTCCTGGTTCTCCTCTTGACCTGTGTTTTTGTTCTCAAGCTCCTTTTTCCTTTCAAGCTGACTATTCTTTGTCCCACCTTCAGTGTTGGTGTCCTTTTCTCTTCTCACTTCCTGTGCTCTCCTTGGATAATCTTGACCACTCACATGGTGGTAGCTATTGCTTATATTCTGTGTCCTTCCCATATTGTTCTTCAGTTTCAATCTCTCTCTGAGGTCCCCACACACTCTTTCAGCCTTCTCCTGGATTCTGCCACTGGGTTGTACTACAGTTACCTCAAATTTTGTATGTCTAATATAGAACTTTCTTTCTCACAACTATTGCTCTTTATGTAGTTCTTATTAAAATTGTTAACTACCTTTGCTATATGCCTGTGTGAGTGCACTGAACACTTTACAATGAATTATTTTATTAAATTCTTGTTGATAGTGTATTACCCCCAATCAGGAGATGAGGCAATTAAGGCTCAAAGATTTTAAGTATCCTGCCCGAGATTGTCACACAACTTGTTACAAGTCCAGTAAGATGCAGAGGAAATATCTGAACCCAGGTTTCAAATATTTGAACATCGTTCTCCAGCATCTAGCCTCTTAATCCCTATTGTAGCTCACTTGCTTTTGATACTTCCATCTCCTTTGTGCCCCTAGGCTAGTGATTCTGAAACTTCAGTTCCCATCAGAACCACCAGGAGGGCTTGTTAAAATGCAAATTGCTGGGCCTAGGCCCTAGCGTTTCTGATTCAGTAGGCCTGGGGTGAGGCCTAAAAGTTTGCATGTCTAACAGGCTCCCAGGTATTGCTGATGCAGATGCTGCTGGGCGGAGAACCAGTCTGGGGACCATTGCCCTGGACTAGGAGATCCTCAAATACTACTCATTATTTTCCCCCGAGATACTCTGCTACTCTCTTCATTCAGGCTTCATCATCTCTTGCCTTGTCTATAGGATCCTCAGTAGTCATCCTGTTTCTAAGTCTCTCCTCCTCAAGGCAACAGAGTAATCTTTCTAAAAATAGCCTCAAAAACCCATTTTTATCATAAAAGCCTACTGTGCTTTTCTCCTAATTCCCAGTGCCACTCCTTTAGTTAAGCCTGTCATCACTGCTTGCTTATATTATTGCAATATCTTTAAACCTGTTTCCCCTTAAAAGAATCCTCTATGCTGACATCAGGGTATTCTTTTTAAAACATTGGCCTGATTTTGCCATCACCAGCTTAAAAAATCTTGCTGGTTTCCTAGAACTTAAAGGATGTCCTTAGCACGACATTCAAGATTGTTTGCAATCTGACCTCAAGCTGCTTTTCTTCCACTTCCTGAAACTATGTGCTCCAGCCTCACTAGGCCTCACCATTCCTGGCATGCATTGTGCACTTTCACACCGTTTGCATGTACTGTTTCCTCCGCCTAGACCTTTCCTTTTCTCTTCTCTTCTTGGAAAACTCATACTCATCTGGTAATGTCTGATTCAGGTATCACCTGTTCTCTCAATTCTTTTCCTACCCTCCGAATAACCTCATTCTCCTTTGTTCCCCAGAGCACCTTGTTCATAGCACCAGTGTGATGCCAATCCCGGGATGCTCACGATTTTCTCAGTTATTAGAGTGGTGCTGCCTGAAGGCAGGAGCTGTGCCATAGTCTTCATAAATTACTCAGGGCCAAGCACAGAGCTTAGCACACAGTGGGTTCTCTATGAATGTTCATTAAATAACATTTAACCCAACACCTTGTAACTTATGAATATCCTGATCATCATATTAAATCAATTTTTACTCTGAAAAACATGTGTGTATATGTAATAGCAGGGCTTTTGGTCTCTAGCTGCTAGAAACTAACTCTGGGAGATTGCTCTCAGCAGGAACCAAACATCATCTGAGGATGTTTATTTATTTATTTTTTTGACAACAGGCTGTAGGCAGTCACTATCAGTGTTAATGATGAGCACATATGCTGCTCTGGGTGTTGGCTTAATGTTGTATCAGCCGGAACTATCTTCTATTTACAGCTTCAGGGGAAGTGTTATTGATGTTGGGTTGGCCCAGAACTGGTTTCTCTTTGCTCTGAGGGTGTTGACAAAACCTAAGATTGCTACACAGGGAAACTTTCAGCTTTTCCCCAGTGTTGGTCACCATTACAGGCTATGGGGAAATCACAGCCTAACCACAAATATCGGATGTTTGCCTTAATGGATCCCATATGAAGAAAGGTAATGTTCCACCACAGAATGCATGGAGGCTTCGGGCTTTATTTCATTTCGGTTTGTTTTTTAATCAGGAGGAATTTGAAAGAGAGACTCCACGAGAGTAGACAAGTCTCTGTTTGATAACAAGGTTGAAAAACAATGTTAGCCTCATGATTGTCACGGGGCTTGGTTGGGCAACACCCCAACCTGAAGGCTCAGACATTTGTTGCTGCTGCTGCTGCTCTTTCTCCTCCTCCCCTTCTTAGGTCTTCTCCTCCTTCTTCGAGGTTTTCTTTTTTTGACAGTCATTCATTGAATCATGAATGTGTAGTTTAAGTACCAGTGGTACTTTCATTCTGGGGCAACAGCCCTGATTTAATCCAGAGGTATCTAAATAAAAATAGATTTCTATAAAGAATTTTGTCAGAAGGTATAGAATATACTATATTGATAAGCATGTAAATCTCAGTATGTAGTTTTGGAAGGATTAATACTACTAATTATGTAAATAAAAATACAGAGATAAAATTCAAAGATAGTTATTAATAGGGGCAAGTGGCAGATAATTATTAAAGAAGAATAGATTACAATAGCTCCTTGTAAAGCCCTTAGAAGATCTTTACATAAAGGTTTCTTAACTCTAAACCTTTTAAGGATTATCAAAGTACAAATCACACTGACATGTGACAGGCATTTCTCTATGTGGATGTATGAACAGCCACCCAACTGAGATATAACAAAGTAGAATTATTCATCACCCTTCACAGTGTTGCTATTGTATTTACCCTTACAGCATAAACCTGGAACCATTTCTGACTTTCTTCTTTCCTTTGTATCACAAAGGCATAGCTGCTGCTTTCAATGAATTTTGCATAATTATAATTCAACTCAATCAAGCAAATATTTATTAAGTACCTACCATGTTCCAGGAACTTGAAGCTAAAGGAGAATGTGAAATTGAAAAATGTATTTTGTGGTTGCATCCAGGAGAAAATGGTGAAGCAGGATAGGAAATAGGCTAAAAAGGGGCCGGATGATCCCCGGATGATTATAACATGTTTATGACATGTTAAAGAGTCCAAACTTGATCTAAGGGCAGAAGAAAGCTATTGCGGGATTCTAAGCAATGGTGTAAAGATGACTCTGGCTGTGTTGCAGAAGAGTTTGGAGGGAAGGAGTAAAACCATTTAGGTTAATGTGATAATCTAGGCAAGAGAGAAGGTGTCAGAGAGACGTTCTTGGCTTCAATTGGATGTATGGGTGGTGAAGGGAGGAGCTTTGAATGATGGCCAGATACCTGATTTGGGAGACTAAGTGAATGCTGAAGCTGGTTATTATTTTTTTTAAGACTTTTTTTTTAATGTGGACTATTTTTAAAGTCTTTATTGAAATTGTTTCAATATTACTTCTGTTTTATGTTTTACTTTTTTTTGTGGCTGTGAGGCACGTGGGATCTTAGCTCCCTGACCAGGGATCAAACTCGCACCCCCTGTATTGGAAGGTGGAGTCTTAACCACTGGACCACCAGGGAAGTCCTGAAGCTGGTTATTAGGACTGGAGACATAGGAGGAGTAACTAGTCACTGGTGATAGATAACATGTCCAGTTTGAGTTTGATGTGCTTGGGCACATCTAAGAGGAGATGTCCAGTTGGTAGTTGGATGTACAGGCAGGGAGCACTGGAAATGGATTTAGGCAGGAGATACACATTTGAGAGCAATCATCCTGTAGATGAAAACTGAAGCCATAAAAAGAATGTGACTGCCCAATGAGCGTGTGAAGGATGGGAGGAAAAGTCAATCCTGGGTAAATCTCTGAAGAACACCAGTATTTAAAAGACAGGCAATGGAAGCAGATTCTATAACTAAAAATGTATGACCTTTGTCCAGGCTCTGCCCACATGTTATCTTGACCATTTAAAGCTGCTATGTTATTTTTAATTTATTTTTAAAAGCTAACTTCTGAAATGACAGAGATTTTATTAGCCTAGAGATTTCCTAGCAGAAGTGACTATAAGCCTTGAATGAAAAGGGATATAAAACTTGCTGAGCTGCTAAAGGAAATGTTTAGTGAGTAAAATTAAACAGGATTCCATGAAATTGGGTTTACATAAACTCAAAATTTAAAGGGGCTAATGCTGGGTTAAGGGAAGGCAGCAGATATGGAAAATCTTTATTAAATCAGAAAATTGTAGAGCTAGAAAGACCTTAGAAGTTAGGTTGTTTAAACATCTCCTTTTCACAAGTAGAAACTGAGACAAAGAGATGGTGAGGGATTTGCACAAATCAAGATCGGTCTGTGATTTCCCTAGACCAGTGGTTCTCAATGAGTGGTCTGGGGAACCCTAGGAAAACTTGATAGTTTTTCAGAGGCTGCACAAGGACAAAAATATTTTCATAATAATACTAATATTTGTCTTTCAATTTTTTTTCTCATGAATATATTGTGGAGGTTTACAAAAGCCACATGACATATGATAATACAACAGGTTGAATGCAAAAGCAGATATGAGAATCCAGCTGTCTTCTATTAAGCCAGACATTAAAGAGATCTGTAAGGGACTTCCCTGGTGGTCCAGTGGTTAAAACTCCACACTTCTAAAGCAGGGGGTGTGGGTTCAATCCCTGGTCTGGGAACTAAGATCCCACATGCCATGTGGCATGGCCAAAATAAATAAATAAATAAAATAAAGATATCTGTAACCATATGAAACAATGCCCCTCCCCAAACTAAGTGTTTTTATTTTGGAAAATATAGTTATTTTTCATAGAATTTTTATTTATGTAAATATATAATAGGTTTATTGTTATAATAATTATTCTTTTGGTAATATAATTAATGTCTTAAGACTATTGATACAATAAAATTTCTCAGTTTGAATTTCTAATGTGGTAAATATTGATAGATAGAACCTATATGGAGTCCTCATGAAGTTTTAAGAGTATAAAGGGGTTCTGAGACCAAAAAGTTTGAGAACCTATATTCTACCTTGGACTATAAGAAATAAACAGCCATAGAGAAGTCATACTGGCAAATGTGGGATATATACACTTTGCCTTTATAGCTCTGGTAATGGGAGGGAGAAAATACAGGGGAAATTATTAAATTGGATTGTTGTATAAGAAAAGAAAGAGATAGACTTTCCTAGGATTAAATGTTCTGGAAATTATAAAAGTTGACCATGGGTCTTAGAAGAGAAGACAAGCCCTAGACAAATTCCAATAAAAAAAAATTTTCCAGGGTACATTACATCTATTCAAGCTAGGAGGAAATTGGATTAGATTAAGTGTTGACTAAGGGTCATTAAAGATTAGAGGAAGTGAGAAAATCATAATTCAAAGAGTCATGTACCACAATATTCATTGAAGCTCTATTTGCAATAGCCAGGACATGGAAGCAACCTAAGTGTCCATCAACAGATGAATGGATAAAGAAGATGTGGCACATATATACAATGGAATATTACTCAGCCATTAAAAAAACCCAAAATTGAGTTATTTGTAGTGAGGTGGATGGATTTAGAGTCTGTCATACAGAGTGAAGTAAGTCAGAAAGAGAAAAACAAATACCATATGCTAACACATATATATGTGTGGAATCTAAAAAAAAAAAATGGCTCTGAAGAACCTAGGGGCAGGACAGGAATAAAGACACAGACATAGAGAATGGACTATGGACTTGAGGACCCTGGGAGTGGGAAGGGTAAGCTGGGAAGAAGTGAGAGAGTGGCATGGACATATATACACTACCAAATGTAAAATAGCTAGCTAGTGGGAAGCAGCTGCATAGCACAGAGAGGTCAGCTCGGTGCTTTGTGACCACCTAGAGGGGTGGGATAGGGAGCGTGGGAGGGAGATGCAAGAGGGAGGGGATATGGCGATACATGTATATGTATAGCTGACTCACTTTGTTATAAAGCAGAAACTAACACACCATTGTAAAGCAATTATACTCCAATAAAGATGTTAAAAAAAAAAGATTAGAGGAAGCAACCTAAGTGTCCCTCAACAAATGAATGGATAAAGAAGATGTGGTATATATCTTGTGGTATATACAATGGAATACTGCTCAGCCACAAAAAAGAATTAAACTTTGCCATTTGCAACCACATGGATGCACTTAGAAGGTATTATGCTAAGTGAAATAAGTCAGAGAGAAAAACAAATACTGTATGGTATCACTCATATGTGGAATCTTAAAAATACAACAAACTAATGAATATAACAAAAAAGAAGCAGACTCACAGATATAGAGAATAAACTAGTGGTTACCAGTGGGGAGAGGAAAGGGGGGAGGGGAAATTTAAGGGTGGGAATTAAGAGACACAAACTATTATGTATAAAATAAGCATATATTGTACAGCACAGGGAATATAGCCAATATTGTATAATAACTATAAATGGAGTATATCCTTTAAAAATTGTGAATCACTATTTTGTACACCTGTAACACATAATGTTGTATGTCAACTATACTCCAATTAAAGAAAAGATTAGAGGGAAAAGTAATTTATTGTACTATGTTATTTATATTCCTTTAAATCAAGCTCTAAACTTTGTATCCTCTTAAACTAATAGTAGTCAATATTTATGTTCATCTGTTCTGAGGCATTCTATTTTTAGAGAAAAGGTATAATTCAGTGGAAAGGATGTAATAATCTTTGACTCGATGAAGCTTGTGAGGGTCAGTGTTCAGACCATGAAGTTGTGACACAGGCAGTTGTCCTAGATTGTATCAGCCCTTCAGAAATAGTAGGGGAGAAATACATTGCTATGTCATTCATTCATTCAATAAATCATTAGGTGTCTGGTGTCTGCCAAGCTGTAAAACCAAGCCTGCAAAGGTAGGCTTAAGGAAAGATTAGCTTAAAGAAAGATTTGTCTGACAGCAATATGTGCAACAGCCAGGGGAGGGCACAAGGATTGGAGATGAGGGATTGGAGCCTAGTCAAGACTGTCATTCCCAAACCTGAGGGGCAGGTTAAAAACACAGCCCTACTAATACAGACTTCCAGTGGGAAGAAGATAGAAACTTTAATTTTGAAAGCCCCCTGTGAAGTGTGCTTGTATCCAGGATTGTGACCCAAGAATGAAAGGGCTTTTCCAAGGAGTAAAGGGGGTGAAGAAACATGTCAGCAAGGACTGCGAACTAATGCATAAACCATGGCTTTGAATGGCTAGAATTCCATATGGAGATCATTTGGCATGACACCGATAGCTGATTCCTACAGTCAGTCTTGAATTTCACATTAGGAGACAGGCAAAAAAAAGCTCTCAGTTCTGCTCAATACAGAAGGCTTAATTTAAATGTATCAGCCCTTCAGAAATAGTAGTCAAGGAAAATAACAAGGTTGTACACATCAGAATGAAAACACTTTTTCCTGTAGATGGAATATTTCTAAGTTAATAAAACAGGAGTAAAGCCAGGTGACTTGGGTAATGACCTTTTAACCAACAGCACTGAATATTTTACTACTGGCTAAAACATGCCCATTTCCAACTTGCCTGGCTAGAGCCCAGGGACAGTCAAGTTTTGATGGATTTCACTGAATATAATCTACTTTCCCAACTTTTTTTTCAGTTCGAAACCCAGAAGGACAGATAAAGCTTTATTCCAAAGGAGCAGACACTATTCTGTTTGAAAGACTTCATCCATCCAACGAAGACCTCCTGACCTTGACGTCAGACCATCTCAGTGTAAGTGCCTCTGTCATAAGGTTAGCACGGTGGCCCTTTGGCTGCTTCCTGTGGTTAGGTCTTATTTTTAAAATATCAGTTAAATGATCTGACTTCTGAAATAGAAAGCATGTGAAGAACGGTTCCACAGGAAACTGTGCCAGTGAATGTTTAGAAGCTGGCACGTGGACCTACCCCCTACCCTGCTGAGAGTCTGGTCGGTCTCACCGCAGGTGGATTAACACACAGCAGCTGAGAAGTAGCCACTGAGTGTGGGCTCCTGAACTCCAGCCAGAAGAGTCAAGACCCCAAGGGAAACCTGCTCTAACTTCCCTACAGCTGGGGACTGTTTCACATGGGTGACTGGACTGGTTTAGGGAAGAGGAACAGCAGGAGGGTTGCTTTCCCTTGGGTTCCGATGTGTCTGGTACTAATGGAATCTCTTATGGTTACTTTATATGGTGAGGGGAAAATAATCTCTGTAGCCAACTTTCTCCTCTAAGGGTTCTTTTATTCAGGTCATGATGAGTCACTAGTGTTCCCTAGGTTGAAGTTACCAAATGCATACATCCTAAGACTATGCATAGTTTCTTTCCCAAAGGTTTGTAAAGGGAGCAGGGATGGTCTTTGGCACACCTTTTTTTTTTTTTTTTTTTTGCAAAAGAGTAAGAGTCTATGAATTAATATGAACATTATCTGATTTAAAGCTGAGATTCAAGGCTCCCTCTATCTGTTTGAGGTTCTGTTTAACCCAATATGAAATTTAAGGGCAATTGCTCAAAACTCTTATTTCCTCCTTGGTTTCTCTCCTTTAAAAAGCTATTGAGGAGTGGGATAGGGAGGGTGGGAGGGACATGCAAGAGGGAGGGGATATGGAGATATATGCATACGTATAACTGATTCACTTTTTTATACAGCAGAAACTTTCTAACACAACTTTGTAAAGCAATTATACTCCAATAAAGATGTTAAAAAAAGATTAAAAAATTTTTAAAACTTCCAAAAAAAGAAAAAAAAACAACTATTGAGGATTCATTTTCTTTGCCAAGCCCTATATTTAATATAAAACATTCCCTGACTCTTTAAACAAACAAACAAACAAATAAAAAAACTCTGGCTGACTTTAAGTTTAAAGAATGATGGTTTGGTAATGTGGGTTACAAACATAGCTATTGTTTTTGTCTTTCCAATAGAGCATTCTTGATTTTCTTTTAATCTGTTCCAGAAGGCTAGCATGGTCTTTTTAAATTTTTTTTTTTTATGGAAACAACATTGGAATCATAAGTATTTGATTTTGCCATTGCTCAAACACCAAGGCCCTGGATTTTCATACTAAAGTATGGGAAGCCAAATTTGATCTTTTTATATTTCTATGCAAAAGATTTATTTTCCAGGTAGTATCAGTTTGACTTGCTTTCGCTTCGTTCACTTTATTCATTTTGACTTCTAAATTCTGCGGTTTTAAATTTATATTTAATTATTGATTTTTGAATTGTTTAATGATAGGAAATGACCTTGTTCAAATGTTCATTTAGAATTGAACTTGTGTTTCATGCACTAATTAAATAACTTAAATCATCTGTCCCCTTTTGTAGTGTCATCTTAGAGTTGATTCACTGCTGTGCAGAACAAAGAGAAAGACACTGTAATGCCCAGTGGGGTTGCAAGGGAGACGCAAGAGGGAGGAGATATGGGGATATATGTATACATATAGCTGATTCACTTTGTTATACAGCAGAAACTAACACACCATTGTAAAGCAATTATACTCCAATAAAGATGTTAAAAAAAAAGTTAAAGCCAAAGAAATGTTTGTGCAAATTAAGAGGATAAAAGATCCTTATAAAGGATCTATAAAAAGGATCTATAAAAGGCAGTAACTAAATTTTCAGATCAGTAGGGGACCCAGTGGTGGTCTTGGAGGAGGGCTTGTACAATGTGATTGCAATATCCAAAGTGCTACCAACTGCCTACGAGATAAATTTGGATAATTTTTCTCATGGTCTCTCTGGGCTAAACCACATCACTGCAGTATGCACTGACTTTTCTTTCCATTTACCTAATTAGGGTGTGTCATGGTTTAATATATGCTTGACTGCAAACCTGTGTCTGTCTCATAAGCCAGAACACAACAGAGAAGACATGCTCTGTGGCAATGCCCAAAGGAGCAGAAATGGCTATGAAAACGCTTACAGTGTAGAAGCCCATAAAATGACCACTGGAGGCCTAGGCAAAGTGGGAGGTTTTTAGCATTTCCCCAAGCATTCAACATATGTTTCTAGCTATTGCAGCTGTGTGAAACACTTAGCAACTACCAGCCTCCTATTTTTATTTATTTATTTTCATGTTAGAAGGATAAAAGCACTAGAGGTATAATTTAAGATTGTTGGCTTCCTGAGACACTAAATGAAGAGTATGATCCTCTGATAAATTTGACCTATTATTAAATACTAACTCCAAAGAAAATAGTTTCTAGAAAAATAATGATTTTTAAAAATACTAACTGGACTTGACTGTCTCTTTAAACTTTCAAACAGTTTTATTAAAATTGGGCTTTAATATAGCAAGAAAAGATTTACAGAAGTTCTAGGAGGAAAAGTAAAAGTCAGCCTCCATTTCTAGTACTACTTCCCAGAAGCGAACATTTATATTAAACTTTTCTGCCTTTCTCTCACTTTTCCCTTAGAGTTATTATTATAACTTTAATTTATATCCTTAAATTTCTATCACCTGACACCTATTTATTCATCTATTATTGAATAAGTATTTTATTATGGAAAATTTCAAACATAAACACAAGTAGGACAGAGTTAATTTTAGATGTGGCTGTATTATTAGGAGGAAGGTGACAAGATTTTGGTGAGATGTCATGCTGCAGCCCCTTGAGAGAGCCTCCTACCTTTGATTTGAGAGCTATGGCTCCTCTGAGGGTCCTTTCTTCTCCCCTAAAAGCCGAGGGCCATAGGCCTTGAAACAGGCTGGGTCCCTCACATTGTCAGCAGTGCTTTCTTCAGGCAGAGGATAGGTTAGAAACCAATATGTTGCTTCAGATGGTTATCTCAAGTCATGGGCACCATCGATCACCTCTCAACTAGGACCCTTCAGAGGGCATTTCAGCAATCTTAAGGGAGAATGCTAGGTCCCTTGAATGTTTCAACCCAAACAAAACACAAAATAAAAATATCATCTCCCCTTTCCAAGGGAATTAGAAAGTTGGAGGTCAGGATGACTAAGTAGTGCTCTTGAGATAAAATGAATTTGAGTGCAAAACTTCTTACCCATTATTGTCGTTGTTGTTTTATTGCTGTGATTATTGTTTTGGGATGGTTCCTAAGTCTCCATTTGTCCTGGCAGGAATTTGCAGGAGAAGGCCTTCGAACCTTGGCCATCGCATACAGAGATCTGGATGACATGTACTTCAAAGAGTGGCACAAGATGCTTGAAGATGCAAACGCTGCCATAGATGAGAGAGATGAACGGATAGCAGGGCTGTATGAAGAAATCGAAAGGGATTTGATGGTATGAGTTTAGAAGCATGATGGTTTGTGTTTACAGAAGGGATAATATGTGTTTAGAGATCTAGCATGGGAATAATCCATTGGCTAAATCATCTTGCACACAGCAGATGTTACTCTTTCAAACAATGAATCATGCTTTATATGTTGACTTTGAGCTTGCCATATGTGGCCAGAGGATTATTTCTATTAACAGTAGCTTATGCAATTGGAAGTCCCCCAAGAGTAGAAGGTAGTAGACTCCCTATTCTTTGTCAGCCTCTGGTATGTCATGTTTTGTTTGATGTTGTGTGTGTGTGTGTGTGTGTGTGTGTGTGTGTGTGTTTTCCTCCATGCTTTATAACCCACCTTTTTAGAGCAGGGAAACTTGCCATGAAGAGTGGCGCTCTAGCTGTAAACCATCCTAGACCCATGAGATTCTGATGATATCTGTACTGTCCAGAGTGTGATATATTCTAGAAACAACTCTTCCCTGAGGCCCTAGTGGCCAGGATGCTTAGCTATTGTGAGGCACTAGGGAGCACACCTTGCTCATCTTTGGATGAAATGTTGCACAAGAACCTTCACTTTTTAGTTTATGGCATCTGATGGTTTGTTAATTTAAGAGAATGGCTCTACTTTTTCTGTGATCCTGACTCTGAGATGAGGGCTCTTCTTTGTACCCTTCCATATTAATATAACTGGGGGATTCTGAAGTCCTTAGAAGTCCATATTATCATATTATCCTAATATGTTATCTGAGCATATCAGATCCCTCATGTAAATTCTAACTCCCAGGATCTCTGCATTAATTGGAATGCCCATCAGTTGCCTTGATTAGGGAACCTCCTTCTAGGGTCCTTCCCAGCCCACCTCTGTACATAATAGGGTGCTTGTTATATCAGTGCATCATACTCTCCATCTTCATGTCCCTTGACCTCTGAACTCTGTGATTGAAAGCTGTGGATGTTATGGGTATTTTTTGCATGCATTAACGTGAGGTATTCTTTTTTAATGAAGCTACTAGGCGCAACTGCTGTAGAAGATAAGTTACAAGAGGGTGTTATTGAAACGGTTACAAGCTTATCACTAGCCAATATTAAGATCTGGGTCCTAACAGGAGACAAACAAGGTAATCTGAAAATAGATGATGATGTTTTGACAAGGGGGCAATAATTTCTGTGGTAAAATTTTAATTAACCAGAAAGCTTAATTAAGGAGACATTTCCCCAGTCCTCCGCATAGGAAAGAGTTGAAATACAAAAAGGAAAGCTCATATATTGCAAGAATTTACTCTCAAACTAACAAAATATCTTCTATAGTATACCCTGGGGCCAGTTGAGTTTCAGCTCAATTGCCTCTTAAAAATAATAGTTATACCCATAGGCAACAATGGTATTAAAAATGTTGAACTATTGGTTTGTATGTGCACTGCTCCTGGTTAGGAGAGGGAGTGGCACAGCTCTGAAGCAGGACATTGGAGACCTCAGCATTACTTCTTTAGTTTCTTCAATGGTAGGAAGGTTTCGGAATCTTAGAGGAGGGGTAGGCTTTGGAGAGGCTCAAGGAAGCAGCTGTTTATCAGCTGGTATGGAAATATTTTGGTATTTTAACAACTACCACAGCTGTACCAGTGCAACCTGGCTGAATTTCAGGACTGCCCATGCAGTTGTACAAGGAGAGCTGACCCACTTTCAGGCATGACAATATGCCAAGTCATCAGAGAAAGAGTCATTACGTTCAGAATACTGTGTTTCCTAAGAAAGAAAAGGGGATCAATACATTTTGGATCTATTGCTAGCAGTGGTTAAAACAAAAATGATTTTCTGCTTGGCCATCAGTGTACCAGAAATATTCAGTTAACTGGCACACACGTTTTTAAGATTCTATCTAACTTTTTTAGAACATTGGAGTATTTGCAGATATGATAAATCAGTTGTCTATATGTTTACTCAAATCACTGATTACAAAAAATAAACCATAGAGAGTCGAGCTCTGTGTTGTGTTATTAGACTTCCTAGAGTTTGATGTTGATCAGTGGGTACAGCTGTTCAATTAGTTATGAATATCCACAAGTTTACTGTTTAGCTTTCATTTCTGTGGTTTCTACAAAGGACATGGTGAGGTTTTATCAACTGTCTTCCTTGACTTAGGACAAACCTAATGATTCTATAGAATTCGCTGAAGTCTAACGACTCAGTAAAATTAGAATCAGATGATTATATTGCAGATGAAAGGGGGTACTTAACTATCCTAGGCTCCATTTCTACAAAATTAGAGGAAGGACTGGTCAATATCATGTAATACTCCAGTTATCTAGTAGCAGCAGTCCTTGTTTTCTTTGAGGTGATAGCCAAATTCCAAATTTCTATTCACTTAATGGAAATATGGCAATGTTGCATGTGGAAGAACTAAAAAATTTTGTAAGATCATTTTTTCTGTTCAACTGAACATTTTGTGAGATTTTTTTTTCAATTTGTCTATTATATCAGATTGTATTTCAGCTCTCTAAAGGCAGTATTTGAGACTTCTGGTAAAATTTTTTAAATGGATACATTTTACTAATCACAAGATCTTGGGGTACTATTTTCATGAATACTCATTTTGGGAATCAAAAAGATTTTTTAAAAAAACTAGATGAGAATGCTGAGGATTCACAGATGTTGCTATTTCTCCATGGATTTAACAAATCTTTGAATTTCTCCCTGGGCTTCTTGTATTTCGTCACCGATCATGCTCCCTTTGAAGTTAAGGAGGCCTGTAGGCTATAAGGAAATAGAGCAAGGGCCTCAAAACTTTTATGAAAAGGTACTTATGTTATTAAGTAATGTTCTAACTGAAGTCTGCTTTATTATGTATCAGAAACTGCCATCAATATTGGCTATGCCTGCAACATGCTAACTGATGACATGAATGATGTGTTCATCATAGCAGGGAACACAGCCGTGGAGGTCAGAGAAGAACTCAGGTAAGTGCGAAAGGAAGAGAGGGAGAGGGAGGGGAAAGGAAAATCTGATAGTTGAGAAAGAGGAAAATCCCCTTTGAAGAAGAACATTTCAAAAGTCTGCCTAATTATTTCCCCAGAACTTCAAAAAGTTCTGTCTTATAACAATTTTTGCTTGCTGGTGCTCGTTGGAGCTTCTCTAAACTCAGCCCACTTTGGGTCTGGCCAAATGGCTTAGAGGCCAACTGCTTTGCCGCTTTTGCTACAGTCTCAAGGGGCTAACACAGCCACCTCAGCAGAGCAGTGGGGCATGATGGGCTTCCTTCACGTGCCTCCGTCGTTTAACTTTTGTTCCTGAACTTTGAAAAGAAAGGAAGCCTTAACTGTCAGCACCCCACTTGATACTTACAGATGAAATCTCCCAACTTTTTTACATTGCCTTACTCACTGTAGAAAACGGCTATATCATGCTGGTTAGAAGCTATGACTGGGGACTGCATATGTATTTGCCAGATCAAAGTTGGGAAATCTCATGACATACTTGACATACTGACATAATTTTATTATTATTATTTCTATAAGTTTAACAAGAGAGTCCATACGGTCTATTGGGAAAATATTAACAATTTATTTAATAATTAATAGTAATTAAATATTTTACCTCAAGAAAATCTTTTTCTTTAAATGACTTTTTGTTTCGGGGGGAATTTAACTCTTGCTGAAGGAGGATAGATGTAAACAGATCAAGATTCTAGCGAGCCTATTTCTAAATGCTTTGAGATAGTGCCTGGGACCCTATGGTAAGCAGTAGACATGTATTGTCTTGTTTCATTCTCAAAGCAACCCAGTGGAAAGCGTTATCATTATCCTTGTTTTACAGATTAGGAAGTTGAGACACACATAGGGTAAATAATGTGCCCAAAGTTTCACAGCCAGTCAGTGGTTCAGCTGGGGTTGAATCTAGGCAGCCCCAGAGCCTGTGCACCCACTCACTTGTCATGTATCTCTCTAAACACACCTTGGGTGTATTCTTACTCTCTTTAAATAGCTAATATAAAAAATGCAGTCGTTGAGGCATATGGCTGCTTCCCTTGAGGTAAGACACCAGGTTAGCAACTAGAGCAGAATGGATTTCAGAGAGAGACAGCAGGTGTAAGAGGAAGAGTACAGACTCTGTGTTAACTGGAGCCAAGTTGGAATCTTGTCTTCGTGCTCCTGGCTGGCTAAGTGACTTTTGAGATGCTATTCAACCTCTCTTTGTTTGGTTTCCTCATTTGTAAAATGGGAAAACATACAAACACCTACCTTATAAATTATTTTATTTGGGGGATTAATATAAGACCATAAAGCTTTACGGCCATTCAGTGAGCATCCTTCTTGCCTTCCCTCCTCTCTTTCCACTTCCTCCCTTCCTCTTGCCCTCTTTCTTCAGCCATTGTTCTCAATCTTTCCACCAAAAAGGACTAATTTTTAAAAATATTTCCCCAATAGACCCTATGGAGTCTATTATTAAAATTATATAAATAATAATAATAAAATTATATCAGTCATAGTTAATTAGATTTCCTAATTTTTATTTGGCAAAGACACACATAATCTTCAGTCAAGCTTCTAACCAGTGTGATATAGCAGTTTTTTACACCAGGTTGATGTAAGATAGCTGAAAGGAAAATAAAACTTTAAACACTTAGGGAGTCTCTACGTTCTTATCATAGAAAATTCTACACTTTTCATTAACCTTCTTAAGATACTGAAAACAACATGCTGACTTTCATTACAAATTTTATGGATCCTCTTCCTCTGTTGACTACATCGAATAGCAATATTGCAGGTTGATGGAACAGCACACACAAAGGCATACAGTCGTGAAAGATATGTTATATTCCAGAAGCAACCTGGAGTGTACTACAGAGTTATGGGTGGGGATAATTTTTCAGAGATGAAATGGTGATAGATTGAATGATAAGCCAAAGTGAATATACTTTATCCTGAAGGTACTGGATGGATGGAGAGGACTTCTAAGCAGAAAAGAGACAAATCCAATTTTGCACTTTAGAAATAACACTCTAGTGGCAGGATAGATGGAGTATGTTTGATAGAAAAATGAATGGGATGGGCAGATGGATCAGGAAGCTGTTGGAATACTCAAGTTTAGGGATGATGAGGGTTGAACTAAGGCAGTGAGGCGGTAAGAATGGGCAAGGAAAAAATGGAATGAAATTGACAGCTGTTTCAGAGGTAGAATGGATAGGACTTGGAATTTGACTTGATGTGAAGAGACGTAGAAGGAGGCTCTGTCATTTCTAGCTTGTCTGACTTCACAGCCTGGAATACACTGAGCTGTGCAAGAACAGAAACTCATTAAATTTTCTAAAACTGAACTTGAACCCCTTTTCTGCCTGATGACAGAACAATTAAGTTAGGCACTTTTGGTAAGTTTAGTTCATGTCTAGGATGTGCAATTGCCTTACCTGTCACTGATCCTCAGCGTCTATCCTGTGGCATCTGGCACTTCCCATTTCTGTGTCCCTGTCTGGTCTCTGGTCTCTGGGTTGCTGGCTATCCCTCTTGGCTGACTTCCGCATCCTCCTGGGGAAACATGGAAGTTTAGGAGCTCTTCCTTACCTCTCTGTGTCTGAGACGTGCTCTCACATGGTTACCTCTCTTCCTGAAATCCCTTTCTTCTACTACCCTCCATGTCACCATGCTTCAGTGGCAACATGTCCATACTCAGATTCCCAAAAACTTATCTGAGAATTCCATTATCCACTCCCAGTCCAGGGTGTGGGTCAGCACCCAGGCTTCTTTTAGTGATTCACAAGCATCTAACCTCCTCTTCAAAGTCCCTCTCCTCTAGGCTGGATGGGAAATGGAGAAAAGGAGTCATTTTTTTCTAGTCTGTTGCTTAGGGCAACATTTTATGCCCTGATTCCTTTAAGGATTAGTTTTTTGACACTTGAAGAAACTTTTCTCTTCCCTCTCAAAAAGCCCAATTAGTGGAATTCCAGATTGCTGGAATTCAGGATGACAATGCTGCTATGAGTTCAGGAGTCCATTTTGGTACTCAGAAAACAAAATCTTGACTCTTTTGTTTTCTCTGTATTTAGCTCTTTCAGATCCCCCGAGGCAAGGTATGTTTCTGAGTAAACAGAGAGGGCCACCTGTGGTGGCCGTGGTAATTTCAAGGGGTGGGGAACCGAAGTTAATTCCTCAAGATTTTATCCAGCCACATGTGGTTGACTAAGTAGGTGACATAACTGTCATTACGTGGAAGGAATGTGGAGAAATATGAATTCCTATATACTATTGTTGGGAGTGTAAGTTGGTAGAAACTTTCTAGAGGGTGAACTAGCAATATATTTCAAAATTATATATGTGCACAGTTTTGACCCAATGATTCTTACTTCTAGGAATTGTCCTTAAGAAAAATAAATGGACAGATGTATGTGTGTGTGTACGTGTGTGTGTTTGTATACATACATACATATTGTGGCATCAATTATGATAATAGAAAATTAGAAATTGCTCAAATACCCAGCCACAGGGATTTTAAGTACTATGATATATACATGGAGTGAGATACTATGTAGTCTTAAAAGTGATTATGTGGTTTTTGACATTGGAAGATGTCCACAATATATTTAAGTGAAAAATGAGTTTATGAAATTTCATGCATAACATGATCCATTTTTTCAAAAAAGTATATAGGTATGTATGTATGTATACATATAAAACACTATACATCTATATCCATATCTATCTACCTACCTCCACATCAAGTTCTCGAGAACATATACATAGAGTTGTTCTCTCTTGGTGATACAATTATGGATCATGTTTGCTTTCTTCTTTATGGCTCTTTGTGTTATCTGAAGTTGTAATAGTGTCCATACAATACTTTTACAATTAGGAAAAAAGCCTAAAGATTATCTCCATTTTTTTTAGTGAGAAGAAAAAAATATTCAGAGGGAAAAAAATAAAGATTTTCCATCTAGACTAATTATTTCAGGACTCTTGAGGCCACCTTGTTTAACTTGCTGGCAAATAATGTTTATTTCAACTCAGATTTGGAGATTACCCCATTCTGAGACTCTATGACAGAGAGGCAATGAATGATAGAAAATTCTGTATGAGAAGAATCAATACATTTATAGTATGCATTTGCTTAATGTTAGGGGGAAAAAAAGAGCATCCAAGAAAAGTTATTACTGGAGGTGTTGCTCTCTATAATCCTAATCTTGGCTACTTATATCTAAAGCCATGGTTTTGGGGATGAAATATTGAAATCATAAATTTACACCACTCAGTTTTCTTGTGTTACACCTTTGAGTTCAGTGGGTTTGAGTTTTGCTTTTCCATGCAAAAACATTAAAAAGAAGTATCAGAAGAATAGGATCTAAGTGATAGTAACTATTGGGAGGAAATGACCTAAATGCTCATATTTAAACCTGTCAAATATGTTTCAATTATTTCATAAACATTGATATGTAATCTTCATGCATATCATGCATGCATACAGCTTGTTTCAAATTTAATGTCATGAAAATGTTTTAGACACATTGAGTCCTGGGTTAACTTTGCTTCCATAACTGCTTTAGTATTCAGGGCATGCCCAGAAATCTACAATTAAACCCTGTTATGCTTTCTCCAAAGATTACTGCATTGATTACATTTCTTCAGTACATATGTCTTCTGCCCAAAGAAAAGCAGACTGAGGATGTAATTTCGCTTGGGCTGACAAGCAAACCCATTACATGTTTCATTTTTGTTGCATTGATCACATGTTTTATTGTTAGGAAAATTAATTAAACCATGAAGTGATTCTACTGCTTCTGAGTAGTATCCTAGTGATATACCTAGGAACTGACATTTCCTCTTTAATCAACAAAATACATATTGCATTTTTTGCACACCTACTTGATGGAAAGTTATTGTTTGAATGAGCAGGGTTCATAAATACAAATGGCTCCAGGGCCAGGCAGGTAATATTAGTTGTGTGATCTGGGCTGTACAAGGCATTATGGAGTGTTTGGGGCTTTGGTGAAGGCGAGCAACATGTTGTCCGTAAATTCATACGGATTCTTTTTAAACATTATGCAGGCCAAACAAAATGCACCTTCTTCCTAATTCCCGATTTCCCTGGCAAAATGTTTTAGTAAGTTTAGTTTCTATCATAAATTGTAAAATTTTAGAGTACTCAGTAATATTGGAGACCTTCCAGTTCAGCCTGGTACAGCTGCCTGAGTTTTCATAATGGTATCAACCGGTGTGATTCACTGGTATCATTCCCCTAGATTCTAATAAAGATACTGCTTCAGGGGTTGAGTATCCTATAGGTCACACAGTTAATAAGGGATGAAACTCGGGCTTGACATCAAAATTTCATGTACTTTCTCTCTTTCTCTACTGTTGGCAGGGTACTCTTTTACCCTAACTGGTGCTCTAGCACTATGCCTTTTTCCCAACCTAGAGGCAGCCTGTGACTAACTATGTGTAAACCTTTTGGTGCAGTAGACAGAGCACTAGGAATCTGAAGACCTGGGTTCTCGCCTGGGTCTGTAACTGACTAATCAAGTGGCTAGAGGACAGATAGCTCAACTGCGGGCATATGAGATATCAGAGGCAGACCTCGGGCCTGAAGCCAGATCTCCGGGTTTCCAGCCCAATGCTCATATCAAAGTCAAAATTGTATTCGTCTAAACATGACGTCATGGTTTCAGTCTATTTTCTAACAGGTCGTTTTAAGGTTTGAATATAGAGCGCCTTAAGACTGACAAAATGACCCTTTCTCCTACCATCTCTTTTCTTTATAGATTGCATGTAAGCCAACGTGGGCCTAACTGTGCTTTGCTCTGTTTGTGGTGGCATGGGGCTGTGAATGCCAAGGTTGCCTCAACCGATAATACCTTTCTGTGTGCCAACATTGTAACAGCCTGCCCTTCATTGCAGAGCTTGGAAAAATCAGGCACTCTTCTGTTTTAGCATTTGTGACTTGTATTCTGTAGTAAAGCGCTGTGTATCATGCCTGCAAAAATGTATAATTCATATTCCACGAAGGGAGTTATGTGTCGCTTTTTCCCTCCTAATAAATTGTTTGGTGAGGACCAGCTGGTGTTTGAAGAGCTAAGTTCCAGGAAGAAAAAGAAATGACAGCTATAGAGCATGGGCAAAGGGCTGGCCTGTATGGAGGGAGTGCGGTGGGAATTTAAGCAGAGCCGGAAACACTGTCCCTTTTCTGCCCGGAAAAGGGTTCATGTGAGATGTTAGGAAGACAGTTTAGGGGAAAAAAATCCTAAGTAAATAGAATTTCAGCCAATACTTTCATGAACTTCACCCTTCTTTGGAATGTTTTCATTCTCTGGGGGAAAACAGAGTTTGAGTCATTTATACAGCAAGTGAGAACTTTACTGAAAAGGAAACTTCAGGAGATGTTTGCCCTTTGGTGCTTTCTGAGGACCTAATTTATGAGCTCTGCAACACTGTCAGAGAAATGTTCATTTTGGAGGAACTTGTCTCTCTTGCTTTCTTCATTAAATGGACTGTAAATTTTCATGAGTGTGAGGAGGATTCCCTGACATGATTATCTGATGCAAAAGCCCTGTATCTCCCACTTAAAACAATGATTTTTCATGTCTGTTCTCCCTCCCGCCCCCCTCCTTAACTCCCTAAACTTCACACATAGCACTCTGACTTTATAAATCTTTTTCTTTGATTCTGCAAACTGATTGCTAAAACGTATAATATCATCCCTGGAGCCAAGGGCGTGTAACCTTTGGGTTCTCTGGGTTCCTTAAATGCAGGATGTGATTTTGGTCCTGGACAGCAGAAGGAGATGTTGAGTCAGAAGATGTGTTTTTCTTTTTTTTAAAAACTTAACTTGTAAACAAATTAGTGTTACATTTTCAAGTAATTAGAAAGCTGAGGGCTAAAATGACTGTTTTTGTAATGTGAACATTCTCTTCTTTCAGAGGAGCCACAGCAAAAAACCATTTAAATAAATGCTCTTTACATAAGATGAGTCTTTGGGGAACCATTTCATTTTGCTGTAAGACAAAACATCCATTTTCTGGCCTGTCTCTCACTCCCCATTCTCTCCTGGGCACTTGTTTCGTATATGCTAGTTGTGGCCTAAAGTGTTGGTGGCTGGCTTTGGCGCTCAACTTCCGGAGCGCCGACTGTGTAGTTCCCTGGTTGTGATTGAAAGTTCTAGCAGTCATGTCAGCTTGCCCTATGTTACTTCAGAGCCTGTCATCCAAGGGGTTCGGAGAGGAAATTTTCCTTCCTTTAAAGGCATTGTCTTTCCATTTTGAAGAGAAGAATAAAATGCCACTTCTAACGGTGTTAAGTCACCGTACAATCTTCCTCTTAAGCAGCAAAGATGGTTGAGTTGTGGGCAGGGTTATTCTAGTGCTGATTAGATCTAGGACACTGGAGAGAGTTTCCATTTGGAACTACCCTCTACACTTTGGTGTCTGTAGTGTCTTTCCCAGAAGATTTATTCTATTGTTTCAGCTGATGAGTACAATTTCACTTAAAATATTCCATTATGTTATAATGACTATGCCAATTCAGTAAATGCCTTTATTTGTTTTTATCGTCAAATTTCTAAAAGATGTGCTTCTCAGAAGACTGCCGTTTTAAGTTGGATCATGTTACATTGTTCTACAAGTTGATTAATTTATTTTATATACAGAATTCCGTGGAATTCCTAGAAGATTTCATCAATTGTCTTTAGTCTTTCCCTTTCCACTGTTTAACAACATCAGGTGCCAGATCAGTGGTTCTTAAGTCCATGAAGCTCAGGTAACCTTATGTATCAAATTTATCAAGAGCCCATAGTTCAGGCAGAGCTCAAGATGATGATTTAGCTTTTAGGTAATTTAAAACGTTCGAGATGATTCTGTTTTCCTTATGTTTACCCTCCTACTTCCTGGAATTTGCAAATTTGCTATGGTGTCCCCATCGCAAAGAATTATCCAGCTAGCTTACTGAAACTGTATCTCACGCAGCAGTCTGTCTGAATAGTGATGAAATGAATTTACCTCTAGGCCAGTCTCTCCTTAGAGTTAATAGGTATGCTCTGTATACTTTGTTATGATTTGCCTTCCTCCCCTCTCCTTTAAGGAAAGCAAAGGAAAATTTGTTTGGACAAAACAGAAGTTTTTCCAATGGCCATGTAGTTTTTGAAAAAAAGCAGCCGCTGGAGTTGGACTCAGTTGTAGAAGAAACCGTAACAGGGGATTATGCCTTAATCATAAATGGCCACAGTTTGGTGAGTTTGCTTAAGGCTTTTTTGTTTCTTTTTCTCCACTCCAATAATCATTTCTTTTGTGCTGTCATAATGAAATCTTTTTTTGTGTATTCAAAACAAATGACACTACTAGAAATAGGGCATATGCACTGATTTCCTATTTGCAAAGGAAAGGGAAACTTCTAATATATATTTCATACATTATTGCTTGAACCACCACAGTGAAGGGGAGGATCTGAAGAGATACTGAATTCAGAGGATATCAATCTTGTCTAAATGACTACAGACCGTTTAGCAGTACTGTTTAAGTGCTTTTCTGAGGGAGAGTGTCACAGCTCCCTGTTGTTTAATTAAAATAATGCAACTGGACAGATGTATTGCAATTATTGCTCTTGCTAATGTTTGTGATTTGCAGAGCACAACCTGACCTTCATATAATTACCACACCAAATTATTGCCATTAAGATACCTCTAGTGGTCTTTCTAAATAGCAGCATTTTAGAGCGATGCCAAACAATTTGCTTTGATTAGGAAATCTGGTTCTTGTCGTAATAGAATAAACTTGCATTGTACTTTTAATGTAGTTCAGGTTCCAAATCTTGAACAAATATCAAAAGTTCTTCTGAGTTTCTAACTTAGAAAACAAAAGCTCTGATTGTACTCCAGTGAAATTATCATTTATATGCACAAAAAGCTAATCTCACATCTTTCCCTGGCTTTGATGATCATTTTTCACTTTTGGGAGTTTGGAAAATAAACGTATCTTCTTGTAGACAGTTTCTTAGAGGACAAAAGAAGTTGGAAATGAGTATATTGTATTTCCCCCCTTGTGATCAGCTGTCTGTTAGCTCTTAGTGCTTAGAGCGTTATCCAGCTGGATTCCAGACGTAATGATGTGTTGCCTTCTACACCATGGAAAGTTACAGAGCTCAGTTGCAGGCCAAGCTTAGTTGAAAGTTTGTCCAGATGACACGAACTTCTCCTTTGCACAAATGAGCAGCAACTGAAAATTCTAAGCCTGTCAGCTGGGCTTAGAGCTGGTGGTCTTCCAGCTGAATTGCCCAGGGACCAACCACAATAGGGAAAGGGTCCCTAATGACTTGTGCTTTGACTTTCCCTCAGGCTTAAAGAGGCCTTTGTGTGGGCAGTTAGAGTACTAAGGTGATAACACACATGATTCTCTCTCTGTCTCTAAATCTGTTGAAAGAAAGAGCTAAGATAGACACTCTTCAAGAACCCCCTCAGCTTCAAAGCCTGAAGCTTATGAAACCATGAAATGTCATTTTTAATTTAAGGAGAATTGACTGTGTTTCTGCTAGTATGGTCAGAAGTTTTTTTAAAAAAATCATGATTCCAATTTGCTCAAATCTTGATGCTTTGCGGAATGTAATTGGATCTTTCTTTCTCACAGTCTGTGTCTAGGTTTTTCACTTGTTGATAATAAAGAAAAAAGAAAAGAGAGAGATGGGAACCATTCTGAGCAAGACAGCAAGTTACACGCTTTCTCTTTCAGAGAGGATAATTATATTTGAGAAAGCTAACTCACAATTTCCCCTAAGAATTGTAGGCTTTGACACGAGAATTTTCTACATTAAAGTCATGTTTTTATACTCATTCACCCATCCTTCCATTCATCCCATTAACATTCATTAAGCATGTCCAGGTCACCGTGCTAGAGGCTGAGGATAAGGATGTGAAGAGAGCACAGTCCTTGTTTTAGGGATTGTCATCTGGTGAGAGCTAATCTCACAGTGGTATGACAAATACTACAAGGAGGAATGGACACAGTGCTTTTTTTGTGGTACGCGGGCCTCTCACTGTTGTGGCCTCTCCCGTTGCGGAGCACAGGCTCCAGACGTGCAGGCTCAGCGGCCATGGCTCATGGATCCAGCCGCTCCGTGGCATGTGGGATCTTCCCGGACTGGGGCACGAACCCATGTCCCCTGCATCGGCAGGCGGACTCTCAACCACTGTGCCACCAGGGAAGCCCGGACACAGTGCTTTGAGAGCATAGAGGCAAAACAGCACATTTAGTTCCTCATGGGAAAATCAGGGAAGACTTCCTGGAGGAAGTGATGTTTTCAGGTAGCAGAGACAGCAAGTGCAAAGGCACAGAGGCAAGAAAGAACCTGCCAAATTATGGAAACAAGCAACTTGGCCTGACAGGAGTAAAGGGTAAACCTGAAGGTGGTGGTAGAAGACAGACTCAAAAGGAATATAGGGGCCAGAGTGTGAATGGGCTGTGAACATCTTGCTAAAGATTCATTCAAAGATAATGATGACTCAAAGTTTAGGTGGATTCCTGTTTTCTCTTAATGTGTTTATTAAATAATGTAGAGATGTTTTCTAGAAAAAAATTGTACTTAATTACAAAGGATTATGTTCTCTTTTTCAGTCCTTCTTTGGTATGTCTAAAGGCTCTGATGTATTTGGAGAAGTGCAAGGGTGTAAATGGTTGGGGAACCCTGTCTGAGACACAGGTTGCATGCCACCCTTTGCACAGGCCTCTCTTGACTTCAGTCGCTATGTTCTTCAAGGGCTAATCTCCAGGTCATCTGCTTCTCATTTGCTCTCACATTAACAACCACAACAACAAACACTAAATATATAAAACAACAATGCAAAGGAAACAAAAATGTCATCATGTAGAACAGACAAATCATCATTTTGTAGTTCATTCTAAACTTGGTGAGGTGATGGATTGGTTCTGGCCTTTGCTTTTCCTTATTTTAGTGGATTCCGGACCTTTTCCGGCATTCAACTGTATCTCTCCAACGCAGCACGATAATGCATCAAGGAAGAAACACAGGGCACTGCGTCTTTTACTTTTATGGTAAAATTCCTTGGCACTAAGTAGGAGTTCAATACTCTTTTCTTTTGTTGTTTGTGTGGCCCTGAGTCAACAGTGACTTGTTGAAGTGAATTAAACTGTTTAGAAATCAGCTGAGAAACAAGAAATCTGCTTCCCAAATGACATCTCTCATTTATTATTTCTCGTTCTATTGTGGATTAAAAAAAAAAAATAACGTAGGCCCATGCTCTAGAAAGTGATGTCAAGAACGATCTTCTAGAACTTGCCTGCATGTGTAAGACTGTGGTTTGCTGCCGAGTCACCCCTCTCCAGAAAGCTCAAGTAGTAGAGCTGGTGAAGAAGCACAGAAATGCTGTCACTTTGGCCATAGGCGATGGAGCCAATGACGTCAGCATGATCAAAAGTAAGGGGACATTTGCTCAATGGGGCGTGCTGCAGACCTGGAGCTCCCAGGTCCAGCACTTGGCAATATATAATGGAGATTGCATTGCAATTTAATTTTCCCAGTGTTTCTGAAATGAATACTTTTATGGCTCAATTCATCCACCATTATTAGCATTCATTAAAAAAAACCTTTAATTAAATCATTTATGTATTGGTCACTGTTTGGAGAAATAAGTAGCTATGGTGTAGAGGAATGAACCTTATATACACAGTCCCAACACTAAGGTTTAGTCCCAGCTTTGCCACTTACAAATTGTAAAACTTTGTTCAAGTTACTGAACTTTCTGAGTCAATTTTCTCTTTTGAAAAACTAGGATAAATACCTATCATGAGTGTTTCATGAGATAATGTATGGGAAAATTATAAATGCTGTGGGTTTCTGTGAATAAATAATAACATACAAGAAGAGTGATAGGGGAATTCCCTGGCGGTCCAGTGGTTAGGACTTGGCGCTTCCACTGCTGGGGGCCCGGGTTTGATCCCTGATCGGGGAATTAAGATCCTGCAAGCCAAGTGGTGTGGCCAAAAATAAAAAAAATAAATTAAAAAAAGAGGAGTGATAGGTTCCCCAAAGAGGTTGTGTCTTTGTTTGGGGAGTGAAACTGTCCCTCTTCTCCTTTGTAGGTGCTCACATTGGTGTCGGCATCAGCGGCCAGGAAGGACTGCAGGCAGTCCTAGCCAGCGACTACGCATTTGCACAGTTTAGATACCTCCAAAGGCTTCTCCTTGTTCATGGAAGGTGGTCCTATTTCCGAATGTGCAAATTCCTATGCTATTTCTTCTATAAGAATTTTGCATTCACACTTGTGCATTTCTGGTTTGGTTTCTTCTGTGGTTTCTCAGCCCAGGTTGGTAAAAAAGTTTCTTTCTTTTATATGATCCCCTGGATTGTAGATGACTGTTCTTCATGGCTATTTACTAATCAATAGAGATCATTTTTATATATTTAATATAAATGACAGTGTGACAAATTATGTAATGGATAGTTGACTTGAGCTTTGAACCTAAGAAGAATATATATTTAGCTAGAGTTTTATTTTTTGCTTATTTACATAGTAACTAATGACGACTCCTTCCTGTGCATTTTAAAGTTTTTATTGAAATTTTGGGTATGGTGACAGGTAAGCTTGATGTAGAGTTTTAATTCAGAATCTGAGAAACACTAATAAGAAAAGTTGAGGCATATCTGTTGGAAAGGTGATCACTCACCCAACACACTGAAGGTAAATATTTTAAATCGGGAAGGAATTGCTACCCTGACCTCAAGGCTGTTTGACAGCAATTCATCAGCTAAAAATTGATCCATAGGTTATGTTGGTAGCAAGGAAGAAAAATTAGCAAATTTGTAAATTAGGATTCTATTTTTATATCTACTTTTACACATTTTAAAGGTTACATAACCCCATATCTTGGATATCAGGAAAATTTTGACCCTGCGTATCAACTGTGAAATGTAAGACTTACAGCATTTAAATATATTTATGAATAAAAAATGGCATCAATATTTTAAACAACAGCAACAAAAGAAAAAGGTTGTCCTTGAGAATGAAATGGTAACCATAACTATCATTAGAGATTTCTTCAATTGTTCTTCCTTCCTCTTGTTTTTTTTTTTTTTTAACATCTTTATTGGAGTATAATTGCTTTACAATGGTGTGTTAGTTTCTGCTTTATAACAAAGTAAATCAGTTATACATATACATATGTTCCCATATCTCTGCCCTCTTCCATCTCCCTCCCTCCCACCTTCCCTATCCCACCCCTCTAGGTGGTCAAAAACCACCTAGCTGATCTCCCTGTGCTATGCGGCTGCTTCCCACTAGCTATCTATTTTACGTTGGGTAGTGTATATATGTCCATGCCACTCTCTCACTTTGACTTTGTCACAGCTTACCCTTCCCCCTCCCCATATCCTCAAGATCATTCTCTAGTAGGTCTGTGTCTTTATTCCTGTCTTACCCCTAGGTTCTTCATGACCTTTTTTTTTCCTTAGATTCCATATATATGTGTTACCATACGGTATTTGTTTTTCTCTTTCTGACTTACTTCACTCTGTATGACACACTCTAGGTCCATCCACCTCACTACAAATATCTCAATTTCATTTCTTCTTATGGCTGAGTAATATTCCATTGTATATATTTGGCACATCTTCTTTATCCATTCATCCGATGATGGACACTTAGGTTGCTACCATTTCCTGGCTATTGTAAATAGAGCTGCAATGGACATTTTGGTACATGACTCTTTTTGAATTATGGTTTTCTCAGGGTATATGCCCAGTAGTGGGATTGCTGGGTCTTATGGTAGTTGTATTTGTAGTTTTTAAAGGAACCTCCATACTGTTCTCCATAGTGGTTGTATCAGTTTACATTCCCACCAACAGTGCAAGAGGGTTCCCTTTCCTGTACACCCTCTCCAGCATTTATTGTTTCTAGATTTTTTGATGATGGCCATTGTGACTGGTGTGAGATGATATCTCATCGTAGTTTTTATTTGCATTTCTCTAATGATTAATGATGTTGGGCATTCTTTCATGTGTTTGTTGGCAATCTGTATATCTTCTTTGGAGAAATGTCTATTTAGATCTTCTACCCATTTTTGGATTGGATTGTTTGTTTTTTTGTTATTGAGCTGCATGAGCTGCTTGTAAATCTTGGAGATTAATCCTTTGTCAGTCGCTTCATTTGCAGATATTCTGAGGGTTGTCTTTTGGTCTTGTTTATGGTTTCCTTTGCTGTGCAAAAGCTTTGAAGTTTCATTAGGTCCCATTTGTTTATTTTTGTTTTTATTTTGTTTTCTCTAGGAGGTGGGTCAAAAAGGATCTTGCTGTGATTTATGTCATAGAGTGTTCTGCCTATGTTTTCCTCTAAGAGTTTGATAGTGTCTGGCCTTACATTTAGGTCTTTAATACATTTTGAGTTTATTTTTGTGTGTGGTGTTAGGGAGGGTTCTAATGTCATACTTTTACATGTACCTGTCCAGTTTTCCCAGCACCATTTATTGAAGAGGCTGTCTTTTCTCCACTGTATATTCTTGCCTCCTTTATCAAAGATAAGGTGACCATATGTGCATGGGTTTATCTCTGGGATTTCTATCCTGTTCCATTGATCTGTATTTCCGTTTTTGTGCCAGTACCATACTGTCTTGATTACTGTAGCTTTGTAGTATAGTCTGAAGTCAGGGAGCCTGATTCCTCCAGCTCCATTTCTCGTTCTCAAGATTGCTTTGGCTATTCGGGATCTTTTGTGTTTCATACAAATTGTGAAATTTTTTGTTCTAGTTCTGTGAAAAATACCAGTGGTAGTTTGATAGGGATTGCATTGAATCTGTAGATTGCTTTGGGTAGTAGAGTCATTTTCACAATGTTGATTCTTCCAATCCAGGAACATGGTATATCTCTCCATCTATTTCTATCATTTTTAATTTCTTTCATCGGTGTCTTATAATTTTCTGCATAAAGGTCTTTTGTCTCCTTAGGTAGGTTTATTCCTAGATATTTTATTCTTTTTGTTGCAATGGTAAATGGGAGTGTTTTCTTAATTTCACTTTCAGATTTCTCATCATTAGTGTATAGGAATGCCAGAGATTTCTGTGCATTAATTTTGTATCCTGCTACTTTACCAAATTCATTGATTAGCTCTAGTAGTTTTCTGGTAGCATCTTTAGGATTCTTTTATGTAGAGTATCATGTCATCTGCAAGCAGTGACAGCTTTACTTCTTCTTTTCCAATTTGGATTCCTTTTTTTTTCTTCTCTGATTGCTGTGGCTAGAACTTCCAAAACTATGTTGAATAATTTTGGGGAGAGTGGGCAACCTTGTCTTGTTCCTGATCTTAGTGGAAATGGTTTCAGTTTTTCACCATTGAGGATGTAGTTGCCTGTGGGTTTGTCATATATGGCCTTTATTATGTTGAGGAAGGTTCCCTCTATGCCTACTTTCTGCAGGGATTTTATCATACATGGGTGTTGAAATTTGTCGAAAGCCTTCTCTGCATCTATTGCGATGATCATATGGTTTTTCTCTTTCAATTTGTTAATATGGTGTTTCAGGTTGATTGCTTTGCATATATTGAAGAATCCTTGCATTCCTGGAATAAACCCCACTTGATCATGGTGTATGATCCTTTTAATGTTGGATTCTGTTTGCTAGTGGACTCACACCAGTGCTGTCGGATTCTGTTTGCTAGTATTTGGTTGGGGATTTTTGCATCTATATTCAACAGTGATATTGGTCTGTAATTTTCTTTTTTTGTAGTATCTTTGTCTAGTTTTGGTATCAGGGTGATGGTGGCTTCTTAGAATGAGTTTGGGAGTGTTCCTCCCTCTGCTACATTTTGGAGGAGTTTGAGAAGGATAGGTGTTAGCTCTTCTCTAAATGTTTGATAGAATTCACCTGTGAAGCCATCTGGTCCTGGGCTTTTGTTTGTTGGAAGATATTTAATCACAGTTTCAATTTCAGTGCTTGTGACTGGTCTGTTCATATTTTCTATTTCTTCCTGGTTCAGTCTCTGAAGGTTGCTCTTTTCTAAGAATTTGTCCATTTCTTCTAGGTTGTCCATTTTATTGGCATAGAGTTGCTTGTAGTAATCTCTCATGATCCTTCGTATTTCTGCAGTGTCAGTTGTTACTTCTCCTTTTTCATTTCTAATTCTATTGATTTGAGTCTTCGCCCTTTTTTTTTCTTGAGGAGTCTGGCTAATGATTTATCAATTTTGTTTATCTTCTCAATGAACCAGCTTTTAGTTTTATTGATCTTTGCTATTGTTTCCTTCATTTCTTTTTCATTTATTTTTGATCTGATCTTTATGATTTCTTTCCTTCTGCTAACTTTGGGGTTTTTTTGTTCTTCTTTCTCTAATTGCTTTAGGTGCAAGGTTAGTTGTTTATTTGAGATGTTACCTGTTTCACAAGGTAGGATCGTATTGCTATAAACTACCCTCTTACAACTGCTTTTGCTGCATCCCATTGGTTTTGGGTCGTCGTGTCTCCATTGTCGTTTGTTTCTAGGTATTTTTTGATTTCCTCTTTGATTTCTTCAGTGATCACTTGGTTATTAAATAGTGTATTGTTTAGCCTCCATGTGTTTGTATTTTTTACAGATCTTTTCCTGTAATTGATATCTAGTCTCATAGTATTGTGGTCAGAAAAGATACTTGATACGATTTCAATTTTCTTAAATTTACCGAGGCTTGCTTTGTGACCCAAGATATGATCTATCCTGGAGAATGTTCCATGAGCACTTGAGAAAAATGTGTATTCTGCTGTTTTTGGATGGAATGTCCTATAAATATCAATTAAGTCCATCTTGTTTAATGTATCATTTAAAGCTGTGTTTCCTTATTTATTTTCATTTTGGATGATCTGTCCATTGGTGAAAGTGGGGTGTTAAAGTCCCCTACTATGAGTGTGTTACTGTCGATTTCTCCTTTTATGTCTGTTAGTATTTGCCTTATGTATTGAGGTGCTCCTATGTTGGCTTCATAAACATATACAATTGTTATATCTTCTTCTTGGATCGATCCCTTGATCATTATGTAGTGTCCTTCTTTGTCTCTTGTAATAGTCTTTATTTTAAAGTCTATTTTGTCTGATATGAGAATTACTACTCCATCTTTCTTTTGGTTTCCATTTGCATGTAATATCTTTTTCCATCCCCTCACTTTCAGTCTGTATGTGTCCCTAGGTCTGAAGTGGTACTCTTGTAGACAGCATATATATGGGTCTTGTTTGTGTATCCATTCCGCCAGTCTGTGTCTTTTGGTGGGAGCATTTAATCCATTTACATTTAAGGTAATTATCGATATGTATGTTCCTATTCCCATTTTCTTAATTGTTTTGGGTTTGTTATTGTAGGTCTTTTCCTTCTGTTGTGTTTCTTGCCTAGAGAAGTTCCTTTAGCATTTGTGGTAAAGCTGGTTTGGTGGTGCTGAACATTCTCAACTTTTGCTTGTCTGTAAATGTTTTAATTTCTCCATCAAATCTGAATGAGATCCTTGCTGGGTAGAGTAATGTTGGTTGTAGGTTTTTCTCCTTCATCACTTTAAATATGTCCTGCCACTCCCTTCTCGCTTTCAGAGTTTCTGCTGAAAGATCAGCTGTTAACCTTATTGGGATTCCCTTGTGTGTTATTTGTTGTTTTTCCCTTGCTGCTTTTAATATGTTTTCTTTGTATTTAATTTTTGATAGTTTCATTAATATGTTTCTTGGCGTGTTTCTCCTTGGATTTATCCTGTATGGGACTCTCTGTGCTTCCTGGGCTTGATTAACTATTTCTTTTCCCATATTAGGGAAGTTTTCAACTATAATCTCTTCAAATATTTTCTCAGTCCCTTTCTTTTTCTCTTCTTCTTCTGGGACCCCTATAATTTGAATGTTGGTGCATTTAATGTTGTCCCAGAGGTCTCTGAGATGGTCCTCCGTTCTTTTCATTGTTTTTTCTTTATTCTGCTCTGCAATAGTTATTTCCACTATTTTATCCTCCAGGTCACTTATCCGTTTTTCTGCCTCAGTTATTCTGCTATTGATCCCTTCTAGAGTATTTTTAATTTCATTTATTGTGTTGTTCATCATTGATTGTTTCCTCTTTAGTTCTTCTGGGTCCTTGTTAAATGTTTCCTGCATTTTCTCTTTTCTATTTCCAAGATTTTGGGTCATGTTTACTATCATTATTCTGAATTGTTTTTCAGGTAGACTGCCTATTTCCTCTTCATTTCTTATGTCTGGTGGGTTTTTACCTTGTTCCTCCATCTGCTGTGTGTTTTTCTGTCTTCTCATTTTGCTTATCTTACTGTGTTTGGGGTCTCCTTTTTGAAGCCTGCAGGTTCGTAGTTCCCGTTGTTTTTGGTGTCTGTCCCCAGTGGCTAAGGTTGGTTCAGTGGGTTGTTTAGGCTTCCTGGTGGAGGGGACTAGTGCCTATGTTCTGGTGGATCAGGCTGGATCTTGCCTTTCTGGTGGGCAGGTCCACGTCTGGTGGTGTGTTTTGGGGTGTCTGTGGCCTTATTATGATTTTAGGCAGCCTCTCTGCTAATGGGTGGGGTTGTGTTCCTGTCTTGCTAGTTGTTTGACATAGGGTGTCCAGCACTGTAGCTTACTTGTCGTTGAGTGAAGCTGGGTCTTGGTGTTGAGATGGAGATCACTGGAAGATTTTCATCTTTTGATATTATGTGGAGCTGGGAGGTCTCTTGTGGACTAGTGTCCTGAAGTTGGCTCTCCCACCTCAGAGGCACAGCACTGACTCCTGGGTGGAGCATCCAGAGCCTTTCATCCAAACGGCTCTGAATAAAAGGGAGGAAAAAATAGAAAGAACAAAAGAAAGAGGATAAAATAAAATAAAGTAAGATTAAATAAAATAAAGTTATTAAAATAAAAAATAATTATGAAGAAAAAAATTTTTTTAAGTAAAAAACAAAAAAAAAACGGACAGACAGAACCCTAGGACAAATGGTGAAAGCAGAGCTATACAGACAAAATCTCACACCAAAGCATACACATACACACTCACAAAAAGAGGAAAAGGGGAAAAAATAATCTATCTTGCTCCCAAAGTCCGCCTCCTCAATTTGGGATGATTCGTTGTCTATTTAGGTATTCCAGAGATGCAGGGTACATCAAGTTGATTGTGGAGATTTAATCCGCTGCTCCTGAGGCTGCTGGGAGAAATTTCCCTTTCTTTTCTTTGTTCGCGCAGCTCCCGGTGTTCAGCTTTGGATTTGGCCCCGCCTCTGTGTGTAGGTCGCCCTGAGGGCGTCTGTTCTTCGCTCAGACAGGACGGGGTTAAAGGAGCAGCTGATTCAGAGGCTCTGGCTTACTCAGGCCGGGGGGAGGGGGGAGTACGGATGCGGGGCGGAGCCTGTGGCGGCAGAGGCCGGCATGACGTTGCACCAGCCTGAGGCGTGCTTTGCGTTCTCCCGGGGAAGTTGTTCGTGGATCCCGGGACCCTGGCGGTGGCAGGCTGCACAGGCTCCTGGGACGGGAGGTGTGGATAGTGACCTGTCCTTGCACACAGGCTTCTTGGTGGCAGCAGCAGCAGCCTTAGCGTCTCATGCCTGTCTCTGGGGTCTGCGCTGATAGCCGCGGCTCGCACCCGTCTCTGGAGGTCCTTTAAGCAGCGCTCTTAATCCCCTCTCCTCGTGCACCAGGAAACAAAGAGGGAAGAAAAAGTCTCTTGCCTCTTCGGCAGGTCCAGACTTTTCCCTGGACTTCCTCCCGGCTAGCCGTGGTGCCCTAATCCCTTCAGGCTGTGTTCATGCAACCAAGCTCAGTCCTCTCCCTGGGATCCGACCTCCGAAGCCGGAGCCTCAGCTCCCAGCCCCGCCCGCCCCGGCCGGTGAGCAGACAAGCCTCTCGGACTGGTGAGTGCTGGTCGGCACCGATCCTCCACGCGGGAATCTCTCCGCTTTGCCCTCTGCACCCGTTTCTGCGCTCTCCTCCGTGGCCCCGAAGCTCCCCGCCACCCGCAGTCTCCACCCGCGAAGGGGCTTCCTAGTGTGTGGAAACCTTTCCTACTTCACAGCTCCTTCCCACTGGTGCAGGTCCCGTCCCTATCCTTTTGTCTCTGTTTATTCTTTTTTCTTTTGCCCTACCCGGGTACGTGGGGAGTTTCTTGCCTTTTGGGAGGTCTGAGGTCTTCTGCCAGCATTCAGTAGGTGTTCTGTAGGAGTTGTTCCACGTGTAGATGTATTTCTGATGTATCTGTGGGGAGGAACGTGATCGCGTCTTACTCTTCTGCCATCTTCCTCAACTCCTCTTTCCTCTTGTTTTAGTTACTGGTTTCAATGATATACATGCAGCTAATTTTTTCAATTATTTTATTCCAGAAAAATTGAGTATGAATTAAATCTTGGCATTTTATGTTATCTTAAATGTGCCAAGGGAGATTAGCAAATCCTTTTTGTAATGAAAATAGGTTTTGTACATTTTCCCCTTTTTCTGAGAAGTTGAGATTTCCTAAAGGCACATCCATACCCATTTCTAATTTTCTCTTTTAAGAATAACATTCCCCAAACTAAAAGCAAATTCTGTTGATATTTTTGGTAATATCTAGACAGTTGAAGTAAAGCATAGTCTTGATTTTAGTTTCTCAGAAATAAAAGTTTTCTTAGCGCCGCTTCAGAGAAGGCACTGGGGTGGGGATATTTACCTGCTCACGGTTCCACCTTACTCCAGCAAAGACAAGCATGGGAATGTGGCCTGTGCTCTCCTAGGCTTTTTCTCCACATGAGAATGCAGCAAGGCTATTTGCTAAGTGGTGTTTTTGAGCGATCCAGTTTTCATATTATAAAAGTTTGGGGCTTTTGAAAGATCACAAAACACAGAAGAGATGCCTTAACCCTTATTAAGAGCTCTTAGGACGCAGAGGAGTAGTTAGTGGTTTGAATGGGTAGACAGACACACCAAGCTTAGATAGGCAAGTTTACTGCCAAAGTTGTCTTTGTTAAAACTATGAAGTTGAAATGAATGTTCAGTGACTTCTAATCTCTACATTTAGGTGATTTTCTGCTCTGCTTTCAGGATCTGATAAAACTGGTCAGAGTCAAATGTTAAGCAACTAGATTTTTAATCTTCTCAACAGTATTTTCAGTTTAAAAGAGAACAGCAAGGGAGAACAATGATTGCTCGAAAGACATGAGTATCTGATATAAACTCAGCTATAAGACACACCACCTGGCTGTAATTAGGTTTCTTAAATGTTTGATTTAATTGAGCATGTGTCTTTTCTGAGTTCTTCTTTGTTTTATTATTTATTATTATTATTTTATTATTTACACTGAAAACTACTTAATCGCACAATCTTCATTTGAATCCATTGTCAGTCCTAAACGGGCTTCTGTGTTCTTCCTGATGCTAGTGAGTTGAGCTGGACCAGTGGTTCTCAAGCTTTAATGTGCATGGGAATCACCTGAAAGGCTTCTGAAGCACAGCTCCCCGGGCCCCACCTGACTTTCTGATTCAGCAGGTCTGAGGTAGAGCTCCCAAATTTGCATTTTTAACAAGTTCCATGTGGATGCTGATGTTGCAGGTGGGGTACCATACTTTGAAACCATGGGGCTGGCCAATATAGAAGAAAATCTGAAGGTATCCTTTTTGAACCCAGAGCCTGGAGTGAAATCCAATCTGATGACTTTTCATTTTGTCCACTCTGGACTCTACTCATCTTTTCTGAGGCAGAGGGGCCAGTTAAGCAAACAGCTTTTCCCCCCAAAAGAATTGTTCCAGAGGGCTTAGAATCTTCTTATCAACCCTACCAAAGCCATGGCCCCTGAGGCTTATACATGCACTAAGACAAGGTCAGGAGAAAAATGGGTCTCTGTTTCAGGGGAGAGGATTTCTTTTCCCAATTCACCCAGTCTCTTATGATTTTATCTAGCTTAACCCTGAGCTTCTCAAGGAAAGGAAGCACATCTGAGTCATCCATACAGCCTATAGTCTTGAACGGCGCCTGGCATATAGAAGGCATATAGTCATTTCAGTGTTGTTGGTTGTTTAGTCTAGAGCCCTTTCCTGTGCTTGCTTGAGGTAGATCCAGCAAGGAGAGTCCTTCTAATATGCGTCCAGTCACTCCTGCAGGTGCCACTTACTCTACCTGCACCAAGGGCCATCTCTACACACTTTGCATCTGGTCTCTGTAAATGTGTGCAGCCTGACCAGCACTGTGGGCTCAGTGTCTTAAGATCTTAGTGTGATTATGGCATTGATTCCAGAAAGTAGAAAGATGTCTTTTTGCAGTGGTGTTAATATTAACATATGATGGCTAATTGGACCACAAGTAATACATTTCTTATTTATAGCTTCATTCTAGGAAAGACATAGAGTGGATTTTCCCTGGTTTATTTTTCTTTGCCTAGGTCTTTGCTGATTTAAATAAGGCAATAATCCTCTTTAAGGAGGGGGAGGAGTCACCACATAAGACCAATTGGGCTACTGAGTAGAAATCTTGGACTGCTACCCATTTTGCCCTAATTTTTATGATGATATAATCAAATTGAGACTTAGATTTATACTTACTGGACAGTATCCCTGAATCCTACTATTTAAGGCTTTCATTCATTCAGTGAATATTTACTAAGCCCTTGTATGTGTCAGACTGTGATGCCTGCTGGAACTTACATCTCAGGTACGGAAAGGGATGTCTAAGAGGTGTATTCTTTGTGGACATGGCAAAATGTGATCTCACAAATTTTATTAGCTGTCCACATCGTGGAGAATTGAAGGTTTTATTTCCAGGATTTTCAGAAAAGTAGATAGGCTTGTCAGGAGAGTGGCAAGTAGTAATTGGTTATGGTCTGTTGGAGAAGAAAAGGCAGCAAGTCAATGACAGTGCCCATGTAATGGCATAAACGTTTTGATGTCATCTGCTAGGTGGAATCATGATATTTGTTGATACCAACAGGTAGGGACAAAAGCAAATTGCAAGTATAGCTAACACTTAGAGAGCACTTACTATGTGCCAGGCATTGTTTAAATGTTTTGACTGTATTAGCTCAATACTTATAATAACCATATGAAGTAGATTTTTTAATTGTGGTCTATGTCAGTTTTGAAAAAATAATTTAAAAATATTTTTAATTGTGGTAAAAAACATAAACATAAAATTTACTGTCTTAACCGTTTTTAAGTGTACAGTTCAGCAGTATTAAGTACATTCACATTGTTGTACAACAGATCTCCAGAATTTTTTCATCCTGTAAAACTGAAACTCTATATCCATTGAAAAACAGCTCCGCATTTCCCTCTCTCTCCAGCCTGTAGAAATCACCATTCTACTTTCTATTTGTTTGAGTTTGGATAATTTAACATGACTTATGTTCTAGTTTACTGATTCTTTCTTCTACTTGATTGAGTCTGTTGTTGATGCTCTTTATTGCTTTCTTCTCTCATTGTATTCTTCAGCTGTAAGATTTCTATTTGTTTGTTTTGATGATTTCTACTTCTTTGTTGAACTTCTCATTTTGTTTATGCATTGTTTTCTTAATTTTAGTTGCCCGTGTGTTCTTATAGTTCACTGAAATTCTTTAAGAGGATTATTCTGAATTCCTTGTCAGATAGTTCATAGATCTCCTGCAGCTTGGGGTACTTGATGGGTCAGCTGGCAGCATCTGTGGGCAGTGGGGTTTGCTGTCAGGGTCTCTAGTTGGGTGAAGTCACTGCCTGTGCTCTGAGGTCAGGGGGCTGCTGCTGGCTGGGCTCTGTGATTGCTCATGGTAGATGACATTTCAGGCTGTGCTTCCTGACCAGATGGTGCTCACGGCTGGATTCTTTGTTTATGCAGGACCATAGGCAGGGCTTTAAGGTTGGATGGGACCTCAAGCTGTGCTCTGTGATAAGGTGGGACCAAAGGGTGTGTCCCAAAGTTGGACTGCGTCCCTGTCTGGGCTTCCGCACCAGATGGGACCCACAGACTATGCTCCATGATTGGGTGGACTCACTGGCTGAGATCCCTGACGGGGCTGGGCTATAGGCAGCATTTAGCAATTGGGCAGTTCTGTATGCTTGGCTTTGCTTCAGGGTGGGGCTGTAGACTGGGTTTCTTGACTGGGTGGTACCATAGGCTGGGCTTTGAGGCTACCCAGGGTCACTGTTCTGACTCCCTGGTCGTATGAGACCAGAGGCTATACTTAAGAGTTGGGTAGACCTTCTGGCCTGGGGCTCTGTATAAGCAGGGCTGTAGCATGGAGGGCTTCCTGGCTACCTGGGTTCACTGGCCAGGCTTCCCGGTTGGGTAGGACTGGGGGCTATACTCAGTAGGTTGTGAATTTTCTTCTCTGCCTAGGTGGGGCCACAGAACAGTCTCCACAGCAAATATAGCTTGTTGACTGGTTACCCATATCAGGCAGAACTGCCTGGACCAAACAAAGTCCCTGGCCAGAAGGGGCTACTGGCTCAGCTCTGCAGATGGGCAGAGCCCCTGCCTGGCATCTCTGCTTCAGTACTGCTGAGTACTGATTGCTGTAAGCCCTGTCCCCCACCACCCTTATCTGTCTCTATCTGATCCACTTTGGGTTCTCTTTCTCCAGTGGAGAAACCATAGGCCCAGAGGGGCCCTTTTGGTGCAGTTCTGTACCGGCCTGGGGGAGGGGTGACACAGGGTATAGTTGCTCCTCCTTCCCTTCTAATGTGATGCTTCTCAGTCTCTGTGATCCAACAGGGCGCTTCAGCTTCAGCCCCCAGTTCTGGGATTTTCACAGTGGTGTCTTGTCTGTGGATAGTTGCTAGGTAGTCTTCTTGTGAGGGGGACTGAAGCTGGGAATGACCTATGCTGCCATCTTGATGACATCACTCCTGAAGTCTCTTTTTTTCCAGAGAGCATTTGTGTGTCATCTGCCAGTTCCCTGGGGATACTACCTACCTGAGATCTTTCTCTCTGTTCCAGGATTTTTTTGAATTTGGGCTGTAAACACTGGTGAATACCATTTGAGAGTCAAGTTTTCAGGAGAAATTTTTTTGTCTCTCCCTTTAGCTAGTTCCAAGGTTGACACAGGCAAGTTTCCTTGCAGTCCCTTTCTGCATAAAGATTTGTTTCTCCTTTACGCTCACACTAAAGATTTAGCCCTTTGCTGCCTTAGCGTTATGAGAATGTTAGATTCTCCATTTGGTCTAATCTGGGCATCAATAATGGTGTCTCTTAGAATAAATAGTGTCTCAGGGTCAATGATATTTGGTATTATTACCCAAACTCATGTGACATGGAACCTTGTTTTCCCCAAGCAACATGCATAAAGTCCTACAGAGCTCTACAGTACCACACAGAACCCACTTAGGGAAATTCTGAAATAGACGTCTCTGACAGTTTCAAAACTATTTATCCTAGTTTCAATGTTTTGAGGCAGTAAAATGTACAAAGGACAAAATGATGCTAAGAATATTATTCCCAGAAGAATAGGCTATTTATGTTCCTCTCTTTCAAAAACTTCCATTTTCTTAATTAAATCTAGTCCAGGGATAAATTAGTCCTGTTTTATATGCTAAAGGAATCAGGGGGGGTGGGGGGAGGTTTTCATTTAAACTTCTGTAAAATCTTTTTCACTATCCTCAAAGTTTTTTCCTTATTATAAAGATAATTTTATATGAATATATATTGACTTTTATATATCTGAGAACATACTCTTTGCTTTTTTCTTATTAAAAAATCACATTTTGAGAAATCCCTCTTGTTTTACATTCTTCAAAAATGTTATTTTTCTTAATGACATTCTGAAATATGAATTTATTACAAATTGTTTATTCTGATTTTATAAACATTACAATTTTTGTCATTTTAAATTGCATAGTTTATCCCTTGCGTATAGCCATGAGTCACACAACATTGTATTGCTGGTAGTAATGCTTGTTTACTGTCTTGGGAAGAGAAAAAATGATGAATAGGACAAGTTCCTACCCACCTGGAACTCATTTTCTCATTGGGAAACAAAGATATGCACAAATATGTCTGATAGAAGTACTGTATTTAAACTTAATATGAGAGCATGGGAAAAAGGAGGAATGTGTGAGGATCTGGTGTGACTTCAGGGGCTCAATTAATCTCAAGTGAGTATATGAACATTTTCAAAATTAAGTGGAGGTCTGGAGGCCTGCAGGTGTAGCTACCTGCAGGGATGCAGGGGCTGGTTTGTGTAAAGGTGTGAGATGAGAGTAAAAGGAGGGAAAGCCTCCTGATATACCTGAACACTTTCCAACTGACCTGCAGTTAGCTGAATTTAATCTCTTTTTAATTTCTAAAATTCCATTTAAAACCAACTCATTCAGAAAAATACCTTTAAAAAACTTCATGGCATTACTTGTGTCATACAGCAAGAAGTATCTTCTAGAACAGATGTTATACCACTATAAAGATGGAAACGCTGGTCTCCCCCCACCCCACCCCCATGTGAGCGGGCTGGTGTGTTAGTAATTCTGAGAACTGGCTGTGACAGCAATCGGATATGGAATTGAGATTGGTCAGGATCATTGTCTCTTTTCCATTCCCTGTTTTTCACTAGAAGCTCCTGATTAACGACAGGTTTAACTGAAAAATCTTTTGGCTCTTTTTCTCAGCCCTGTTTTTCTAAGGACAATATGCTGTAAATATGAGGCAAGTGAAAAGAAAACAACATATTTGGGAGAAATGCTAGTCTACAGAGAATGAGCATTTTTGAATAGGGGACATTTTTGCAGCGACACTTTTTCCCCCATTGAAATCATTTAGCTGGCTCGGGCCTCCAAAGCCACGTGTTGGGCGACAAGCCTTTCTTAGCTCCTAGAGCCCATTAGAAAGCTGCTTACTTCCAGTCTGTTAATGAAAGTCGGCCGTCTGAGGTCTTCCCACCGCTGCCATCCTTCTCCTAAATTGCTTCAGTGGAATTGAAAGCTCCACGGTGAAATGGAGCCAGTAGTAATAAAAGCTCCAGGACCCGGCAGATTCAGTAACAGCAGGCATGTGTTCATTGGCCCTTGCTTGTCAGGCCTGATCTGCAGTCACTTCTGTGTCTAATCCCCATAGGAGTGAGACTCACTCACATCCTCCAGCACAGAACCCATAGTCTCTGAATGCTCATTCATTTCAAAAGAATAAACTGAGTACCAGTTTGGGGCCAAGGGCTCTGCAGGCATCCAACGACACAAGAATGAACCAGAGGGATGCAGTTCCTGCCCTCAGGGAACTTAACAGTCTGGGAACGATTTTATTTTCATAAATGTGAAACTGATGTTGAATAACTCTGTAGTCACCTTTCGCTTATTTTTCCACCAAGACTTTTTTAAAATTAAATTTGTCATGGACGGGCCATATCTTGGGAAAAGCCCTGTCCAATCTCAGCATGATTCATAAGCACCTAAGTATTTCTTCCCTGCATCTCTCAACAGATTGCTTTGAAGTAATCTACTCTGCAGCCAAAAACACCTGACTAAACGTAAATAGATTGTTCTTTCACAGACACATTGTTGACTTTTAAAACACCAACTTAATTACTTAATGAAGTGACATGTGCTATTTCTTTACTCCCTTGGCCTGTGTCATGGGGCCTGGTGAATTTTTTCCAGTCTCTTATTCTCTGATGATAGCTCTGGTAGATTCCAGGCAGTGCCCCATCCTGGTAGGTGGGCTGGGGCAGGTGTGCAAGCCCATCCAGCTGTGGCGTGCTAGGCTCCAAGGGGCCGGTGGGTGGGACGATTCACTGCTCGTGAGATGGTGACACTTAGGACATCTCGGATGATGATGTGGTGCAGGCTGGGCTGGGCTTGGTTTATGGACTTTCCTCTGCTTGACTTCAGTGCCTCACCTTTGTTGTGATTGCTTTAGGACACATGGAGAAAGAATCTGCCTGGGAGGGACCAGACTCCTTTTGTTCGCTTTGCTTGGTAGGCTTTCCTGGGAGAAGCAGCTGGGACACAGAACAAAAAGTGTATGTCTTGTGGAAATCTAAAATCTTTGCTCTGGCAGGGAATGTCAGAGATACTGAGTCTAGCCCCTCATTTGATAGAGGAGGAACCTGAGTCCCCCAAGATCTGAGGATCGGTGGTAGACAAGGCTGAGACTAGAGCTCATCATGCCTTCTGACTTTTTCTTCAGTGCCCCTTCTGCTCCGCTTGATAAATGGCCACTGGAATTGTTATAGACTTGAGAGAATGGCGATCTCTTTAAAAAAACAACAGCAACAGTATTCTCCTAACCCCTAATCAGGCAAATGTTTGCTTTATTTGGAATCTAAAGGAGAAATGTCCAGAAACAGTCAGTACACTAGGACTACGGGGGAGAAAATGAACTCTCTTACTGAGAGAGAGCTTATGCTGTAGGGAGTATCTCCCACAGCTTAGATCCTTAGAAAGGCGGCAACTTCCTCCTGAAATCATCTGGAAGCTGGAGGCCACCTTCTGCCAGCAAACACTCCAACCAAACTGCCACTAAAAGACCATTTAAATATAATCCACCCTGATGAGATTTCCAACCGGATTTCTGGACCAGAGGGGTTTGGATAAAGGTCAGATAAGTCTTTAAACTGAATCATGGACCCTTTCTAAGGACATGCTTTATCTCAATCTGTTATCAAAGCCTGCATGATTTTCGTGGAATCAACTGTGGATTTGTGTGCACTGTTTATACGTGTAACTTATTTTAAAAGTACCTTATGCCCTCAGGACTTTCAATAAACTATCCCCCACCAGAGATAGAGCCATAAGAACCCCTCAACCACCTGCCTCACCCACGAAAAAATCCCCCACAACAACAAAAAAAAAACCATTGGTTGAAGCCCTATTTAGGAAATTCACATTTGAAACTGTGCAACTACTGGCACCGTGTACTTCTGATATTATCTGATGACAATTTATCATTGTCAGTGAGATACAGAGCTGTGTACTTTTTTTTAAAATTCTGCTGTGATATGGAAACAATTATCTTGTCAAGGCCAGAAAAACATTAGTTATGTCAAACAATGTAAGAAAACTCACAAGGAAAAGTTTGGAAAGTGACGTGAAAGAGTGTGACTAACCTCAAGGCTTGGATGACTTCATGGATTTGGTTACCTGTGAGCCCATGTCAACCAGGCTGGCGGTTCCCCTCCCCTCCCCTTCCAGATGTGCTCTGCGGAAAACCGGGGGAAGGGTGGGTGCTCAGGTCTGAGCCATTCCTCCTGGATCCTGCTGGTGGGTTTCTGCTAATTACACAAATTAGTAACAGATGTGCTGAGGGTAAGCACCTCATATTTATTCCACAACGTGTTTCCTTTAAACGACAAATTTTTTAAGGCCAAAAAGAAAAAATATCATTATATAGTTTTCCTCTGCAACACAAAGCAAAAGGGGGGAATACATGTCTCCAGAGAGGTAGTTCATCCTGTCATTTGAACAAGGAGCTAAGCCAATGGTCTCAGAAGAGAAAGCCCTTTGTAACTGTTTAAGATCCTTATTAAGGTTTATTTAAATGTGGTATTCTATAAATCATAGATTCTGTGTTCCCCAAGCTGTTAGATTATAATTTATAGCTGGAGTATTTTTACTCTATATAAAATGGTTGATAAGGTTGATAAATTGCTCCCACAGAGAAGGGAACCAGGAGGAGCTTTCCTTAAATAGGAAAACAGTGAAGTTGGAAAAATGAACATTCCACTGTCTTTTTTCGATCTGTGAAGAGACACTTTTAGGTTTCCAAACAGACTAGTGGCATGGCACAGGAGCCTAACTTTACCATCTTATTACGAATATTGGAAATGGGTAACAGAAAATTTGGAAGTAGAGGTGGTATGGCTGCCCCTAGGAGGATGGGGGCCTCTGCGCAAATATTTTTGTTCAGGACTCCTGTTTATATAAACAATTTGAGTCACCCGAAATCAGAATGTCAGCACTAGTCTGGTCTAGTCTCCGGTCAGAATGCTTCCCACGGGAGAGGCTACAGAGGAATCATTCCCCCTCCTTCCTTCACCCCGCCCATATCTTTGGGGCATCTGATGAACCCACATGTGAGGAGGGGAGGGAGGGAGAGAGTGTTTGGCGGGGGTAGTGGAAATAGTAGAGGGCTTGAGCATGTGTGGAAGGGGAGACACAGGGATGGGGTCCATGTGGGTCATGATGTGGCTAGTATGCCCTTCTCTTTTGGTCCTAGTCACCAGAGGGGGTCTTTGAACTTTTCTGAGTGTAGCTAAGGACTTAAAGGGGAAGTGGAGCATTTACTAGGATAACTATTTGAGTAGTTGGAGATCTCTTGCAAGGAGAGGAAGAAGCCTGTTGTAGAAGAAATACTGCTTGTGATTTTATTTTTTATGGAAGCCCCTAAAGACTAAGCTGTGCTAAATCAATACACATAAGTGGGAAAGGTGTCTTTTATTTATTTATTTTCTGTGTGGTATGCGGGCCTCCCACCGTTGCGGCCTCTCCCGTTGCGGAGCACAGGCTCCGGACACGCAGGCTCAGCGGCCATGGCTCACGGGTACAGCCGCTCCGCGGCATGTGGGATCCTCCCGGACCGGGGCACGAACCCGTGTCCCCTGCATCGGCAGGCAGACTCTCAACCACTGCGCCACCAGGGAAGCCCCGGGAAAGGTGTCTTTTAAAAGTGAATGACTCAGTTTAACACATTTGAGGCAAAACTAGAGTTAGAGTGAACAGTGATTGATATAATTAAGTATTCACGAGGAAAATGATAATTATATCAAGGTATTTGGTTTTCTTTAAATCGTGCTCTAATTTTCTGTTGATTTCATTAATATAGTAGTTTATTATGGATAGAAATATCTATGGTTAGTTGTAGCAATAAAGAATTGTATTTTCATAGAAAACTATAATTTGTAGGAAAATATACCTTTTTATTTACCATTAAACTATCACTTGAAGCTTGAATCCTTGCATGCTCCTCCCTCCCTCCCTTCCTTGCATAGTAAATGTATTCACTATCTGTTTGTCAGGTGCTGCTGTACTGACATTTACTCATTTCATTGAATACTCACAGCCCCCCTCAAATCCCCATTTTATAGCCAAGGAACCTAAGACTGAGAGAGATTGAGTATTTTGCTCAGGGACACGCAGTTCTATCAGAATTCTGACTCCAGTACCTTTACCCTTAAGATACCAGCTTCCTTCTGTTGAATACTTACCATCTGCTGGGCATTGAGTTAGGTTCCTGAGCTCCCACAGATGAATAAATTGTATGACCTGCTCTCAGTGACACCAAAAACTTGGCCTTTGTGTACGAGTGCTGAATTGAATCTTGGGAGACAGTTCTGGGTGAAGTGGAAAAGAAGAGCTTTATTGCTTTGCCAGGCAAAGGGGGACACAGAAGGCTCCTGCCCTCAAAAACTGTGTGTCCCAACCCAGGAGGATTTGGTGAGGAGTTTTATAGCAGTGGTTCAAGGGTGGGGTTGCTGATAAGATTAGGGTGTGTTCAGGGCCTGCACTCCTGTAATCTGTAATCTGGTCTCAGGTAATCTCTTGATGAGCTTCTGTGGTTCCTTTAATCTGGCCTCAGGTGGTCCTCTCTGGAATGAAGAATGCTGACATCTTCCATTTGTTGGGGGTTATAGTTCTGTAAAGAGCTCAAAGAGATTGTTATGTGTACCCCTTGAGGCAGAACCAGGACCCTGCCTCAAGGCTGCGCTATTGTTTCTTGGCTGCTCCTCCCTTGTCTTGGCATCCCCTCCCTTCCCTGATTAGCAACTCTTCAAATCTTCCCTCTGGAACTCAGGGAAGGTCATGGAGGCTGGAGTCTGTTTCCTACAAACAAGAAATGGGGGACAAGGAAAGGCTTCCATGCCCAGGAGCCCCACAGGGTCCTGCTTGCTTTCACCAAGAAGCTTGAAGTCTAGTGGAGAGGGCCTGAGAACCAGCATATAAATAATTGTAAGTCGACAGCTATGAAGTGGTGAGGTGTGGAGTGTCATGGGACTACAAAGGAGTGGCCTGGAACCCAGCCCTGGAGGATGGAAGTGGGCAGGGCTCAGAAAGTCTTCCTAGAAGATCTGTCTCTGGGCTGACCCTTCAAGGATCAATCAGAGCGAAGCAGGTGAGGAGGGAAAGGATGGCCATCCCAACGGGGTGGGGGGGACAATAGGAGGAAAGTCACAGAAGTGAAGAGTGGTTTGGGCTGCAGCACAAGCCATCTGGCATGGTTAAATCAGTGGGATCTGGGATTAATTTGATGTCGGGTGTTGGAGAGAGGGAGAGAGATCATATTTCTGACTTGGGCCCTGGGATGGAGGTGGTGGTGTCAGAAACTGATATAGGGAACACAAGAAGGGAGCCTGGTTAAGGAACTGTGAGAATGAGTCCAGGCCTGGGCACAATGAGTTTGAGAAGCCTGTGGCACATCCTCAGCGGAGGGTCTGGTAGCAAGTTAAATGTCTAACATTTATAAAAAGTTGTAAAATAATTCATCAGATATTTACAGAGCACCTACCATTGGCTAGATGATGCTCTAGACACAGGAGTTAGTGTTGTGCGTAAGTCTCTGTTTCATGGAGATTATATTCTAGTGGGATGAAGACAGATAATAAAGAAGTAAATTAGTGAGCTGATTTCAGAATTGTTATTAAGAAAGAACTGGGTAATGTAGAAGTTCTCATTGAGAAGGTAACACTGGAACTGTGACCTGAGTGTTTAGAGGGAAACTTTCATTTGAATACCCCGGGGTTAAAGTATTCCAGGCAGACGGCATGGCAAGTGCAATTGTCCCTTGATGTAGAAATCAGCCTGGTAAGTTAGAGAAAGACAATCAGTGAAGCAAAGTTGAAGAGGCAGACAAGCATAGCTCAGGGAGAGCTTTACGTCATGGTGCAGAGCCCGGAGGTTTTTAACTTGGGTAAATGCTAATGTTACCATTTCAAATGACAAAAACCAGCATACAAAACTGTATTTATTGCATACTCTCAACTGTATAAAATGATGTGAGCAAAGAAGATTTTAAAGAAACTTGCCAAATGATACCACTGATTGAGAGGTGGTTTCATGCCATGGTCAGTGCTGTGAATGCTGAGTACCAGAGCTGGAACTTGGTCCTAACACTTGCTAGGCCAGCATTCTCAAACTCTGTGATCTCAGGACCCTATCTATCAATATTTATCATATCAGAAATTAAAATGGAGAAAAAATTTAAACATTTATTAATTTATTAAAAAATAATGAACCCATGATATGTTTATGTAAATGACATACTTTAATGAAAAAAATTACTGTACTCTCCAAAAAATAAGCTGTGAGAAGAGAGTCAATTTTTATACTTAAGTTCTTATTATTTAGCACAATAGGAAGCAGGTGGGTTCTCATATCTGCTTCTGCATTCAGTTGGTTGTGATATCGCAAGTCATATATACTCATGCGAGAATGAAAGTGAAAAGGGCAAATAATCAACTTCTTAGCATCATTCTGAAAATAGTTTTGCCATTGTGGACCCCTTAAAAGTTCCATACCCCACCTTAAAAATCTTTGTGCTCAGTGTGACGTTGGGCAGTCTCCTAACCTAATGGGTCTCAGACTAGTTTCCCCATCTGTAAACTGGAGGCTGTTGATAGCATCAACCTCACAGGATTGTTGTGATTACTTAATGAGTCAATATATGTATTTAATGAGTCAATATACGTTAAAATAATGCCTGGTACATACGGTGTTCAGTACATACCAGCTAGTTTTCTTTTTGTTGTTGTGATTCTGGGTGGCAGCAAAAACTCTCGTAAGAAGTTGCAAAAACTCATTTAAACTTTATTCTCACTGATTTTCCTTCCTGTCCTCTCTTGCTCCAGTTGTGAAATGAGGCTTCAAATCTGAATGCCAGCTTACAAATGCTACCGTCAAATAATTGCAGGTTTAATCAGTTACTCATAGCTTAGCTTGTAGTAATTTTCCAGATTCTTTCTTTCTTCCTTGTACCTAAAATCATCTCTTCTCAGTGAGTAGAAGTTTGATGGTAGATGAGGTGGAGGAAGAAGAGATCTGACAGTACCAGGTTCTGCCTGATGCTATAAGACTTCAATTTAATTGCTTTCCCCCTCTTCTGTTTTCCATACTGCAATCATAAAATGAATTGAAAGTCAGAAGACGCCATCAGCTACTGCTTGAGGATTTGTGTCAGCTAGTGCATTTTTTTTTTTTTTTTTGGATGGCGGTAAGTGAAATTCTCAATCTTGGCTTCACAGTGGAATCACCTGGGAAATTTTTTATATTACCAACACTTGGATCATCCCACCTCCAAAGATACTGATTTAATTGGCCCGGATATGGCCATGGTCAGCAGGATTTTAAAAATCCTCCCAGTGCCCAAAGTCTCACCAGGCTATGACTAAAAAATAAGGTCATGTGTTTCCTTTTTTATTGTAAAATATAACAAATCTACCCAAAAAGTACATAATACATAAATGTCAGCTTAACAAATTGTAAAGTGAACACGCACGTCACCACGATCCAGGGCAAGAACCAGAATGTTGCCAAACCACAGAAGCTCCCTTGCCTTTTCTCAGTCACACCTCATTTTCCAACTCTCTGGAGTTAATCATTGCCCTGATATTTTATAATCACTTTGTTTTATAATTTTATCCTATGAGTATAAATCTCTAAACAACATAGAATAGATTGGCACATTTTTAAACTTTATTGAAATGGAATCATACTTTTTTGTCTGGCTTCTTTTGCTCAACATTGTATATATTTTTTGATTCATTTGTGGTTTTGGATATAGCTGTAGTTCCTTTTCATTATTCTGTAGAATTCTGTGATATCAATATACTACAGTGTCTTTCTACATTCCACTCCTGATGGATGTTTCTGGTTTGGGACTGTTATAACCAGTTCTGGTATGAGCATTTTCATATGTCTCCTGGTACATGAAGGCAGACATTCTGAACATATATCTCTAGGAATAGATTTGTTGGACACCTTTGCTCATCCGAAGGAAGAGAGAGAGGCTGAGCAAACAGGAGTCCAGAAGATAGGAGTTGGTGTCTGGGACTCTGTTAACACTCTACTCTGGGCTGGGACCCTGGAGGTTTGCACTGCTCTGAGCCATGTGCCCTGAGGATGTTGATGATCTACAGGAGGCAACTGTGAAGCTCAGGATCCTCTCTTTTAATCATTTCCTGAGACTAGAGGGAAAAGGTTCAATGCCTGTCAAGGGTAGAGATCCTGTTGAAATACTTCCCACTCTGGACTGGGACCCAAGGGCAGCCTCCTGGCAATAGGGTCACAGGCAGGACAGCTGGGTGGTGCAGAAAACATCAGGCCTTCATCCCAACCTCAGCAGCTGATAGAAGGAGATAAACACAGTCTCTGGAGAAAGAAAACATCATCCTATGCCTTGAAGTGGTTCTTAAATTCTTATCCTCTCCTGTATCTTGACAGGTATTCCCCACTAGTTAGTTCATTGAAGCTTTGATGAAGATACTATTTTTCCTTAGCTTTTTTTGTTATCTTCAGTGGGGAGTTTGGTATGAATCAATTGTTACCGATGGCACATGCCCCTGTCTTATATGCATACCATAAACCCAGGCTTGTTTCAGATACCTCTGCTAAAATATCCTGGGGTTTCCAGGGAGTGCTGACAAACTTTTCTGGTCTATTCTCATGGTTGCCTGATACTCCAGGCTATTGCCCTGCCCTTCTGTAGGTTCTCTCTTGCCACATTGAGTCTAAGATCCTCTGGGTCGCTGCTGCTGTCTGTACTACTTTGCTCCAAGCATAAACATAGACTGTGGTATGCTAGAGCTGGCCCATATTGGTTCCTAAGAACTGATTGTTAAATTCTTAGGATTTATGTGAGCCAGTGGTTAAACACAGCTGTTATTAAAAATTAAATTATATAAACTTACAATTTAAATAAATTATATGAAACACAAAGTTCATGAATACTCAAAACTCATCCCTTTTAAATTAGCTTACCATATTTTGCTGATTATGCTCTTGAGGTTATTTCTATCTGTTGGATCTGTGTGGTGGAAATACTATATACAATGGCATGCTATGGCACATCGCTTCGCAACTCAGTGATATGACTGCTTGAACAGTCATGGGCAAATATTTACACCATGGAAATTGGTCAGTGCTACAAATCAGGGCTTTTTCTTTCTTTTTAAGAGCTAGTTGTTAAACACTTAGCACATCTCCGGACATAGGCCCCCCTTTCAAATGCTCACAGCAGAGTCAGAGTCGAACAGAGGTTAGCAGGCCTCAAAGAATAACAACAGGGAATTACTATTCAGAGAACTTAAAAACTGGTTACTAGAATGGTTATTCTGAGTCATAAGCATAGGCCTCTTGGTGGTAGTTACTAATGTTGCCGCTTTGCCTAAATCCTGTCTCAGCTGTTTATTGGTGGTTGAATTCAACTTTCCTGCCTTGTTGTTTAGCCTACCCTCAAAGAGAATGACATTGAGCAGGTCTTTCCTATGTCGATTCCAGGCCTCAGTTCTCTGAGACACACAGAGAGTAAAATAATTTCCTTCCTTCCCTCATCTACCCCACTCCTCTTTTATGTTCTCTTTTTTTTTTTTTTTTTTGCCCTAAGAATGAACTCTCCTTGAGATGACTGACAGTGGGAATGTCCATGCTCTTTACTTCTTACCATGGGTCTAACCTGGCTCAGAATACAATAATCACCATTTTTTCATAGTGTCTGGTTTATTCAGTATTGAATAAAGCCACCTGTGGAGCTTCAACAGAACAGTCCAGATTGAGATTTGGCCTTTGAACACTGGCCTTCACTTCCCCTTTCCTTGAACAAATATACACCCATCTCAAGAATAAACAATAATGCTAAGACATAGAGTAGTCCAAATCCAGATTTAGCAATAAAGACACCAAAATATTTTGTCTTCAATATAATGTACATGTACAGGACATGATTTAAAGGATTACCTTACCTATATAACTATGTAGAACCTACCTTTAGTTTCTCTGTCTGGAACATTTGCATTTAAGATTCCTCATTGCTTTCAGAATTGCCCTAAGAATAAAATATGCTTCAGAATGTATTCAAAATCTAGCACTTCTCCCTGCTGATCACCTGATCCAGCCCCCTTCGTCTTTCATCTGGACCACTGCAGTGGCCTCCTAACTGGTTTCCCAACTTCCACAATTGCCCCTCTTCAGTCTATTCTCAGCACAGCATCCAGAGTGCTCAGGTTAAAATACAAATCGGATCAGGATGTTTCTTTGCTCAAAATCCTCTAATGTCTTCTCATTTGACTTAGGGAACAAGCCATGGTTACCTCCATAGGATCCTCCTCTTTATTTCTTTGACATCATTATACTCCCTGTAGGTCACTCTGCTCCAGCCAGATGGACTGTCTTGCTGACCTCTGAACATACCAGATGCATACCTGATGCCTCAGGGATTTTTCATGCACTCTACTTGCAGTATGAAATTTTCCTGTCCCAGAAAGCTGCAAATTTCGATTCTTTATTTCCTTCAGATTTTTTCTCAAATATTACTTCTTAGTGAGACCTTCTCCAATCACCTTATCACAATTACAGCCCTCCTATATTTCCTATCCCCTTTTCCACCCTAGTACTGATTACCATCTCACTCATTCACTCACCAACTATATATATATATATCTTCATTATTGTATAAATTGTCTGTTTCCTGACACCATTACAAGGCATATTTCATATGGAATTTTTATCTGATTGTATCATGTTCAAATACCATTGCCTAGAACCTGGTACCTGGCACATAGTGGTTTCTTAATAAATATTGAATGAATGAATGAATGTATGACAGAGTGGTAGAACAGACATTGGTTAGGATCTGGAGACCTAGGTTTTAATTTTTGCCTTTGCCTGTGATAAGCTCTATAACACTTATTACATTCTGTTTCTATATCTCTAGGTACTTATTAATACAATGGGGATATAATGACTGTTTCACATGCCTCATTGACTTTTAGTGAGACTCATGCAGGGAAGTGCTCTCTATAGGTGTGAAGGGATATTTTTATTGTCTTATTTATACCCACTGTAGTGAGCAGCTAGTTCCAGGTCCACCTTGCTTTAAACCACTCCCAAGAAAAAGCTCTCCATTTGAACAGAGGGTGGGGCTGACAGGTTCTTTTCCATATCTCCCTCTGAAGATGTTAGCAGATCCTTGCTTATTGCTTAGATCAGGTAATTGGACTTACTATAAGCCATTAAAAACCTAAAGAGTGAAATAACCCACCACAGGGGCCAGGGCCTTGTGTGTGTCCAGCATTGTTTTATGTGTTCTGCATGTATGATAACCTTTCATCCACCCCCACTGCAACTCTGCAAGTGAGAGTATGGCTTCATTTTAGAGATGAAGAAATTGAAGTTTAGAAAGATCTAGTACCCCACTAAAGCAGTAGAGCTGATAAGAGACAGAGCCTGGGGAGAACTCATGTCTGTCTGACTCTAACACCAAACTCCCGTCCAACTCAGGAAATTGAGATAGTCAGTCCAAGAGCCTAAAAGTGAATATTCTCACAACTATGGATGATGTTTCTCACTGATGTGTTCATTTCTTTTCAGACTGTCTATGACCAGTGGTTCATTACCCTTTTTAACATTGTCTACACATCACTGCCTGTTTTAGCCATGGGGATTTTTGACCAGGTATGTGTTTTTCTCTGCCTTTATAACGTATTTTGCTCTGTTAATGCCTTTTAGTTGCTTTTAGCTTCTAAGTAGAAGACACAAATCATAGAAAGAGTCCTAGGAATGCAGTTGTTTTAATAGGTATTGCATGGCTCAAAAACCCTTCCAGATCTCCCACCTCCACCAAAAGATCCTCTGATCAGAGCTTGATTACTATCCTCTTAAAGATTCACACCCTACATTATTTCTCTAAAGGCTCTGAGACATCCTGCAAGAAACAGTCTCTTTAATTTCATTGTAGCCCAGCATTTCCCAAACTCATAGAACTGCACGTTTACTTATTTATTTTTCATGTAGAACTGATCAGTATGCCTCAGAACTAGTACCTGTGGTTCACACACCAGGGAATACTGTATTAGCCTCTGAAAGTGCAGAGAACCATGCAGTGATACATAGAAAATCATGGAGCTGGGTTGGAGTGCAGAGAGCTAGCATCTGTGGTGAGACTGTCCAGCACAGCCCAGAGCAGGAACTCCAGGCCAGAGGAACACCCTGCCAATGGGAGAGGAAGACACGGAGCCCCACAGCCATGGAGAGAGAAAGTGAGCAGTTTTCTTTGGTTTAGCTCCACATGCTTGAGGGGAGAGAAGGGAGGGAATCATTTATAAAATGGTAGATCCTTGGCACATTCAGACCCTTGGAGGGTACTTCCTGGGTGGGGACAAAGTCTGGCTGCCTATGGGGAAGTGAAAGGCTAGCCAGAGGAGCTTCCATGGCACAGAGTGTATTGTTTAAAAAAATTTTTTGAAGTATTTTTAAAGAGACCAGATTTTCTCCAGGCTGTTGTTAGATCCATTTGCTAGGCCTCATTTTCTGGCCCAAAGCCATCTATTGCAAAATATAAATCTTCGCATTATGAGCTCACTCTACTCTCCCATTCTGAGGCTTTGTAGTCAGTTGTAAGCCTCACTTCTTGTATGTAAAAAGGGCAGTTTGTGAACAACATACTTTGTGAAATTCTACAAAAAGTAATGAACTCTTGAAGACCTTAGATGTAAGGGATTAAGCTCATTCATTTCTAAGTGTCCATGTTTACAATTGTTCCTTTCCTTGGTACTTTGTAGCTGCCCAGAATGTGGGGTAAAGTATTAAATATAAAGCAATTTCTGGGAAAAGATGGTTATTGTGCAATTTGAAAAAATATATAATAAGGGGAGAATTCAAGATGGTGTTATAGGAAGATCCTGAACTCACCTCTTCCTATGGACACAGTGGGTCTACAGCTACAGAAGGTAAAATTTTCTCTTAAAAAACCCTAAAGCCTGGCTGAAGAAAACCACATGGAAGAGGAGAGGCTGGCACACAATGTCACCATAAACCCCACCCCCGCCCTCAGCATGACAGTCCTCAACAGGGAGAAAACTCAAAACCTGAAGCTTCTCCCTTAGGAGTGAAGGGTGTGCACCCCACATTGGGCACCTTAACATTTAAGACCTGCACCTGCACCTGAGAGATGAACCTCCTAAAACCAATGAGGCTCATGTCCCAAGACCCACAAGACTGAAGCAATCTAAGAAATGGCTCTGAATGAGCCCGTGTGCTCAGACCCCCTTGCTCCTTGGGCCCAGCTCAGAGGCAGCAGATCATGCCCAGTGATGGAGGCTCACCAGCTTATATTAAATCATCAGCCTGGGGGAAGGCATCTTATTGAACACACACATCTAGGAGCCCGCTGGAACACACTCCAGGGACAGAGATTGGTGGGCGCCATCCTTGTACTCTCCCTTTGCCATACTCCAGAGCACCAGTATCTCCTGAAAGGGAGCTGTTACATGTGTCTGGTGCCTCTATTTTTGTGGCTGCCGTCCAGGGGACACCTCTTGACTGCTTGGCTCTGGAGGCCAGGGGAACTTGCATTCCTGGTCCCATGGGACTATAGTAATCGGCGTTACCCAGAAAGGAGCTCATATTCCTATCTGGTGTCCTGATTTTTACGGCTGCTGCCAGGGAACACTTCTACATCATCTGGCTCTGGTGGCCAGTGGGGCTTACACTCGTGGGTCTCACAGGATTGTAACCAGTGGAGAGAGAGTTATTAAATATCTACCACCCCTCCCGGGGCAGAGCAAGAGGCAACAGACTCAGGAGCTCAGTCTTTCTGTGAAGGAGGCCTATTAGCTAATCATTATAGCTGAGGCCTGAGGGGCAGCCGTCTAATTAAACATGCATCTAGGGGCTGACTGTCATCCTTTCCAGAGACCTCAGAGGGCAGGCAGTATCTTCATGCTCTCCCTATGCCACATTCTAGAGCTCCAGTGTCTCCTGGAGAGGAGCTTCACATGTGTCTGGTGCCCTGGTTCTTGTAGCTGCTGCCCAGGGGACACCACTTGATCACCTGGCTCTTGTGGCTGGGGGCTTGCGTTCCTGGGTCCCATGAAACAGTAGCAAATGAAGAGTTGGTTCTTGGCAGGCTACCCCCAGGGCACTGCACAGACAGCAGACTGAAACACACTCCCAGTCTTTCTGGAAAAAGGAACTCTTTGTTTGTCCTGGAGCTTCAGCCTGAGGGGCAGGCTTCAGGTTTGACACACTCTTAGTGGCTGAGGAAGCTGCTCTCAAGGAATGTAAGCTGTGGATGCCATCTTGGTCTGCTCCCTCTGCCTTGCTCCAGCTTTCTGCGATCTCCCAGAAAAGAGCTTATGCATTAATCTGGAGCCCTGCCTTTTGTGACTGCTGCATAGGGAACCTCCTAGATTGCCTGGGTCTCGTGGCCAGCGAGGCTCATTCTTTCAGTCCCACAGGTATATGTTTGCATGGTTTTAAAAACTGCTGCTTGAGGGTCTAGATTCCAATCAGCCTGAATCTAGGTGCTGTAATCTGACCCTGACACTGACATGTCTTGGCACATTCTCAACTACTGAGAGCTGTTAAAAATATAATAGGCTGTTTGAACAAGCATGAAGGTTTCAGAGACAACAAAAAGCTGGGGCAGGGTTGAACAATAAAGGTTTATCTCCTACATGAGGCCACTCTTGGAGACAGGGAGAAGTGTTTGTTTTGTCAGCTGTATGAAAACAAACACAGAGTCAAACAAAATGAAGAAACAGAGAAAAGCAATGATCTTAGAAGATCTTAAAGAGGGAGAAGAATGCATGAACACAATAACTTCAACAAAAAGATGAAAAATATAAGAAAATACCAAATAGAAGTCATAGAGCTGAAGAATACAAGAGCTGAACTGATTAATACACTACAGGGGTTCAACAACAGACTAGATGAAACATGAGGAAGGATCAGTCAACTTGAAGACAGGAACTCACCCAATCAGAGCAGCAAAAAGAAAAAGGATGAAAATAAGTGAAGACAGCTTAAGGAACTTACAGGACAACATCAAACAGACCAACATTCACATTATATGGGTCTCAGGGGAAGAGAGAGAGAACGGAGCAGAAATTGTATTTGTAGAAATAATGACTGAAAACCTCCCCAACCTGGGAAGGAAACAGACATCCAGACCCAGGAAGCTCAGAGAGTTCCAAATAAGATGAATCCAAAGAGACCCACAGAAAAACACTTTTTAATCAAACTGTCAAAAGTTAAAGACAAAGAAATAATATTAAAAGCAGCAAGAGAAAAACAACTTATTATATACAAGGCAACCCCCATAAGACTATCAGCAGGTTTTTTTCAGCGGAAACTTTGCAGGCCAAAAGGGAGTGACATGATATATTCAAAGTTGAAAGGTAGAACTTTCACCAAGAATATTCTACCTGGCAAGGTTATCATTCAGAATTGAAGGAGAGAGAAAGAGCTTTTCAGACAAGCAAAAGATAGAGGAATTCATCACTACTAAGCCAGCTTTATGAGAAATGTTAAAGGGGCTTCTTTGATCTGAAAAGAAAGGTGCTAATTAGTAGCAAGAAAACATGTGAAGGAATAAATCTCAGTCAAAAGGTTTGAACAACACAGTTTTGAACTGTGTGGGTACACAATCCACAGTTGGGTGAATCCACAGATGTGGAACCATGAATATGGAGGGCCGACCGTAAAGTTATATTCAGATTTTTGACTGTGTGAGCATTGTTGCCCTTAACCCTGTGTTGTTCAAGGGTCAACTGTATATAGTAAAGGTAGTGGTTTAATCACTTATAAAGCTAGTATGAATATTAAAAGACAAAAGTAGTAAAGATAACTATGATTATAATAATTAGTTAAGTAATACACAAGATAAAAATGTAAAATGTGATATCAAAAACATAAAATGTGGGGGGAGAGTAAAAATGTTGAGCTTTAGAATGGAATCAAACTTAAGCAGTTATCAACTTAAATAGACTATTATAGATATGGTTTTATTTATAAGCCTTGTATTACCACAAAGCAAAAACCTATAGTAAATACACAAAATATAAAGAAATATAAGCATATCACTAAAGAAAGTCATCAAACCACAAAGGAAGAGAGCAAGAGAAGAAGAAAGGAACAGAAAGGAATTACAAAAATAGCCAGAAAACAATTAACAAAATGGCAATCAGTACCTACCTATCAATAATTACTTTAAATGTAAATGAACTAAATTCTTTAATCAAAACAAATAGAGTGGTTGAATGGATTAAAAAAAAAAAAAAACCCAAGACCCATCCATATGCAGCGATCAAGAGACTCAGTTTAGATGCAGACGCACAGAAACTGAAAGTGAGGGGCTGGAAAAAGATATTCCATGCAAATGGAAACCAAAAGAAAGCTGGAGTGGCTATATTTATATAAGACTAAATAGACTTTAAAACAAAGGCTAATAAGAGACAAAGATGGGCATTACATAATGATAAAGGAATCAATCCAACAATAGAATATAACATTTGTAAATATTTATGCACTCAACATAGGAGCACCTAAGTATATAAAACAAATGTTAACAGACATAAAGTGAGAAATAGACAGCAGTACAATAATAGAAGGGACTTTAATACTCACTTAGATCAATGGATAGATCATTCAGGCAGAAAATCAATACAGAAACTTTGGCCTTAAATGACATGTTATACCAGATACATCCAATGTATATATAGAATATTCCCTCCAAAAGCAACAAAATGTAAATTCTTCTCAAGTGCACATGGAACATTTTAAAGGACAGATCATATGTTAAGCCACAAAAAAGTTTTAATAAATTTAAGAGATTGAAATCATCTCAAGCATCTTTCTAACTACAGTGGTATAAAACTAGAAATTAATTACATGAAGAAAACTGGAAAATTCACATATATGTAGGGATTAAGTGACATGCTACTGAACACCAATGGGTCAAAGAAGAAATCAAAAAGGAAATTCAAAAAAACCTGAGACAAATTAAAATGGAAATATAACATACCAAAATTTGTGGGATACAGTAAAAGCAGTTTTAAGAGGGAAGTTCATAGTAATAAATGCCTACCTCAAGAAACAAGAAACGTCTCAGATAAACAACCTACCTTTATACCTCAAGGAACTAGAAAAAGAAGAACAAACGAAGCCCAAAGTACACCTCAACGAACTAGAAAAAGAAGAACAAAGCCCAAAGTTAGTAGAAGGAAGGAAATAACAAAGATTAGAGCAGAAATAAATGAAACAGAGACTAAGAAAACAATAGAGAAGGTCAGTGAAACTAAGAGCTGGTTCCTTGAAAAGATAAACAAAATTGACAAACCTCTAGGTAGACTCACCAAGAAAAGAAGAGAGAGGACTCAAATAAATAAAATCAGAAATAAAAGAGGAGATATTACAACTGACCACAGAAATACAAGGATCATAAGAGACTAATATGAACAGATATATACCAACAAATTGGACAACTTAAAGAAATGGATAAATTCCTAGAAACATACATCCTACCAAGACTGAACTATGATTAAGTATAAACTCTGAACAGAATGGAAAACAGTATGGAGGTTCCTCAAAAAATTAATAATAGAACTACCAAGTGATCCAGCAATTCCACTTCTGGGTACTTATCCGAAGAAAGCGAAAACACTAATTTGAAAAGATATATGCACTCCTATGTTCATTGCAGTATTATTTATAATAAATAAGATATGGAAACAACCTAAGGGCTAAGAGATATAGAGAAAAAATATACAGTTGATCCTTGAAACAAGAGAAGGGGTAGGGGTCCCCCTCACCTTGGCCCCCATCCCCATGCAGTCAAAAATCCTCCTATAGTTATACAGTTGGCCCTCCACATCCATGATTCCGCATCTGCAGTTTCAACCAACAGTGGATCACATAGTACATATTTATTGAAAAATTCTGTGTGTAAGTGAACCTGCTCACTTCAAACCCATGTTGTTCAAGAGTCAACTGTGTGTATAGTAAGGCCCCTTATTGCCATCAAGTTGAGTGTATACCCCTATCCTTTCCTGCTTTGTCAACTCTGGCGCTTAAACTGATCTCCAGATCATGGGATGCTATGCTGGAAGGCCTCAATGACCGTCTATGGGTCTGCTCATTTTATTTTATTTATTTATTTATTTTTATTATTATTATTTTTTTTTGCGGTACGTGGGCCTCTCACTGTTGTGGTCTCTCCCGTTGCGGAGCACAGTTTCCGGACGCACAGGCCCAGCGGCCATGGCTCACGGGCCCAGCCGCTCCACGGCATGTGGGATCTTCCCAGACCGGGGCACAAACCCGTGTCCCCTGCATCGGCAGGCGGACTCTCAACCACTGCACCACCAGGGAAGCCCAATGTGTCTGCTCATTTTATAAGGAGGAAACCAAAACTCAGAAGTTCAGGTTACTTTCCTAGAGTCACATGGCCAATATGTGGCAGAACTCAACCTAGCAGTAGGGCCACTTGACTCTGAGACTGCAACACTATTACTGTTGTTACTGTTACTATCATCATTCTTTGTTATTATTTATAGAAGCATCTGTTTTTTTAATTACAAGAACTGTGGTAAGAGCTCTGCTGAATACATACCCATTTCATCATGACAGTGATCCTGTGAGGGAGATGCTGTCGTTTGTACTCCTGGAGATGAGGAAACTGAGGCTCACACAGCTTAAGTGACAGGTCCAAGACTACACCCCTGCTAAGCAGCAGAGCTGGGGTTTGAACTCAGGATTGTTTGGCTTCAAAGCCTGTGTATATAACCTTATCAGTCACTGGACTGGGGAAAGAAGCACCCACTAGCATCTCAGAACGGGACTTCCCAAAGAGACTGTATCAGTGTTCTTCATGGGACTCCATTTGGCAAGGCCCGGGTCATCCCACAAGCAGGAAGGGGAACTTGGTCTGCTCCCAGAGTTCATGCCTATGTTGCTCCCTCTTTGCCTGCTTCACCGTACCCATGATCCTGTGATGTTGCCAGTGGTCAGTCCTTGCCATACTTTTTGGCTGGGGTGTTTGGCTATGGTGCTCACAGTGTGGTCATCAGCATTGCTTTGGAGCTTGTTGGAAATGCAGTCTCAGGCCCCACCCCAAACCTACTGAATTATAATCTGTACCCCAGGTTATTAGTGTGTACATGAGTTTGAGAAGCACAGCTTTAGTTTCTCCCAGGACTCTGTTGGGCCCAGACATGACTCCTTCTCATTCCGTCTAAATTCTTTGTCCTGAACACCTGGTAACTGCCCGTGGAATCCTCCCTGGGTAGAACACTCACCTCTTCAGGCTCAGCTCCCTTCCACCTGGAATCCCACATTCAGTTCCCCCTTTCCCAGTTCCCTTTCTCCTGCTCAGGCTTCCCCCAAAGTTGGGAACTCAGGTTGGCCAATTCTGACTCTGCAGCTCTCTGCTGACATCCCCTGGTCACTACCACTCACTGCGTTGGCAATTAACCCCTGGGGCCCACTGGCTGCACAGGATGTACTAGAATTCTGGGAGCATGAATGCAGCTGCAGGAGAGTACAGGAAAAAAACTTCAATTTGAAGCCAAATATCTGTGTGCAATCAAGTTCTGGTTCTGCTATAAGAGCTGTGTGGCCTCTCATGAATCTCTCTTGGAGATTCAAGTTCCCTATATAAAATAGGGATCATTTTATTATCCTTTGGGTTACTGTGGGAATGAAAACAAAATAATGACTAGTGTATATTAGGGCATGCTTAGATATGCATGTGCTATTTCTGGAGATAGGAAATTCAGGGTATCTCTAAATTCTCAAGCCTCTTCCACTGAAGTAACTCTGTTGACAGGATGTTAATGACCAGAATAGCATGGATTGTCCCCAGCTCTACAAACCTGGACAGCTGAATCTACTTTTTAACAAGCATAAATTTTTCATCTGCGTGGCACATGGAATCTACACCTCATTAGCCCTTTTCTTCATCCCGTATGGGGCCTTTTACAACGTGGCTGGAGAAGATGGACAGCACATTGCAGACTACCAGTCTTTTGCAGTGACCATGGCCACATCTTTGGTCATTGTGGTCAGTGTGCAGGTAACCTACTGGTGAAAATATCTTAACTTGATGTCTTTACACCTTTTAAAATTCTGTTTCATTTATTGACAGTAATTTTAAAGGAATACTGGGGTTTTCTTTTTAACTACACATTTTGAGATTAAAACAGGAAGCTTTAACATAAATTTCCAGATGTAGGAGATTAGCATTGGATGTCTATAACCTCCATGTTAGTGGAAACCTCACAATGAATCAATCACTTCTTGGGACTGCATGTTGTACGTGAAGAGAAATGATTATACTACTACTTCCTCCTTGTGCTGTCTTCTTGGAAGAAAATTTTTCCAATGATAACAGAAACTTTCCCATGACTTCTATAAGACTTAGTAACTTCCAGGTTTCAAAGTGAGATATAACATTTACTTGGCAGTACATTTCTGTGGAATTATCAAGAGGTTCAATTCTATGTATGTGGCACATCCGAATCTCAAATTCATAGTTTTCCTGGTAAGAATGATTTTTTAAAAATTCATTTTATTGGGCTTCCCTGGTGGCGCAGTGGTTGGGAGTCTGCCTGCTAATGCAGGGGACACGAGTTCGGGCCCTGGTCTGGGAGGATCCCGTGTGCCGTGGGGCGGCTGGGCCCGTGAGCCACAATTACTGAGCCTGCGCGTCTGGAGCCTGTGCTCCGCAGCAGGAGAGGCCACGACAGTGAGAGGCCCGCGCACCGTGATGAGGAGTGGCCCCCACTTGCCACAACTAGAGAAGGCCCTTGCACAGAAACGAAGACCCAACACAGCCAAAAAATAAAAATAAAAAAATAAATTAAAAGAAGGCTCAACAGTAAAAAAAAAAAAAAAAAAAAAATTCATTTTATTGAAGTATAGTTGATTTACAATGTTGTGTTTCTGGTATACAGCAAAGTGATTCTGTTATACATAAATATATTCTTTTTCATATGTTTTTAAACATCTTTATTGGAGTATAATTGCTTTACAATGGTATGTTAGTTTCTGCTTTATAACAAAGTGAATCAGTTATACACATACATATCATATACTTTTCCATTATAGTTTATCACAGGATATTGAATGTAGTTTCCTGTGCTATATAGTAGGACCTTGTTCTTTATTCATTCTGTATATAATACAGTAAGTCCCCTACATACAAACGAGTTCTGTTCCGAGAGTGCGTTCGGTTCGTAAGTCCAGTTTGTTCCTAAGTCCAACAAAGTTAGCCTAGGTACCCAACTAACATAACGGCTATATAGTACTGTACTGTATTAGGTTTATAATACTTTTCACGCAAATAATACATAAAAAACAAACACAAAACATTTTTAATCTTATAATACGGTACCTTGAAAAGTACAGTAGTACAGTACAACAGCTGGCATACAGGGGCTGGCATCGAGTGAACAGGCGAGAAGAGTTACTGACTCGAGGAGGGAGAGGAGGTGGGAGGTGGTAGAGCTGAAGGATCGTCAGCAATAGGAGACGGAGGACAAGCTGCAATTTCACTCATGCCTGACGTTGATGGCACAGGTTCTGTTTCCTTGCTGGATTCAATCTATCTACCCTCTTGAAAAAACGATCCAGTGACGTCTGGGTAGTAGCTCTTTTTTTCTAGTCATAGATGACATGGTAGCACTGGACTGCATTCTGAATGACCGCTGCAACCTTAATGTACCATTCTACATTCAGGTCCTGTGCCTCAAAAACTAACAGTGCCACCTCAAATAAAAAACAACCCCTTGCCATTTCCTGCATTGTGAATCTCTTTGGTTCTTCAGTTACTTCTTCTTCCTCTTGACTCTCTTCATCCTTTCTCTGGGCCTCCAATTCCATCAGGTCTTCATTAGTCAGCTCCTCGTGTTGCACAGCAAGGAGTTCAATGAAGTCGTCCTCTTGCAGATCTAGCTTGAAATAAAGATACTGTACTACTGTACTCCATACAGTACTATACAGTAAAGTACACAAAAGCACAACCAGTTGTAGAGGATGCGCACACGTGACAGTGTACGCCAGACACATGAACTAACTTAGGTGATTGGACTTGTGAACGCACGTTTGCATCTTTGAAAGTTCGCAACTTGAAGGTTCGTATGAAGGGGACTTACTGTCGTTTGCATCTGCTAATATCAAACTCTTAATCTATCCCTCTCCCAACCCCCCTCCTCCTTGGCAACCACAAGTCTGATCTCTATGTCTGTGAGTCTGTTTTGTAAATAAGTTCATTTGTGTCATATTTTAGATTTGACATATAGTGATAGCATATGGTATTTGTCTTTCTCTTTCTGACTTACTTCACTTAGTATGATCATCTCTAGGTCCATCCATGTTGCTAGAAATGGCATTATTTCATTCTTTTTAATGACTGAGTAGTATTTCACTGTGGGGGTGTACACACACACACACACACACACATCTTCTTTATTCATTCATCTGTCAATGGATACTTGGTGTTGATGGACACTTGCTTCCATGACCTGGCTATTGTAAACAGTGCTGCTATGAACACTGGGGTACATGTATCTTTTCAAATTACAGTTTTGTCCAGATACATGCCCAGGAGTGGGATTGCTGGATTATATGACAAGTCTAGTTTTAATTTTTTGAGGAACCTCCCTAATATTTTCCGTAGTGGCTGCACCAATTTACATTTCCATCTGGTAAGAATGATTTTTGATGATCCATTGATCCTCTTCGGGCATCTTGAGTTTGTTTCTATTTCCTCTTTTATGCAAATGGTGGACAATACCATTAGATATTGAGTTAGAATTTACAAAAGCTTTCCAATCCATTAAAGTCTGTACCTCTGGGTGGATACATTAAGCCACGTGACCTCTGTTTTTTGTCTTTTTTTGTGTGTGGTTTTTTTTGGGGGGGTGTTTTTTTGAGGGGAAAGTATAAATCAAGGGCTTAATTTTTATAGAGTTTGAATTGCCTGTGGTGAGTCCTTTTTCTATCCTATAAACAATGTGTTTTACAAATCTTAGCCTCTTATATCCAATGAAAGATCTTGTTAAACCCCAGACTTTCTCTTCATGACTCAATAAATATTTAATAGATTGAATGAATCAGATGTAAATATACTGCATTTAAATGGCATCTCTGCCATGCCTTGGTCCATCTAAGTGAGTATCATTAAGTTCAAACCAAAGCCATCTAACACTTGACATCTTGCAAGTCCAAAATTCAGTCAGACAGGTAGCATCCAAAATCAGAACCAGATTTCTCCACTGAAAGAGGAGTTCTGTTTGTCTGTTTCACAACTAAATAAAGCATATGGGTGCTTTGTGAACTCTCCATGCCTAGTTCCCCTGTGTTCAATTCTGTAGCAGAGGAGGAGATAATGGAGTGACTTGGAAGCCTCTAACACAGCTAAGGCACCATCATGAAATCATGGCTTCAATCAGACACTGCTGTCCTTAACACACAGAATAAGTTTCAGGAATTTTGTGAATAAGCTCATTTTGAGAGCAGCATTAACATCCTTTCCTCTCTGTCTAAGCTTGAGTAATTTCTGCAGAAGGGGTACATAGATGTTATACTTTTGAGTTCAAATCTTTCTTTATCTTTACTAAATGATATATTGGATGGGCATAAGATTCTTAAATCAGAGCATTTTTCTTTAGGAACTTTGTAAATGATTTTCCACTACATCCATTTCAGTGTAGCAGTTTGATATTAAGTTGATTCTCTTTCCTTTGTAAATAATATCTTCTGTGTCTAGAAGCTTATGTTCTGTATCCTTCGACTTCACAAATGTCACCAGAACATAACTTCTTTCATTGATTTTCCTAGAATTTACAGTACCCTCCCAATCTGAAAATCTTTGCTGTTTGTTATCCCAGAGCAGTTTTCTCTGTCATTTCTTTGATTGCTACTTCTCTCTTTCTTTCTTTTCCTCTTTCTACGATGCCATTATTTCTTATATTGGGCCCATGGATATGACATCTATGGATTTGCCATCCATGTCTCATATCTTTTTGCACATGGTTCCCATTTCTTCAAGTTTTTGCCCAGTTATGAAATATTGTTTCCATTTGTTTTTCCCAGAATATTAATTCAATTCTCATCACAGACTATTATTGTTTGGTTTCTCTACTGAATTTTAAAATTCAGAAATAATGCTTTTATTTCTTCCAGAATTTTTTACTATGATCTAATTGCATCTCCTTAAGAGTTCTTATTACTTTTTTTGTTGTTATAGTGCTTGTCTGTCTTTCCCATTAGTTCTGCCTCAACAGGAGCCACCTGTTCTTGTTTTTTTTTTCAATTGCGTCCTCTTAAATTGGTTGTGATTTTTCTTTGCCTACTCATACCCACACAGGTCAGGCCCCTGGTGTCTCTTAATGGTGATGAACTGACAGGTGGTGAAAGGTACAGCTGCAGATTTTGGTCTAATGTCTCGACCAATGAACTGGAAAGCCAGCATCTCTTTGCTGAGGCATGGAAAGCAGAGCTGTCTGTTCTCAGGCCTCTTGAGGGAAGTAAAGGCTGTCCCTTTAGCACCCCTGCAGTTTCATCAAGGCTGCCAGCATTCTTTTTATGGGGCATCATTTTAAAGGACAGTAAACGTCATGTGGGAAGGGGAGGTATGTCTCCATGTGCAGAGAGGAATCTGTTTACTATGTAGGTAGAGCCTCCTCAGGCAGGCAATAAATCTGTGGCCTTGCTTCAGACTGTGCTAGAAATGCAAACCTTCGCTTGGACCATTTGGTGCCTCTGATATGCAAATAAGGATGCTAGAACCTACTTTTTTTTCTCTGAGAACTCAAGTGTTCATATTCACCAGTGGCTGTCTTGGTTTCCCCATAACAGGTTACTCTTTTGCAGCTGCACTGCCATAACAAGTTATTGGAAGGGAGAAGGGCTTGTGAGCATGTTCCCAGATCACCATGAACCCCAGCTTCTGAATTTTACGCCAAAAGTGGATTAAGAATTTTTCTTTGCTATTATTTGAATAACTTAAGAGAAATGATAGCCAAAATGAATTAGAATATTGATGTAAACAGATTATACCTGTGTCAAAATGGTCATATAAAAATCTATGTACAGATTTTTTTTTAGGTTTTTTAATTAATTAATTTTAAATTAATTAATTAATTTATTTTTGGGACTGCATTGGGTCTTCGTTGCTGCGTGCGGGCTTTCTCTAGTTGCGGTTAGCGGGGGCTACTCTTCCTTGCAGTGTGCGGGCTTCTCATTGTGGTGGCTTCTCTTGTTGCGGAGCATGGGTTCTAGGTGCACGGGCTTCAGTAGTTGTGGCTCGAGGGCTCTAGAGCTCAGGCTCAGTAGTTGTGGTGCACAGGCTTAGTTGCTCTGCGGCATGTGGGATCTTCCCACCCCAGGGCTCGAACCCGTGTCCCTTGCATTGGCAGGTGGATTCTTAACCACTGTGCCACCAGGAAAGCCCTATGTACAGATTTTAAAATGTTGCACTTGCTCACTATGAAAAATAGTTTTCCAATAGAAAAATTTTGAGAGCAATTTGGAAAGTAGCTTTGAAATTAGAAACCATTCTGCTTTCTTATTTCTCACTTAAAAGAAGTTTAACATTTTATTTCCTGATTTTTGATTCAATGTTGCTAGATATAATGGCTTGCAGATATAAGTCTTAAAGTCAGTTGTCTACCAGGAATGTCACATTAGTCCCCTGTGTTGTGCAGAAAGTGGTAAGGCCTATGGTTGGCTGGAAACTAGACATGTGCCACTGTCTTCTCACAGAACAGTTCTGAGGAAACATTACTCAGTAAAATGATGCTCTTTTAATCCTCAACAATCTCCCCTTTGTGTTTGACTTTATTTACAGATAGCCTTGGATACCAGTTACTGGACTGTCATTAATCATGTCTTCATCTGGGGCAGCATTGCCACTTATTTCTCCATTTTATTTACCATGCACAGTGATGGCCTCTTTGGCATCTTCCCAAGACAGTTTCCATTTGTTGGTAAGTGAGTCCTACTATTTGCTGGGGCCTAGTGTCAAGTTGTCATTTATTTGTCTTTGTAATTTATTTTCTTTTTTTTTTTTGGTGGGATTAGGGATGACCAATAATTCTGTCTCTAGGAATTGATTGAGCCAGACATCTGAGGGCTTACAGGCTTGAAGTGAGCTCCAAAAGGTTAGGTTTTGCTGCCCCTACTAGATGCAGAATCACTGAGATAGCTGCTTACAGGTTCCTAACAGCCCAGATGCAGTAGACTGTCCCTTTCCAAATAACAGGCATAGGACATATAGATCAGGGATACCTGAAAACCTGTGAAGTTCATGTATGATAGAGGGAAGAGAAAGAAATGCCAGGCTTTCCCTTTTATGCCACATTATCACCAATATTTCTGCCTAAGTTTACCTGTGGAACTTATTTGTATTTAGAAAAGAAATAATGTGTAATTTAGAGCCTTTTAAAAATTGCTGGACATAGTCCATGAGTGGCACCAAGAATAGGCTCTGTGTTCAGTAGCCAGTGTTCAAGTGTCATCTCTGCCACTTATAAGCTGTGTGACCTTAGGCAAGTTTCTTTTCCTTTTCATGGCTTAAAGTCTTCAGTTCTAAACTTGGGTATGTTAATAGTTCCTACTTTTATAGGAAATTGGTGAGGGCTAAATGACATAATGCATATGAAATGCTTAGCATGTAGCCTGGTACATAATACTTTTTTAGTAAATGTTAGCCATGATGATGATGAAGATGGTGATTAAAGCAAATGTGGCTTGATTACTGGTTGGGGACATCGAACAGCAGATGGGTAGCAAAAGACCTCCTAAAATCCCTTAAACCCCTGAGATTCTATGATTCTACAAAGAGTATATATCTGGTCTACCTTTGGAGTATACTATCATTGCACTCCACATTTCAAACTGATTCCCAGCAAGGGCCACTGAGCTTTATTTACACAGTGGGGCTATTAATAGACTTTTAAAGAAGTTTTGAAATCTCTAGTATGTGTGAAATAAGTTGGTAACAGGGATGTTTCTGAGTTCATCCCAGCAAACTGTGGAAAAGAGAGATACATAGTGACAACTTACTTGAGCTCGATTAGGCAAGACAGATTTGCATCCACTAGTTGGGAAATCCAGTCTAGAAAAATAATTCTTAGAAGACTGATTCATGTAGAAAGCAAAATAAGAGCAATTATAAGGTTATACATTTCCAAAGGCACTTGAAATTGCAATTCCATTTAAATGCATGTATATGCTTAAGAGTATTGTATTCAGTTTTTGCCTTCCTCTGTGTGTACATGGAAATCTTTAAATTGTACCTCTCTTACTTAACATGTAATGTTAATCCTTTATTTATCAAAAGATTCCAACCATGTATAAACATGATGGTTGTGAATAAGAATAAACATATTAGGAAAAAGAGAGCCATTTAAACTACTTTTAAGTTTTTTCTTTTCTTTTTGGTTGCCAAATCTGAAAGTTCAGTGCATTAACCAGAAGTCCTAAGACAGCATTCGAACATGCATAATGAGACTGGAATGCCTCAACTGGAGAAAGTAGTTTGTGTGGGGACCACTCTCTAAGCACATGCCATTCCAGGAATTAATTACTGGGTTCCAATGAGACTTTTCAAAACTTAAATCAACATTGAGGTTTAAGAAAATTTTTTTTTCCTTAGTAGCCAGCAGCAAGCAGGAGTGTGGTTTTAAAGTGATGCTTGTTTTTCCAGCCATGCCTGGGGGTACTGAGCTTCAGGGAGCTCAAAAAGACATTTAATTTACTGAGTCAAATTTGTTTCTGCCCAGGCAAATGGAATCAAGTGCTCTTTGGTAGGCAGAGTCTATCCTCCTAAGACAGAAAATGCAGACATTCCAATAAGGAGCCAAGCGTCACACCCAAAGCCCATTAAAATTGTGTTAACTATAGCACTGGGAGGGGGAACCTGGATAATTGGAGGTACCATATGCCTAGAAAACCAACAGGAACAACAGTTCACAAGTAGAGTTGACATCTTCCATATAGTTTGTCTGCCTGCCTTACTGACCCTTATTGCTTTGTTTAAACAAACATCCCAGTATATGAGGTGTGAGTATAAAATAAGAAAACTGGCTCCAGGCTTGGAAATGAATTTCACTACTCAATTGAACTAGAATATTGAATGGCTGAATCAGTGGTTTCCCAGTGTGGAGAATGCTCTTTTCACAAACCCAGGAGCATCTCGGATCTCCTTGGAACCTTGAGTACTTCATAACCGAGTGAACACTAGAGAGATTGGTAAGTCCCTTTGAGGCAGGTTTTTGGGGGCTGTTGCCTGAATTTAAAAGGTTGACCCTGTAGTGGATACAGCTCAACTTTTATGACATAGCCAGTTGAGAAGACCAGTATTTGCGATTGTACCTGCATCCAGAACATACATTGTGTAGTTTTGATATGATAGTTTTGTTTGAATCCATAAGGGTAAATGTGCCTTTAAAAATAATGGCTGCTTTGTAGTTGAGGGATTTTGAGGCTGGATGAGAGAATTCTGCTTCATGAGTGAAGCTGGACTGAGCCTGGATCAGAGAATGCTTGGCTCTGGCTGGCAGTCCCCTAGTGATCAGGCCATGAAGCAGTTCCCAAGGGTGATCTTACCATTCTTGCACTTTTATCACCACTGAGCATATGATATACTGGGGAAGATACCCAGTGGTTCTCCTAGGTAGTCCAAAAGTCCCTTTCAAAAAAGACCTTATGGGAATAGACAAAAAACCAATTAATTCAATAATTCTGTTCTATTTATAATCACAGTGTTTATTTTTCTTTAATAACAGGAAATGCACGACATTCTTTGACCCAGAAGTGCATCTGGCTTGTTATTCTCTTAACGATAGTGGCTTCAGTTATGCCTGTGGTGGCATTCAGATTTTTGAAGGTGGATTTATTCCCAACCCTGAGTGATCAGGTATGTTGTAGTGCTGCTGGGTACTTGAGGGGTTGGTTCTTTGCTCTTGGAATCATGTCCTCTGCCTGATTAGAAGTCCAGAGAAGAGCTAATGAACTTCCCATCAGCAAACACCTACAGGTGCATGGCATCACATCACAGTAGCTGGAACTGCCCACAACTGAACATACTAGCCCTGGGAGTGCCAATGAAGATAACTGTCTACACTAAATGTGGGTGGGGAGTCATAAATTACAAGTTACATTGGATATTTTTAAAAGTTGACTTTTAAAAAACAAGCTTGCTGGCAGCATTTTGGACATTTGCTCCAAGGCAAAGGCAAGCTAGAGGGAAAGTTACTGACTTGGGGAAAGTAAAGGGTACAGTAAAAGAAAGACAAGCAAAGTATGAGGTGAAGGGGCTCTAAATTTCTGTAGAAATATAGTAGCAGATTGTTAAACATGGGAGAGAGGTTACTTTCTGAACAGATTAAGAAAGGGAACAGCAACATGATAGCTGGATTGGAAAATATACAGTTAGAAGAAAAACAGAAAGAACAGATTCTAGAAATACCTAAGTCAAGGGATTGACAGAACATATTTCAGTATTTTATGGACAGAGGAGTATAAGCAACACAATATCAAATTAGGTCAGGACCCATATAGATGAGAAAAGGAGAAAGAGGAGATGCATTTGTAGCTATGTCTTGAGAAGGGGGAAATATTGAGGGGGTGAGTGACCAGGCTGATGATGCTGAGAAGAACTGAGGTAGAAATTCCCTTATCATGAAATCCTTCATGTTCTGGGGCCAAAGTACCAAGAGATTTCTTCTGAAATGATTCGTGGATTCCCCTCTTATGTTTGTCCTTTCCCTTTGGCTCTGTGAGCTCATTCTGCTGTAAACTCAGAAAATGATGGATGAGCTGAAGGAAGATGATGCTCATTTCTTCCTACGTTTATACACATCATGATTTTCTGCTTAATGGCTTTCTCCCGACATGAAAGTCAGAAGCCAAGCAATCGATCAGCTCACCTAAAGAACAAGGTGCTGAGCACCAAACCTTGGATCTCTTCCTCCTCAACGTTATAGCGAAATGAAAGAAATGCTAGAAACACACCCAAACAATGTTGAGCTCTTCAAACGACCACAAAAAACCCCCAAACAAATCAAAACACTGAAAATCCCATGGTACTTCGACCTACCACAAGAGTTTGAAATTTTGTGACTCTCATTTTCTTAATTTTCTCTTAGTCCAGTTACTAATGACTACTGGATCCTGAGAACCTCTAAAAGAGAGAGGAAAGACTTATTTGGGGCATATGGATCTGTAAATTTTTATACTGACTGTACTTGGCTGGTGCACATTAGAAAATCTTTCTGTACAAAAGTATGTTCCTGTTCACTTAAGGTGGATGTATGAGATGGGGACAATAATGAAATTTGTCTTAACACTTCTTGTTTGCTTAATAGTCTCTCAGTAGAGACAAAAACTAACCGGTATCCAGTGTAATCTTTTGGGTAGAAAATTGCTTGGCTTTTAGGTGAAAAACTTGATTTTGCAGTGAACTTGAGTACTTGGTTATCATTGATGTTTTTTTACAGAAAAGGCTTTCACTTCACAAAGTGGCCAACTGTGTGGCGTCTATCATGTGGATGCTTCATCTCACTCTGGGTCTCCTTTGTCTCCAGATCCGCCAGTGGCAGAAGGCTCAAAAGAAGGCAAGACCCCTGCGTAGCCGAAAGCCTCAGACTCGGAGATCAAGCTCAAGAAGATCTGGATATGCTTTTGCTCACCAAGAGGGCTATGGAGAGCTTATCACATCTGGAAAAAATATGCGAGCTAAAAATCCACCCCCGACATCAGGGTTGGAAAAGACACTGTGTAATAGCACTAGCTGGATTGAAAATTTATGTAAGAAAACCACAGACACAGTGAGCAGCTTTAGCCAGGATAAAACAGTGAAACTGTGAGTCAAGATGAATTTGAGCCACACAGTTATCTTTTCACTTTGGCTGGAGCTGAAATTAACTGGCTCCAGAGTTTAAGATCAGGGGCTAGGGGTGGGGCAGATGGCCTCGCTTAACCTAAATCTGTATCAGACAGTGGCCAGTGCCATCCAACAGAGATGTGCTCTACTGAAAACCAGGTCAGAGGTCACTGTCCAATTCATGAGTTGGTGGACAAAACCCTCACAATACCAGCACGGGTTTTTTTAATCAACCTAGATACCAATCGATCTGTACTTTAGAATCTTATTTATGGAGAAACACTTGTAAATGTGCATATACAGAGAATGGGTCTTCAGGTGAATAAAAGGGTGCATTCACAAGGTATATATCCCAGCTGAAAAGCATCCTTGTGACAGATTAACACTTATATGTAAGATCAGCCTTTCCCAAGATACACTTTTAAGATTTAAAAGGTACACATTGTACACTAAGGTGCTTCCAGACTTACAGCAGCTTGTCACTGTCCAGTCTTGATCCCTACCTGTGTGTTCAGCCAGGATAACAAATCACCTTCATGCCCGAAGATTAGAAAAACATGTTGGTATTCCACATTTTTCTACTAGTCTAGAGATGAAGTAGACTGAACATCTTTACAGTGGAATAGGCTGACAATTTGGTCAAATATATTCAAAAAATTATCAGGGACATGTTCATGAAATGTCAGAGACTCTGGAAAGTATTCTAACTACTTTTCAATGACTTTTATAACAACTTCAGTAGTTATTTTCTCTGCCTCATCTAGAGCTATTAATGAACTCAGCAAAGCACTGGAATTGCACACTTTGATACTATTCCATGTAATGTATGTGCAGATACTTTCAACATCTCCAGTTTTAAAAAGTTCAGATTTGAAACCAAACAAATTAATAAACAGTCTTTTAAATTACTTATTTAAATATGCAGGTTTAGGTCATTCAGAGTTAGTTGGTTTTGATATTCAGCTGTCATTTATAATTCAAACACATGAGGTTGAGTTTTTGGAGATGTTCCAGTCCAAATTTGAGTCCATATGTGAGTCATCAATATAGTATCTGTAAAAGAATTCATGCATATTTGTGTTCAAACTCCAGTTCTGTCACTTCTTACCTCTGTAAGCTTGGGCAGGTAATGTGCTTCCTCTGAGACTCAGTTTCTTCCTCTGTAAAATGAGGATATACTACCTACCTCATGTGGTTGTTCGAGGATTGTCAAAGCACAAATTCTTAAATCATTGAAAACATAATTCTCATGTGAATAGATGATGAGTTAAGTGCCATTTAACTCAATCAGCATACAAGAGCAAATGTGAAGAACTGGAATTTAAGTAATCAGTGGAAAAGGCATTGATGAAATGAGATTGCAAAGTAAGATCTAAAACTGGTTAGTACTCTAAAGGGAAATAACCTTGGAGGTATTTTTATATAGTAACTATAACCTTGGAGGTAAAGTTCTCTATCAGAAAACAAAAATAAATGATCATCATGCCTTATCAATTTTCTATAAATCATCCTCCAACTTTACAGAATCCTTAATCTAGTCCTTATTGCATTATTGGTCAAAGTTATATTTCCCAAAAGAGTCAGATGGCCCTTAGCTGGGCTTGATGGATAATGGGCTAGCATGATATTATGGATCACACAATCCTTTTTTTTTTTTTTGGCCTTAATTTCCAAGTCTGGGATAACTTTTCCTGAATGGGATCAAATGAGATATATATAAAAGCGCCTAATACAGTGGTTTAATCATAGTTAATGCTTTTAGATATTCCCTGTTCTCCTACATGCCTGCATAGACTTAACTAGATGTTAGTTTTCAGTGTCTAATTTGTCATTAGTTTCACTGCATTGTAACATTTTTGAAAGATTTGCAAACTTTTACTAAATATTTTGGCACTTGTGGTGTTTGATGTTTAGTCTCTTTATTGGAAACTCATTGGGGAGAGATTTTGTTCCATTGATCAACTGATTTTTTTTTTCTGTCCTTTACATGCCTAGGGAAAATGTACATCATTCTTAGGATCAGAGTCAAGAATAAAATGAACCAATTTGATCTATGTTTAAGGGATGGGAAAGATGAGGAATGGTCCACGTTTGCAAATTCAGTTCAAATTAAATAAGGCTGTTTATAAACAGATAATGTGGATAGCTGTGAGAGAAACACATTTATCAGTTTACTTTGGCCCCATGAGATCCAAATGAACTCACATACCCATTGCGAGGTCATTCAAGTGCCAGGGATTATTTTGAGCCTGAAGATAAAAAAGCCTGAAGGGTGATGGTGATGCACTGGGGAATAGTACAATTTTAGATTTACATAAACATTATCAGATTATTTGGAAAGAAAAAATTCTATATTCAGGACTAAAGTTGATAACTATGTGTTTTTAAAGTCTCTGTCCAAGTTTTGAACTCTTACAGGCAATTACAAATTGTGTTTCCCAGAGGAGGGATCAAGGTGGCAGAGTAGGAGATGTGGAGCTCACCTCCCCATACAAACACATCAGAAAAAAATCTACATATGGGACAATTCTTTAGGAAAACTAATTGGAAACTGGCAGAAGAACTCCTATACCAAAGCTGCAGGAAAGATCTCCATGTAACAAGGTAGGACAGAAAAAATGCATAGGGTAGGGACCCCCACCCCTGAGAGGAATCTGAAAGGAAAAGAAGTTCTGCATTGGTGGACCCTCACCTGGGGGAGCGAGCAGGTCGAGCCACAATCTGGGTGTCCCAGTCCTCGGGAACAGCACAGAGGAGACAAGCCCTGTTGGCTACTGGGAGAACTGCTGGGACAGGTGGAAGGGCTGGAGAAGCCCAGGCTCTACTCCAAGGAGTGTGCGTGTGCTGTCTCACCAACAATCATGACAGAGAGAGACTTGCACTGGCAGCTGTCACCTCACTGCACTCCCCAATCTGAATGGGGCAAACACCCACTCCTGCTCACTCCATACCATAGATTGGCATGAGATCTGGGCCAACCAGCCCTGGGAAAATACTTGGGATAGCTACACAGAGACAGACTGGGGTCTGGGGTGTGACCCAGTTAGGGTGGTGGTGGTGGTTGTCAATGCGTGCTTGGGCGGAGCTGCAGGAGCATGCCACAGTTAGTCTCCCAGCCCAGTGAGTGCTCCAGCTCCACCCACTCCACACTGCAGCTTAGCACTGGATCTGGGGTAGACAGGTCCTGGGAGATGTCTGCCACAGAGGCAGCCCAGATCTCTGGCAGCAGCTCAGCCACCTCAATTCCTGCAGTCACAAAGCCCCAACCCCAGTCCTAGACTAGTGAATGCTCTGGCCCAGCCACTCCACACCACAACCTTGCACTATATCTAGGACCAACACAACAGGGGAAGGGATGTGACCTTAGGCTGCATCCAGGTGGAGCTGCAGAGGCCTACACAGGCAACACATCGATCCTCTGTGAATGCATGGGCTTCACTTGCTTTAGCAATCACCTCCTTTGGGTCAGGGCATGCAGTCGGGGAACAGAGCCAGATTGAGCCTGAATATCAGGGTTTCTACTCTAACTACTGGGGACCAGACCTCACCCCTGACAAGACGGCGACAGCCATGGACAGGAAGTCCCACCTTACACCCTGCACTGACTTTAGACCCAACACCAGCCACACCCCCTATCAAGGGGAAAACAGCCAGCACCCTAAGGAAAGATGTGGCTGATGTCCATATCACAATCAACCCTCTCATCAAAGATATTACACACACACAGTCTACACAGGGATGCTCCCACATAAAAACACCCTTCAAGCCCACAAAAGATGACAGTTCCTCCTAAATTCATAGAGACACAGAAAGTTAGATAAAATGAAAATGCAGAAACTACTCCCAATAAAAAGAGCAAGAGAAATCCCCTGAAAGAAAAAATAATGAAACAGAGCTCACCAGTCTACCAGATCCTCAGTTCAAAAGGTGGTAATAAAAATGCTACTGAACTAAGAAAGATTATTGATAGAAATGCAGATCATTGCAACAAGGAACTAGAAACTATAAAGATGAACCATCAGAAAGGGATAATTCAATTTCTGAGATAAAAAGCAATCTAGAAGCAATGGATAGCTGACTAAATGACACAGAAGAACAAATAAGTGATGTGGAAGATAGAATAATGGAAATCACCCAGTCAGAACAGCAGACAGAAAGACAAATAACGAAAGCAACATATGCTATCTATGGGATAATGTAAAATGTGCCAACCTACGCATAACAGGTGTTTCAAAAGAGAAGAGAGAGATGGGTATCAAAAATATATCTGAAGGGGCTTCCCTGGTGGCTCAGTGGTTGAGAGTCCGCCTGCCGATGCAGGGGACACGGGTTCGTGCCTTGGTCCGGGAAGATTCCCACATGCCGTGGAGCGGCTAGGCCAGTGAGCCATGGCCGCTAAGCCTGCGCGTCTGGAGCCTGTGCTCCGCAACGGGAGAGGCCACAACAGTGAGAGGCCTGCATACTGAAAAAAAAAAAATATATATATATATGTGTGTGTGTGTGTATATATATATATATATATATATATATATATATATATATATATATATGAAGAAATTATGGCTGAAACTTCCCAAATCTAAAGAAGGAAACAGATATCCTGGTACAGGAAGCACAGGGGGGTCCCAAACAAGATGAATCCAAACAGATCCATGCCAAGACATATCATAATTAATATGGCAAAAGTTAGAGATAAATAGAAGATTCTAAAGGCAGCAAGTGACAGTCATTTACAAGGGACCCGCCCCATAAGGATATTAGTTGATTTCTCTGCAGAAACTTTGCAGGCTAGAAGGGAGTGGCACAATGTAGCCAAAGTCCTGAAAGGGAAAAGCTTGCAACCTGGGATATTCTATCCAGCAACGTTATTATTTAGAATAGAAAGATAAAGGATATATCAAACAAGCAAAAACTAAAAGAATTCAGCATACTAAACCTACCCTAAAAGAAATATGGAAGGGTCTTCTCTAAATAGAAAAGAATCAAGAATTTATAGGAAAGGGAAATCCCAATATGAAAGTCAAATATATAATAAGGACTGAAGATCACTTAAATAAGCCAGTACATAGATTAAAAGACAAACAAAAGAAATTGTAAAAGCCATTATAACTAAAATAAACAGTAAAAGTAAAAGCATGAAGATGTAAACTAGGACATCAAAAACAAAATATGTGGGAGAGGAGTTAAAAAATAGATCTTTTAGAATGTATTTGAATTTAAATGATTATCAGTTTAAAGCAACTAAAATATAGTTATGGGTCAACATAATGAGCCTCATGGTAATCACAAATCAAAAAACTACAGTAGATTCACAAAAGCCAGAAAGAAAGGAACTCAAGTATACCATAAAAGAAAATCATCAAACCCAAACAGGAAAATCAAAAAGAAGAAGAAATGAACCAAAAACCAAAAAAAAAAAAAAAAGGACTGGAAAAACAAGGAATAAAATGGCAATAAGTACATATCTATCAACAATTACTTTAAATGTCAATGCAAAAATTGTTCCAATTAAAAGAGTGGCTGACTGGATTAAAAAACAAGACTGTTCAATATGTAGCCTACAAGAGACTCACATCAGAGTGAAAGACACACACAGCCTGAAAGTTAGAACATGGAAAAGATACTTCATGCCAATGGAAAAAAACAGAAAGTGGGGGTAACAGTACTCATATCAGACAAAATAGACTTTAAAAAAGGCTATAAAGAAAGACAAGGAAGAGCATTATATATGATAAAAGGATCAATACAAGAAGATAATATTAAACTTGTTAACATATATGCACCCCATAGTGGAACACTTAAATATATAAAGCAAATGCTAAGGGACATAAAGGGAGAAATTGACAATAATAAGAGTAGGAGACTGTAGCAGCCCACTGACATCAATAGACAGATGACCCAGACAGAAAATTAATAAGGCAACCGAGGGCCTCCCTGGTGGCGCAGTGGTTGAGAGTCCGCCTGCCGATGCAGGGGATACGGGTTCGTGCCCCGGTCTGGGAGGATCCCATATGCCGCGGAGCGGCTGGGCCCGTGAGCCATGGCCGCTGAGCCTGTGCGTCCGGAGCCTGTGCTCCGCAACGGGAGAGGCCACAACAGTGAGAGGCCCGCGTACAGCAAAAAAAAAAAAAAAAAAAAAAAAAAAATAAGGCAACCGAGGCCCTAAATGATACAATAGACTGGTTGGACTTAATTGATATCTGTAGGACACTACAACCAAAAACCCCAGAACACATATTCTTTTCAAGCACACATGGAACATTTTCCAGGATAAACCACATTCCAGGTCACAAAACGAGGCTCAACAAATTTAAGGGGATAGAAATTATTTCAAGTAACTGTTCTGGTCACAACAGTATAAACATAGAAATCAACTACAGAAAGAAAAATGGGAAAAGAACAAACACATGGAGACTAAACAACATGCTAATAAAAAAACAGTGGGTCAAAGATGAAATCAAAGGAGAAATCAGGAAATACCTCAAGACAAAAGAAAATGAAAACACAACTTTACAAAATCTATGGGATGCAGCAGAAGCAGTTCTAAGAGCAAAGTTCATAGTGATACAGGCCTCCATCAAGAAACAAGAAAAGTCTCAAATAAACAAGGTAGCCTACTACCTAAAAGAATTAGAAAAAATACAAACAAAGCCCATAGTCAGCAGGATGAAGGAAATAATAAAGATGGGAAAGGAAATGAGTAAAATAAAATAAAAATGACAAAAGAGCAATGAAAGCAAGAGCCAGTTTTCTGAAAATATAAACAAAATTGATGAAATTTTAGCCAGGCTCACCAAGAAGAAAAGAGAGGATCCAAATAAAATAAGAAATGACAGAGGAGCAATAACCAATACTACAGAAATACAAAAAAATCACAAGAGAATACTATGAACAGTTATATGCCAAATAAACTGGGTAATCTAGAAGAAATGGACAAATTTCTAGAAACATACAGCCTGCTAAGAGTGATTCAAGAAGAAACAGATAATTTGAACACACCAATCACTAGAAGTGAAGTAGGATCTGTAATAGAAAACAAACAAGCAAAAAAATATCTCCCTGCAAACAAAAGTCCATGACTGGAGGGCTTCACTAGGGAATTCTACCAAACATATAAAGAAGAACTTATACTGATCATTCTCAAACTATTCCAAATAATTGAAGGATTACTCCCAAATTCATTTCACAAGACCACCATTACCCTGATACTAAATCAAAAAAAGGCACTACAAAGAAAGAAAATTACATGCCAATATCTTTGTTGAATATAGATGCAAAAATCTCCAATAACATATTAGCAAACAAAATCCACAATAGAAAAAAAATAATCATACACCAATTTGGATTCATTCCAGGGTCACAAGGATGGTTCAACATGTGCAAATCAATGTGATACACCACATTAACAAAAGGAAAGATAAAACCCGTGTGATCATCTCAACAGACTCAGAAAAAGCATTTGACAAAATTCAACAGCCATTCAAGATAAAAACTCTCATCAAACTGGGAATAGAGGGACCACATCTCAACATAATAAAGGCCACTTACAACAAAACCACAACCAGCATAATACTTCAATGGTGGCAAGCTGAAAGCCTTCCCTTAAATTCAGGAACAAGACAAGGATGCCCACTCTTATCACTTCTATTCAACACAGTATTGGAAGTCCCAGCCACAGTAATTAGACAAGAAAAAGAAATAAAAGGTACCCAAATTGGAAGGGAAGAGGTAAAACTGTTCTATTTTCAGATGACATGATACTCTATATAGAGAACATCAAAGTCTCCACACAAAAAAATATTATGACTAATACATGAATTCAGCAAGGTAGGAGCATACAACGTTAATATACAGAAATCTGTGGCATTTCTATACACTAACAACAAAGTATCAGAAAGGGAAATTAAGGAAACAATCCCATTTATCATCACATCAAAAAAAACAAAACCTAGGAATAAACCTACCTAAGGAATCAAAAGACCTGTACTCCAAAAACCATAAGACATTGATGAAAAAGTAAAGATGACACAAACAAATGGATAGATACACCATCTTCTTGGACTGCAAGAATCAATATTGTGAAAATGACTATACTACCCAAGGCAATCTACAGATTCAATGCAATCCCTATCAAATTAGCATTTTTTCACAGAACTACAGGAAATAATTTTAAAATTTGTATGGACACATAAAAGAACCTGACTGGCCAAAATGATCTTGGGAAAGAAGAAAAGGGCTGGAGGAATCACGGTCCCTGACTTCAGACTATAATACAACACTATAGTAATCAAAATAATATGGTACTGGCACAAAACAGACACATAAATGAATGGGACAGGACAGAGAGCCCAGAAATAAACCTGTGCACTTAGGGTCAATTACTCTATGACAAAGGAGACAAGAATATACAATGGAGAGAAAACAGCCTTTTCAATAAGTGGAGCTGGGGAAACTGGACAACTATATGTAAAAGAATGAAATTAAAACATTCTCTAACACCTTGTACAAAATTAAACTCAAAATGGATTAAAGACCTAAATATAAGACTGGATATTATAAAACTCCTAGTGGAAAACATAGGCAGGACACTCTTTGACTTAAATTATAGCAATATTTTTTTGAATCCATCTCTTAGAGTAAGGGAGATAAAAGCAAAAATAAATAAATGGGACCTAATTAAACTTAAAAGCTTTTGCAGAGCAAAGGAAACCATTGACAAAAGACAACCTAATGAATGGGAGAAAATATTTGCAAATGATATGACTAATAGGGGTTAATATCCAACTTATATAAACAGCTCATACAACTCAACATCAAAAAACAACTGATTAAACAATGGGCAGAAGAACTGAATAGACATTTTTTCAAAGAGGAAATGCAGTTGGCCAAAAGGCACATGAAAAGATGCTCAGCATCACTAATTGTCAGGGAAAGGCAAATAAAAACCACAATAAGGGCTTCCCTGGTGGCGCAGTGGTTGAGAGTCTGCCTGCCAATGCAGGGGACACAGGTTCGTGCCCCGGTCCGGGAAGATTCCACGTGCCGCGGAGCGGCTGGGCCCGTGAGCCATGGCCACTGAGTCTGCACGTCTGGAGCCTGTGCTCCGCAATGGGAGAGGCCACAGCAGTGAGAGACCCGTGTACTGCAAAACAAACAAACAAACAAACAAAAAACCCACAATGAGATATCACCTCACACCTGTCAGAATGACTGTCATCAAAAAGTCTACAAATAACAAATATTGGTGAGGATGTGGAGAAAAGGGAACTCTTGTACACTGTTGGTGGGAATGTAAATTCATTCCACCACTGTGGAAAGCAATATGGAGTTTTCTCAAAAAACTAAAAGCAGAACTACCATATGATCCAGGAATTCCACTCCTGGGCATATATCCACAAAAACCAAAAATACTAATTCAAAAAGATACATGCACCCCAATGTTCATAGCAGCATTATTTACAATTGCCAATATGTGGAAGCAACCTATGTGTCCATCAACAAATGAATGGATAAAGAAGATGTGGTATATATATACAATAGAATATTACTCAACCATAAAAAAAGAATGAAAAGTTGCCATTTGCAGCAACATGGATGGACTTGGAGGGCATCATGCTAAGTGAAATAAGTCAGACACAGAAAGACAAATGCTATATGATATTACTTACATGTGGAATCTAAAAAATACAACAAACTAGTGATTGTAACAAAAAAGAAGCATACTCACAAATACAGAGAACAAACTAGTGGTTACCAACAGGGAGAGGGTGGGAAAGAGAAATATGGGGGGGGCAGAATGGGACGTACAAACTATTGGGTGTAAGAAAGGCTACAAACATGTATTGTACAACATAGGGAATATAGCCAATATTTTGTAATAATAAGTGGAGTATAACCTTTAAAATTGTATAAATTGGAGTAGTCTCTTATTGTCCTTTGTATTTCTGTGGTGTCCATTGTAATTCTTTTTCATTTCTACTTTTATTGATTTGAGCCCTTTCCCTTTTTTCCTTGATGAGTCTGGCTAAAAGTTTGTCAATATTGTGTATCTTTTCAAAGAACCATCTTCTAGTTTCATTGATCTTTCTATTGTTTTCTTCATCTCTATTTCATTTATTTCTGCTCTGATCTTCATGATTTTTTTCCTTCTACTAATTTTGGGTTTTGTTTGTTCTTCTTTCTCTAGTTGATCTAGGTTTAAGGTTAGGTTGTTTATTTGAGTTTTTTCTTGTTTGCTGAGGTAAGCTTGTATCGCTATAAACTTCCCTCTTGAACTGCTTTTGCCATGTCCATAGGTTTTGGATTGTTGTGTTTTCATTGTAATTTGTTTCTAGGTATTTTTTTAATTTCTTCAGTGATCCATTAGTTGTTTAGTAGCATACTGTTTAGTCTCCACGTGTTTGTGTTTTTTTTACAGTTTTTTTTCTTGTAGCTGATTTCTAATCTCTTACTGCTGTGGTCAGAAAATATGCTTGATATGACTTCAATTTTCATAAATTTACCTAGGTTTGCTTTGTGGCCCAGCATGTGATCTATCCTTGAGAATGTTCCTTATGTACTTGAGAAGAATGTGTATTCTGCTGCTTTTGGATGGAATGTCCTATAAATATCAGTTAAGTCCATCTGGTCTAATGTTTCATTTCAGGACTGTTTTTCCTTATTGATTTTCTGTCTGGACGATCTGTCCATTGATGTAAGTGTGGTGTTAAAGTCCCCCACTATTACTGTCAATTTTCTTTCTCCATTTATGGCTCTTAGCATTTGACTTATATATTGAGGTGCTCCTATGTTGGGTGCATATATATTTACAATTGTTATATCTTCTTGTTGGATTGATTCCTTGATCATTGTGTAGTGTCCTTCTTTGTCTCTTGTTACAGTCTTTATTTTAAAGTCTATCAATGTATTCAGTAAAGTTGCAGGATACAACATTAAGACACAGAAATCTCTTGCATTCCTATACACTAAAAACAAAAGATAAGAAAAGAGAAATTAAGGAAACAATACCATTTGCCATCACATCAAAAAGAATAAAATACCTAGGAATAAACCTATCTAAGGAGACAAAAGACCTGTACTCTGAAAACTATAAGACACTAATGAAAGAAATCGAAGGTGACACAAATGGAAAGATATACCATGTTCTTTGATTTGGAAGAATCAATATTGTCAAAATGACTATACTACCCAAAGCAATCTACCGTTTCAATGCAATCCCTATCAAATTACCAATGACATTTTTCACAGAAGTAGAACAAAAAATTTTTTAAGTTGTATGGAAACACAAAAGACCCCAAATAACCAAAACAATCCTGAGAAAGAAAAATGGAGCTGGAGGAATCAGGCTCTCAGACATCACACAATATGAGAAAGCTACAGTAATCAAAACAGTATGGTACTGGCACAAAAAACAGAAATATAGATCAATGGATAGGAATCTCAGAAATAAACCCATACACCTATCGTCAATTAATCTATGACAAAGGAGACAAGAATATACAATGGAGAAAAGACAGTCTCTTCAATAAGTTGTGCAGGGAAAGCTGGACAGCTACATGTAAAAGAATGAAATTAGAACATTCTCTATCATCATACACAAAAATAAACTTAAAATGGATTAAAGACCTAAATGCAAGACTGGATACTATAAAACTCACAGAAGCAAACATAGGGAGAACACTTTCTGACATAAATGAGAGCAAGATGGTTTTTAACCCACCGCCTAAAGTAATGAAAATAAAAGCAAAAATTAAAAAATGGAACCTAATTAAACTTGAAAGCTTTTGCACAGCAAAGGAAACCATAAAAAAAATGAAAAGACAATCCACAGAATGGGAGAAAATATTTGCAAATGATGCAACTGACAAGGGAGTAATCTCCAAAATATATAAACAGCTTATACAGCTCCATATCAAAAAACAAATAACCCAATCAAAAAATGGGCAGAAGATCTAAATAGACATTTTCCCAGAAAAGACATACAGATGGCCAAAAGGCACATGAAAAGATGCTGAGCATCACTAATTATTCGAGAAATGCAAATCAGAAATACAATGAGGTATCACCTCACTCCAGTCAGAATAGCCATCACTGAAAGGTCTACAAAAAATAAATGCTGGAGAAGATGTGGAGAAAAAGGAACACTCCTACATTGTTTCTGGGAATGTAAATTGGTACAGCCACTATGGAGAAGAGTATGGAGGTTCTTTAAAAATAGAGCTACCATATGATCCTGCAATCCCACTCCTGAGAATATATCTGGAGAATAAACAACCATAATTTGAAAAGATACATGCACCCCAATGTTCACCGGAGCACTATTTATTTATTTATTTATTTTATTTTTAAAATTTTTCTTTTTTGTGGTACACGGGCCTCTCACTGTTGTGGCCTCTCCCATCGTGGAGCACAGGCTCCGGACGCGCAGGCCCAGCGGCCATGGCTCACGGGCCCAGCCACTCCGCGGCATGTGGGATCTTCCTGGACCAGGGCACGAACCCATGTCCCCTGCCTTGGCAGGCAGACTCCCAACCACTGCACCACTAGGGAAGCCCTGGAGCACTATTTATAATAGCCAAGACATGGAAGCAACCTAAATGTCAGTCGACAGATGACTGGATAAAAAAGATGTGAGATATATATATATATATATACACACACACACACACACACACACACACACAATGGAATATGACTCAGCCATAAAAAAGAATTGAATAATGCCATTTGCAGCAAGATGAATGGACCTGGAGATTATATACTAAGTGAAGTAAGACAGAGAAAGACAAATATCATATATCATTTACATGTGGAATCTAAAAAATGATACAAATGAACTTATTTACAGAACAGAAACAGACTCACAAACTTCGAAAACAAACTTATGGTCACCAAAGGGGAAAGGTGGGCTGGGGAGGGATAAATCCAAAGTTTCGGATTAACATACACACCCTGTTATATATAAAACAGATAATCAATAAGGACATACTGTATAGCACAGGGAACTCTACTCAATATTCTGTAATAACCTACATGGAAAAAGAATCTGAAAAAGAATGGATATTTGTATAACTAAATGACTTTGCTGTACACCAGGAATTAACACAACATTGGTAATCAATGATACAAAATAAAAATTAGATTAAAAAATTTAATTGGAAATGGGGGCCACAGCTCTGGCCTCTTGTGGCAGTGATGCTGCTGATTTGTGTGGGGCGGGGCATGCCACCCAACTTCCCCAGGCCTTAGTGTCCATCCATCAATGGAGAAATTGGTCCACATGGTCTCAAAGATCCTTTCTTATTCACCCATTCTCTGAGCTGTTTTCACCAGTATTGCCTGCTATGCATTTGCAATTGTTTTTGATTGGAAGGAGGGAGGGAGGGAGAGAGGGAGGGAGAAAGAGAGGGGGGAAGAGAGAGAGAATGAGAGAAAGAGAGAGAGAGAGAGAACGAGAGGGGGGGAGGGAGAGAAGGAGGGAGGGAGGGAGGGAGGGAGGGGGAGGGGGAGAGGGAGAGAGGGAGAGAGGGAGAGAGGGAGAGAGGGAGAGAGAGAGAGAGAGAGAGAGAGAGAGAGAGAGATCAGATCGGATGCTTTCTTGAGGGCAGGACTTGGCTTTTCTGCCGGCTTCTATTTCTCTAGAACAATCCCTGGTGTCCTGCTATCTCCAAGTCTTTCTCAGCCTCACCACACAGGTGCTAAACCCTATAGAAGTGCTTTTGTCTGGGTCAGTTGAACCAATTTCTTACTAGTGATTCATTAAGATCTTCTATCTGCTTTCCTCTCTGCCCTTTAAAATATCAAAAGTATAAGGAAATAAAAGTAAGATATTCATGGCCAGTAAAAACAGGCCACTTTAAAATTCTCTCTACCTGTCCCTGGGCTTAGAGGAGATTCTTTGGGTCCCAGCTTCCTCAGGATTCCAGTTGAAACAACAGAGCTTGAGCTATTTCCTTCATAGTTATTTAGAACTTTTCAGTTTATGTATTCTTTGAGACTTACAACAACCCTGTGAGGTGAGCAGAATGTTCATGTTGAACCCACTTTTAGGAAGAGGAAACTCAGGCACAGAGAGGTTAAGCACTTTGTCCAATATCACACAGGAAGTAAAAGAGCTAGAACTCACTGAGATGTGACACCAAATCTACAGCTTCTTACCTGCAACGACTCATTCTACACCAAGCTCTCCTCATAAATCTGAAATTTCTCAATAGTCCATCCTCCTTCTAAAACAGTCATTCTACTTCTTAAGGATACAGATTCAGGGAAGGAGTGAAAACAAATGTTAAATTGTCTCTTTCCCTCTCGATGCAAGTTAGCAAGATCCCCTCCTTTCCTTCCTTTCCCTTATGCATTTCATGAAGTTAGATAGGGGTGGAGTACAGACAAGGGGAATAAACATGCCTCACACTATTTTTTTAAATTACTAGAAAATGCAACAAATCAGAATTGTTTTACTTCTGATTTTTATGGTTAGGAATTGCATTACTCTGTTAGTGTGTGCACAAAAGGCCTCGAGACTGATATGATCTAATTATCTCAGTTAAGTAACTCAGAATTACTATTTCACATTAAAAAAATTAGACACAAAGTTTTAATAGTGGAAGAAGCCAGAAATGATTATGCCTTTTGGACTGTAATGGGTTTTTGCGGGTCAGGGATCAGATAATCATGTGAGGCCACAATTTTACAATTTTTACATTAACATCTGGTATTAAATGTCTGCAGTGTGCTCTACTGCGTCACATTTCATTCCTTGGTGAGAAATCATAAACTTTTGCAATTCTCTAGGCTAAGCGTTTTGCTGAACAGCATGGAAGCCAGAACTAAATGACCCATGTGTTTCAAAATACTCATTGCAAAAGATTTGGAGGACCTGGCTGGGCTGATCTGTAGGACTGGAGCTATGAATTAACCAAGAAAGAGGCCTATCTGTTCTCGCGTTTCAAAACTTCCTGGCAGATCCATTCCTGTAACTGGTGCAGAATGCAAATCAGCTTGGAGCTGCGTACGTAAATGTCCCGAGTTCAAGAAATAATAACGATGAGTTGGCCAGAAATCTCTGGCTATCTAAATTTGGATTCCTGTAAGGTTTATAAGGGCAAGTTTAAGTTTTTAATAAACTGCAGCCCTGGGTCTATTTAAAAAAATGTTATTGGACCAGGATACATAGTAAGATGGTGGTTAACTTACTTTGGAAGATAAAGTAATGACCAAGGAGAAATGTAGTCGTTTCATCCTTGTCACAAATGTTCCTATCCTCCCTGTCTTCTTAAATGTGAGCAGAGAGTAGGGTGTTTCTTTGATGGTTGACGATTTTACTTATGGTCCCCTTTCTGACTCCTCAGTGTGCAGCACTATATAAATATATAAGTACAAAGTGATGCACAGTGATTGGACAGAAATTACATTGACTCCAGCACATCCTTGGAAAGGTTTTGAATAAAATTCCTGTTACTTTCTTGAGATGATGACATTTTTATTAAGCGATGATTGAAAAAGAATTAATTTGGGATCATACTTAGGTGATTGGAAGAGATATTAAAATTATTATCAATCAGTTCAGCAAGACACTGACCAATAAGAATGGACAGGGCCATTAATGACTGATGCTGCCTTACTGTTAGTGGAGGCTGGTATTCAGCCCCGTTCTGATCACATTCTAAGTCACATGTGAAAACAATACCTATTTTTCTTTATAATGTACCTACTTGGTCTGAACTAGATGAAAACAAGATTTCTAAGCTAAGTAATCCATAGATACTATAGGGCAGGTCAAAATATTTTCTTGGTATTGCTTTGCTATATCAGCTAATAGTTTGTTTTCTAAAGCTATAAAACCATGTGTCTGAACAATAGGAATAGTTTCTAACTGTACAACATTAATAACAAAATATCCTGAGGTATTGTGAATAATTTCTTATCTGTATGAATTACTGACATTATTGATCAAATATTTTTATAAATAAAAATTTTATAAATAATTATAATTCAGGAGTTTGGTGGTTTAGATTTTCAGTGGTAGAAAAGATCACTGGAAGTACCTTTGTGATTGACAGGACTTTGTCAAAGGTTGACACATAGTTTACATCTAGTAGACATTTCATCATCTCAAATGAAATGTGCTAAAACACTTAGCACTACTGGGTTAAGCACTGAGTGTGGGAGATGAGGGCACTAGATAAATAAGAAAGTTTCTCTTACCTGACCTTGGGGAGGTTCTAATCTGGAATCTTTCCACTATACATTATACATATCATAGTTCATTGACTCTTAATATGCCATCGTTTCAAAGATGCACCATTCATTTATACACTACTTGAAAACAAACAAAAGAATGCCGATTAGAGTTGTAAAGATGCCACTGCATGTAAGATTTATTTCTAATTTCAGAGTTATTGAAATATGACATATAGTAAGTACTAGACTCTAGGAAGTTGAAGAATGGCTGGTGAAAAAATACTGCATATGGTGACTACCTTTTAAAAGATGTTTGAAGAGGATAATAGTTTTAGTAGTTATTAGGGGATAGAAAATATTTTTAATTTTTAAGAAAAAAGAAAAGAAACACAGTGATCTCTTTTGCAGCCAAGGGACAGGGAGAGACTAGAGAGGCAGGAGCAAGGAGCGTTCTCTCAAAGGAACACTTCAGAGGGTCTCTTCACAGAGCATTCATGATGCCAAGAACAATGAGAACACTGCTACAATTAACCCAGGCAGATGCACTTCCCACTCCCGACTCTGCCCTGCAGCCCACAGAAAAGATAAAAAACCTCCAGGGCAGCTCCCCAGGGCCTACGGGGTCTGCCGAGTGCTGAGAAAGCATCTCAGGTTCTTAAAACCCTACTGTGTGGAGTCTCTGGGATTTAACTGGTATCATTCTGGCATGCTAACCTGATTAATTTACCTGTGTCTTATTTTTTGCTGTAGCATCCTCACAAAAAGAATGAGCAAGTTACATATTGATGGATTAATTTATTAATTTCATAGAGGCAAGTACATGGTATGGTGATTGTGAGTCAGGGCTCTGGGATCCATAGCCTGGGTTTAGCTCTACCTCCTCAGGCAAGTTCCTTAACCATCACTTCAAGCTTCACTTGTCTTACACATCTGACTGGAATAGTAATCTTACCTACCTGTATGGCTTTTGTGAGGATCAGATGAAACAATGCTTATTGCAAAACCACATGTCCTAGTGTCTGGCTTATATGAAAAGCTAAATAAATACAAATAAATAACTAAAAACTGTCCAGGTCATCAGAAGAGCAGCCACATGTTTGCACTCCAGAGGGCTGTATTTCGCTTTCCCAGGAAGAGATTTACCAGCACTTTGTTTTGAAATTTTTGGCTCAGGGAGCCTAGATAGAGCTGGATTGTTGGAGAGATGGAGGGACTTTGAGGGTTAAGGAGAAGCCCCAGTAACTGAATGCTGGAAAGATCGATCTGCATTTCTCAAACTTGGGAGATGAAGGGGTTGTGCATTCTATTCAATGGCAGAGATCCTAATCCCACTTGCCTCCCCAAACCCCAAGAGGTGGCAGGTAATGATGTCTGGAGTGTAATCAGCAAGTACCAAGGTCTTCAGACCAATGGTCCATGTTCCCTGTGGCCAGCTGAGAGCTGGGAGATCCAGACACAAACAGTGGTGGCATGGGAGCCTTGGAAATAATAGCATCCACTAGGGACTAAGGACCAGGCCCTCTCCTGGTTCCTGGGACCAAGTAAGACCTGAGATTCTTATAGAAGCCACGGGGATGGGGTGGGGAGACTAGAGGTTCAGAGCAAGTCTAATTGGATATAGAAAGATAAAAGAATGTGATACCTCATACATCTAATTTCTGTGGAGCAAACCCATACCCACTGAAAAATTCTTTGACTTGCTATTTTGTATAGTAGTCATCATCATCAGCCCATTCTGAGGAGTTCTAATGTGAGGTACACGCATCCAGTCCAAGCTGCCTGTCGGGCTCTTGTGCTTTTTTTTTTTTTTTTTGCGGTACGCGGGCCTCTCAGTGTTGTGGCCTCTCCTGTTGCGGAGCACAGGCTCTGGACGCGCAGGCTCAGCGGCCATGGCTCACGGGCCTAGCCGCTCCGCAGCATGTGGGATCTTCCTGGACCGGGGCATGAACCCGTGTCCCCTGCATCGGCAGGCGGACTCTCAACCACTGCGCCACCAGGGAAGCCCTCTTGTGCTTTTTATCACCCCATGCTTACCCCCAACTCTGCCTCCTTTTAGCTACACTGCAGTGGTGTTCCTTAATCCATCCACCCATTAGCCTGAAATCAAGGATATTAGATCTAAACCCCCAAAGGCTATTCTCAATTACATACTCATTCTTATTTATTGCCACTTACCCTATACGTGGACTTTCTACCTGATCCTCCAGGCCTGGGGAGTTTCTCCAAAATAGCATCATAGAGCAGCTAGAGGCATTTAGTTGACTTGCTGCTGGATGGGAGGGCCCACCGGAAAAAAGGGGGAAGAGGACGTGTAGAGTGCTTTCTCTGAGTCTTGGGTGGCTCCAAAGGGGAACTATGTTTCTCTGGATATCAGTGATGATTAAAACAGAGTTGTGGGCTTCCCTGGTGACACAGTGGTTGAGAGTCCGCCTGCCGATGTAGGGAACATGGGTTCGTGCCCCGGTCCGGGAAGATCCCACATGCCGCGGAGCGGCTGGGCCCGTAAGCTATGGCCGCTGAGCCTGCGCGTCCGGAGCCTGTGCTCCACAACAGGAGAGGCTACGACAGTGAGAGGCCTGCGTACCACAAAAAAAAAAAAAAAACAGAGTGGTAAGGTGGGTAGTTTTTCTTAAGCATCCCCCTTTACTCAGCCTGTACTCTTTTCACCACCTAATACCCCATCCAGGTTGCTCTTCATAGTCTGTCTCACTGTTCTTTCAGTTATCTGCTAAACACCTATAGAACTATTCCAGGTGACACTCCTGCATTCTAACAGGGGACAGTATACTTTCTACTTCATGCAGGGACCCCCTTCAGAACAAGCCTACAGGTGGCATTCAACCTCTGCTCAAATGTTCCCAGTGATGCAGTGTTCATGAACTCAAGGCAGCCAACCCCCTAACAGTGCAGCTCCCTAGTGATGAAACAGCTCCTTCTCTCAACCTGAGATCTGGTTCCCCACAGTCACCACCCAGTGCCTGCTTCCACCCTTGGAGAAGAGGCTGAATCAGTCTCTCTTCCTCATGACAGTACCTCTAATATTTGAAAACAGGTGTTCTCCCCTCTGGCCTCCTCTCTTCTCTGAGTTACATAGCAGGTTCTATTGACTGCCTGTAGTCTTTAAAGTGGACTGTAGTCTGATAATGGAAATTAGAATCATCTGTGATCTCTAAAATGTTTTCATCTTCCCTGGGAACTTTGTTCAGATATGGAATGAATATTTTGAGGCTGACAAAATATGGAAAAATAGAAACTAAGGAAAAGATAATAGTGGGAGAAGTATCCAAAGACTGGCAGGCTGTCATCCACATAGTCAAGGTGGTTTCCCTAAAACCAGTACTTAATGTGGAGTAGTCCTGTGTGTCCTTGGCATAAACAAGTTGATGAACAGGATCAAGACGGTGGAGTAAGAGGATGTGGAGCTCACCTTCCCCCACAAACACGTCAAAAATATATCAAAACATGTGGAACAATTCACATGAAAAACGAACTGGAAACTGGCAGAGGAACATCTATACAAACAAACCTGTAAGACAGATCTCCACATAAATGGGTAGGATGGAAAAAAGGCATAAAGTCGGAACCTCCACCTCTGGGAGGGATCTGAAAAGAAGAATAATTCCACAAAGGTGGACCCTCACCCTGAGGAGTGAGCAGGTCAAGCCAAAGACTGGGGCTCCCAGTCCTGGGGTCTATGTGGAGGAGACAAGCTCCCTCAGCTGTTGAGAGAACTGCTGGGACAGATAGAAGGGCTGGGGAAGCCTAGACTCTACCTGCGAAGAGTGTGTTAGTGCTGGCTTGCCAACAATCAGGCAGGAGAGAGCTTTGCACTGCTGGCTGCCGCTTCACCACGCTCCCGAATCCAAGCGGGGTGAACACCTTGGCCCTGCTCACTCTATACCATAACTTGGTGTGAGATCTGAGATAGCCAGGCACTGGGAAAAGACTTGGTATAGCTACTCAGAGACAGCACGGGGACCTGGAGTGAAGTCCGGGTGGGAGAGCAGCAGCCATTGTCAATGATTGCTGGAGTGGCACCCCTTCAAGAGCACGATAGATAACTGTTTCTCCTAAATTCATAGAGACAGAGAAAGCTAAGTAAAATTAAAAGGCAGGGGAACTACTCCCAATTAAGAGAACAAGAGAACTCCCCTGAAAGAATAAATAGTAAAACAGAGCTCACCAGTCTAACAGATCCCGAGTTCAAAAAGGTGGTAATAAAAATGCTAACTATATTAAGAAAGATTATCAATAGAAACACAGATCACTGCAACAGGGAACTAGAAACTATCAGGATGAGCAAATCAAAAAGAGATAATTCAATTTCTGAGATAAAAAGCAATCTAGAAGCAATGTATAGCTGACTAAATGACACAGAAGAATGAATCAGTGATCTGGAAGATAGGATAATGGAAATCACCCAATCAGAACAGCAGACAAAAAGACAAACGAGGGCTTCCCTGGTGGCACAGTGGTTGAGAGTCCGCCTGCCGATACAGGGGACGCAGGTTTGTGCCCCGGTCCGGGAAGATCCCACATGCCGCGCAGCGGCTGGGCCCGTGAGCCATGGCCGCTGAGCCTGTGTGTCCGGAGACTGTGCTCCACAACAGGAGAGGCCACAACAGTGAGAGGCCTGCGTACCACAAAAAAAAGAAAAAAAGAAAAAAAAAAAAAAGAAAATGACAAATGAAAAAAAAGTTAAAGCAAAATACAAGATCCATGGGTTAATATAAAACATGCCCACCTATGTATAACAGGGGATCCAGAAGGAGAAAAGAGAAAAGGGTATCAAAACTGTATTTGAAGAAATTATGTGCTTTTTGGCCATCTGTATGTCTTCTTTGGAGAAATGTCTATTTAGGTCTTCTGCCCATTTTTTGATTGTGTTGTTTGCTTTTTCGATATTGAGCTGTGTGAACTGTTTGTATATTTTGGAGACTAATCGCTTGTCAGTTGCTTAATTTGCATATATTTTCTCCCATTCTGTGGGTTGTCTTTTCATTTTGTTTAGAGTTTCCTTTGCTCTGCAAAAGCTTTTAAGTTTCATTAGGTCCCATTTGTTTATTTTTGTTTTTATTTTCATTAGGAGGTGGATCTTAAAAGATTGCTGCAATTTATGTAAAAGAGTGTTCTGCCTCTGTTTTCCTCTAAGAGTTCTGTAGTATTTGGTCTTACATTTGGGTCTTTAATTTATTTTGAGTTTATTTTTGTGTATTACGTTAGAGAATGTTCTAATTTCATTCTTTTATGTGTAGCTGTCCAGTTTTCCCAGCACCACTTATTGAAGAGACTATTTTTTCTCCATTGTACATGTTTGCCTCCTTTGTTGTAGATTAACTGACCATAGGTGTGTGGATTTATTTCTGGGCTTTCTATCCTGTTCCATTGATCTATATTTCTGTTTTTGTACCAGTACCATACTGTTTTGATTACTGTAGCTTTGTAGTATAGTTTGAAGTCAGGGAACCTGATTCCTCCAGCTCCATTTTTCTTTCTCAGGATTGCTTTGGCTAATCGGGGACTTTTGTGTTTCTATACAAATTGTGAAATTTTTGGTTCTAGCTCTGTGAAAAATGCCATGGGTAATTTGATAGGGATTGCATTGAATCTTGGGTACTATAGTCATTTGGCAATATGGATTCTTCCAATCCAAGAACGTGGTACGCCTTTCCATCTGTTTGTGTCATCTTCGATTTCTTTCATCTGCATCTTATAGTTTTCAGAGTACAGGTCTTTTTCCTCCTTTGGTAGGTTTATTCCTAGGTATTTTATTCTTTCTGATGCGATGGTAAATGGGATTGTTTCCTTAGCTTCTCTTTCTGATCTTTTGTTGTTAGTGTATACAAATGCAAGAGATTTCTGTGTATTAATTTGTATCGTGCAACCTTAGTGAATTCATTGATGATGTCTAGTAGTTTTCTCATAGCATCTTTAGGATTTTCTACATATAGTATCATGTCATCTGCAAACAGTGACAGTTTTACTACTTCTTTTCCAATTTGTATTCCTTTTATTTCTTTTTCTTCTCTGATTGCCTTGGCTAGGACTTGGAAAACTATGCTGAATAAAAGTAGTGAGAGTGGACATCATTGTCTTGTTCCTGACCATAGAGGAAATGCTTTCAGCTTTTCACCATTGAGTATGATGTTAGCTGTGGGTTTGTCATAAATGATCTTTATTATGTTGAGGTAGGTTACCTCTGTGCTGAATTTCTGGAGAGTTTTTATCATAAATGTGTGTTGAATCTTGTCAAAAGGTTTTTCTTCATCAACTGAGATGATCGTATGGTTTTTATTCTTCAGTTTGTTAATATGGTGTATCACACTGATTGATTTGCAGATATTGAAAAGTCCTTGCATCCCTGGGATAAATCCCACTCGATCATGGTGTATGATCCTTTAATGTATTGTTAGATTTGGTCTACTAGTATTTTGTTGAGGATTTTTAAATCTACATTCATCAGCGTTATTGAAAAGATGCTCACCATCGGTAATTATTAGAGAAATGCAAATCAAAACTACAATGAGATATCACCTCATACCAGTCAGAATGGTCATCATCAAAAAGTCTACAAACAATAAATGCTGGAGAGGGTGTGGAGAAAAGGGAACCCTCTTCCACTGTTGGTGGGAATGTAAATTGATACAGCCACTATGGAGAACAGTATGGAGGTTCCTTAAAAAACTAAAAGTAGAAGTAACATATAATCCAGTAATCCTACTCCTGGGCATATACCTGGAGAAAACCATAAATCAAAAAGATACATGCACACCAATGTTCACTGAAGCACTGTTTATAATAGTCAAGACATGGAAGCAACCTAAATATCCATTGACAGAGGAATGGATAAGGAAGATATGGTACATATATACAATGCAATATTACTCAGCCATAAAAAGGAATGAAATAATGCCATCTGCAGCAATATGGATGGACCTAGAGATTATCATACTAAGTGAAGTAAGTCAGAAAGAGAAAGATAACTGTCATATGATATCACTTATATGTGGAATCTAAAAAGATGATACAAATGAACTTATTTACAAAACAGAAACAGACTCACAGCCTTCAAAAACAAACTTATGGGGCTTCCCTGGTGGTGCAGTTGTTGAGAGTCCGCCTGCCAACGCAGGGGACGTGGGTTCGTGCCCCGGTCTGGGAAGATCCCACATGCCATGGAGCGGCTGGGCCCGTGAGCCATGGCCACTGGGCCTGCGTGTCTGGAGCTTGTGCTCAGCAACAGGAGAGGCTGCAGCAGTGAGAGGCCCACGTACCACAAAAAAAACCAAAACAAAACAACAACAAAAAACAAACTTATGGTTACCAAAAGGGGAATGTGGTGGGGAGGGATAAATTAGAAGTTTGGAATTAACATATATACACTACTATATATAAAATAGATAATCAACAAGGACCTACTCTATAGCACAGGGAACTCTACTCAAAATTCTGTATTAACCTATATCAGAAAAGAACCTGAAAAAAGAATGGATATATATATAAGACAGAACCACTTTGTTGTACACCTGAAATGAACACAACATTGTAAATCAACTATAGCCCAATATAAAATAAAAATTAAATTATAAAAAAGAAATTATGGCTGAAAACTTCCCAAACCTAAAAAAGGAAACACATATCCTGGTACAGGAAGCACAGGAAGTCTCAAACAAGATAAACCCACACAGATCCATGCCAAGACATATCATAATTAATATGGCAAAAGTTAGAAATAAAGAAAGGATTATAAAGGCAGCAAGAGACAAAGAGTCATTTATAAGGGAACCTCCATAAGTCTATCAACTGATTTCTCTGGAGAAACTTTGCAGGTCAGGAGGGAGTGGCATGATATATCCAAAGCCCTGAAAGGGAAAACCCTGCAACATAGGATACCCTACCCAGCAAGATAATAATTTAGAATAGAAGGAGAGATAAAGAATTTCTCAAACATGCAAAAGCTAAAAGGATTCAGCAATACTAAGCCTACTCTAAAATAAATATTGATGGGTCTTCTGTAAATAGAAAAGAACTAAGAATCTATAGAAAATAGATATAAGAATCAATAGAAAAGACAGATATAAAGTAAGGATTGAAGATTACATAATTAAGCCAGTACACAGATTGAAAAACAAATAGAAAAAATTGTAAGAGTGATTATAACTACAGCAACCAGCAGTATAAGCATGAAGATATAAAACGGGACATCAAAAACATAAAATGTGGAGGAGAGGATTTAAAAAATAGATCTTTTAGAATGTGTTTGAACTTGAATGACTATCAATTTAAAGCAAGTAGGTAAGCTATGGATCAACATACATGAACCCCATGGTAACCCAAATCAAAAGCATACAGTAGATTCACAAAAACCAAAAGAAAGGAACTCAAGCATGCTACAACAGAAAATCGTCAAATCACAACAGAAAAAATAAAAAGAAGAAGAAATGAACAAACTACAAAAATCACTGGAAAGCATGAAATAAAATGACAATAAATACATACCTATCAATAATTACTTTAAATGGCAATGGAATAAATGTTTTGATCAAAAGACACAGGGTGCCTGATTGGATTAAAAAAAAAACCTGGAATAAGCTGCTGGTAAGAGACTCACTTCAGGGTAAAAGACATACACAGACTGAGAGTGATGATATGGAAAAACATATATCATGGAAATGGAAGCAATAAGAAAGCAGGGGTAGCAATACTCACATCAGACAAAATAGACTTTAAAACAAAGGCTCTAGCAAAAGACAGAGATGGGCATTATATAATGATAAAGGGATCAATATAAGAGGAAGATATTACAATTGTTAACATATATGCACCCAATACATGAGCATCTCCATATATAGAGCAAATACTAAGAGATATGAAGGGAGAAATTGATAATAATTCAGTAATAGTAGGAGACTTTAACACTCCACTGACATCAATAGACAGATCATCCAGACAGAAAATCTGGAAAAAGTAGGGCAACAAAGGCCCTAAATGACACAATAGACAAATTGGACTTAATTGATATCTACAGACCACTACATCCAAAAAAAGCAGAATACACATTCTTTTCAAGTGCACATTGAATAACCTCTAGGATAGACCACATACTAGGACACAAAACAAGCCTCAACAAATTTAAGAGAACAGAAATTATTTCAAGCATCTCTTCTGATCACAAAGATATGAAACTAGAAATCAACCACAGAAAGAAAAATGAGAACAGAAAAAACACATGGAAACTAAACAACAAGATACAAAAAATCCAATGGGTCATCAAAGACATCAGAAAATACCTCAAGACAAAAGAAAATGAAAATATAACTTTACAAAATCTATAGGCAAAAGCAGTTCTAAGTGGGAATTCATAGTGATACAGGCCTTCCTCAAGAAACAAGTCTGAAATAAACAACCTAACGTTCCACCTAAAAGAATTAGAAAAAGAAGAACAAAGACCAAGTCAGCAGAAGAAAGCAAATAATAAAGATCAGAGAGTAAATAGAGATAGAAAACAATAGAGAAGATCAATAAAACCAAGGTTTTTTTTTTCTTAAAGACAAACAAAATTAACAAACCTCTAGCAAGGCTCACCAAGAAGAAAAGAGAGAATATACAAGAGAGAATATACAAGAGTAATTCAGAAGAAACAGATTATTTGAACAGACCAATCACTAGAAGTGAAATAGAATCTGTAATTTAAAAAAACCTGCTAACAAAAGTCCAGTATTGGAGGGATTCACTGGGGAATTCTACCAAATATATATAAAGAAGAACTTATACCTATCCTTTTAAAATTATTCTAAAAAATTCAAAGTGGGGGGAACACTCCCAAATTCATTCTACAAGGCCATCATTACCAAAAGCAGACCAAGGCACTAACAAAAAAAAAATTACAAGCTAATATCTTTGATGAATATATATGTAAAAATCCTCAACACAATATTAGCAAACCAAATCCAAAAATACATAAAAATGAACATATACCATGATCAAGTTGAATTCATTCCAAGGTTTCAAGGATGGTTCAACATATGCAAATCAATCAATGTGATACTTCACATTAATAAAAGTAAAGACAAAAACATGATTATCTCAATAGATTCAGAAAAAGCTTTGATAAAATTCAAGAACCATTCATGATAAAAACTCATCAAAGTAGATATAGAGGGAACATATCTCAGCATAATAAAGTCCATTTATGACAACTCACAGCCAACATAATACTCAATGGTGAAAAGCTAAAAGCCTTCCCACTAAATTCAGAAACAAAACAAGGAGGCTTACTCTTACCACTTCTATTCAACAAAGTTTTGGAAGTCCTCACTGTAGCAATCAGATGAGAAAAAGAAATAAAAGACCTCTAAATTGGAAAAGAAGAGGTAAAACTGTCCTTATTTTCAGATGACATGATACTCTATATAGAGAACCCTAAAGTCTCTGCCCCAGAACTATTAGAACTAATAAATGAATTCAGCAATGTAGCAGGATGCAAGATTAATATACAGAAATCTCTTGCATTTCTATATACTAACAGTGAGATATCAGAAAGAGAAAGTAAAAGAAAAAAATCTCACTTAAAATTACGTCAAAAAAATACCTAGGAATGAACTTAACCAAGAAGGTGAAAGACCTTTACGCTGAAAACTATAAAACATTGGTAAAGGAAATTGAAGAGGATTCAAAGATATCCCAGTTCTCTGATTGGAAAAATTAATATTGTTAAAATGGCCATACTACGCAAGGCAATTACAAATTTAATGCAACGCCTATCAAAATACCCATGAGATTTTTCACAGAACTAGAATGATCCTAAAATTTCTATAAAACTACAAAGTATCCAGAATTTCCAAAGCAATCCTGAGAGAAAAGAACAAAGCTGGAGGTATAACCCTTCCAGACTTTACACTATACTACAAAGCTATGGTAATCAAAACAGCATGGCTCAAAAAGATGTACATGGATAAATGGCACAAAATGGAGAGCACAGAAATAAACCTACACACCTCTGGTCAATTCATCTATGACAAAGGAGGCAAGAATATACAATGGAGAAAAGACAGTCCCTTCAACAAGTGGTGTTGGGAAAGCTGGACAGCTACATGTACATCAGTGAAATTAAAACATTCCCTCACACCATACATAAAAATAAACTCAAAATGGTTTAAAGATCTAAATGTAAGATATGACACCATAAAACTCCTAGAAAGGAACATAGGCAAAACATTCTTTGACATAAATTGTAACAATAATTTCTTAGGCCAGTCTCCCAAGGCAAAAGAAATAAAAGCAAAATTAAATAAATGGGACCTAATCAAACTTACAAGCTTTTGCATGGCAAAGGCAACCATCAACAAAACAAAAAGACAACCTACAGATTGGGAAAAATATTTTCAAATGATGCTACCAACAAGGGGTTAATATCTGAAATATACAAACAGCTCATACAACTCAATATTGAAAAACAAAGAACCCAATCAAGAAATGGGCAGAAGACCTAAATAGACATTTTTCCAAAGAAGACATACAGATGGCCAACAGGCAAATGAAAAGATGTGTAACATCACTGATTATTATTGAAATGCAATTCAAAACCATAATGAGGTATCATCTCACACTGGTCAGAATGGCTATCATCAAAAAATCTACAAAATAAATACTGGCGAGAGTGTGGAGAAAAGGGAACCCTTGTACACTGTTGATGGGAATGTAAAATAGTGCAGGCACTATGGAAACCAGTATGGGGGTTCCTTAAAAAAACTAAAAATAGAGCTACCATAGGATCCAGGAACCCCATACCTGGGTATATATCTGAAAAAAACAAAACTCTAGTTTGAAAAGATACTTGCACCCCAATGTTCAGAGAAGCACTATTTACAAGAGCCAAGACATAAACAACCTAAGGGCCCATCAACAGCTGATTGACTTAAAAAGATGTGGTATACATATACAATGGAATATTACTCAGCCATAAAAAAGGATGAAATATTGCCATTTGCAGCAACATGGATGGACCTATAGAATGAAGTAAGTCAAACAGAGAAAGACAAATATCATATGATATAACTTATGTGTGGAATCTAAAAAAGAATACAAATAAATGTATATACAAAACAGAAACACTCTCAGACATAGAAAATAAACTTATGGTTACCAAAGGTGAGAGGGAGTGGGAGAGGGACATATTAGGGGTATGGGATTAAAAAGACCCAAACTACTATACATAAAATAGATAAGCAACAAGGACTTACTCTATAGCACAGGGAATTATACCCAATATCTGATAGTAACTTATAATGGAATATAATTTAAAAATAAATGTTGATGAACAAAATTCAATAACAAAACAAAATATGTTTCCATAGTAAAAGGAGGGACTTGAGGATCATGGAGAATTATGAAGGGGGAATAGCTGGGGAGAAAGCCATGGGACAGATTGAGGTTTGGGAAACAAGTGAAAGACTGTCTACACTACGGATAGCATGGCTTCCTGGGAAAAGGAGGGGAGGAAGAAGGCAGGGCGTGGCTATCACTTAGAAAGTCCATCACCTGTGGGAATGTTTAGCTAAGACATTTACCTTCCCCATACCAGGAAAATGAGGATCATTGGACATTCCATGCAGGGTTGTGAGAATTATGTGAGAGAATGCTTATAATACAGCAGCTGAATTTTTTTTTTTTTAACATTTACTAAGTGCTGGACATTGCGCTAAGCCTCACGTGTATTATCTCATTCAATCCTCACAACAACCCAGTGAGGTAGGTGTCATTATTTTCAAGTGAGAGAACTATCAGTGACCAGAGACATACAATGGAGGAGCTGGGAGTCTAACCCAAGGGGTCTAGTTCCCCTGTGGCCTGTACTCTTAACTGAGTGTCATCTCTCATAAACACTTAAGTCATGGGTTCAATCTTTCTAGTTCCTGGTGGCTTAGTTTTTGGTCACAAGTGTGCACACTTCTCTTTAAGGCTCTCCGCTTTATCTGGTTCCCTGATAGATCCAGTATTCAGTAATTCTTAGATTTTTAAGTTTGTTTTTCAACTTCCAACCTATGAGTTAATACAAGTAAGAAAAGAGAAGGTTATTTTCTTTAAAAGTTACCTTATCTGCTTTCATTTCTACAGGAGAAAGTCAACACATACATTGAGCTAACACCAAGCATGTGCCAGTTTTCCATAAAGCTCTGCTTTGGGAGTTCTCCAGACACATATACTGGAATCAATCACAGTAAACTCTATATGCAGGTCACTTTTGCAGCTATAGATTTGTAAATTCTTCAGCATTCATACTACATTTTTTAATAGCCATTAAAATTTTCTTCAGCCAGGTAAGCCAGAAGAGATTGCTCCCAATTTTTGAATCTGCACCAGAGATCCAAAGAATTAAAATATTTGGTCACTTTTATTACTAGCTCTCAGTTTTTGCTGCTGATCATTGCACACACACCTGCCGTTTTCCGTCTCTCTCAAGATGCTAGACTTTTGTTTTAAATGTGATCATAGGTGGTTCGAATGGATGCCTAGTGTGCTAGAAAGTTGATTTTGACTCTGAACGTGCCTTTATCATATGGAGGACTGCCAAGAGTAAAATGCCTATGCCATGCCAAGAAATCAGCCTCACTAACCCAGATATTACAAAAATATTTGTTACAGCATTCCTTTACATTCCTTCATCCTGTTCCTGCTGGCCACCATGTTTTGGCTGGTACTGCTGCCTTTTGCCTGCCTATTTCTTCACACAAACAAATCAGAAATAAGGAACTGTTCAGCAAGTCACAAAGGTAAGTTATTTATGCTATGATTTCCCCCAGGTCCACTTTACTAAGGATGGCCCCCTCAACCCAGAACCCCAGTGTTCTTGTAACCAGATTGTTGGTTAGAAGATAAGAAACACCTGCTAATCTCAGTGAAGTGGTTGTCCCCATCTCTGCTTTATACCCCTTATAGATACCTCTAGAATCCCCTTACAGTTGTGCCGATTATATATTTATAAGCCTGTTTATTCCTCTTGACAGAGAAGTCCTGTGGCAAAGTGTCCATGTCTTATTTGCCTTCGAATTTCCAGTGCATTGCCCAGTTCCTGGCAGATGACTTATTGTCACAATATTTGCTAAATGAATGAATGGACATGATTCAGGCTTGCTGAAATAAAAATTCTGTTCTGCAGAAAGCAAAGCATTGACGTGGTCTTTCTGGCAACATTACACTTGGAGGACACATCTCCTGTTTAACTACAGATGCATGAATACAGTGTGCTGACCACATCCTGGGGATAAATTCTATAGTTTCATTGCGTTAATCATTCTTCTGGGTCAATATCTGGCATGGAGTAAAACCCCACAGGAATTACTGAGCCCTGAAAAACACATCATCAACTGAACCCTACGCATGGAAGATCTATTTTAAATTCACTGCAGTGTTTTGGGCTTTAGGCACTGTTTCCTATCTGACTAATAAAGCAGATTTCCTTGGACTTGACTTTTTATATTTACGTTTTTCTCAGCCTTGGTTGCCTTTACTTGTGTCTATTTTATCTTTACTTGTTGTATCTATTCATATTGCAAACCCCTTTGAGTCCTTTGGGAAATGAGTTTGGATATGATTAAATAAATAAAAAGATACTGCTATGTCATAGGTAGGTGACTGGGATTCAAATCAGAGACTTTGGAAGGAGGCAGATGGAAATTTTCTCTCTTCCACTGGTTCGTTTCATGATCATAAGCAGGTCACTTAATTCACATTGCTCTTTTCTTCTGTTAGCTGATGTAGATAGTTGAAAACCATGCTTTCATAAAGAGTGACTGGAAGGCTTTTTTTTTTTTTTTAAAAGAACATGACTTAGTCATGGCACTAAAAAGAACCAGTCATGCCTCCTCAGCAGTTATTTCCAGTCCCAAAAGTGTTTTTAGCATTCTGTTCTTCAGGTCCTTAGGGACAGGATGCCTCATGAGGACATTCTTGCTACTTCTTGGCAAATCAATCAATAAAGCAACAGGCTGTATATCTGGTATACAAAGGGAATACAGGAGAAGAACAAAACACAGTTTAGACCCTCATGGGACTTCAGGTCAACATGGAACAGAGCTTGGCCCATGGCATATGACAGCAGTAGAAATAGTCCTGCACTTGGAATCAGCATAACTGGGTTCCTGGCTAGGCCATGGGATTTTGAGCATTTTACCTAATTTTTCAGACTTAATTCCCTTGCTTGTCAAATAGAGCTGATAGCAGAGCTATAGCCAGGATTAAGTAAGAGAATGAACATCTAAGAACTTTACAGCTTGCATCAGGAGTACATGTTATAATAAAGAAATAGTGTTTATATTTGATATAAAATGATGCATTTGAGAGAATTTTGCAGGCATACAGATTCATACGTCCTTACTAGCTATCTGGTTTGGGGCAACATGCTTAACATCTATGAGTCTCAGTTTCTTAATCTGTACAATAGGTATATTGATGCCCTCTTTGCAGAGCTCCTGGGAATATTGGTGGCAATGTATGGAAGGCCTAAAGCAGAGTTGCTGGCACATAGTATACACTGAATAAATGGAAGCTTCTATTTCATAATTACTACAGCATAACAATAGAAATCATATGTAATTTGGTGAGGAATTGTTTGCCTAAAGCCTGTGGGTAGTGTAGGAGTTCAGAGACGAGGTATGCCAACTTCATTTGGGGTCTCGTTAAAAAGGCTTTATGGAAGAGGGGTGATTTGAGGTTGGCCTGAAAAGGGGAGCAAGTTTTACATAGGTGGAATAAACAGTAGTGTCTACCTGGATTAGTCTCCTGGGCAAAAAAAGGTTAGAACAGTCAGGATCACACTTGCATTCTTCTTGGACCATCTATAACACCTCACATGTGAGCTTGGGAGTTATTTATATATTTGCCAGCACAGTCCTGAGCTCTCAATCCTATGCATGTCACCTGGAGAGCTTTCAAAAATACCCACGTTGGGGCCTCATGCCAGACACCCACTAAATAGGAATCTCAGGGTATGACTCCTGGGTATTACTGGTGTTTCTTCAAAGCCTCCTAGGCATTTACAACATGCATCCAGGTTGAGAACCATTGCTTTAAAGCATCAACTACACATGAGTAGATGTGTGTTCAATTGTTGAGATGGTTGTGTGGAATGGAATATGCCAGAAAGCACCCTGGACTGGGATTAGGAGTTGCAGGTTCTAGCTGCAGCTCTGCCCTAACTGCTGGTCGAGTTCTTTGGCCTCCCTGGGCTTTGTGTCCTCATCTGCCATACAGGGAGGCTGGACTCTGTGCCTCCTCAAGCCGTGACAGTCTATGATGCAGCCAAACAAGCATCGTTTAGTTTGGGGAAGCAGGTTTGGTGGTGGGACTGTGGAGGTCTCCTCTTGGTTTCCGCATAAATGCACTTGTATCTTCCCCATGCCAGCCCCACACAAAGGTGCATCAGAGGAGCTCACCGAACACATCTGAAGACGGTTTTCCTCTTTTCCTGAGAAACACCATGACATTGTCCATTTGGGTTTGTTTTCTTTCTAATGAAGGAAATGTACCCTCTTCATTGGAAACACCTTGTGGAAGGAGGCAGGGCCTCTGCCTGCAGCCTGGCCGCTGAGAGCCAGGCTGCCAGGTGCACCCCACCTGTACCCACAGCCGAGACTGACACAGCCCCAGATGTTTTCCATATGCAAACCTTTGTGAAGGGGACATGGTGCAGATTGGGCCCCAGTTGCTCTTTCTGGCTGAGGTAACTTGAACCACATGCCTGGAGGGGAATCAAGGTGAGTATGGTTCCCCCACAGGCAAGAAGTAAGCAAGTGGCCCCTTCTGGTCTGCATTGTGGACCCTCTCCCATGGACCAAGTATTGCTCAAAACTATCAAGTAATCAGAAATTTCAGTCCTGAAAATTATTGTGCACTTGTACTAGGCATCTGATGCTCCTGAAAAGGCAGCCATCCATTTTCACCCCTTAAAAAACAACAGAGGGGGCTGGGAATTAGAGGGAAGATAGTACACACATCAGGGATTTCATCTGGCATCGCAGCTTCTCAGTCTGAGCTTAGGGTCAGGGCTGGAGCACAGATGGGGCTTGTGCCCTGGTCTCTGAGCTCTTTCCTGGGTCCTGAAGTGAGTGTCAGAGAGCCATGCTTGGTGGAGCCAGGAGCCAAGCTGGCTCGCCTCATATTTGGGAGAGTTTTGAGGAGGGACATTTGGCCTGCTGGTGGGTGATGGCAGCAGCCATTCTGACAATAGCATATCACACAAGGACAAAATCAGTAGCCCTAGCACCTCTAGAGAACCGTCCCTAACCATTCTGCCCTTCTAGTGATTTGCAAATATTTTCTGTTAGAGACCCAATTTGAGCTTCAGGTCTGCATGATGCTGGGGAATGAGCTCAGGCTCTGGAACCAGAACATAGTCATATGCTTCCTATATCAGTTAATTGCTTCTACATCTCACCCTGGTCATTTAACATCCTTAGAACCTTGGCTTCCTCATCTGCATATGGGAAGAATAATAACCACTGCAAGGGCTTTTGCAAGGATTAGCTTATATACGTAAATAGTTGAATGGGCTCTGAAGCCAGGCTGCTCGAGTTCAAACCCCTCTCTACCATATTCCGGCTCTGTGGCCTTGAGCAAGTTAATTATTCTCTCCCTGCCTTGGTTTTCTTACCTGCAAAATGGTGATGGTAATAATAGGACCTACTTCATGGGATTGTGGTGAGGATTAAATGAGTTAATACTTCTAAAGTTCCTGGAATAGTGACTGGTACAGAGTAATCACTCAATAACAGGAAGAGTGAACATTTATTGTGCATTGCAGCCCTTGACACTGTGGCTGGCATACCAGACATGCCCAAAGGCTTCTGGTTATTGTGACTACTAAGACTGTTATCCACCCAGCTGGGGGAAAGGACATCAGTCCTCACCTCTCATTTCCTCCCTGTTGACCTCCTGATATGATTCAGATGTGAGTCCCCTAAGGTGTCAGCCTGGCCCTGAGGAAAGAGAAGGAGGGGCTGTGGAGCCAAGTGAACAGACCAGAGACATCAGGCTAGCAGCCCAGGCCCCATGAGAAGCCCAGGCCCAGGATCAACTGATCTTTCCACAGGAAGAGCAGAAACCACAGCAGCCCTCACTTTCCCTGGGGTCTCACTGATTCATGCTAAGTCACTCTTGGGTCTTGCCCCATGGAGAGAGAGATTTTTGCAGAAGCCAGAGAATGTGTGCCTACAGCCTCAGGATCGGTGCTCAGACCAGGATGCTCTGATGGGGCTGACTGGGGGCTGGGGGTTACAGGAGAGTGTTCTGGCTTCCAGGGGTCCTCCAAGCCCCTGTGGCAGCTGCAGAAGAGGCTGGGTACCTGCCTCAGATAAGAATGTCCTCTTCTGGGGTCAGAAGGGGAGGAGAAAGTAGTCTCCAGTCAGCTCGTGAGCATAATTGCTATTCTCTTCTCTAAAGTTAGTGCATGCTTTGTTCCTAGGGAGAAATGACCTTAATGTGCATTTATTTATTCTATAAATACTGGCGGACCCACCATGTGCCAGGCACAGTGGTAGGGAATACCCTCAAAGAGAATTTCATGAAATCCTAAGTTACTACTATATGATAGTTTCAGTTTGTAATAAAAGTGGGTTCAAAGTCCGATGCGGGCAGAGTGAGCAGGGAACTCACACAAGCTTTCCCAGAAGAAAAGACGTTGGGGCTGAGCTGTTGAATCCCAGAAATAAACCTACCTGAGTTAAAATTGTATTTTTGCTGCTTTTACTCTGGGATCTTGAAGAAGGTTTCTTAAACGTTCTGAGCCTTAGTCTCTTCATCTGTAAAATTAAGATGATGGCATCATCTTAAAGGGCTTTGTGTGTGGATTGAGTGACATAACTCATATAGTGTTCCAGGAACATAGGAAGTAATTTTTAAATGGTGGCCATTTTTAATCACTGAAAATCTGCATATGCCTAAAAATTCCATGTGGGTATTTTTTTTTCCCCAAGATTAAGGCATATTTGGAATTTGCTGTTCAAGTTGTTGTTTCATGGATGGTTGCATTTGAGTCTATAATCCTGCGGTCAGGACCACTGAAGACTGTCAGGGTGGTCCAAGATCCATTGAAATTCCAAGTATTTAGGAGTGAGTTCAAGAGTCCGATTCCCAACACTCATATGGCCAAATAGAGTTAATAAGCAGGACTTTCATTTATAAGCTCATGCATTGCCTCTTCTGCCCATATGACCTATTCTCTTACAGGAGGTCTTCTGGGGCCATCCATACAAGTTGACTGTATCTTAAAGTTAAGGAGGAGAGGAGAGAGAGACAGAATCTCTAAATAAGGCTCCAGGATGCCTAGAGTTCATAAGCTATATAATTCCTCCTATGGAAACCTCTATGCCCACGGTGGGCGAAGGATCTCCTATATGATGAATGACCCTTCTCCAAACTGTTCAGTAAGTGTATACTGACCATCAACTTGTGCCAGGCACATGAGTCACTTGTGTCTGCCATCCTCTATCATTTCCATACAAAATGAGCAGAACTGTTCCAGTATCCCTAAGAGAACAGCAGAGTTCCCTAGAAGTATCTTTGATTCTTCTCTTGCTATCTTCCATCAGGGCCTTGTTTCACAGGGCCTTGTCTCCATTTCTGTTTTTGGAGATCTCTTCCTCCCCTCTCATGGTCCAGACTGTACCACAGACATCTTTGAGAGGACTGATACTCACTGGCTAGCCAAAGAGAGGCTTGAAAGTGGGCTTGTGGGGGAGCCAAGTCTAAATGGGATTTACTCATCATTCATCTCCCCTTTATCCTCTAGGGTTATTTAACTTTGAGTTCTCTATTGGCATTTAGGGATTTGTTTTATTATTTTATGTGCACTGTACTATTGTGATTCAGAGACTGGTAAGTTTTTTCCATGATGAGTCCCCAACTAGAACACTCACTCTTTTTGGTCATGGGTCATGTCTTTTCATTTTTTCATGGTCCTTATTTCTTTCAAGGGTACCATCAAATCAAGCTTCAAAAAGTAACATACCAGGCTTCCCTGGTGGCGCAGTGGTTGAGAGTCCGCCTGCCGATGCAGGGGACACGGGTTCGTGCCCCGGTCCGGGAAGATCCCACATGCTGCGGAGCGGCTGGGCCCGTGAGCCATGGCCCCTGAGCCTGCGTGTCCGGAGCCTGTGCTCCACAACGGGAGAGGCCACAACAGTGAGAGGCCCACGTACCATTTAAAAAAAAAAAGTAACTACCTAAAATAGGACTAAAACATATTTGGGACCTGCTGGGCTGTAATGACACCAAGAGAATGTAGTTGTAATACTGGAACTTTCTGGATATTCCTGAAATGTCCATTATTCAAAGATGGCCTAGAAAAGATAGGATCAGGTCTAACCCTCATCTACCTCTTCACTCATCTCACATCACACTCTTCCTTGTTTTTTAATCTCAAGACTCATGGACTCTCAAGTACTTCAAAGGCTACTTTGCACATTCTGTTCCCTTTGTCTAGAATGCTTCCCTCCTCCCTCTGTCCCCCACCCCCTGCTCACTTTTGCTAAGTTAATGCCCACTCAGTTTTGAAAAATTAACTCAGTTGTCACTTTTTCTGAGCATCTCCCCTGATTTCCCTTACTAGGTAAAATCTTTATTTCTAACCTTCTTGCAGCATCTTTACCTCTCCTTCAGGGAACTTAGTGTCTTACACAGTTGTTGTGTAAATGACCAGTGCAAATATCAGCCTCCCTCTCCAGATGGTAAGCTCCATGAGGGCAAGGCTTGTGTATATTTTTACTCATCAATTCATTCTTAGTACCTAGCATAGAATAGGTATTCAATAACTTTTAAGTGAATGATTTGAAATGAATGTTTACATCTAAATCAATCCACAATTATTTACTGAGCATCTACTATGGAAGAATGTGCTGAGGCTTATTGATGATAAAGAGAAAGGAAAATGCTATGAGCTATTAAGGTGCAACAGCAGAAATGATTTTGAGTGGTGGCAGAGTGGACTAAGGAACAGGACAAGAAAATATGGAAATTGAATGACATTATAAAGCAAGGTACACAGAATGAAATGGGCTTCATTCATAAGGGTGAGAGAATGCAGATGCAGCTGGTGAGATGAACTGATGTGTTACAAGGTCAGCTTCATAGCACAGTTGAGTAAGATTTTCTGCATTAGTTATCTAATGCTGTGTAACAAATTACCCCCAAACTTAGTAGCTTAAACAACACTCATTATCTTATAGTTTCCATGGGCCTGGCCTAGTTGGGTCCTCCACTCTGGGTCTCTCACAAGGATGGGATTATAGTCTCACTTGAAGGCTTAATTGGAGAATATCCATTTCCAAGCTCACTCACATGATTGTTGATGAGATTTAGTTCCTTGTGAACTATTGGACTGAGGCCCTTTGTTCTCCACTGGCTAATGGCCAGAGGCCTCCTTTGATTCTTTGCCTGTGGATCTCTTCATAGAGTAGTGTACAACAGGGCAGCTGGCTTCATCAGAGTAAATAGGTGAGAGGGCAAATGAGAGTACAAGTGAGGGAATGAGAGGAAGACAGAAATCACAGCCTTTTGTAATGTAATCTTGGAAGTTACATCTCATCATTTTTGCCATATTCTATGAGTTAGAAGCAAGTCATCAGATCCAGACCATACTCAAAGTGAGGGAATTACACAGAAAGTGAAGATCATTGGAAAGGGGAGTTTCCAATATTGCCTACCACAGTCTATGATTGCTATGGCCAGCTAGAACTGGAAAGAAGAGCAAGATCATTATGTTTATATTTCAAGGGTTATGAATTGTGTTATGGCTAATAAGCACGCATAAAAGATGAGGTAAACTAGGAAAACTTGACTCACACTCTTGCGCATTGTAGAGATTCAAGTGGAAGGAGAAGTGCTGTGATAAAATATACTTTCTGTTTGAATCTGTCTTAGGAAGTCCCCCCACCCCAGATAGAGGGAGCAAATTGTGATAAAGATGGAAAAAGATACAGAGAAGAAAGGCAGGATTTTGAGATAGGTAAACTCATCGAACTCATGCTCTGAGACCAGGGATAAGCCTTAGAACAAAGTCCCTTCCCAGTCCTCACTAGATACTGCCACACTCCAACACTCACTATCTTTATTTTCCTTTCCCAGTCACTTTTGAAAGCCAAGAGGAGTGCAAATCACACCAATGATCAAATGTGTATTTTGCTGCTACCCTGTTAAGATAATATTCCTGTTGTCATTAGGGACCTGTATTTGTTTTATTAACTCTCTACTGAACATGCGCTGATTAGGAACAGAAGATTGTAACCAAAGGGGTCAAGACTGAATAGTATCACCTAAAACAGACAGCAGAAAGCTCTTGGAAAGAAGCACAGCTGTTTCAATAACAATCTTTTCTACCTTGATTATTTTCTTGCTGTGGAAAAGAATTGCGTGTGTAAATCTTTCTCCTCTGGCATGTTGTGGCTTCCCAGGGTTATCAGAGCTGTACCTGATTCAGATGAAATTGTGTGCACTGCAGTATGCAAGAGAGAATTGTAACCTGACATCAAAGGAGGAATTCAGAATGGTTATAAGAAAATTGTGTTTCCTCCAGTTGTCTGCCAGTTAATACACTGGCCCCGTCCAAAGGACATGGATTAAACTCTGGAAGATGAGCTTGGAGACGGGAGGCTGCACTCTGGCTTCTGTGACAAGTGGGTAGCCTGCAGGTTTTGAGAAGTGAAGTAAGACCAAATTTATGGTTCACTTCACAAATAGTGGAGGATCGACTAGATCAAAGAGAGAAACAATCCGGAGGAGGATGCCTCCTAATTTCTGAGCCCGAAAAAATTCCATTTGTATTTTTTACAAGAATTGAAACAAATCAGGCCATGAACACTGGTCCCCATCATAGAGTAGACCTGTGGGTCTCTCAGAATAGAACACACCAACCCCCTGGGTTCTTTAGACATCCTGGATTCATTTAGATCTTTTGCCACTCTATTTCCTTACTGCAGTTCTTGGGGCTCTAAAGGACTAAGGTGTCATATGGGGAGAGAGGCTAGGAACACAATTTTTCACCATATACCCACAATCTTGGCCAAGGTTGAGGATGAGGAGTGAGGGGAGAATTGCAAATAAATTCTGAGCTCTTTTTGGTAGTTTTTTTTTCAATTATAGAAATATGAGTGAAGCAATTCTGAAATTATTTTAGATGTACTATAGGACTGAGCAAATGAGTAAATGGGTTAATGTTGATGAGAGTCAGAATTCTCACTGTGGCAGAAGGGACATACAAATATAGCATGAGAGAAGGCACGATAGAACTTCATGGATATAGACTGGAATTAGAGTTATCAGTGTGAACTGATGATTTCTTAATTATGTCTATGCTTGTAATATGCACATGCAAACATACAAGTATATGTTTGTATGTATGTATGTTTGTATATGTATATATACAGGTATATTTTCATGTAACTATTTCCTAGCTCTATCTGTTGAAATGGCCAAGAATCAAAGACCCCTCAGTAGCAATGATCATACCTAAAACCCAGACGTTGGTCTCAAATACCATTATCTACTCAAAGGAACCAAGGCTCTTTGGAGAAATGGCTGACTCCAGGGATGGGGCAATGTGGTAAAATGTGAGCCTGGAACATCTTGTTATTCTTGCAAATAAGAAAGCATTTAAAAAGATGGGGTCATGTCACAAGGACCAAGGTGCTAGCTGAAAAGGGTTCCAACTGGCCAAATATGGGATAATTTGAGCACCAAAATACTTAAGTATGATGATGAATTATAAACCTTTGAAAAAAATTAAAATCCATGCATCCATACTGGTAATAAATGAATAAATGAATGAGGAAGAATGGAGGGCCCTTGCTTACCATAGAATGCTGAGAGCCAACCTGTAAATGTGGTGGGGGTATGGGAGCTGGAAAGTTATCATTTTCAATCATCACAGTAAAAATTGCATCAGGCAAGAATTATCAATAACTGCTAAATATAGGGGAAAGTTTTGATGATGAAGAGAAGAATATTCGCACAGTCTTAACTCTCTCCACAGATTACCTATTAGTTGTGATGGAGAAAGAGCACTAATTGCATAATGGGGAAACTGAATAACAACTTGACAGAGTAATCAAAATCAACATGACTATTGAGACAGATGGACATCTTGTGGCTCCATGTGATACCCTGAGGATATACCATCATCTATGCAGTATTCTGACTGAGAATATACAACTTGAATCTAACCATAAGGAAACATAAAAAAAAAACCCTCAAAATGCGGAATATTCTATGGGTTGGCTAAAAAGTTCATTCGGGTTTTTCTGAAACATCTTATGAAAAACCCAAACTTTTGGGCCAACCCAATACTAACAAAAAAAGGAGAGGGACTGTGTCCCTAAAACATGACAAAGAAAGCCTGTGGGAATGCTTCAGATTAAAGGAGGTATCTCAGTCCTTTGGGGTTGCTATAACAAAAATACCAGAAACTGGATATCTTAAACAACGAATATTTATTTCTCACAGTTCTGGAGGTCAAGGTGCCAGCAGATTCGGTATCTGGCCAGAGCTTACTGCTTGGTTCATAGATGACTGTTGTCTTATTTTGTCCTCACATGTATCTCAAGCATTGTGTCAGACTATATATTAACATTATCTGCATGATTCTCACAATGACACATTTTACAGATAAGAAAAACTAGGCTTATAGATATTAGAAAAACTTTCCCAGTATCATGCAACTAATAAAAGGAGGAGGCATGATTTAACAAAAAATTATGTTTTTTCCACTATGTCATGTCAAAAAGAAAAGTACAGTTTCCGAATAAAAGCACCCCAAAGATGTTTTTTTTTTTTTCTTGCCTTTCTTCCTAAGGGATGCAGTAAAGTGCCAGGGATGATATTAGATTTCCATGGTCAGGGTGATAAAATTAAAAGTATGACCTAAGCGTGATTTTAATTGTGTCTCTTGGGTTTACAAACTCTGGTCCACCAACTGCTTACAGTCTTTAGGTGGAATTTCTTAACTTTCCCCAGAAGGTGGTAATTGTACAGCAGAGAGATCCCTGAAGCTAGAGGGCTGGGTTCCATCCCTGACTCTGCAGTTTGCTGGCTGTAAAATGGTACCTCACAGGGTTATTGCAGAGGTTAAATGAGATAACGTACACATAAGCACATACAGATGGAGGTGTGAGTATTACTGTTTCACTCGGGTCCCTGTGATTCTCAACTCTAGCTTGCCAAAGCAATCCCTTAACTCATTAAAAATAAAACAAACTTTAAAAACCAGGTCTATGAAAGACTTCAGTGAGATCCAGTGACTCCCACTGTTTCCTCCAACACCATGTCCAGAATGTTCCTTTCTCATCAAGGAGTCAATCAACTGCAGTTGCATCAAGAATTCTAAAGTGCTAGAAAGAACAAAGGGGCAGAGTCTTGGTAGTGATTTTCTCCAAGACCTACAGTCCTGAACCTGGTGTGGTTAGTCTGCTTCAAGAACGTAAGTCTCATCTTAGTTCTATTACCAATGACCTCGTGACCCTGTCATCATCTCCCTCTCCTTGACCTCAGTCTCATCATCTGTAAATGAAGGCAGGTGCTGACCTTCCTGAGCCAATGTTGATTATAGCCATCTTTTCAGATCACCTTTAGCCAAATCAGCTGGGCTGCTTTGCTAAAACACACATATTCCCCAGGTCCCACACCATAGCTCCCAAATTAGAACCCTTTGGTGAAAGAGCTAGAAATCTTCATTTTACCCCCAACCACCAGGTAATTCTAATGCATACAAATTTGAGAATCACTCATCTAAATTCCTTTTCAGATAAAGATTTCTGGGTAGACTAGGGCTTTGTAAATTTTAATGAATCCCTTGGCAATCTTGTTAAATTGGAGCTTGATCTGCATTACTACTAAGCTCTCAGGCGATGCTACTGGTTCCTGGACCACACTCTAAGTAGCAAAGCTTTCTTTGACAGGACATAGTCACATAGTAGGTTGATTTACTTTGGGGGATGAAAATAACATAGGTAGTGGCTCAAGGATGGGAGAAGGGCATATGAATGGATAGAAACCACAAAGATTTGCTTGGCTTGAGTGAAGACTTTGTTAATTGATCACCTTTGGAGGACAGGTCCTTATGGCAGAGACTACACAAATTGGGAGATAACTGACTTTGTTAAGTCCCCCATTCTGTCACTTCCTAGATATGTGATCTGCAGAGATTGATTTACGCTTTCAGAACCTTAAGCCCTGGATCTGTAAAAACAGAGACAATAAGATACCCGTTTCATAGAATGGCTGTGAACATTAAATGTGATCACATATATAAAATTCCCAGCCGAGTGCAAAAATATCGGGCCCTCTAGGTTTTCTGGAGACCCTTCCTAACCCTTTACTTAGTTCCCTGCATGGGACTATCTGCTCACTGGGACCTGTCCCTCTCACACAACCATCACTACCTGGAGGGCAGCCACCTCTCTACCACAAGAAAACTCTTAACTTTCCCAGGCCACTGAGTGATTTATCACACAGCTGCTCTCCCAGACTTGGAAGGCTGATGTCAACCCTGCCAGAGACAGATGGGAGAGCTGGAGTCTAGTTGCTTGTCAGTGATGTTCTGTGGACACATTTATAAGGCTTTCACACTTTTTTGGCATCCTCCACCATCAGCCAGACACCAAAGGCAGCCCGCTGCACACCACATGCTGGCAAGTAAAGCTGCATGCACACGTGCTGGCTGGGGCCCCCAGCACAGCTTCATTTTTCTCTCCTGCCTCCTTTCACTACTCATTTCTATGTGGTTGTGGTCAACATGCCACCTGACTTCTCATGCCAAGTTCTTTTAATGTTTTTGACAGACACTATCATCCTTTGCCCCCAAATAACTCACTAAACAAGAAATGAGTTGCCATAATATGGACTTAATGTGAGGAGTTTTCAATTCTTTTCATAGTCATTCAGAGAGGTTATCAACAGATATTTCCTTAGCAATTGCAACGTGCCTAGAAGCATCTCAGGTGCCTGAGGGAACTTATAACCAAATCATTTGTTAAGTTGCTTGGTCAAGCTACAGGAAGCAAAGCATGAAAGTGGTTTTCTTTTTCCTTGAGTCATTCTCAAGTTTGACTGTATAGGAATCACCTGGAGAGATTTAAGAAAATCCTGATGTCTGAATCCCAATTCTAGAGATTCTGATTTAATTTGTCTCAGTGCAGCTTGGGCATTGGGAATCTTAAAAGCAGCTAAGATCGAGTATTGCTGTCTTAGGAATTAATAAAATCTACACAGAATCTTCCCATGTTGTCTTAATTTTGATCACCATTTGTTTTTAAGACCACACCTTACAAAACATTTTCACAGAAATAATCTATTTTTAAGCTTCAGAACAACCCCATGAAACAGTTCATCTGAATTTGTATATTAGTATATTTATACACTTGGACATTAGTCTCAACCTGAATATTTTAAAAAATGAAGCTCAGAGAGGTTAAGTATTTATAACTTGCCCTGGGTCAGACAGTTGGTAATGGCAGGGATAATCCTTGAAACCATGGTTCCAGTCTCCCTCTACTCTTTCCATTACTTTGTAACTCCCTAAATTCAGAGTTTGTCAGTGGACACCATTCGTTGGACCATAATACATAACACATTTCTACTCTAGACTGTAAATGTTCAGAACAAAAACTCTGATTTCCTTATTGACAGATTTAAGTAACAGTAGTAAGGAAAGAAGGGCAGTGCTAATGAGAAGATAGGGCCTTCCTGATTTGGTGGCCAATATATGCACGTGACATTCATAATGTGTTAAGCATCAAGAGACATTCAGCACATGATGCTACTTATAGGGGAAGTCACTGTATGACAGCCGAAGGCTGGGTACCCAGAGCTCATCTCCAAGAGCCATAAATTATTTCAGGAAATAGATCACAACATTCTTCCTTCTGTGATGAAAGACATTCCAAGTTTTCTGGAAGGCTGCATAGATCCTTGTCTGAAGACAGAATCATCTGTCAATTCCCATAAATACAGGGATTAGTTTGAAGTGTGGCTTCTCTCCCAAGCAGGCGGGATAATACATTGATTTGATTAATAATAACTCCATGCCTGAGTTATTATTCACTTGACAGGAAATGATACAAATATTTTAAAAAACTATAACTCTTTGGAGACATAAAGTTATCATCTTATCCACAACTCCTTGAGTATTTTATTAACCCTGACAGGATGGAATAGAGCAGGATTGGCTGATAAAACTGATTCTCAGCAATCTCTCTAAACCACATTAGGGAACCTAAAGATTAGGTGTCATGCTCCTGTCTCAGACTGATGCCACAGCTAATGGGAAGCTTATGGTAAAGGGTGCCTATCGACCCATGAGTCAGCATGGGACAGAAACTTAATGAGCTTAGGGTGGCTCATGGCATTGATCCAGTTAGGCTTCCATAGGCATTTGGGCTACAGAAAGACACCATCCCAGTAAAACACCAGTCATTCTGAAAACAGTTGTTTGAATTAATTCCAACATACAGTTTGCAATCATCCTATTATTCTAATCAGTTTGTATATGTGGGGCTACAGCCATAAATAAAGGTATGGATATAGCCATAAATGAAGATGATAATATGCACATTAGGCTCACAAACAGGATTGTTACAATTCCTAACAGCACTCAAAAAGCCAAAGAGTTTTGAAACTGAAAAAAATTACTTGAATTGATACTTCTTAACCAAACTTATCCAAATTAGCCATTAACTGAATCCTTAATGCAGTTGAAGTCTGGTTTCTCTCTATAGTTTCCTATCTCAGAAACCCTGGAGACAGGTGTCTAAATTCAGACATGGCAAATTCCCTTTTGGCTGAACAAGCTGTATAATTTGTGGGGCCCAGTGTAAAATGAAAGTGCAGGGCCCTTTGTTAAAAAATTATTAAGAATTTAAGGATGATAGCAGAGCATTAAACCAAGTGTGGGGTCTTATGTTTGATGGCCAAGTTTGTATACCCACGAAGCAGGCCCTGTCCTCAGGGCAACAAGGCCTCAATAATGCTATTCCAGCTACCCTTCCGTTGAGTCATTGGGAGCACACTGGGACACTTCACTGTGTATTGCCAACTGTTATGTGAGCAGACGGCCCCGGCTGTCCATAGGACACCTACAGGGACAGCAACAGAAGGAAAACATGATGGAAAGTAAATGCAGTATGTCTGTCAGAAGTAACAGTGGAAAGACAAAGGTTTTGTACAGTTGTTATAAAAATCAGAAAAAGGGCAGGTGGCTACTGAAGACCCAGCCAAGTACCAACATTGTCCAGAGAAGGCCTTGGACGTTCTCATCTCTAAATGAGGTTATGTGGCAGCATATCTTGAGGTTCTCTCTTTCTTCCTTCCTTCCTCTCTTTTCTTTCCCTTCCTTCCCTCCTTCCTTTCCCTTCCTTCCCTCCTTCCTCTCTCCCTCTTTTGTTCTTTCCCATATAAATCTGCACAGATCTATACTTAACTTTTTTAGTATTTCTAGTTTTCTACCCCAACCCCAAGCCAACAGTTGTCTCTGAGGTCATTATGCCGAGGGAGATATCCACCAGTACAAAAAGAAGAAAGTATCCTAATAGTTGTCTTAGATAGGTACACAAGCCTAAGTCCAAGGGAGGAATGCCAAATGAGTATAGAAATTGGCCAGAATCATGAAGGCAGGATTTACGCCACCTAAGAAAGGCATTTCTCCTGGTGTTGCCTGGGAGAATGAATGAGAAAGGAGGCAAGTATGAAGGCCAGTGTGTCCCTGATTGAGAGGACATATACCCCACATCCCAGGAATGGCTGCACAGGCAACTAGGCTGATGGAATGACAGGCAGCCTTGGCCCCGAGTGGGGTCTGGGGGCAGTTGAAAGCTTCCTGTATGCCATGAATGGCAGAGAAGTAGCAGACAGCATGCTGGAAGGGACAGAAAATATCTCTGGCAACTTAGGTAGCTTGATGGTAGAGGATCAAGGACCACATGACATACCAGGTAAACCCCACCCTTACCCCAACAAGCGTGGCTTTGCATAGGATTCCAGAAATCACTGGGAGGAGAGGGAAAAAAGAAAACAAAGTTAGGTTTCCCAGTAGCTTGGTGGGAGGAAGATTAAGAATGAAATTACATTATTAAAAAGTCACTTTTTCTTGTACCCCTGTGTTTGTGGACTGGGAGTCATTGTAACTACTCTGTGATGACACTATTTCCCAAGCTCATCCATTTCCCATTGCTTTTACTCTGCTCGCACTGAGTAAATTTTAATCTTTAATCTGGTTTCCAGTTTAGACTTTCCCAGCAGGAAGAGCATGTTTGGACTGCTGTGCATACTGCATGTCTCTTGGCAATGAAAGCTCTCAGTATTAATGAACAAAATTGACATAGTTCTTATAGGCAGTCTCTCGTGAGTTTGGTTAACATGGCTTGGTTCCCTGGGACCTGGCCACACTGATGTACTGTCAGACTGTAGTTTATGAACTTGCAAAGTAGAGGGCCATGATGACTACTAAGGTGCAGATACCCCATGAAGATCCATGACTGAAAAAGCCCCCCAAACTCTCTCTACTGGTATTTTTTATTGTAAAAATAATAACATGAAAATGATAAAGAATTTTTAAAAGTTATATTAGTATAATGTAGTAGTTAAGAATGCAGGCTCTGGAATCAGACTGTTCAGTTTTATCAAATCCTGGCTTTGCCACTTATACAAACTGTGATTTTTAGTGAGTTCAAAGAAATCTAATAGGGATTGTTCTGAGGAATAAAGGTATTAATACAACACGGTAAACATTCTGATCAGTGCTTAACATCTGTTAAGTGCTATGTAAATGTTAACTCCTATTTCAAAAGCTTTGTTGTTATTATTTTGTGTTCCCTTCCAGCCTATGTTGAAATGCATGAATATTGTTACATGTTGCACATAATTTATATTCTTCCCTTCAATTTAATACTATGTCATAAATACTTTATGTGTTTGTATGGAGGATTTAATTATTATTTTTAGTAGTATAATTCAATTCACTAAATATTTGAGCACTTATCTTAAAACTGACTCTGTTATGTGACAGGGATATCAAAATGATGATAAATTAGAAAAATTGGCAAAGGTGACAAACAGGTAACATGTCAAAAAATATATATAAATGGCCAGAAGAAAGGCTTACCCTAACAAGAAGTCAGGAAATGCAAATTAAAGCGATAATTATAATGTTTACCTTGCAGATTGGCAATATTAGAAAGTTTGATAACACCCACTTTAGAGTAGAGTGTAGGACAATGGGTGCTGCCCTCTCCTGCTGGCCAAGAGGAAGCCAGTACAGTCACTTAACTACTAACACTGGAAATGCACAGACACTCTACACCCAACCATTGATTGCACTCTTCCATATCTGCCCTCAAGAAACATGTGCTTCAGGAGACAGAAACAAGGGGGTTCATTGTAACATTTGTAATCTTGAAAATTGAAGACCACATAACTGCTCATCTATACTGGGAATGGTTAGATAAACTGAAATATATTCATTCTAAAAAGAATGTGTTCTATCAGTACTGACATGGAAACTTTCCAAGGCTTGTTGCTAAGAAAATGAGCCAACAAAGAAACGGACTTGAGCACACAGGGAGGGGAAAGGGTAAGCTGAGATGAAGTGAGAGAGTGGCATGGACATATATACGCTACCAAACGTAAAATAGATAGCTAGTGGGAAGCAGCTGCATAGCACAGGGAGAACAGCTCAGTGCTTTGTGACCACCTAGAGGGGTGGGATAGGGAGGGTAGGAGGGAGACGCAAGAGGGAGGAGATATGGGGATATATGTATAGCTGATTCACTTTGTTATACAGCAGAAATTAACACAGCATTGTAAGCAATTATACTCCAATAAAGATGTTAAACAAAAAAGTTGCAGAAAAATGAGAACAGAAAGATAGCATTTTCTTAACACACACTCTAAACAAAATATATAGCTCTACAGATATGTGTATATACATATGTAAGTGTATATGTGTGTGTGTGTGTGTGTGTGTGTGTGTGTAAATATACTAAAAAATGTCTGGGAGAGTCCATACCAAACTGTTAACAGTGGCCACATTTAGACAGGAAACTAAGATTGGTCAAGGGGACTCTACATTTTTCTGTATTTTTAAATGTTTTAAAATATTCTTTGTATAATTAAGGATGAACTTTTAAAAATTAAAAGATGAATAAGACAAGCTTCCTGAATCCCAAAGTTAATATTCCACTGAGTAGATGTTTAAAAGTTTACTTAGCCATTGACCTATATTTGGCAATATGGGTTGTTTCCATTCTTTTATATTATAGATCTTTATACAGTGTAGCTTCTTTTTCTTCTGTTGATTTATTTATCTAGGATAAATTCCAAGAGTGGGATTATTAGATAAAATGGTATAAACATCTTTCTGGCTCGTGATATATTTTTCCACATTGCCTTCCAAAAGTGTTGTGCTTCTTTTTCCCTATTATTACTACAAAAAAATGAGTGAGCTCTCCTACCACCTGGCAGCAATTTACTTTTCTATTGCCATCTCCTTGTTCTCAGGGATGAGCACTTTTCACTTCAGTTTTCAACCTGTTTTAGAGCTGGTATCTCCTAGAGGACTGTCAGCTCATAATCTTTCTCCTATGCCTAGGGTACGTATATTCCTGAAAGACAGAAAGGATTAGCATTCCCATTACAGATGAGAGCACCGAGGCTCACAGAGGTCGAGTAACTTGCCTGGGGTCCCAGAGGTAACAGGCGGTAAAGTCCATACTTTTACTCATGTCACTCGACTCCCTCTGCATCTGGATGTGATTCTCCATCAGACTGGTGTGAACAGAGTTGGTTGGAACCCAAACACCTTTTGCTGACACATAGGGTCCACTTCTGTCAGGGCTCTTCTACCCCATCTGATCTCTTGGTACCAGTCCATGTTTGCATCCTCACTGCCTTTCTGCCTGTGTCCCTCTTTGTGGCCTGGTTCTCAGATTGCCAACTTGTGTTTTATGTACTCAAACTCCACTCCTATCTGTTTCATCTACCTTAATGGAAGGTGCTAGACCAGTGGCTTTCATTTTGGGGGAACTTAAAGCAAAAGGAACCAAACAAAATGAGGCCTGGACTTCATCCCCAGAAATCCAGATTCACTGATATGGGTTATAGTCTGGGCCTGGGATTATTTTCAAATCTCCTTGGGAACGTTGGGGTAAGAACCTCTGCCCTAGATGCTATTCTTGGTTTCTGCCTCTAGGTTTAGGTAGCAACATGGCTGGTTTCTGTTTGTTTGTTTGTTTGTTTTGCCCAGATACCCTGTCTTCCTGGGCTACCACCACCACTCGCAGTCACCTGTCTGCCTTGCTGTCATTCTACCCATTCTGCTCTGTTCCTTTGTATCCTCCCCTAGCAAAAGCAACTTACTGCTCTTACTTCAAACCTTTGCCCTTGCTCTTGCTGCTGCCTGCAGCCAATCCTCTTTCCTCTCTCCTAATCCTGTTGAGCCAAAGTTTTGCCCCTCCACACAATTCTATTGCATCAGAGCCCACACAGGTGGCTGCTTCTTCTGAACTCCTGTTTCAATTCTCACCTGCTTCATTCTAGTGGCTTTTCATTTAGCGATGGAAGGTAGTGTGTGATTTTTTTGTATGGACAGGAGGAAGATCTCCTAACAGTGGTTAAGGGTACAGGACTGAGAATTAGAAAGGCTCATGTTACAAATTCCAGGCTGCTGCTGACTTAACCACTTTAAGCCTCAGTTTTCTCATTTATATATTAAAGGTAACAATGATACATATCTCACAGAGCTTGGATAAATGCATGGAAAGCATTTAACACAGTGTAGGCTACATGAAAAAAGTTTGATAACTTTTATCAATAGGATATATGGTAATGACACTGATTTCTTTCAATTAAAGTAGTGGAAATTAAGAATTTATGCATCCAAATGAGCCATCTCCCTTATTGACTTCCCCATAACTATTTGTTATATGAATGAGTGGAAGATACCCACTTATTCTGATGATGTTACATTGCCTGGTTCTCTTCCAGAAATCCTCTTTTGGAGTTACCTACAAAGCCAGTTTATGAGTCAAAAGAAAAACAGCCCTATTACTCTTCTCTTTGCTTCTTTTTACCAAAAAGTACTCTCCAGTTTCATTGCCCACTTTATGGTTTGGTGATAAGTGACCTTTGGCTTTTTTTTTTTTTTTTCTTATAAGTTAAATCTAAGCCAGGAGGATAAAGATGCTACTAATAAGATTATGCATGAAAAGTGTTATGATTCTTAAGGAATTTCAGGACAAAATTTCTCAGAAAAGTTCCCCCAAGGAGACTGCAAATTCCTTGAGAACAGGGACCTTATGTACAAGCAGGTTTTTAACCTGCAGTTAACTGAATTTGGGTGCAGACTTTTGTCTTGTATATTTTTCCAGCTAGAGGAACACTTATTTTATTATTTCTAAAGGTATTTATGACAAAAGGGAATAGGAATCCTTTAAAAATATTTTATAGGTGCCAAAGCTCCTAGAAGAGTGCTATAATAATAAGTTTAAATACTTAAGGCAGAAAAAATAAGCTATCTTTCACACACTAAAATGAGGATATTCATCTATTGTTAGAGCACACGTTATTGTAATGGTGAGGGATGGGTTTGAATGAAACTATAAACAGTCCTTCAACCTCTCCTCCTTGACATGTACACGTGTTCATGAAACAGCTGCTAGTGTTCTAGTGTATGGAGTGTGACCTTGGAACAAAGGCTGGTTTTTCTCCCTTTGAACGAAGAAAACTGGAGTGTCTGGATTGCTACAGTTACTTTTCTGTTATACAAGTGACACATTTTAACACATTAAGTTAACTCAAACAAATGACACTGGAGTTATTACTTGAAAGAACCAAGAAGTTAGTTTTCCATTGCTTTTCTTCCAGTTCCCAATGCTATATTTTTAGGAGCATTTATTTTCAGTGGAGAGAGTCCAAAGAGAGAACACAGCTATCATGGCTAAAAAACAAAATCTGAACATGGGAATTGGGGGGAAGATTCTTTTATCATTGTGGGGGTTTTTGTTTTTGTTTTTGTTTTTGTTTTTTTTTGTCTAGTGGGTGCTGGTAAACTGGCTCTCTGAGGGGAGAAAAACAAGCCCTAATCTGTAGTGTTTGCCAATATCTGTGGTGTAAATACTTCCACCATGGCAATTTCAAGCTACCAACGTGAGGCCACTGAATGGAATTGAGAAGAGATGCACAGAATTTGCTCTTGTGAGCAAGTACAAATTGGTTTCAGTAAACCATTACTTGTAAACCTTATAAAAGGGGAGGCTTAGGGGAAAGGTTTCTAGGAGAGGTTGATTTACAAAAGTGCCCTTTGGAAGAAGCATAGTCCAATTTAAGAGAAAAACAGTAATTAGAAATGAAGTCTATTGAAGAAGATCAAGACATATAGCTTAAAACAAATTTCTCAAACACCCTGATGAAATTTGTCCTCCTCCACCTCAAACCACTAAGACTTTTTCTCTTCTTCCTCCTCTGCCTAACTCCAATTTTTTGTTTTTGTTTTGTTTTTTGTTGTTGTTTGTTTTTTATTAGATTGATTACTCTTCTGGAGAAAAGAAGTCTTCCTCTTTGGAATCTAATTGGAGGTGGAATGGGGAGGGATGGGTTGCTCTTTAATGGACACAGCAGGAGGGGAGGTCTGGGAATAGCAGGACACTAATAACCGGTATTTCATGTTACTTTCCCATGTTTAAAGAAAAAATTGAAGAGGAAAATGTAAAACTACCTCCTCTTAAAGTTTATGGTTTATGAATCAATGTCTTTATAAACATTATCCTTTAGAGAAGAAAAATCAGTATAAATATGATCCAAGTCTTTTTATTTTCTTTCCATTCACTTATGGGCATTTCTTAATCTGTGTCTACATCTCTAAACCAATTTGACTGATCCAGTTTGAGTTAATAAAAAGTTAAAAGCCAAGCCAATTATTTGTCTGTCCCAACTAATTTTATTTTGGCTACCTGGTCAAACTTGCAATGTTCCCATGAGCAAGTCATTTGGCCTTTCTGAACTTTGAGTTACATCATCTGACAAACAACAGGATTGAACTGAATGGTCTTTAAATTGCCTTCTAGCCATGAGAGTTTGTGGTACTTACATTGCATTTAATAAGCACTTCACAATTTTCTCTTATGAAATAGACAAATAATCTCTACTTTCAAAATGCCATAAACCTCCTAGTTTCAATAAGTGGACATATTTTATCTGACTTGACTAGTTAACCAGGACTCTTCTGCCAATAGGAAGAACTTTTTCTGTAGACTCAAGTTTTCTCTGCTGCCCCTCCCAGACTTTGAGATTCATCAAACTCATCTGGAGGAAGAAACCCCTGTGGAGTTGGAGGAAGGTGCTCATATATAGATTAAGGATGCTCCTCTAATGGTCATCAGAAATTCAAAGTCTATCCCTAGACCATTCTGGCCCTTGAGGATTTATATTCTTTCAACACACTTGTCTTCTATGTGTTTCCTTCTTTTCCTGTTTCTGGCCCCTCATCCTCTGCCCCCCTCTGTGGGCTCCTAGTGGTCTAGGAAAAGGATAGGGTGAATAGGCAATAGGCATGTCTTTCCATCCTCTTTGGTATTATATAACTTGGCTCTTACCTGTTAAATACCTGATGATTCACTTTGTCTAGGAGACTTCCAAAAAATAATCATAGCAACCACAATAGCTAATATTTATTGAACGTCTATTATTTGCTAAGGACTTTACAGACATCTCATTTAGTTTCTAACAACCATGTTAATTCTAACCCTGTTCTGTCCATAAGAATATTTAAACTCAATGAGGTTAACCCAAGGCCAGAATGAGTGACAGAAGCCAGATATAATAAACAATCCCAGGACTGCTTGGCCCGTGCTCCTAATGCTGATTCTTACATGGTTATATCCAAAGCTCCTAAAACAAAACTGGGCAGGGGGTGGTGAAAAGCATAAGACCAAATAAAAGGTCTAAGATGGGGAAGATTAGAAAGGAATTGCATTTCACAAGTTTTTCTAGCTAAAGAGAAGGCTTGGGCTGCACAGATGAAGGGGGTCACACATAGCTCTGAGGACCTGCTTCTTTCACTTCCCTCCTTACCTTATTCAAGGATCTTCAGGCTCTGGCTCCTCTGATTATCAAACTCAATATAGGCAGTTAGTAGGGAAGGGTCACGACTCCCTGCCCAATTATTCTTGTTTCCTTGCCTTGCTATCACTTACTCAGGTATGTGAAGACTCATCTTGTGAGTAAACACTGGCAAAAGTTATCACAAAACTATGTATGCAGGGTCTTCTCTGCTGGGCAGAAAGACTGACACTAGGGTCATAACCTCATTTTTATTCCTAAGGACTTTGAAACCCCAGTCCTAAGGAAATGATACATTGCAGAAAGTGTCCAGCCCTTTGGGGGCTACAAAGACATACATCTTAAATGTCCCCTTCCTGTATTCTTCCATTTGGAGACTAGCAGTGTCCTGAGTCATGGTGAAAGGCTAAGATCTGTCCCCCAGTTTGACTTAACCCTCCATTTTGAAGATAATAAAGTTACAGGGAGAAGCCAAAAGTTTTTAGTTTGGGGCTAGATTTTTATCAATTGATAAGAAAACCTGATGGCACATATAAGTATGGGAAAAACTGAAGAAGAAAGAGAAGGTGCCTTTAAAAAATCTTTTGATGAATTGTCTCTTTGATGGAGAGACTCAAAGAAAAAGTAAGTTTGGGGGCTTCCCTGGTGGTGTAGTGGTTGAGAGTCCGGGAACATCCCACATGCCGCGGAGCGGCTGGGCCCGTGAGCCGTGGCTGCTGAGCCTGTGCGTCCGGAGCCTGTGCTCCGCAACGGGAGAGGCCACAGCAGTGAGAGGCCCACGTACCGCAAAAAAAAAAAAAAAAAAAAAGTAAGTTTGGTTCTTCTTTCATTGTATTTTGATTTTAAATGAATTAATGGGTAAGAGAAGATCTGGGGGTAAGTAGAGACCAGTGGCAGATCTGGGTTTTGTGGGACCTGAATCTTATATGATTTATATATGATTTATCATATATAAATATGATATGATTTAGGGGAGCACTTTTAAGAAAAATGATATGAAAAAATTAGGTATAGAACCTTGGACAAAGCTCATACAAGTGAAGAATCTTGAGATGAAGCTTTATTAGCTTCATAGGGTGGTTCAGTGGTTAAGAATCTGCCTGCCAATGCAGGGGACACGGATTCGATCCCTGGTCCGGGAAGATCCCACATGCCGTGGAGCAACTAAGCCACAACTACTGAGCCTGCACTCTAGAGCCCGTGAGCCACAACTACTGAGCCTGCGCACCACAGCTACTGAAGCCTGTGCACCTAGAGCCTGTGCTCCACAACAAGAGAAGCCACCGCAATGGGAAGCCCGTGCACCACAATGAAAAGTAGCCCCTGCTCGCCACAACTAGAGAAAGCCCATGCGCAGCAATGAAGACCCAACACAGCCAAAAATAAATAAATTTATTTAAAAAAAGAAAACCTTTCTATGGTTGAGATAGCTAAAATTTTTTTTCCATCTAGCTAGGAACATGGACACACCACTCTGAGAGATTGTACACTGAGAGACTGAAGGGTTAGTGAGACAGACGCAAAGGGAATGACACGAAGAGGCCAATAATCTGCAGAGGAATTACAGGGAGTTTACTAGGTGGTGTTGGGCAATATTCAGAGAGAAGGCTATATGTGTACATGATTTTAAACATCAGGATCTTCTTTAAGAAAAGAATGCCTGGAGATGTCAACATGGACTACCTATGTGGTTTTCTTACCCAGAATCTGAAAGGGGAGATAAGGATCAATAGCTTCACAGCTAAAGTTACTTTTCACTCTCTCTTCTGGTTTCCTAATTATGTTTTGTTTCATACATGTATTCAGTATAGGCAAGAGAAACAGCCAGCACAATTTATCTGCTGCCCACCTCCCCTCCCCTTCCTTTTTTTTTTTTTGTAATTATATCAGTTGATTCTTAACTGTCAAAATAATATATTTCAACTCAGGAATGAAGAGGCATTTATGAAACATGTAGAACATTTTAAACTTTGAAAACATTTTAAACTTCATCAAATTTTTGACAACTATTTTCACCTATCTCAAAATGTAGGGTTAAACTAAACTGGCGATGCCCCTTTTAAACTCTGAAGCAATAGGAAAAGAAAAAGGCCCCAAATTGTTCCAACTCTCCAGACTGACCAGAGGTGTGGAGAATCCTAATTTTATAGAGTGGGATTGATTTGGATGGTCTTGTTACTAGTCATAAGGATCTTAAACCCACTCAGCAACTGACAGCCTGCCTTTAAATTGGAAAAGAAAGATTGTCAGAACCTTTAGTGGTGACAGCACAATCCAGCAACAAATTCCACACTAGTAAAAGTAATAGAAAAGATGGTACCTTTAGAGGAAGAATTAATGAAACTCACAGAAGAGTCACACACAAAAAAATCTAAGCTTTAAAATATTACCAGAAAATGAGCAACAAAATATATTGCAGGTCAAATACAGATGGGAGACAGAGGAGGTTTCAACAAAAGCAGATGGGCAAGAGAGCTTGGGCGACACAGTAATAGGTTCTCTATCTCCTGAAGGGAAGCCAGTGGAAGGCAGGAAGGCCAAACTTCTCTGAAGATTGGCATTCAGCTCCTCATAATAATTGATAAAAGGAATGTTGGATGTCTAGTCTCTAGTTCTTGCAAGATTGTCCAAAGTGCCTTGAGCCAAATTACTCATGTAGCAGGAAGGGAGTATGAGAAAGGCAGGAAAGGTTCTTGACATCCCTGCCCTAATGCAAGGGGGAAGCAGAGTCTCTCACTATGCTTCTGTTCAGCCCCCTTTCTACGTGGCCCAAAGAAAGGGGAGCCCAGGCAGGGGAAGTGCATTTTCCAACATAAGAGACATAGGTAGGACACTCTCAGCAGGAGAGGTCGGAGGAGCATTCTTAATTTTAGTCCAGAAGGAGACTGAGTGACTTTAAAGTAGTGAGGGTGAAAGAGGGAGTAGCTTTCCTTCATTCCTTCTTTCTTTCTTTCCTTCCCTCCTCCCTCCCTCCCCTTATATCTTCCTTTATCATTTTATTTTTCTTGTATTCCTGGAAATGGCTCAACTTACACACCCTGGAGTCATGGTTTTACAGAGTATAAGGCTTATCCAAGTCTCTTCCCGTTCAAAATATATACAGTCATTATTCTGTTCCAAGTCAGAGGAGGCAGCCTGATTGTCCATATACCCATCTATTAATTAATTCATTCACTTACTAAACCATTATGGATAGTCTTCCAGGTACAAGGTGGTATTTTTAAAACATCACAAGATACAAATTCTTGTCATCAAGGAAAGTATGGTCCAGTTCAGGGCTAAGATAATAATTTAAGTTTACCATAGAGGTAAGTGACAAATGGGTGATACTGACAATATAGGAGATCACAAAAGGCTTGGGAAGGCCAGGGAGGGCTTAAAGGGGGGAAAGGGACTTGATCTAGAATCTGAATGGGTGGGAAGATTGAATATCTTGTAGAAGGTAAGGAAATGTCCTTTGGGTGAGGCAACAGCATAGAAACCTTTATGTAAGCTATAGACTAAATGTTTGTGTCCCTTTAAAATTCATATGCTGAGGCCCTAATCCCCAATATGATGGTATTTGGAGTTGGGGCCTTTGGAAGGTAATAAGTTCATGAGGGTGGAGACCTCATGAATGGGATTAGTGCCCTTATAAGAAGAGACATGAGAGATGATCTCTCTCTGCCATGTGAAGATACAATGAGAAGGAAGCTTGTCTACAATCCAGAAAGCATGTCCTCACCTCACATTGGATCTGCTGGAGGCTTGATGTGGGGCTTACAAGCCTCCAGAACTGTGAGAAGTAAATAAATGTTTGTTGAGAAATAAATCTATGGTACTTTTGTTATACAGCCTGAACTGACTATGACCATGTATATGGTCTTGGGAAACCCATGTAGGAAGGCAAATGGGTGCTTGAGGGTTGAGGGAGACTGAGTGCAAAAGTGGTCACAATTCTCTGTGACCCACACCCTTTGCAGTGTGACTTTGTAGCTCTTCTCATCAAAAGATGAAATCTATTTTTTACCCCTTGAATCTGGACTGTGCTTATAATTGCACCAACCAATGGAATTAGACAGAAGTAATTTTGTGCCAATCTTGAGCCTAGGAGTCAAGAGACCTTGCACCCTGTTCACTCTCTTGGAACCCTGGCTAGCTGCTATGAGAATGAGCCCAGCTAATAGGCTGGAGGATAAGAGATCATATGGAAGAAGTCCAGTTGTCCCAGCCAAAGCCATCCTAGACTAGCCAAGAGCCAGCAAACTCCAAACAAATGAGAAAACGTTGGCAGAGCTGCCTACTTGATCCTTAACTAACTGTAGACACATGAGTTGGCCCTAATGAGATAAGAAGCACCCAGATGACATGTGGACTTGTGAGAAATGTTTATTGTTTTAAGCCACTAAGTTTTGGGGTGGTTTGTTACCCAGCAATATCTAACTGATACAAGTATCAAGCTAAGAAGCTTGTGATCTTTGTCCTATAAATAATGTGAGGATTATCAGTCATAAGTATTGTGATACAATAAAGAAATTTCATTAGGAAGTTTCCTGTCACCACAGTAGTAGTGGAATTTAGTGACAATTTTAGTCTATTTTAAATTAATTTTTATTTTTATCAAAATAATGCACATAGTTTAAAAATTTAAATAGCACTACAAGGCTTATAAAGGAAAAATGTAGTCCCAAGCTATATACATATGTATGTTTCTTGGCTTTCTCTTCTGGAATTTATCTTCACTTTTATATATACTATGTTTATACTCTTTATAGAAATTCTCCGTTGACCTCATGTTTTGACAGATGAGAATTTTTCTGTCTCTTTCCTACCCGATATCCCTTTATCCCAGTATATCACTTTAATAATTGACATTATCAATTTTAATATCACTAATTTTTGTTAAATGATTATTTAATGTTTATATTATTTTATCTATATAAATAGTGTTGATTATTAGGCAGATAGAGTAGTATCATAATTTCTTTTTATATAAATTTTGTTTTTCTCCATTACTGCCTCATTCTTTTACTTGCTTAGTTATCTACATACTTATTATTAATTTTCACCAATATAGTAATAGATACTAAAAAGCTCTTTCAATTCTCTTTTTCACATAGTAAAAAGCATCAGTATTTTATTTTACTCATTTCATTTAATTTCATTTTATTATTTGGACTGGTTTTCTAGCATTTCCTGAGCTGGACACCCCATTTCCTGGTTCTCATGTCTTCCTCTCTCTTGATTTAACCTCTTATTATGGTGGAGCATATCCTTCAGTAGCTTCTGGAGGGTGAGAGCTTGCATGACTGAAATATCTTTATTCTACCTCAAGCTTAATTGTTTGACCAAGAATAGAAAATAATTTTCTCTCAGAATTTCTAATGCATTGCTTCACTGTTTTCTGGCTTTTAAAGCTATTGTTGACAAATTCCTTGAAAGATACAGACTATCAAAGTTTACTCAAGAAATAACCTGAATAGCTTTATATTTATGAAAGAAATTTAATTTGTAGCTTAAAAAAAACCTCTGACAAAGAAAATGCCAGGCACAGATGACTTCACTGATGAATCTACTAAATATTTAATGGAGAAATAACACCAAATATACACAAATTCCTACAGAAAATATTTTTTCTGTAGAAAAATATTTCCTGATTCATTCTATGAGACCAACATTATCCTGACATCAAAAACAAATACAATGAGAAAATAAAACTATAGACCAATATCCCTCCTGAGCATAGATGCAATAATCCTAAATAAAATTTTAACAGATGAAATCCAGCTATCTATAAAAATGATAATATATTATGATCAAATGTTATTTGGCTTGTGGAGGAACTGGAACTCTCAGACATTGTTGGCAGGAATGTAAAATGGTATAATCACTTTGGAATATAGTTTGATAGTTTCTTATAAAGTAATGCCTATACTTATATAACCCAGTTATTCTTGTCCTAGATATTTACCCTAGAAAAATGAAAGCATATGTTCATGTAAAGACCTATCATGAGTGTATATAGCAGCTTTATTTGTTATAGCCCCAAACTAGAAACAACCCGGTGCTCATCACCTGGTGAATAAACAAACTGGAATGTCTATACTATGAAATACTAGTTAGCAAACAAAAAGAAAAAACTATTGATAAAATAAGAGTTTAGATGAGTCTAAAATTATGCTTAATTAAAGATGCCAGACAAAAGAGAGACCATTCAGTGATTCTAATTACATAAATTTCTAGAAAATGCAAGCTAAATTGATAGAAAGCCTATCATTGGCATTGCCTGTGAACAAGAAAGGGGAACAGGGAAAGTTGGAAGGAAGGGATTTCAAAGGAACCTAAGGAAAATTTGGAGGGTCATAGATACATTCATTATCTTGATTGTGGTTATGGTTTTATAGGTGTATACATATGTCAAAACTCACACATGCACTCATTTGTATGGCAGTTATATTTCAATGAAACTGTTAAAAATGTGGGTCACTTTGATTTATTCGGCTTGACAATCATCTCTATTGTTTTTTGTTTGTTTGTTTTGTTTTATTTTTATTTTTTTCTATTGGGTTGGCCAAAAAGCTTGTTTTCTGTAACATCTTACGGAAAACTCCAAACAAACTTTTTGGTCAACCCAATATTTTGTTTTATCACACCTTTGAAACACTTGTGTGGTATCCAGCCTCTTCTTTCCACCACTTAAGGGAGATAGGAAAGCAACATCGTGAAATCAAATTTCAGAATGACATCTTAAAGGAATGAAAGCAGTAAGCTCAAGGATATTCTTACTGGTTTCAGTTGGACAAATAGAAGTGCATATTTCCTGTATCTACACTAGCAATGGGATTTGCTGACATTAATTTCCTAGTAACTGGAGACCTGAAATTCAAATTGACCCAATCAGCCAGATTTGGATGACCACGTGAATCATTTATCGATTCTAAAATAAAAATATTTTGCAGCCCCCATTCCTAGAGATTCCGATTTAGTAAGTCTGGGATGGAAGTCAATGAATTTGTGTATAAGCCAAGATTAGAAACAACATCATTAGGCAAAATTAGCATTCTCACCCTTGTCTCCACTAGAACCCTCCACCATCATCAGACTGCTATCCTTTCTCCCTCTCATACCATGTTAAATCATCTCCCATTTGCCTAATTTCCACCTATGCAAACCATGGTGATCTACCCACTGCAAATTCCACTTCTTCTTTTATGACTAACCATCTCTATCCACTTCATTTCTTCTCACCTGTCTCCAAGCAGTGCAGCCATTCTGATCCTTGAGTCAAAACAACTCAAAGATCCCTGGCTAATCAAAGAGGTATTTTCTCTCTGGGCTCCATGTCACTACACAGAATGAAGGCTCCGGGGTTTTAAAACAATGATTTCGTTTTAGAAAATAAGCTCTTTTGCAGCATACTTGTACCAAGTTCTCTTATGCACCACTAGTGTTTTTTCACTTGCTCATTGCTTTGGACTCTTCTATGGACAACTAGTACTATTCTGTTTTGGTTTTAGGGAAAATGATTAAGGCCTGGAGCAAAGTTGTTTATTTTTGCCATCCAGATTTCTGAGAAGGAGATATTTTAGATAAGCAATTTACCACTGTCTTTGATCTCAAGCTATCAGCTTCAAAGTATAACATTTAAAAGTAATTTTATGTGGTTTCTATTATTTTGCCTGCATTGAAACTTGTTTTAAGATGTCTCTTCTGTTTTTGAGCATTTTTGTAAGATGGTCAAGTTAGATGTTTGTCCTGTGTGATAAAACTCAACAACTCCCTTATAGAAATATCCCAGACTTTATTGATTATCATATCACACAGTGGTAACATGAATGCATTGGTCTTCTCTACATGACATTTACTGAGAGTACAGGGTTGATGCCCACTCTTAATCTTTCTGGAAGAGCATTGCCTTCTGTTTTTTCTCTCCACTTTGTAACTGCTCCTGAAGAAAAAAAAGATTCTACTTTGTATATCTAATACATTTGGTGAGAGGGAGGGCAGTTAACACTATTTCTTCTGCATGGTTGTTGCAAACTTTTCTGTTTTTTGTCAGGTCCAAGAAAAAAATTGTGTTAAAGATAGAACATTTGGACAATATGTTTCAGAAGAGATGTAAATATACCATGTAGGCCCAATCAAGGATACATAACTGATTTTATTTTTTCTGGTTTACAGTCTTAGAGACAGTATAAGATAGTAGGCATAGTCAAAAAGCACCGGTAGCACTTAATTATCTGAAACTGGAGAAACTGGTTCCCAAATTCCGCTCTTCCACCTATGTGATCTTGGGCAGGATTCCTCACTCTTTTCTTTATTCATTCATTCATCCCACAAGTATGTCTTAAACATCTTCTGTATATCAGATATCATGGGAAGTGCTGAGAATAGACAGAGAGCACACTGTCCTTGCTCTTGTAAAGTGTGGCAGGCATGAAAATGTGCCTTATAGGTCTCCAACTATTGTAGTATAATTGACCAAGCACCTCAGATTCTGTACTCTGAAATTCAGTGTATCATTTGTACCAGACCACACTTCGCATGGGTTGCTCCATGCCTCTGACTGGTTGTGGCTCTGTGACTAAGGCAAGTCCATTCCTAGGAGATGTGGTACTCATAAGATGGTCAACTACAACTTAAGAACTCAGCGATGGCCTTACGGAGTATTCCTAAGACTGTACAGCAGTCTAGTTCACTTCAGCCTAACCTTCTTGCCCTCTCTCCTTCACTCAGGTTCACACTTGAGTCACATTCTGATGACTATCTCAAATTTGTGTTCCCTTCGCATTTTCTCTCTTGGGAATTTCTACTAAAAACCCTTGCACATCTATTCCCATCTTGGTGTTTGCTTCTTAGAGAACTTAGACTAACATATGGAGTATATGTTCTGGTGGACGAGACACAAAAATAAGTAAATAATATGGTAATTTTAGATAGTGATAATTGTGTAGGTAATAAAATAGCATGGTGGCATAGATGATTGCCTCAGACGGGGTGTTGGGAGGAGGCACTTTGTTCTTTAGCTCAGATGGTCAGGGAGAATGTTGCTAAGGAGGTTACATTCCAGCTGAAAGCTGAATAATGAGATGAGAAAATGCTGGAGAGGAGCAGGCTGAGCAGTGTGGAGGGCTGGAGCCCAGCAGAAGCAGCATCTTTGGGGAATGTGAAGACAGGGATTTTAGAAGCATCATCTGGGATATCATGGGAAGAGGAGAGATCAGAAAGACAAATAAATACCTGGTTCCATAGGACCTCAAAGGCCATAGTACGGAGTCAACATATTATTCTGAGTGCAGTGAGAAACCACTAGAGAGTCTGAGTAGAAAGGTGACATTATTTGTTTTACATTTTTGAGAGATAACTTTGGCTGCTGAGAAGAGATTAACTGGGAGGGCCAAGAGTGGAAACAAATAGAGCAGTTAGATTACAAGAATCTAGGTGAGAGTTGGTATAGGCTTTGGACTATTGTAGTGACAGTGATGGTAAGAAAAATAAAAGGATTCAAGATATGCTTTGGAAGGATGCAGTACCAGTGGATACAGAGGGCTGACAATCTCAAGGACCTATTTTCAAGTGCTGTCAAAGGACCCACCAAGAAGAAAGTCAACAGATGCTTGGGGAGACAAGATAGCAAAGTGGAAGGACATGAGCTTAGCTCTTCTTACAAAAACACCAAAATCACAACTAACTGCTGAACAACCATTGATTAAAAAAATACTGCAACCTACCAAAAAAGATACCCTACATCCAAAGACAAAGAAGAAGCCACAATGAGACAGAGTGAAAATTCTGAGCCCCACATAAGGCTCCCCAGTCTGGGGGTCTGGCAATGGGAGGAGGAGCCTACAGAGAATCTGGCTTTGAAGGCCAGTGGGGTTTGATCACAGGAATTCCACAGGACTGGTGGAAACAGAAACTCTTGGAGGGTGCACACAAGGTGTTGTGTGCACCAAGACCCTGGGAAAAAAGTAGTGACCTCATAAGAGACTGGGCCAGATCTACCTGCTAATACTGGAGGGTCTCCTGCAGAGGTGGGGGGCAGCTGTGGTTCACTCTGGGGACAAAGATACTGGGAGCGACAGTTCTGGGGAGTACTCATTGGCATGAACCTACCTGGAGGCTGCCATTTTCTCCCAAAGACCTGGCCCCACCCAATAGCCTGTAGTCTCCAGTGCTGGAATGCCTCAGGCTAAACAACCAACAGAGAGGGAACACAACCCCATCCATCAGCAGACAGGCTATTTAAAGTCTTCATAAGCACAGCCCTGCTCACCAGAGGGACAAGACCCAGCTCCACCCAACAATGGTCAGGAACCAGTCCGGCCCACCAGGAAGCCTGCAAAAGCCTCTTAGACAGCCTCATCCACCAGGGGGCAGACAGCAGAAACAAGAAGAACTAAAACACTGCAGCCAGTGGGACAGAAACTGCAATCACAGAAAGTCAGACAAAATGAGACAGCACAGGAGTATGTCCCTGACAAAGGAACAAGATAAAACCCCAGAAGAACAACTACGTGAAGTGGAGATAGGAAATCTACCCAAAAAAGAATTCAGAGTAATGATAGCAAAGAAGATCCAAGATCTCAGAAAAAGAATAAAGGCAAGGATTGAGAAGATACAAGAAATGTTTAACAAAGACCTAGAAGAACTAAATAACAAACAAACAGAGATGAACAATACAATAACTGAATTGAAAAATACACTAGAAGGAATCAATAGCAGAATAACTGAGGCAGAAGAACGGATAAGTGAGCTGGAAGACAGAATGGTGGAAATCACTGCCATGAACAGAATAAAGAAAAAAGAATGAAAAGAAATGAGGACAGCCTAAGAGACTTCTGGGATGACACTGAACACACCAACATCCACATTATAGGAGTTGCAGAAGGGGAAGAGAGAGAGAAAGGACCTGAGAAAATATTTGAAGAGATAATAGCTGAAAACTTCCCTAATGGGAAAGGAAAGAGTCACCCAAGTCCAGAAAGCACAGAGAGTCCCAGGCAGGATAAACCCAGGGAGGAACATGTTAAGACGCATAGTAATCAAATTGACAAAAATGAAAGAGAAAGAAAAAATATTAAAGCAACAAGGGAAAACCAACAAATAACATACAAGGGAACTCTCATAAGGTTATCAGCTGATTTCTCAGCAGAAACTCTGCAGGCCAGAAGGGAATAGCAAGATAAATTTAAAGTCATGAAACCTATAAGAATACTCTACCCAGCAAGGATCTCATTCAGATTCAACAGAGAAGTCAAAAGCTTTACAGACAAGCAAAAGCTAAGAGAATTCAGCACAACCAGACCAGCTTTGTGAAAAATGCTAAAGGAACTTCACTAGGTGGGGAAGAAAAAAAAAAAGCCACAACTAGAAATAAGAAAATTATGAATAGGAAAGCCCACCAGTAAAAGCAAACATACAGTAAAGGTAGGAAGTCATCCACGCACAAATGTGATATCAAAACCAGCAATTGTAAGAAGAGGAGAGCACAAATGCAGGATATTGGAAATGCATTTGAAATTAAAAGACCAGCAACTTAAAACAATCTTGTTTATATAGAGACTGCTATATCAAAACCTCATGGTAACTGAAATCCAAAAATCTACAATAGATACACACACCAAAAAGAAAAAGCTATCCAAATCCAAACACAACACTAAAGTTAGTCATCAACACACAACAGAAGAGAACAAAATAGGAAGGGAAGGAAAAACACCTGCAAAAACAAATCCAGAACAATTAACAAAATGGCAGTAAGAACATACATATCAATAGTTACCTTAAATGTAAATGGATTAAATGCTCCAACCATAAAACATAGACTGGCTGAATGGATACAAAGCAAAACATGTATATTTGCTGTCTACCAGAGACCCACTTCAGATCTAGGAACACATACAGAAAGTGAGGCAATGGAAAAATGTATTCCATGCAAAAGGCAATCAAAAGAAAGCTGGAGTAGCAGTACCCATATCAGATAAAAGGACTTCAAAATAAAGACTGTTACAAGAGACAAAGAAGAACACTAAATCATGATCAAGGGATTAATCTAAGAAGAGGATATAACAATTGTAAATATATATGCAGCCAACATAAGAGCACCTCAATATATAAGTAAAATACTAACAACCATAAAAAGAAAAATTGACAGTAACACAATAATAGTAGGGGACTTTAACAGCCCGCTTTCATCAAAGGACAGATCATCCAAACAGAAAATCAATAAGGAAGCAGGCCTTAAATGACACATTAGACCAGATGGGTAATTAATTGATATTTATATATATATATATATATATATATATATATATATATATATATATATATATAAATAATACATTATTCATATTTATATGTTAACATGTTGGTATATAATATATATTTTTATAATATATAATAATATAATATATAATGATAAATAATATATTACATATAATATTTAACATATTGATATTCATATATTTAATATATTGATATTTATATAGCATTCCATTAAAAAGCAGCAGAATACACATTCTTCTCAAATGCACGTGAAACACTGTCCAGAATTGATCACATACTGGGCCACAAAGTGAACATTGGAAAGTTTAAGAAAGTTGAAATAGTTTCAAGCATCATTTCTGACAAAAACGCTATGAGATTAGAAATCAAATACTAGAAAAAAGCTGTACAAAAGACAAACAAGTGGAGGCTAAACAATATGCTACTAAATATCCAAGGTATCACTGAAGAAATCAAAGAGGAAATCAAAAAATACCTAGAGACAAATGAAAAAAAAAAAAGCATGACAATCCAAAACCTATGGGACACATCAAAAGCAGTTCTAAGAGGGAAGTTAATAGGAATACAATCTTACCTTAGGAAACAAGAAAAATCTCAAATAAACAACCTAACCTTACATCTAAAGCAACTAGAGAAAGAACAAACAAAACCCAAAGTTAGTAGAAGGAAAGAAATCATAAAGATCAGAGCAGAAATAAATGAAATAGAAACGAAGAAAACAATAAAAAAGATCAATGAAACTAAAAGCTGGTTCTTTGAAAAAGATAAACAAAGCTGATAAACCTTTAGCCAGATGCATCAAGAAAAAAGAGAGAAGGCTCAAATCAATAAGATTAGAAATGAAAAAGAAGTTACAATGGACACAACACAAAGGATCATAAGAATGTACTACAAGCAACTATATGCCAAGAAAATGGACAACCTGGAAGAAATGGACAAATTCTTAAAAAGGTATAATTTCCCAAGACTGAACCAAGAAGAAATAGATAATATGAACTGCCCAATAACAAGCACTGAAATTGAAACTGTGATTTTAAAACCCCCAACAAAATTCTAGGCCCTGAGGTTTTCACAGGCAAATTCTATCAAACATTTAGAGAAGAGTTAACACCTATCCTTCTGAAACTCTTCCATAAAATTGCAGAGGAAGGAATATTCCCACACTCATTATATGAGGCCACCATTACCCTGATACCAAAATTAGACAAAGATACCACAAAAAAAGAAAATTACAGGCCAATATCACTGATGAACATAGACACAAAAATCCTCAACAAAATACTAGCAAACCAAATCCAACAATACATTAAAAGGATCATACACCATGATCAAGTGAGATTTATCCCAGGATGCAAGGATTTTTCAATATCAATCAGTATGATACACCACATTAACAAATTGAAGAATAAAAACAATACAATCATCTCAATAGATACAGAAAAACCTTTTGACAAAATTGAACACCAATTTATAATAAAAACTCTCCAGAATGTGGGCATAGAGGGAACCTACCTCAACATAATAAAGGCCATATATGACAAACCTACAGCTAACATCATACTCAATGGTGAAAAGCTGTAAGCATTTCCTCTAAGATCAGGAACAACACAAGGATGCCCAGTCTTGCTACCTTTATTCAACATAGTTTTGCAAGTCCTAGTCAAGGCAATCAGAGAAGAAAAAGAAATAAAAGGAATCCAAATTGGAAAAGAAGTAGTAAGACTGTCACTGCTTGCAGATGACATGATACTATGCATATAAAATCCTAGATGCTACCGGAAAACTACTAGAGATCATCAATGAATTCAGTAAAGTTGCAGGATACAAAATGAATACAGAGAAATCTGTTGTATTTCTGTACACTAACAATGAAAGATCAGAAAGAGGAATTAAAAGAACAATCCCATTTACACATCAAAAACAATAAAATACATAGGAATAAACCTACCTAAGTAGGAGGATTATTAAGGAGGCAAAAGACCTGTACTTCAAAAGCTATAAGATGCTAATGAAAGAAATCAAAGATGTCACAAACGGATGGAAAGATATACTGTCATCTTGGATTGGAAGGATAAATATTGTCAAAATGACTATATTACCCAAGGCAATCTACAGATTCAATACAATCCCTATCAAATACCAATGGCATTTTTCACAGAACTAGAACAAAAAAATTTTTTTAATTTGTATGGAGACACAAAAGACCCCAAACAGCCAAAGCAATCTTGAGATACAAAACAGGAGCTGGAGGAATCAGGCTCCCTGACTTCAGACTATACGACAAAGCTACAGTAATCAAGAGAGTATGGTACTGGCACAAAAACAGAAATATAGATCAATGGAACAGGAGAGAAAGCCCAGAAATAAACGCACACACCTATGGTCAATTAATCTACGACAAAGGAGGCATGACTCTACAATGAAGAAAAGACAGTCTCTTTAATAAGTGGTATTGGGAAAACTGGACAGCTACCTGGAAAAAAAATGAAATTACAACATTCTTAGCAGGACTCCCCTGATGGCGCAGTGGTTAAGAATCTGTTTGCCGGGCTTCCCTGGTGGCGGAGTGTTTGGGGGTCCGCCTGCCGATGCGGGGGACATGGGTTCGTGCTCCAGTCTGGGAGGGTCCCATGTGCCGCGGAGCAGCTGGGACCATGGGCCGTGGCCGTTGGGCCTGCGCATCCGGAGCCTGTGCTCCTCAGCGGGAGAGGCCACGACAGTGAGAGGCCCGCGTACCGCAAAAAAAATAAAATAAAATAAAAAAAAATCTGCCTGCCAATGCAGGGGAAATGTGTTCAATACCTGGTCCGGGAAGGTATCACATGCCATGAAGTAACTAAGCCTGTGTACCACAACTACTGAGCCTGTGCCCTAGAGCCCACGTGTCACAACTACTGAGCCCGTGTGCTGCAACTACTGAAGACCATGTGCCTAGAGCCCATGCTCTGCAACAAGAGAAGCCACCACAATGAGAAGCCCACACACTGCAATGAAGAGTAGTCCCTGCTCACCACAACTACAGAAAGCCCACGCACAGCCACAAAGGCCCAATGTAGCCATAAATAAATAAATTTAATTTAAAAAAACACACTCTTAGCACCATACACAAAAATAAACTCAAAATGGATTAAACACCAAAATGTAAGACCAGATACTATAAAACTCTTTGAAGAAAACATAGGCAGAACACTCTGACATAAATCACAGCAATGTCTTTTTCGGTCCATCTCCCAGAGTAATGAAAATAAAAACAAAAATAAACAAATGGGACCTAATTAAACTCAAAAGCTTTTGCACAGCAAAGGAAACCATAAACAAAACATAAAGACAACCCACAGAATGGGAGAAAATATTTGCAAACGATGTGACTGACAAGGAATTAATCTCCAAAATATACAAATAGCTCACACAGCTCAACATCAAAAAACAAACAACCCTATCAGAAAATGGGCAGAAGACCTAAATAGACATTTCTCCAAAGAAGATATACAGATTGACAACAAACACATGGAAGGATGCTCAACATCACTCATCATTAGAGAAATGCAAATCAAAACTACAATGAGGTATCACCTCACACCAGTCAGAATGTCCATCATCAAAAAATCTACAAACAATAAATGCTGGAGAGCATGTGGAGAAAAGGGAACCCTCTTCCACTGTTGGTGGGAATGTAAACTGATACAGCCACTATGGAGAACAGTATGGAGCTTCCTTAAAAAACTAAAAATAGAACTACCATACAATCCAGCAATCCCACTACTGGGCATATACCCTGAGAAAACCATGATTCAAAAAGAGTCATGTACCACAATGTTCGTTGCAGCTCTATTTACAATAGCCAGGACATGGAAGTAACCTAAGTGTCCAACAACTGATGAATGGATAAAGAAGATGTGGCACATATATATAATGGAATATTACTCAGCCATAAAAAGAAACGAAATTGAGTTATTTGTAGTGAGGTGGATGGGCCTAAAGACTGTCATAAAGAGTGAAGTAAGTCAGAAAGAGAAAAACAAATATTGTATAACACATATATATGGAATCTAAAAAAAAGAAAAAAATGGTTCTGAAGAACCTAGGAACAGGACAGGACTAAAGATGCAGACCTAGAGAATGGACTTGAGGACACAGGGTTGGGGAAGGGTAAGCTGGGATGATGTGAGAGAGTGACATGGACATATATACACCACCAAGCATAAAATAGATAGCTAGTGAGAAGCAGCCGCATAGCACAGGAAGATCAGCTCGGTGCTTTGCATCCACCTAGAGGGGTGGGATAGGGAGGGTGGGAGGGAGACACAAGAGGGAAGAGATTTGGGGATATATGTTTATGTATAGTTGATTCACTTTGTTATACAGCAGAAACTAATACACCATTGTAAAGCAATTATACACCAATAAAGATGTTTAAAAAAAAGAAAAGAGAAAAAACTACAATGAGATATCACACCGGTAAGAATGGCCATCATCAAAAAGTCTACAAAGAATGAATGCTGGAGAGGGTATGCAGAAAGGGGAACCCTCCTACACTGTTGGTGTGAATGTAAGTTGGTGTAGGCACTTTGGAAAACAGTATGGAGATTCCTCAGAAAACAGAGCTACTACATGATCCAGCAATCCAACTCCTGGGCATATATCTGGAGAAAAACATGGTTTGAAAGGACAGATGCCCCCCCAATGTTTGTGGTAGCACTGTTTACAACAGCCAAGACACGGAAGCAACATAAATGTCCATTGTAGATGAATGGATAAAGACGATGTGGTACATATATGCAATGGAATATTATTCTGCCATTATAAAGGATGAAATAATTCCATTTGTATCAACATGGATGGACCTGGAGATTATTATACTAAGTGAAGTAAGTCAGACAGAAAAAGACAACTGTCATATAATATTGCTTATATGTGGAATATGAAAAAAATGATACAAATGAACTTATTTATAAAACAGAAACAGACTCACAAACTTAGAGAACGAACTTATGGTTACTAGGAGGGACAGGTGGGGGGAGAGACAGATTGGGAGTTTGTGATTGACACGTACACACTGCTATATTTAAAACAGATAACCAACAAGCACCTACTGTACAGCACAGGGAACTCTGTTCAATATTCTGTAATAACCTAAATGGGAATAGAATTTGAAATAGAATAGATACATGTATATGTATAACTGAATCACTTTCTATACACCTGAAACTAACACAACATTGTTAGTCAATGATACTCCAATATAAAATAAAAATTTTAAAAAAGATATGCTTTGGAGGCACATTTGTTAAATTGCTTAGCTTTCTGTGCCTTAATTTCATAATTTTTAAAATGGAGATAGTAATAGTACCTGCCTTATAGTAGGTTATACTAAGGATTAAATTATTTGTGATATGCACAATGTTCAGCACACTCAATAAATTTTAGCTTCTCTTCTTGTGGAAAGAGTAATGGGTGGAAGACTGTAGATCCACGCTTTAGTTTAATTCAGCCATGAACTGAAGGTATGGCCTCAGCTGGGAAGGGATGGTGATTATAAACCAGATTATTAGAGCTGCATGGGATCTTTGGGATTATTGATGTCATCTTACCAGTGAGGAAAGAATAGGCAGCACAGAGAAGTAAAACCGTACCCTGGAGGAAATCCTTGGCATTGAACTATGTGACCCCATAAGGCTGTTTCCATTATGAAACTACAGTGATTCTAAGTATGCCATAATGTTACTGACAATTCTTCTATAAGGGCTCTCTGGGGTGTTTGTCAGAACTTCTCTTAGTGCTTGGGTCATTTTATTCCTTTTCTAACCTGATCTGAGTTCACAGGTTTCTCAGAAGCAATGCAGAAAATAATATGTGAAATCAAAATTTATTTTCTTCCTTTAGCTCCACAATTGTGCATATTCAATGCCTCATCCCACTGAGAGATGTCCTACTTTCAACGCCCCCTTGAGGTACTGACTTCTGCCTGGGCTGCTTGAAAATCTCCAACCAGGTACAGTGATCAGTCTTAATATCATTAAAAGTAGAACAATAAAACATTATGCTCATTTTGTCAAGTAATAGGAAGTAAGCAGCACCACTCATGAAGTAATCTTTTCATTTACAAAGTTTAAGGAAAAATTCAAACATTTTCAGAAGAAGAGAAAATACTATAAATGCTTTCATGCACCTTCAACTCATATTCAATTTCTACAGTGGGTAAATAGCATGAGGGAAGGTGGAATCATTTTAAATTAAAACTCACTTAATGGGGTGTTGAAGCTTCAGAAATTGTTGGAGACTCTTGGTGGATCTAACTTTCCCTCAGATGGCAATTGTAAAATCTGGACAATATATATTTTTAAATTATATTAAGAACTGGAGAGTGACCAAAATCAAAACTAGAGGAAAGCCTATCCTTAAAAGAAGAATTTCCATGAGTGTGATTTAAAGGTTTGCAGGCTCCTGCCTACACAGCTGCAGCAGCAGAAAGCCACCATCTTACTGGTTTGAGGTATCAGACATAGTTTGGGCCAGGCAAAGCAGAAAGTTAGAGGAATAATCTGAAAGGGAGGGAGCTGCACAAGGGGAAATCCCCAAACATATACATACAAAATCTGCCTAGAACTGTGGATGACCACTAAATTATACATGCGTAGGGAAGACCTGAAAGGGTCTTGAAATATACAGTAGCTGGGAGCTGAATAAACTGAGTGGGGAGATCATTTCCTGTCCACCACAAGGAAGACACAGTTGTGAGTTTGAGTCCAGCCAAACTAACTGCCTTCTAAAATAAGAATTACTGTTCAGAAGAACATAACATAATCCAGATACCCTACACTGTATAATTCATAATGTCCAGTTGCCAATCAAAAATCACTGGATATGAAAAAAAAATTTTTATTTCAAAAAAAACATTCAGTAGTAACTGACCCAGAAGGGATCCAGGTGATGGAAATTGCACACAAGGACTTTAAAGCAGCCATAGGAAATATGTCCAAAAACTTAAGGGAAAATATGCACACAATGAGTGAAAAGAAGGGGAAATTTTTAGAAGAATTTAAGGTAGAAAAAGAAAGCTTTCCCAGTCTTAGTATCTGTCCTACCTGCCTAGGCTTGGAGCATCTCTTCTAACACTAGGCTCTAATTTACTCTCACTAGACATTATGGAGGCACAGTCAATACTATCCAATATGGCATCACCTACTCCAGTTGACATAGGTCTGATCTCAATGGGATAGAGGGTATATAGTGGTATTGGTTGTGTGGTAGTGTTAACAATGCTGGTGATAGTGGTGGCAGACAGAACTGAAATTCTTGCTGAATATCAGGATGTAAGAGAAGGTAGTCTAAATCTTTGCTCTAATTAAAGAAGCTTATACTTCCAAAGTTATTTCCCATTAACTTTGCTATCTGATCATGGCCTAAATTATGTTTCCTCCAATGTTTCCTAGTAAAGGGAAGGATTTACACAGCTAGTAATATCTAAGAATAAGAAGACTTAGTTCTAATACTCTAGCCAATTTGGAGAAGCTAATTAAAATCCCAGGAAACCCAAGTTTTTTCTCCTCTAAAACAAGAGAGAGATTGAATGAAACGATCTCTTTGTAGCTATTTAATGTCATTAAATATCACTTAATGAATCCCAGACCTGGATTGGGTTTTATCCAATCTCCTATCTTGGTAATAAGAGTGCCTACCCTGCTTACTCCATAGAGCAACTATGAAGAACAAATGAGATAATGACAACAGTAGCTTACATTTATTGAGGGATTACCATTTTCCAGGCATAGTTCTAAGTGCTGTCTTTTATGTATTAACTCATCTACTACTAACAACAATGAGGTAGGTAGTATTTTTATTAGTCTCATTTCATAGATAAGGAAACAGAGATTAAATAGCTTGCCAATTTAATAAGAATTAAAGGTGGGATTCCACCCTGGGAGTCTGTCAGTGAAGATGTGCAAATCAAGTGCTCTCAGCACTCTTAGCCTCTGTTGTTAAGAATGTACACTGGTACAACCACTATGGAGAGCAATTTGGCAACAGTCTTACAATTAGATGCTCACTCTTATGAACAGGTTATTCCAATCATGATATTCACTAAGAGAAACTCTTGTACATGTGTAGGAGAAGACATAGAAAAAAATTTTCAAGTAAATATTATTTGCAATAGGGAAAAAAACCTAACTGTTCATCAATAAATGAATGGGTAAATCAATTGAGATGTTCTACAACAATTAAGTGAATGTGTATCAATATAAATAGATCTAGAATTTTCCTCTCCAATATGGTAGCCACTAGCCACATAAAGCTAATATGCACTTGAAATATGGTTAAAGATGTATGTTAGAAGAGTAATATTTTGGATATATTGAGTTTAATAAAATATATACTAAATTTAATTTTGCTGGTTTCTTTCTGCTTTTCTGTTTTATTATTTTTAATTTTTAAAATTTTAATTAATTTATTTATTTTGATCACATCACACGGCTTGCAGGATCTTAGTTCCCTGACCAGGGATTGAACCCAGGCCCACAGCAGTGAAAGTGCTGAGTCCTAACTACTGGACCACCAGGGAACTCCCTCTCTGCTTTTTTTAGATGTGGCTATTAGAAAATTTTAAATTAATATGTGGCTTATATATTTTTATTGGACAGCACTGACCTAGAAAATATAATCTGAGTTAAAATAAGCAAGCTATGAAAAAATCTGTAAACTCTACAAAGCAGATAAAGCAATACTATCTGCTGTTCATGGAGCATCTACACTCAATTAAAATATACAACTATGGAGTGAAATGGTACCCTTCAAATATATAATAATGGCTTCCTATAGAGAATAGATAAGGGGATGGAACTTGGAGAGGAAAACAAAGAGAACTTGAATTTTATTTGTAATATTCTACTTTATTTAGATAAACAAATTATCTGAAGCCAAAAGGATTAAATGGTAATATTTGATTGTTCTTAAAGGGGGATATTTTTACATTTTGGTATTTTAACATTCCAAAAATGAAAGAGAGCAAAAAATTGAAGATCAATAACTTCACACATGCAGCACACATTCATTCACACTTTTAACAATTCTCCAGTCACTAGGCACCATATTTAAACAGAGGGTCTAGCAAAGATGAAGACAAGTGTGAGGACGTTGAGGAGAGAAGTTAAAATCCACACACTGTCATCTGATAATTGTGTATATGAATATTTATAAAACACAATGATTTTTCCTGACTATAAAAGTAATATGTGCTCATTGTAGAAAATTTGGAATTTATGAAAAGTATAAAGAAAACAACAACCTACCACAATCCCATCACTAAGAGAAAGTCAGTGGATATTTTGGGTTATTTTCTTTCAGTCTCTTTGAATATTTGGCTTTTTACTTTTGCTAATATCCGGCAGATATTTTGAAACAAACCCCTGAATGAAATATGATTGTCTTTGATCAAAATAACCTTTGCCTTGGGGTTTCAGATTGGGCTTGTGATATCCTTCTTTTTTAAAAATCAAAACAAAAATAAGACCAATGGCTAATACTGACTAAAGGCTATACCCAGCAAGCTCAGCATGTTACATGCATTATATAATTTAAACTACTTTCTAATGTAGGAACTATTATAATTCCTATTTTATACAGAGAAATGAGGCATAAAGAGGCTTACTAAGTTGCCAAGGAAGAGCCTGGATGAGATGAAGCTTGGGATTCAAACCCAGAGGGTTTGATAAATACATCTCCATCTCCATGGCAGGCCCCCTAAGAGTGAGTCTTTGGGTTTGTGTTGAATTTAAATGTGTGTGAATGTGAATGTGTGTGTGTGGTGGTGATGGAAGTAGTGGCATAGAACATATTCTGCTGCCATTACCTGCCCCACCAAGCCACTCTCTAGGGGCCCCTACACCTCCATTACACTAACCTCAGACTAAAAACTGTACCTGGCCCAATCTAAGGAGATTCAGATCTCAGATAAGCTGTGAAAATGTTCTCTTGGGGTTAGGCAGAGAGTCAGTTCATCATCTCAAATACACTTTGTATTGTTTTCGGTTCAGAGATCCTCTCTGTAGCCTCTGGCCCATTCCTTAACAATCCTCAACAGGCTGCAATTGGAACAAAGAACCTCAGAGACCCAGAGTTATCAGTGTCTGAGTCTATGTACTGCTTGCTGTATTTGGGCACATAAACAGGTATAAATGAGTCAGGTGAGCTTTGTTAATGAAAAGATAATTTTATCTCACATTTAACATTTGTTGAGCCCTCATTATACTTTTCTCTGGACTAAGTACTTTACATGTTTGCATTATTTCATTTAATCTTCATAACAATCCTATAAAGAAGGTTTTATTATGATTCCCATTTCACTGATAAAGAAACTGAGGCTTAGAGAGGTTGTGGAAACTGCTCTGGTCACAGAGATAATAATGATGGAGTGGTCCACACTTCCAAACTGAGGACTACAAACACCAGAGTCCATACTCTTCCTCTATCTTTTACCGCCACCCACCCCCCAGCATATAAAGACTTCTTATTTCCCTTTGCTAAGTAGTGTAATGTAACAATGTTTGAGACCAGTAGAAGAAACATATTTGATACGGAATCCACCAGACACTGGTATAGCCAATCAGATGATTCTTATCTTTTATAAAGACATCTTTTCCTTCAGTTTCTCCTACCAGACCTGCCACGTTTGGGTTGGGTATCTGTTACCAACTCCTGGTTCTACCTAGTTGGTATTCAGGAATGGTCCATAACCCAAAGAAGCAGATTTTAATGACTTGTTTTTGTGTTGCACATTGCAGCCTAGGAGGAAACTGGATGGCTACCAGCTTATAAAAATAAGGAAATGAGAATCATGCTTAATAGGAATGAGGCCTGCCAGTGATCAGAGACAGGGATTAACATTTCAAAATATGATGGGAGAAGTTGGTAGGGCAGGGGATGAGTAGGCAGAAGGATGAATCAGAGGCAAAGGCAGCCTTAGCCAAAGAACTGACCAACAAAGAGATTCTGGGCACTTAACAAACTCTAGTAACTCCATAATAGAGTAGAAGATATTCTCAAGTTAATTTTTCTTCAATTCTTGTCCATTGAAGGCTGAGGAGCAGTCATCATCGGGGCCTTTAGAGTTGAGATGACATGCTGATTGGGGTGGACCAAAGGAGAGATGAAAGCAAATGCACCTGCTGCTGGGATCCAGCCACTCCCTTGGCCTTAAAGCAGCACTTAACCCCAGTACCGTCCCACTGTATTGTTAGTATGTGTCCCAACAAGCAGTGTCTTTGAATTTCATCACTATCCCAGGTTCTACTAAAGGCCTGAGTCTTCATAATATTGCCTACACATGATGAGTATTAAATAGCAGGAGAACATCATTGTCCTTGATGAGATATAGAACACAGTATCTGAGGTCAGGAAACTAATGAATTAATGGGGGGGAAAGCCTGTATCTGAGACCTTGATTATTGAAGCAGAGATAAAATGTACACAGAAAAAAGAGAGCAAAATAAAGTGAAGGGAAGAGCTCCTACTTTTCCCACTCTTCAGACCTTTAACCTAGATCAAGGAATGGGAATTAAGCTTTAGCTACATGTGTCCGTATCAATTCTCTCTCCTGCCAAGGGGTCATACTGCAGGAAGAAGAATTGTGTATTTTAAGAGAAATGTAGCCAATGCACCACTTCTTGACTGAAAGAAGGAAAATGACAAGGCAAGGAGGAAATAAAAGAACTGGAAAGTAATGTCTTTGAAATTCCCTCTGCATACGATTTCCCAGGCTCTAAGAGCAACTTTTATACTCGTACTCCATGTGCAGCCTTAAAGTGAGTCTCCATAGTCATCCAAACATCATAAAAAGCTGTTCTCATTATTCCCACCCTTCCTAGGAGTGGGATTAAGTAGTTGATCTGAGACAGCCCTGCTAGTTACTCTGACCTCTTTCTTGACAGGAGCTATTGACACTTGCTCTCGTTCCTCCTTTTACAGGAAAGTGGCACTGTACCTGTATCTCAGTGCAACACTGTCATTGGCAAGGCCTCCAAGAATAGAAAACAATGAGCGACACAAAGGGGGTATAAAACCTCATAAAATGGGACTATTGGCCAAATCCAGAATTGACTCAGAGCACCAGCAGCTCCCCTCAGTGACAACATGAACCTCCCAGCAATTAGGCAGTGATTAGGCTAAAGAGAGATGTGTTTCTGGGCCGCTGAGGCATCTCTGGCTCTTTAGATTTCTAAATTCATGGACCCACTTTGGATATCAGAATAAATGGCTTTGGGTAAGAGAAGAGTGGTGAATTCCTGTGGCAGCATAAGGCTGGACCCTACGAAAATGTTTTCTTGCAGAGGAAAGCAGCCTGCCCTTGTAAATCAGCTGGACTTCCCACTCGTGGTCTGCTGTTCAGTACTGAAGTTTCATAGCTCTTCCTTACGCTGCGTGCTTGGCACTGTCACTCTTCCTGACAGTCTCTGTAAGCAAACACTCCTTCAAGGTTTCAGTAAACTTGTCCCTCTGCCTTCTTTAATAAAATGCATCCTTGGAATTCGGTGGATCTTCTTGTTTACTTATTGGTTTAAAAATATACAGAAAGATTTCTATTAGATACATAGCTTCTGGGTTCATCAGTTCTACCTGCATACTATTATAAACATGTTCTATTGGGCACTTATATGGTTAGGAAAGATCTTGCCTTCAATGTCAAACCTTTATTAAGCACCAAAGGACTTTCTCAGAGGTGAAATTGCTGAGATGGAGAATGTGGATAAGAATTAGGCTCTGGATTCAGACAGACTGAGGTTCACTCTCTGCTCTGTCACTTAAATTGCTGTGGATTTGGGGCAAGTTACCTCACCTCTCTGACTTTTTCCTTATCTATAAAGTGAACATGACACAAATATCTATAACAAAGTTTGTTGTGAGGATTATATTATGTGCTTGGCACATAATAAGAGCTCAGTATAATTATTAAAAAATAAAACATGGACCCTAATTTTGTGGAGTTCATGGTATATAAGGGAAAGCAAATATTTAAAGAGATAAACAATTACATCTGAACAAAAGTGCTATAAGGGACATGATAAAACAAACAAACAAAAACCCCAAACAAACAAACAAACAAAAAAACAACAGTAAAGCACAGACAAATAGCCATTCATTTTTGTCACAAAGGGTCATGAGTCTCAGGGAGGAAGTACTATTTGATCTCACTGGGTTGATGAGTGAAGATGGGTGTTCTATGCAGAGGAAAAAACAAGAGAAGAGGCAGAAAGCCATGAAGCAGAAGAGAATGCAACCATGTGGAACTGAGAACCCAATCCACATGAAGGGATGGTAGGCTTTCTGAACTTTGTGAATGATTAACTCCTATTAATTCCTAAGAGTCAGAGTATACATTTTTCTTTAGCCTGATGACTAATCTACTGCAGAAGATGAATTGACCAGAAAGGGAAAGGTGAAGCACACTATGGAAGAACTAAGACAATGGATACCCACCCGACTTTGGTTGAGTAAGTCAAAATCCAATCAAACTTGGTATTATGGCTCAATTACTTCTCATTCAAGAGCACTGCATCCTAATTATGTATCGTCATTCACTAAGTCAGACAGGGCATAAGCCAAGAAAAGGAGCTTCCCAGTCATAGTTACCTTGAATTTGTTCATTAACCAGTTCATTTGCTCATAGAACATCTTATTTGTCACACCAGTCCTTTCAATTTGTTGTTTGTTCAGCCTGATTCTCCCAAAGGTCAGGGCTGAATTGCCCATCACTATTATTGAATACAGCCTGGATTAATCCTGTTTCCAACGCCCAACTGACTTTTTTTTCCTTTACACTTATGTGCAAACGTACACTAAAAATTACAAATACAAAACTTCCTCTAGGTAAAAATTCAAGGAAATGGGGAGACTTGCAGTGAAAGTCAGAAGAGCTTTCTCTCTCTGCAGTGCAGGAGAACACTCAGCCCTTGAGAGGATGGGAGAATCAAGCTTAACAAATGCATTAGTTAAAGCATACAGATAAATCCAGAAATGTTTCAAATGAAAAATGGTGACTGAGCCAAGGTTTTGTACATTCTCTCAATACTCTTGAACATGTTCTAGTCTACTTAGTGCTAAATGTCTTTCTTAAAAAATATTTTCAGTTATTTTAGGAATAATCTATTTATATTACTTGTTTGTTGCCACTATGGTCAAGAAAATTACTTTATGATTTCAATTCTTTATCACTTATTGGAAACTGTTTTATTTTCCAGCATATGGCCAATTTTGGTAAATCTTCCACGTGTATTTGGGAATATTGCGCATTCTGTAGTTATTGAATGCATGACTGTGGATTTGTTTATTTCTCCATTTAATTATGTTAGTTTACATTTTAAAATTAAGGTTATTTTATCAGTTGATTGTAAACTTAGGTTATTACATCTTCCCTTTAAATTGATTATTTTATCACTATGAAATGTCCCTCTTTATTGCTATTAATATAAAATAATACAGTAATTATTTATCTCTAATATTTAATACTGAAATAGTTAGAAGTATTAAAGTTCCTTCTAAATTTGTCAAAATGAAGAGATCTTTCTCTTTATCTCTAGAATTGTTGCATACAGAGGTTTTACTTTATCTCTAGTAATACTATATAATAAAGTATTTGTAATTATTCAATTTTCTTTCCTTGTTAGTTTGTAATACTGTTTTGTATCTCAATTATTACAACATGCATCTTTGACTTATTAGTATTTACTTTAAGTTAATATTTTATCCACTTTCCAGACAATGCAAAGACCTTATAAGAATTTTTAAAAATATTTTTCTAATTTTATTGAGATATAATTGACATATAACATTGTATTTGTTTAATATGTATAACAGAATGAGATTTGATGCATTTACATATTGTGAAATGATTACCACAATATGTCCAGTTAACACCCATTACCTCATATAATTACAATTTTTCTCATTTTATGAGAACTTTTAAGATCTACTCCCTTAGTAACTTTCAAATATAGAATACAGTTTTGTTAACTAGAGTCATCACGCTGTACATTATCTAACTAGAATTATTTATCTTATGACTGGAAGCTTGTACCTTTTGACCACCTTCACCAATTTCTCCCACCCCCAATTCCCTGACTCTGGCATCCATCAATCTGTTCTGTTTTATGAGTTCAGTTTTTTTTTACATTCCACATGTAAGTGAAATCATACAGGATTTGCCTTTCTCTGTCTAATTTATTTCACTTAGCATAGGGCTCTCAAGGATTTATAACACCTTAACACCATTTACCTCTCTACTTTCTGTGCTTTTGCTATTTTGTGTTTCAGTTCAACATATATTTTAAAACCCACAAACATTAGTATTATTGTCTTAATTAATATGTATTTATATTTCTATTGCTGTTATTCTTTCTGTTGTCATTGTTCCTTTTTGCATTTTTTTGCTTCTATCTAGGATCATTTTCCTTCTGCCAAAGAACTCTCTTTAGTATTTTAGTGAAGGTCAAATGGGGATGAATTCTAAGTTTTTGTTTGTTGGAAAAGTATTTATTTTGCCTTAATTTTTGAAGGATATATTCATTAGGTATGGAATTCTCAATTCACATTTATTTTCTTACATTATTTCAAAGACGTGATTCGATTGATTCATGGTTTCTGTTGCTTCTATTAAGAGGTCAGCTGTCAGTCTTGCTGCCTCTTTGAAAATGTGTGTTTTTCCTTGCTTTTTAAAATATTTTTCTGTTTTTCCTTGGTTTGCAGCAGTTTTACTGTGATGTGCCTAGATATGGTTTTCTTTGATTTTATCCTATTTGAGGTTTTCTTTGATTTTATCTTGTTTGAGGTTTGAAGATCTTCTTGAATTTATGACAATATCTCTTGGTAGTTCTAGAATATTCTCATGCAGTAGCTCTTCCAGTATTGCATCTTCCACAATCTCTCCTCTAATTACATGTATGTTAGATCTTTACATGGGGTCCCACATATCTCTTATGATCTCTTAAAAGTATTCTTTATATTTTTTCCCTCTTTAGACTTTATCTGGACACTTTCTACTGACCCATGTTTCAGTTCACTAAGCCTCTTTTCTGCTGTGTCTAATATGTTATTAAATCCATTCTTTAAATTCTTAATTCAATTATTGTATTTTTTCTGTTTGAAAATTTTGCTTTAATTTTTTTCACATACCCTAGTTTAATGAAATTCACCATCTTTTTATTTGTTTTGCCAAAAATCAAAATCATAACTATTTTAATGTCTACATTTGATAATTCTAATATGTAAATCATTTGTTGGTTTGTTTCTATTATTTATTTTTCAGCCACAGTTTCATTTTGTTTTGTTGTCTGATATGTCTAGTAAAGTTTAACTGAATGTTAGATCTAATGTCTGAAGTGTTATAAGCTTTCTGAATAGTTCATCATCTTCCAAGAGGGATTTAATTTTCTTCTGGCAGTCTGATAACATATGGGCAGATCTTGATCTGCTCAAGGTTGGTCTGTTTTAGTCTGCTCTTATTTTTAGAGTATATCTCTTTTGTAAATCTCACTTGAGTAAAAGTAAAACACCTGCACTTGGAAAATTATAAGACACTGATGAAAGAAAATGAACACATAGAGATGGAAACATGCACTGTAGTCATAGATTGGAAGAATTAATGTTGTTAAAATGACCATACAACCCAAGGCAATCTACAGAGTCAGTGCAATCCCTATCAAAATATGAGTGGCATTTTCCACAGAAATAGAACAAATGATTTTAAAATTTATACAAAAACACAAAAGACCCCCAATAGCCAAAACAATCTTGAGAAAGAAGAACAGGGCTGGAGGAATCATGCTTCCTGACTTCAGACTATATTACAAAGCTCCAGTAATCAAAACAGTATGGTACTGGCCAAAACCAAAAACCAGACACATAGATCAATGCAACAGAATAGAGAAACCAGAAATAAACCCACACACTTACAGTCAATCTACAACAAAGGAGGAAAGAATATACAATGGAGAAAATACAGTCTTTTCAATAAGTGGTTCTGGGAAAACTGGACAGTTACATGTATAAGAACGAGCTTAGAACATTTCCTAATACAAAAATAAACTCAAAACAGATTAAAGACTTAAAGGTAGTCTTAAATGTAGGACTTGAAACCATAAAACACCTAGAAGAGAAAATAGGTGGAACACTCTGACATAAATTATAGCAATATATTTTTGGATTTGCCTCCTAAAGCAAAGGAAATAAGAGCAAAAATAAACAAATGGGACCTAATCAAACTTAAAGCTTTTGCACAGTAAAGGAAACCACTGACAAAGCAAAAAGAAAATCTATGGAATGGGAGAAAATATTTGCAAATAATATGACTGATAGGGGTTAATATCTAAAATATAAAGAAAGAACTTCCAGACAAGATTGTAGAAGGACCTTGAGCCCACCTCCTCTCATGAGCACACCGAAATCACATCTAACTGCTGAACAACCATTGGTAAAAAAGACTGGAACCTACCAAAAAAGATATTCTACATCCAAAGACACAAAAAAGAAAGCACATGTGATGGTAGGAGGGGCACGTTCATGATATAATCAAATTCCATACCCCCTGGCTGGTGACCTACAAATGAGAGAATAAATATATTGCAGAAGTTCTCCCACAGAAGTGAGAATTCTGAGCCCCACATCAGGTTACCAAGTCTGGGGGTCTCACATTGAGGGGAGAAGCCCACAGAGCATTTGGCTTTGAAGGTCAGCAGGGCTTGATTGCAGGAGCTCAACAGGACAGGGGGAAACAGAGACTCCATCCCTGAAAGGTGAACATAAGGTCTCATGCACACTGGGATCCAGGCCAGGGCAAAAGCAGTGACTTCACAAGAGCCTGGGCCAGACCTACCTACTGGTCTTGGAGGGTATCCTGGGGAGGTGGGGGTGGCAGTGGCTCACTCTGGGGACAAGGACACTGGTGGTGGAAGTATCAGGGAGTATCCATTACCATGAACTCTCCTGGAGGCTGACATTTTGGCACCAAGGCCTGGCCCCAGCCAACAGCCTGTAGGCTCCAGCTCTGGGATGCCTCAGGCCAAACAACCAACAGGTGGAAATACAGCCCTACCCATTAACAGACAGGCTGCCTAAAGACTTCCTGAACCCATAGCTGCATCTAGACATACTCCTTGACATGGCCCTGCCCACTAGAGAGCCAAGACCCAGCTCCACCCACCAGGGGGCAGGCACAGCTTCTTACCACCCAGAAGCCAGCACAAGCCTCTAGACCAGCCTCATTTACCAGGGGGCAGACACCAGAAGCAAGAAAACTATGATCCTGCAGCCTGCAAAACTGAATCTGCAAACACAGGTCAGAATCTACCCTGGGACTAGTTGGTCCCTGGTCCTTAAGTGACAAGAGGGGAGTGTACCACTGGGATACATAGGACATCCCCTACAGAGGGCCACTTCTCCAAGGTAGAGGAATATAACTAAATTTCCACATACATAAAACTACAAATAGAAATCTAAACAAAATGAGATGGCAGAGGAATATGTTCCATGTGAAGGAACAAGATAAAACCCCAGAAGAACAACTAAGTGAAGTGAAGATAGGCAATCTACCCAAGAAAGAGTTCAGAGTAATGACTGTAAAGATGATCCAAGAACTCAGGAAAAAATGGACACACAGAACAAGAAGTTACAAGAACTTTATAACAAAGAGTTAGAAAATATAAAGAACAACCAAACAGAGTTGAGGAATAAAATAAGTGCAATAAAAAAATACACTAGAAGGAATCAATAGCAGAATAAATGAGTCAGAAGAATGGATAAGTGACCTGGAAGACAGAGTGGTGGAAATCACTGCCAGAGAACAGAATAAAAAAAAAAAAGAATGAAAAGAATTGAGGACAGTTTAAGAGACCTTTGGGACAACATCAAACACATGAATATTTGCATTTTAGGGGTTCCAGAAGGAGAAGAGAGAGAGAAAGAACCTGAGATAATATTTAAGAGATAATAGCTGAAAACTTCCCTAACATGGGAAAGGAAAGTCACCCAAGTCTAGAAAGAGCAGAGAGTCTCATACAGGATTAACCCAAGGAGGAACATGCCAAGACACATAGTATTCAAACTGACAAAAATTAAAGATAAAGAGAAAATGTTAAAAACAACAAGAGAAAAGGAACAAATAACAAAGGGAATCTCCATAAGGCTATCAGCTGATTTTTCAGCATAATTTCTGCAGGCCAGAAGGGACTGGCACAATATATTTAAAGTGATGAAAGGGAAAAACCTACAACTAAGAATACTCTACCCAACAAGGATTTGTGCAGATTTGACCAAAAAAAAATCAAAATCTTTACAGACAAACAAAAGCCAAAATAATTCAGCATCACCAAACCAGCTTTACAACAAATGCCAATGAACTTCTCAACGTGGAAAAGAAAAGGCCACAACTAGAAATAAGAAAATTACAAAATGGGAAAGCTCACTGATAAAGGCAAACATATAGAAAAGGTAGGAAATAATCCACATACAAATATGATATCTAAACTACTAATAATAGTTTCGAGGAGGAGAGTACAAATGCAGGATACTTGACATGCATTTGAAATTAAGAGATCAGCAACTTTTAACAATTTTATATAATGTGTGTGTGTGTATATATATATATACATATATATACTGCTATAACAAAAGCTCACAGTAACTACAAAACAAAAATATATGTGATATACACACAAAAAAGGGAATCCAAACACAACAGTAAAGATAGTCACAAAATCATAAGATGAGAGAACAAAAGAGGAAAGGAAGAAGAAAGACCTACAAAAACAAATTTAAAACAATTAACAAAATGGCAATAAGAATATACATATTGATAATTACTTTAAATATAATTACCTTAAATATAAATGAATTAAATGCTCCAACCAAAAGACACAGACTGGCTGAATGAATACAAAAACAAGACCCATATATATGCTGCCTACAAGAGACCCACTTCAGATCTAGAGATACATACAGGCTGAAAGTGAGAGGATAGAAAAAGTTATTCCATGCAAATGGAAATCAAAAGAAAGCTGGAGTAGCAATACTCATATCACACAAAACAGACTTTAAGATAAAGACCATTACAAGAGACAAAGAAAGATACTTCATAATGATCAAGGGATCGATCCAAGAAGAAGTTATAACAGTTGTAAATATATATGCACTCAACATAGAAGCACCTCAGTATGTAAGTCAAATATTAACAGACATGAAAGCAGAAATTGATAGTAACACAATAATAGTGGGGGACTTTAATACCCTCCCTACATAGATGGACACATCATCCAGACAGAAAATCAATAAGGAAACACAGGCATGAAATGACACCTAAACCAGATGGGCTTAACTGAGATTTACAGAGCATTCCATCCAAAAGCAGCAGAATACACATTCTTTTCAAGTGCACATGGAACATTCTCCAGAATTGATCACATGCTGGGTCACAAAGTGAACCTCAGTAAATTTAAGAAAATGGAAATTATATAAAGCATCTTTTCCAACCACAACACTATGAGATTAGAAATCAACTACAGGAAAAAAACTGCAAAACACACAAACAGGAGGAGGCTAAATAATATGGTACTAAACAACCAATGGATCACTGAAGAAATCAAAAAGGAAATTTAAAAAATACGTAGAGACAAATGAAAATAAATACATGATGATCTGAAACCTATGGGGAGCAGCAAAAGCAGTTCTAAGAAGGAAGTTAACAGTGATACAAGCTTACCTCAGGAAACAAGAAAAATCTCAAATAAACAGCATAACCTTACACCTAAAGCAACTAGAGAAAGAAGAAGAAACAAATCCCAAAGTTAGAAGAAGGAAAGAAATAATAAAGATCAAAGCAGAAATAAATGAAATAGAGAATAGAACAATAGAAAAGATCAATGAAACTAAAATCTGGTTCTTTGAAAAGATAAACAAAATCAATTAACCTTTAGCAAGACCCATCAAGGAAAAAAGGGAGAGGGCTCAAATCAATAAAATTAGAAATGAAAAAGAAATTACAACAGACACCACAGAAATACAAAGGACCATAAGAAACTACTACAAGCAACTATATGCCAATAAAATGGATAACCTAGAAGAAATGGACAAATTCTTAGAAATGTACAATCTCCCAAGAGAGAACCAGGAAAAAATAGGAAATATGAATGGACCAATTACAAGTACTGAAATTGAATCTGTGACTAGTAACCTCCCAACAAACAAAAGGCCAGGACCAGATGACTTCACAGGTGAATTCTATCAAACACTTAGAGAAGAGTTAACACCTATCTTTCTGAAACTATTCCTAAAAAATTGCAGAGGAAGGAACACCTCCAAACTCATTCTATAAGGCCATCATTCCCCTGATACAAAAACCAGGCAAAGATACTAAAAAAAAAAGAAAATTACAGGCCAATATCACTGAAGAACATAGATGCAAAAATCCCCAACCAAATCCTAGCAAACTGAACTCAACAATACATTAAAAGGATCAAACATCATGATCAAGTGGGATTTACCCCAGGGATGCAAGGATTTTTCAATATGGCACATCATCAATCAGTGTGATATACCACATTAAGAAATTGAAGAATAAAAACCATGTGATAGATGCAGAAAAAGCTTTTGATAAAATTCAACATCCATTTATTATAAAACCTCTTCCAGAATGTGAACATAGAGGGAACCTACCTCAAAATAATAAAGGCCATATATGACAAACCTACAGTTAACATCATACTCAATGGTGAAAAGCTGTAAGCATTTTCTCTAGGATCAGGAACAAGACAAGGATGTCCAGTCTTGCCACTTTTATTCAACATAGTTCTGGAATTCCTAGCCACAGCAATCAGAGAAGAAAAAGAAATAAAAGGAATCCAAACTGGAAAAAAAGTAGTAACACTGTCACTTCTTGCAGATGACATGATACTATGCATAGAAAATCCTAAAGACGCTACCAGAAAAGTACTAGAGCTCATCAATGAATTTGGTAAAATTGCAGGATACAAAATTAGTACAAAATTAAATGAAATCCATTGCATTTCTATACATTAACAATGAAAGATCAGAAAGAGAAATTAAGGAAACAGTCTCACTTATGATTGCATCAAAAAGAATAAAATATCTAGGAATAAACTGGCCTAAGGAGACAAAACACCTGTACTCCAAAAATTATAAGACGCTGATGAAAGACATTGAAAATGACACAAAAAGATATACTGTCTTCTTGGACTGGAAGAATCAATATTGCTAAAGTGATTATAATACCCAAGACAACCTACAGATTCAATGCAATCCCTATCAAATCACCAATGGCATTTTTCATAGTACTAGAACAAAAAAAATTTAAATTTCTATGGCAACACAAAAGACCCCGAATAGCCAAAGCAATCTTGAGAAAGAAAAGCAAAGCTGGTGGAATCAGGCTCCCTAAATTTCAGACCATACTACAAAGCTGCAGTCATCAAACAGTATGGTACTGGCACAAATACAGACATATAGATCTAAGGACAGGATAGAAAGCCCAGAATTATACCCACACACTTATAGTCAATTAATCTATGACAAAGGAGGCATGAACATACAATGGAGAAAAGACAGTCTCTTCAATAAGTGGTGCTGGGAAAACTGGACAACTACATGTAAAAGAATGAACTTAGAGCATTCTCTAACACCATACACAGAAATAAACTCAAAATGGATTAAAGACCTAAATGTAAGACTGGATACTACAAAATTCTTAGAGGAAAACATAGGCAGAACATTCTTTGACATAAATCACAGCAATATTGCTTTGGATCCGTCTCCCCGAGTAATGAAAATAAAAACAAAAATAAACAAATGGGACCTAATTAAACTCCAAAGCTTTTTACACAGCAAAGGAAACCATAAACAAATGAAAAGACAACCTACAGAATGGGAGGAAATATTTGCAAACTATGTGACTAACAAGGGATTAATCTCCAAAATACACAAACAGCTCATTCAGCTCAATATCAATAAAAGCAAACAACCCAATCAAAAATGGGCAGAAGATCTAAGTAGACATTTCTCCAAAGAAGACAAACAGATGGCCAAAAAACTAAAAATAAAGCTACAATATGATCCTGCAATCTCACTCCTGGGCATATATCTGGAGAAAAACATGGTTCAAAAAGATACATGCACCGCAATGTTCATTGCAGTGCTATTTACAATAACCAAGACATGGAAGCAACCTAAGGGTCCATCGACAGATGAATAAAGAAAATGTGGTATATATACACAACTGAATATTACTCAGCCATAAAAAATAATGAAAGAATGCCATTTCAGCAACATGGATGGACCTAGAGATCATACTAAGTGAAGTAAGCCAGATGGAGAATGATAAATATCATATGGTATCACTTATATGTGGATCTAAAGAAAAAAATTGAAATGAACTTATAATATTTACAAAATAGAAATTAACCTATAGACATAGAAAACAAACTTATGGTTACCAAAGGGGAAAGCGGGGAAGGGATAAATTAGGAGTTTGGGATTAACATATACACATTACTACTATATATAAAATAAATAACCAACAAGGACCTGTTGTATGGCACAGGAAACTATACTCAATATTTTGTAATAATCAATAAGGAAAAAGAATCTGAATAAGAATATATATATGTATATATATATATATATATACACACACACATATATATATATGAATCAGTTTCCTATATACCTGAAACTAACACAGCATTATAAATCAACTATACTCCAATAAAAAAAACCCAAAAGTAACATATATATATATATTTACACATATATAAACAGCTCATACAACTCAACAGCAGAAAAACAACCCAATTTAAAAATGCATAGAAGACCTAAGTAGACATTTCTCCAAAGAAAACATACAGATGGCCAACAGGCCATGTTAAAAGATGCTCAACATTGTTAATCATCAGAGAAATGCAAGTTAACACCTCAATGAGATTTCACCTCACACCTGTCATAGTGGCTATCATCTTAAAGTCTACAAAGTCTACAAATAACAAATGTTGGCGAGGATGTGGAGAAAAGGAAACTCTGGTACAGTGCTGATAGAAATGTAAATTGGTTCCACCACTGTGGAAAACAGTATGGAGGTTTCTCAAAAGCTAAAATAGAACTACCTCATGACCCATCCATTCTACTCCTGAGTTTATAACAAAAAAACAAAAACAAAAAGGCCGCCAATTCAATGAAATAATGCCATTTGCAGCAACACTGATGGACCTGGAGATTACCATACTAAGTGAAGTAAGTCAGAGAGAGAAAGGCAAATACATGATATCGCTTATATGCAGAATCAAAAAAAAATGATGCAAATGAACTTATTTACAAGAACAGAGACAGACTCACACACTTAGAGAATGAACTTATGGTTATCGGGGGGAAAGGGTAGGGGTGAGGGATAGACTGGGAGCTTGTGATTGACATGTACACACTGCTATATTTAAAAGAGATAACCAACAAGGACCTACTGTAAAATAAATAAATAAATAAAACTAAATAAAAAACCCCACTAATTTGAAAAGATACATGCATTCCAATGTTCACAGCAGCATTATTTACAATTGACAACATATGAAAGCTACCTAAGTGTCCATCAACAGATGAATGGATAAAGATGTGGTATATATGTACAATAGAATACTACTCAGCCATGAAAAAAAATGAAATTTTGGCATTTGCAACAACATGGATGGACTTGGATGGTATTATGTTAAGTGAAATAAGTCAGAGAGAGAAACACAAATGCTATATGATATCACTTACACGTGGAATCTAAAAACTAAAACATACTAGTGAATATAACAAAAAAAGAAAGTGACTAACAGATATAGAGAACAACCAGTGGCTACCAGTGGGAAGAGGGAAGGGGGAGGGGCAAGATAGGGGTAGGGGATTTAGAGGTACACACTACTATGTATAAAATAAGCTACAAGGATATATTGTACAACACAGGGAATACAGCCAATATTTTATAATAACTATAAATGGAGTATAACCTTTAAAATTGTGACTATTACATACACCTGAGCCTTGTATAATACCGTAAATCAACCATACCTCGATAAAAGAAAAAAAATCTCAGTTGAAAATTTGGGTATTTCATTGGCCTTTTCTACTTGAAGGGTTCTGAAATCCAGCTTTTATATCCTCAGCACCAAAGACTACTAAAATCTGTTTAGCATTTTAGCCTCTTGGTAACAGATTTCTGCTTTGAAGTTTTGGTCTCTTAACTTACACACATATAGTTTAGAAGACTTAAAAATGCACCAAAACAAAAACTGCACACAGAAAGTCAGACTCATTTTTCCTCGGTTCCCTTTTCTCCAGAAACTTGCCTCAAGTCCCGGATGTTTTGTAGCTCTGGCTTAGTGAGATTATCACAGCTCTAGGCCACCACTTTCTTCCTTATTTCCATGCCCTGTGATTTGAATTGAGAAATGCCCTGGGGGAAAAAGCAGTGTAATATACAAGGCTCTCTTAATACATGCACCTACTCTCTGAGATCTGGGCCCCTCAAGTTTTAGCTGTCTTAGTTGCTCTCTTATCTTTATAATCTATTGTCTAATGGTATTCTGTCCAACTTTTATAATTGTTATCAATTACTCTCAGTTAGAAATGTAAATGCATATACTCTCTGGAAGTACTGATTTTGAAATTTTGTATTTTGTTTAGAGAGAAAGTCCAATTATTTCTGTAAAAAACATGGTCCTGATGTCTAGTTTGAGTTCTAACTTAATAGCAACATAAATGATTCCTAGGATTATTCTTTATCTAAACCTTACAAGTAGATCTCTTCTTTTAGTCTTTCATCTTTGAAGCTTGAGAATGGTTTTTGTACTAAATGGATCAGAGAAATATGTACTTAATCCTTCCTACCACAATCCTATTGTTGCTTTAAAGATGCTTATGTCTCTTTCCTTCTACATATAAGGAAGTGTATGACCTTCACCCTTGTCATCCTTACTCTTTTTTTTAATCTAGCTTTAGACAACTGGAAAACAACTAGCCCACCTGGTACAAAATAAACACAAAACAAATGTTGATGAAGGGAAGAATAAATGAATAAATAAAATTACTTCATTATGTGAAAAATAGTTGAGATAGTTCTTTGATTCTTCCCTTTCATTGTCAACCTATCTCTTATTTTAATAAAAAGTCATCTAAAGTATTTAATAACTTGAGGCCACTCTCCCAGGCTCTGTATTTATTGAGATCCAAGGGACTGAATTTCACAAATTTTTAGTCCATATAAAGTTATGCCAACAAATTCACTTATTTATTCTGAATCATTTATTTGCTTGTCATTTAGGTGGTCATCCAGAAGTGTTTTTTGACAAAAATCTCACTGTATACACTTAGCTAATCTTGACTAGTATAAACAGCTTTTGTCATGTGAATTTCTATTTGGGGATATGAGATAACCGGTGAGACATTGCTAGACTGTTCATTGCCTGATCTCATTTTTTTTTTTTCCCCAGTACGCTGGCCTCTCACTGCTGCGGCCCCTCCTGTAGCGGAGCGCAGGCTCCGGACACACAGGCTCAGCGGCCATGGCTCACGGGCCCAGCCGCTCCGCAGCATGTGGGATCTTCCCGGACCGGGGCACGAACCCTGTCCCCCTGCATCGGCAGGCGGACTCTCAACCACTGCGCAACCAGGGAAGCCCCTGGTCTCATTTTTAAAAGTACCTCTCTTACAGTAAATTTAGAAACAGGAACTCACTGTGTTATGGACTGAATGTCTGTCAGGGCCTGCTCTGTCATGTTTCTAGATCTTTGAGCATTTTTTCCTATGCCTTGAATGTCCCTCTCCCTTTTGCCTGTCTGGTGAGCTGCTTCAGTGCCCAAAAATGTTACCTCCTTTGTGAAGCTTTTCTAATAGCTCAGCAACATTATATGCTTCCTCTTCTGGTTTCCCTGTTTCCTGGTTTTCATTATAGTAAATTACAGTTGACCCTTGAACAATGCAGGGGTTAGGGGTGCCAACCATCTGCACAGTCAAAAATCCACATGTAACCTATTGTGGGCCCTCTCTACATGTGGTTCCTCATATCCGTGCTTCCTCTGTGTCTGCGGATTCAACCAACCATGGATTGTGTAGTACTGTAGTATTTACTATTGAAAAAACTCCATGTGTAAGTGGACCTTTGCATTTCAAACCCATGTTGTTTAAGGGTCAACTGTATTTACGTGTCTTGCTTCTTCACTAGACTCTCACAAGGGCATGGAGTGTGCCTTACTCTTCTCACTAACTTCAGCGCCCAAAATAGCAACTGATACTAGCTAGATCCTCAGTAAAATTTTTTTCTTAAAGATAAATCCACCCAATGTCAAATTCATCCTTTTAAAGTGCACAATTCAGTGTTTTTTAGATTATTCAAAGTTGTATAACCATTACCACTATATAATCTCATAAGATTTCATCACCACCCAAAGAGATCTCAACCCAATAGCAGTCACTCCCAATTTTACCCTCCTTCCAGTCCCTGGCAACCACTAATCTGTTTCCTATCTCTATGGGTTTACCTATTCCAGACATTTCAAATAAATGAATTCATACAATGTGTGGCTTTTGTGTCTGACTTCTTTCACTTATAAAACTTTCATGCTTCTTCCATATGGTAGCATGAATCAGTACTTCATTGCTTTCATGCATGAATAATATTCCTTTGTACGGATATAGCATATTGTGTTTATCCAGGCATCAATTGATAGCCGTTAGGATTGTTTCCACTTTTTGGCTATTATGAATAATGTCACTATGAATACTCATGTAAAAGTTTTTGTATGCATATATGTTTTCAATTCCCTTGTATGCATAGGAGTAAAATTTCTGGTAACTCTATGTTTAACTTTGAGCAACTGCTGAACTGTTTTCCAAAGTTGCTGTACCATTCTACATTCCTACCTATAGTGTATGTGGATTCCAATTTCTTAAGATCCTCTCCAGCACTTGTTACTGTCTGTCTTATTGATTATAGCTATCCTAGTGGATATGAAGGGGATCTCATTGTGGTTTTGATTTGCATTTACATAATGAATAATAATGTTGAGCATCCTTTCATGTGCTTATTGGCCATTCATGTTTTCTTTGGATAAATTATTATTCAAACCATTTGCCCATTTTAAAATTTTGTTGTCTTTTTATCGTTGAGTATTATGAGAGTTCTTTATGTATTGCGGATACTAGACCCTTATCAGATGTGTAATTTGTAAATAGTCTATTGTTTGCTCCAAATGTTACCCACTGCTTCAGGCAGCCATAGCTACCTGTAATTGTTTTTGGCAAACACCCTTGGAAAAAAGCTGTTTTCACTGGGTAAGCTCTGTGTCAGGTTAAATAAAGACAGCCTTGAAGTGGTGTCTTCCATGGAACCACTGAACAGGTCAAAACTTCTCTGGGAAGATAACTCTGGAGGAGTTCCAATCCCATTCTGTCTCCTCCAGTTACTGCCAAACTGTTGTTTTTTACCATGATTGTCAGCTGTAGGGTTTTAATGCTACCACAGAGTTGGAGCTGTGAGGGGTGGGGGTAGACTAGGGCACATTAAATCACCGCAAAGTTTGCTATTCTTATCAGGATTTGGCCATTTTTCTTGAATAAATACTCCCCATGTTGCTGTAAGCCTTTGATTAATTTCCAGAGTTCTAAAAAAACTGATTCTGTTCATTTTTTGGGAGGGGGGGCAATGTTTATGTCACTTTCAAGGAAGAAAGGTTTTTTGGAGGCCCTTCCTCCATCATTTTTACTGACATCCTCAGGACATGTTTGTGAATAAGTGAATGAATAAATGAATTAATTACATGCATGCCCACTGAAGTGCCCTTATACTCCCCAATTCAGCCAAGATATTCATTTTTTGAACTGGTTAATCTGCTACAACCTGCAGACTCTGGGTTAATTGAGCCCTGGACCTGACTGCTGTACCAGGAAGTGAGAGGGGATAGAAGTTGTTCTCACTGTTGAGGCGATTCATATTGGTTGTCCAGATTTTTTGCTCTGGTATAGAGGGTACCACTTGCTGCATTTCCTGCAGGAAGTGTAATTACTTCCTGTTTCCTTTCTAAGGCTTTCAACCATGGATTTTTTTTTTTTTTTTTTTTTTTTTTTTTTTTTTTTTTTGTGGTATGCGGGCCTCTCACTGCTGTGGCCTCTCCCGCTGCGGAGCACAGGCTCCGGATGCGCAGGCCCAGCGGCCACGGCTCACGGGCCCAGCCGCTCCGCGGCACATGGGATCCTCCCAGACCGGGGCACGAACCCGCATCCCCTGCATCGGCAGGCGGACCCCCAACCACTGCGCCACCAGGGAGGCCCCATGGTTTTTGATATTGTTTTGGTATTACATAGTTTCGGTTCTTTTGTTTTTGCCTTATTTGAGCAGCTATCTTGTCTTGAATTTAGATTCTGTGAAACCATTGCCTTATTAATCAATTTTTGTATTCAGTATGTTTTTCCAGTGCAAATATCTTAATGAATTTTGAAGTTGAATTATCATCTTGTTTTACTCTTTCTGATCCTTCTTGGCCATCAGCCTTTACATTTATCTGGTCTCTTGCCTGACTACTAACCTTGTATTTTTGCCTTGGAGATGATGCTAAACCTTGTACCCACTTCTTAGTGGTCCTTTGCCACCGATGCACCCTGCAATGACATCCCCTTAGCAAAATGTAAAATCTCTTAAGTGCTTAAGTCCTTTGGCCTAACACATGAAAAATTATGTGACTAGCCTTTTGGAGATATACTAAGTCTTTCTGGCCACTAGGATCCAACACACTGAATGAGTACCTTTTAAATATGTTGTTTTTAAAGCAAATATTTGTATATCAGATTGTAATATTCCCTCATTGAAATATATTCTAATTCTGAAGATCAGTTCCCATAGATGAAAAAATAGTTCTTGTGTTAAAAGATAAACTAAAGTACATTAAAATTTTGAAGAGTTTATTTGAGCAAACGTTGATCTGAATTGACCAATGCCAAACCGAAAATGATTAGGAATTCTCTAGAGGCAGGAGCTAAGATAAAGCTTTTATAGATGAGACACAGGAGAAAAGCAAGGAAGTTATTTGATTGGCTATTGCTTAATCTATTGCCTTATTTGGCAAAGTCTAGTCAGGTGTGATTGGTTGTCCTTAAGTTTCTATTTCTTAGTCTTGAGGCATTTATAGTAATTGATTCTTGTTTAGGTTTCAGTTTGCTTACTTAGGCTGCCAAGGCATTAAAACCACCTTGTTCTAACAAGCTCTTTGCTTAATTACTTTAACACTTGCGTACATTTAAAATCATTAAAATTCGCTACCTTGGGATCCTTGAAAATGCTTTTTGTTGTTATTTTATTGTGTTAATTAAGATTATATATTTTTTCTTCTCTTTCTCCTCTCTAAGCTTCTCTTAGCTTCTGTGTTCAACCAAAGAAATGTATTCAATCTAATTAAATTATTGCTTTGGAGTTTTTCTTTTAATTGACTAATTACTTTGCTTTTCAGTAGCTATGAAAGCATCAAGTAAACATAGCCTGTTGCCTTTAATTCACCTATGAAATAGAATCTAATGGATTATTACTTATCTAATCTTCATAGTTACGTTAAGAGTTCACATAGATTATCTACCAATTTCTTTATTAGGTACTTAATTAGGTCTCTTCATTCATTCTTTATGGGATTTAATATTGAAATAGCTAGATAGCAATATTGTTTTGAGTTCTGAACTCCACTCCAAATCTGGGGAGAAAGGATGAATATCTCCATGGAGATGCTTTTATTAGACTTGACTCAAACATTCGTTACTGAATGTCTAGTATTTAAAAACACAGTTACCTCCTTGCTGAGGAAACTATTCTTGCTTTCATTCTAAAAGTCATCACCACTGTCACTTCAATTAAGTGTTTATTCTTGATAATTTTGGAAATTACTTGTAGATACTAACTCATTGCAAGTACTTTAAGAGAATAAAATGAGACCCTAGCTTGGTTCCTTTAAGGATTTATTTTTATTTCAGAAAAAGAGATTAGACCAGGAGACCTCGACAAAAAAAAATCTATGGAACAAATTACTATCTTCATATCTTAAATTTGTATATAGTCCAAACTATGCTAAATAAATGAAGTATAAAGCAAGATTGGTTTTTAGTGAAGATTCCCCATGCTACTCATAAATGAACAATTCCCTTCTCTTTTTCTTCTTCTTCTTCTTCTTTTTTTTTTTTTCTTTAAACAGTATATAAATCAGACCCAGTTCCTTACTTTAGGGGATAAGGATAAGCCATATTTTCCAGATGTTGATACTGGGGAGGCATGGAGAATTTGGACCAATCTCATTCTTTACAAAATAAAAGCAGGATAGAAAGGAACAGATGAGACAAGCATCCTCTCTGTGTTCTCCAGAGTTCTCACACAAGTACAACTTAAGATTTGTTACAGTTCATACTATTGTAGGAATTCAAGTTTTAGTCTTCTTCCAAATAAACAAACTTGTTGCCATGGGTGGTGGGCAGAAAAGTGACTTTTAAAAATCAATGCATTTTATCCACTGTAGTTCTTATTGGAAAGTATTGCCAGACAAATTAAGTAAATGTCAAGTCCCCCTCAGGACCCCAGTGATAAAAAGGAATTTAAAGCCCCAGGTGCTAACACAAGTATTGAAACCTGTTTAGTTTGGACGCTACCAATTGCAACATGGAACGTAGAAACTCTCCCAGAATAGTCCTTCTTTAAGATCCTCAGAATGAATTAGAACATGATGAAGAGGTATCAGAATTAGTGTCTCTTGTTTTTTGACTTTATGCCTTACAAAGTCAGACATAAATTTTGGAAAGGACCTCCCTGAGATCTGAGATTTGAACTAGTATTTTTCAAGGGAATGAAGAATAGATGCCAGTAATTGGCCTTCAATATTTGTGAAGATGTCTACAACATATTTAGAGACCAGCAATAAAATCTACCAGATTTGAGGCCTATCATCTAAAGAACATAAACAAATCATGATAGCTTCTTCCTTAGCTCAGATAGTTTATTAACTAAAAGAAAATATTATGAGTTTGTAATTTAATTTGATGAGTACTCCAAGAATTTTCAAATAGTACCAAGTGCCAAGAAGAGTCTATAGAAGTTTAAACAAAATACGAGACTCACCAGGGGAAACTTTTGCTACACAGATCATCAAATCTGTACACTTCTTTTTAAGTTGGAAATGAGTTAAATGTGTTGGCTAAGTACTTTGAGACAGCATTGTTGGTTCACTTTTGATCTTCACCTAGGGCCACGGTTTTGATGAGAAACAAGATTATTTGATCATGATCCTACAGGTTTTTTGTTTTGTTTTGTTTTCACGGTACACAGGGCCTCTCACTGTTGTGGCCTCTCCCGTTGCGGAGCACAGGCTCAGGACGCGCAGGCTCAGCAGCCATGGCTCACGGGCCCAGCCGCTCCGCGGCATGTGGGATCTTCCCAGACCAGGGCATGAACCCGTGTCCCCTGCATCGGCAGGCGGACTCTCAACCACTGTGCCAACAGGGAAGCCCGATCCTACAGTTTTATGTAGAATCCTACCAAATATGTACAATAACCCTCTTGTCAGCTATCCTGGCAAGGGCATAGAAGTATAAAGCAATAAATGATATCCATTTGGTTCTTTTGGCTTAAGGAATTCACACAACTCACTTTGATATTGCCTATAGAAACTAAAGATGGCAACTAATCTTCCTACATTTTTAATGTGCTACTGAGCCATTAAATCTCTCACATCCTAGTCATGAGAATGTGGGCTTCATCTTCTGATATGGAAATAATCTTTAGAAAAAAGTTATATCTAAATATCTGGTGTACATCCAAGTTTCCTGTAGTCTCAGGATTCCAAATAATCCCATATCTCTCTTAAAGTTTTTCCTAATGTCACTGAGAATTGATTATTTCTACAGAAAACAGCCTATTTTATATAGAGTCAGAGTCATTGGTTGAGTTCTCTGAGTAGCACTCACTATCACCAGCCTGTACTCCCCTATTTGTACTGAGTCCTTCTGAATATAGATTCCAGCTTTTTCATGATTCTCTTTCATACAGACACAACCCCAGACCTGGACTTGCTTTCCCCCTACAGATGAAAAAAGTAAGGGAAACTTTGGAGACAAACCAGCCTAAGTTAGAATATTTTACTGTGAGTCACAAGCAGGGGCAGGCTGCACTCAGTGGACCAGTGATAGCTCTGTGTTCTGTGGCTTGGAAATACTGGACTGTCTGGCTACAGAACCCACCAGCCACCAAGTAATGGATATATAAAGATCCCACTGTTGCTCCTGTCCCAGCCCTCCCACATAGCTTCACAGGTCTCCATGAAACAATCACCCAACCTGTCATCATTCAGAAGTAGTCACAGTTTGAATCAATTCAAGCCTGGAAATGATTCCAGAGTCATTTGGATCTGGAATAAGGATCTCATTAAATGAAAATCCAAACTGGTTCAAATATTGGACCAATTATAGTCTGATACAAACTACATGCGGAAATGGTTTCAGATTTGAATCCCTTCAGACACTGAGCAGATTCAACCCAGTAAGAATATTAAGTATTATCAAAGTATCTGGGGAAAAACAAGAGCCACCTCTTACCAATCTTCCCCATTGCTCCATCTCACATTCCTATATCTTATAAGTATTCAACATGATTGCATTGTCTCAAGGATATACTCGAGCTGGGTTTCTTGGCTGATCTGGCCTACTCTCCAGGATATCAGCCACACCCTGCAACTAACAAGGCACAAGGAACCCCCATCATTCATTGGCTTTCACAAGCATCTCTTACTGGAAGGCATCAAATTGAAATCTGTCTTTCCTTGGACACTTGTTTGTGTATTTTCAGAGGTTGACAGAATTGCAAGACTTAAAGGACTACAGGGGTCAAGAAAAGACAGGGTGTTAGCCACTGGAAACTGAGCCAGTTCAAGAAACCCTGTTCTCCTTTGAGGTTCAGGCCTGTGAGAGGGATTGTCTCATTTACCTCACATTTGGAAGGTCTTTCTCATTTGAATCTACTCATCTTGCTCTATTCTGTTCTCAGCTTAGGAGACTAATGAGGCAGACCAGTCTATCCTTCCAAGTGAAAAGTGTCTGTAAAGAAAAGCCAGTCAGATGGCTGATCTTGTGAAAAATCATGAGGTAGATAAAGGGTGCCTAAGGGTGGTGGTTCTTAAACTTGGTTGGCTCCATCCCAGGCTCACTGAGCCACAGTATCTTTGGATGGAGTCCTAGCATTTGTATTTTTTTTAAAGGTTCCCCCAAGTGATTCTAAGGTAGTTGTATGAACATTTGGGAAATGCTGATAAGACACACACTCTCTCCTTTCCTTAGCTTTCTCTTCTAATACCTTCTCACCACACAATGCTAGGTCTTTAGTGCTGTCTCTGGTTTTCCAGACTACCCAGACTGTCATCATAACCATGAAAGACCTCCCTATTGCCTTCCCCAGCACCTCATACACATATACTCACCCAATATTCTCAGCCCTAATAGGGTGAGTATAAACCAATGAAATTATACTAAATTGCAACTGAATCCCAAACAAGCTTAATGTGCTAAATCTTCCAGGGGTAATTGTATTTTGAAAGAGGATAGAAAGTTTAGGGAGGACAATGGGGGGAGTGCAGATACTATCAGTAAGGGCAGCCTTCTTTAAGACCTATTCAGAGTTCCAGTACAAAAATGACAGCAAAGGAAGACCCTGATCTCATCTCCTTCTGTGGACACATGGAATCTACCTCTACATACAGAGCAATTCCCCCTGAAGAACTGAGGGCTGACTGAAAATCATTTGCACAACAAATCAAAGAGGGACCACACAGAGATAGGTAGGAAAGATGGAGACACAGTACTGAAGGGACCCCCACCCCTGATGCAACAACATGCAGTAGGGCAGGACCTCACTGAGGGGGCCCATGCCATACTCACCTGCCCTGAGGCACAGAGGAAAAACAGCAGTTAAAGGGCACCTAGATTATACATGAAGGAAATCCACTTACTAACCCTAAAGCACCTGACAAATGGGTGGGGAAGGGTTGGAACTCTCTTCAAGGGTCAGAGGAACTAGAGAGCACCATATTTTGCATTTCCTCTCCATTTTGAAAGCACAAGCGAAACACATTCCAGGCACTCTAGCCCTGCCAAAGCCACCCCAATGTGCTTCAGGCCTCTGGGGCACAAAAGCTCCAGCTTTCTGCCCAAGGTAGCCCCAGTGCAGGGTACCCCAGGGCCCCCTGGCCTGTGCCCATTGCAGCTCTACCCAGTCTGCCAAAGCTGCCTAACACACAGTCTACACAGAGGATGCTTCCACACAAAGCCACACCTTCAAGAATGGGAGAGGTAGCTGTTTTACCTAATTCATAGAAACAAACAAAGTCAAACAAACTGAGGAGACAAATGAAATAAAAAGATAAAATCCCAGGAAAAGAAAACCCCTAATGAAACAGAGATAAGTACTTTAACTGACTAAAAGTTTGAAGTAATAGTCATAAAAATGCTCACTGAACTCAGAGAAGAATGGAGGAACACAGTGAGAATGTCAACAAAGAATTAGAAAATATAAGGAAGAACTAATCAGAGCTGAAGAATACAGAACAGAAATGAAAAATACTGTAGGGGGAATCAACAGCAGATTAGATAACACAGAAAAATGAGTCAGGAATCTGGGAGACAGAATAGTGGAAATCACCCAACCAGAGCAGCAAAAACAAAAATGAATTTAAAAAAAAATGAGGATCGTTCAAACAAACTCGGGGACACCACCAAGCATACTAACATGCACATTAAAGGGGTCCCAGAGGAGAAGAGAGACATAAAGGGGCAGAAAACTTATTTGAAGAACTGTGACTGAAAACTTCTTTAACCCGAGGAAGGAAACAGATATCCAGGTCCAAGAAGCACAAAGAGTCCAAAACAAGATGAACCCAAAGAGATCTACACCAAGACATATCATAATTAAAATGGAAAAAGTTAAAGACAGAGAATTTTAAAGACATCAGGAGAAAAACAACTAGTTGCATAAAAGAAAATCCCCATTAGCCTATCAGCTGATTTTTTCACCAGAAACTTTGCAGACCAGAAGGGAGTGGCAGGATATATTTAAAGTGATGAAAGGAAAAAGCCTACAACCTAGGATATTCTACCCAGCAAGGTTATCATTCAGAATTAAGGAGAGAGAGTATCCCAGACAATGAAAAACAAAGAGTTCATCACCACTAAACTGGCCTTACAAGAAATGTTAACGGGTCTTCTTTAAGTGGAAAGGAAAAGGTCATAATTAAAAATAGGGAAATATATGAAAGAAAAATATCTCACTGATAAAACCAAATATATAGTAAAGGCAGTGAATCAGCCACTTAAAAAGTTAGTATGAGGATTAGAAGACAAAAGTAGTAAAATCAACTATAACTACCATAAGTAGTTAAGGGATACACAAAATAGAAACACATCAAATTGAACATTAAAAACAAATGTGGCAGAGAGTAAAATGTAGAGCTTTCAGAATGCACTCAAACTTAAGTGACTGTCAGCTTAAAATAAACTGATACATATGAAATTCATGGTAACCACAACCCAAAAACCTACAACACATACAGGAAAAATTTTTTAAAAAGGAGCCCAAACATAATACTAAAGAAAATCATCATATCATAGGGAAGAGATCAAGAGAAAAGAATGGAACAGTGAAGAACTACAAAAACAATGAGAAAATAGTTAACAAAATGGTAATAAGTACATACCTATTAATAGTCACTCTAAATGTAAATGGACTACATGCTCCAATCAAAAGACATGGGGTGCCTGAATGCATCAAAAACAATACCCATTTATATGCTGCCTACCAGAGACTCACTTCAGATCTAAATATACACAGACTGAAAGTGAAAGGATGGAAAAAGGTATTCCAAGCAAATGGAAACAAAAAGAAAGCTGTGATAGCAATACTCATATTACACACAAAATAGGCTTTAAATGAAAACTAAAAATGAAAACTAAAAAAAAAAAGGGCAAAGAATGACATTACATAATGATTAATGGTTCAATCCAAGAGGAGGATATATTTATGCCCCCAAAACAGATGCACCTAAACATATAAAGCAAATATTAACAGAGAAATGAACAGTAATACAATAATATTAGAGGACTTTAATACCCCACTTACATCAATGAATAGATCAGACAGAAAAGTAATAAGAAAACACTGGTCTTAAATGACACATTAGGTCAAATTGACTTAATTGATATATATAAAATATTTCATTCAAAAGCTGCAGAATACACATTCTTTTCAGTGCATATGAAATATTCTCCTTTCTTCAGGAATGACTCTCACCTTCCAAATGGACAAGGTGGGCCCCAATCAATCATATTCAGGAAAGCCAAAACTGGCTCACTATAGTAACATGGAAAATAGAGACAGCTGTGCTATTGCTCCTAATTAGCTCCAGACAGCACTGGGAAAGAATTACACCTGCTAAGGTTGCCTAATGTTGCTTTGGCCAGTGGCTGTGGCATATTCAGCTGGGATGATGCCATTGCAGGGGTGGCATCCTAAAGCATAGGCTTCTCTTTCTTGCTTTGCTTGCTAGCTGCCCCTGACTGCACTCCAAAGCCATGCTCAGTGCCCCACTGGTTTGTGTGTCTCAAGCCTCAGTTACCCCCACAGAAAAGGTTATGCAAATAACCTCTAATGGGCTACTATGTAAAAAGCTGAGAGAACTAGTAATTTATTTAAATGAAAAGAAAATGGAGTGTTCCTTGGGATCCGGAGAACAAGGTGTATTTATATTACTGGCCATGTTAAATCCCCTCTTGCCTTCTGGAACATAACTGAAAAAGCAGCTGCATAATCTATGGAAAGTGATAGGCAAAGCAGAGACCCTTGTTGAGGGGTTTGCAGTCTTCATTGCTTCCATATCAGGAGCAGGGAGTCCAGTACCATTGCCTTTTGATTTGCCCTTCTCACGTAAGGCTTCCAAGGCCCTTACTGTTAGTTGAGATGCTGGTCTCCCAAGAACTAAAGAGAGTCCAGGGCTCAGCTCACCATAAACACAGGAAATTTAACTCATGCTAATGACCTGAACTAGACACTAGACTCAAGAAGCCAAAGGTTCCATGTCCTTCCACTATCCTCTGGCGTCATCTCCTCTCTGCCTTGCAGTTTCACTTGATGTTTCCCAAATAGTGATACACCATAGACTCCAAAAAGTCTTCAGCCAAATTTCAAGATAAGACTGAGCTGGAAAAGGCTAGGTCAAATCTGATATTCTCTTCCCTCACCTATACTCTGCTCATACCTATCAATCTGTCTTTGCATTTATTTTACTTTCGGTTTATGGTGAGTTTTTTCTAGAAAGAGCCAACTGGAGGCTTCTAAGCTCCTGAGATTGACTACAGCTGATGTCTTTATGTCTTAGTTCCCTGAACCTTGCTGAGCATCAGAATGTTTTGTGATTCTTAGGCCCAATCCCAATGCTATTATATCAGAATCTCTGTGGTGGGGTCAGGTATCAGGGCCATTTTCAGTGTCCTAGGTAATTACATGATAACGTGGTACTACATTCCCACTAGACTATTCACCCCTCTCCTGTTTCAGACTGAGATTGGGTCTCCTAACTTCTAACCCTTGATTTGCCACTATACTTGCTACATGACCTTGCCTAAGTCACTTAATCCTCATGGGCTTCAAGTTCCTTATCTAAGGGAGGCAAGGGTGGCTTGGGGAGCTAGGTCTTAGCAGTGATTATCAACTTGTTCGCTTCTGGAGCTTTTAAAAATTTTGGATATGATGGTTCAGGTTTGTTTCTCTTTGTATCCTCCTCCAGCCCCCACCATCACACAACCATTCTGAGGCCTGGCACATTCTGAAACTAGGATGCACTCTTTTAGCATAATACATGGGAGCCACTCTTGTAGGACGTTAATCTTGTCAAGGGAGGGTTAGAAAAATATATAACCTGAAGGGCCTTGGGAGAGAGGAAAAAGGAAAAAGAAGGCCCACAGGAAAGGGGCTTCTTTGCTGATCACAGAATGGGTGGCATATGGGGGCCACCAGTGTTAAGACCTCAAATATATTGGAGGGGACAGGAATAGGGATATTCAGAATAGAGTGAGAAAATCCATTCAAGACTCTTCGCTGCTCTGTGCTATTGCATGTGTTGAAATATACCGCTCAAATTCAAAGATCTACAGTCTTCTGGATACTATGTAGGTGTGGTAAGATCTGAGATCTTAAGGTCTTTCGATGTTGGAATGTACAATCCACCCATAAGTGCTAGAGTACATAGGTGATCATTCTTGGAGATTCTGATATAATAGGTCTGGAGTGGTGCATAGCCCTTCAGTGCATTTTTAAATAATGTACTTAAATGCTCAGATTTACTTTAAAATTTTTATCTTTTGATTTGTCCAGTTTCTTATCACTCTCCCTCCCACTGCCCCAAGTCTGTCCTGCCTTTGTGAGAAGAGATACCCCCTCCCCAAGTCAGACCCCTCCCTGCTCCAGATCAGGCTTGGCAGGCAGAGCACAACCTAACTTCCTCCTTGACTAGGTGCCTGTGTAGAGCACAACTTGCATAACTGTGACCAAAGGAGGAAAAAGAGCATTGGCTTTACAGATGGCAGATTTGTGTTTCAGCCACAGCTCCCACTTTCTAGCTGTCTGAACTTGGGCAAGTTGCTTAATCTCTTTGAATTTCAGTTTGATTATATGTCAAAGAGGGATAAAGACACCTACTAAAATGACCAGATCCAATGGCAATAATAAATCTACCAAATCAATTCTGAGCCCTCAGAATTGAACCTATTAGCAGCATTTGACCCTTTTGACCATTTCTGTCTTCTTGAATCACTTCCTCTGCTTAGGTTCTGGGCTACCACTCCCTCTTCGTTCCTTTCTTGCCTCCATGACCATTCTTTCCCAGCCTCTTTTGCTGAATTCTTTTTACCTTCCCAGCTTATAATCATTGGAGTACATAGGACTATGTCTTCAGACCTCTTTTCTCATCTGTTTACGCTGATTTCCTAGGTAATCTCATCCACTCCTTTGACTTTAAACATCATTTTTATGCTGATGACCTTCAAAAGGCTGTACCTCCAGACACAACTTGTCCCATTAATTCTAAACTCTTAAATCAAATTGCCTACTCAACAACTCCATTTGAATATATAATAGGTATCCCAAATTTAATATGTACAAACAAATTCATTTTCTTCCCCAAACTTATTCTTCCTAAACCTTCCCAACCTCAGTATGTAGCCTTTTCATTTGTCCAATTTCTCAGGCCTAAGGCCTCTTTATGTCATGCCACACTTCCAATCCATCAGCAAATCTATTGGCTCTACCTTAAACTACATTCAGTACCTGGTCCCCACTGCTGTCATTCTAGTCTCATCTTCCATCATCTCTCTCCTCTATCCTCGGCTATTGCAATAAAGGAGTAAGTGGTTCATCCATCCACATTACTTCATCAAAGTCTATATTCCCCACAGCATCCAAATAAATCACTTTTCTAGTCAAAATCCTCCCATCCCTTCTCCTCTCACTGAGAACAAAATCACAAAGTTTTCCCATGGCCTTCCTATGAGGGTTTATATGACATTCTTCTATTATCTTTCTGACTTCTTATATTATTCAGCTTCTTGATCACTCCTCTCGACATACTGGCCTCCACGTTGGCCTTCAAACATGTGACATGTGTTCCCGCCCAGAGTCTTTGCACTCCTAGCCCTCTTTGTGGAACATTCTCTTTTGAGATATCTATAGCCCATCAACTTATTTCATTCAGGTCTTTGCTCAAAAGTCATCTTATCACAAAGTGCTTCCTTGGTCCTTAACCTAAAACAACATTATCCCATCTCCCATATCCTTTATTTTCTTATCCAGTTTTATTTTTCCTCATAGAATATATCACTGCTTGACATATTTATATATATATTTTTTGCTAATTTGTTTGTTGTCTGTCTCTCCTCCCTTGGAATTAATCATGTAAGGGTAGCTGTATTCCCAGCATCTAGAACAGTTCCTGGCACATAGTATAGGGTTCAATAAATATTTGTTAAGTGAATAAATACATGAAAAGATGTTAGTGATATAATAATTAAATGAGATAATGTATATGAAGGGTGTGGTACATGCCTGATACTTATTAGATACTCAGTAACTAGTCATTTCCTCTCCACTTCCAGCTTTTGTCTCTCTCTCCCCCCAAAATATTTATTGAGCTCCTCCTCTAAACCACTCACCCTATTAGGTGATGGTGATAGAAAATGTCTCCACTCTAAGAAACTCATGTCCTAGTTGCTACATATTGGTGGGAGAGACAGAGCTATAAAGAAATAACCACCAGACAATGTAATAAGCACTGCAAAAGAGACAGTATACTGTGAGAACACAGATAAGGGGTACAGTTAGGGAAGGCTCCAAAGAGCAGTGACATTTAAGCTGAGCCTTGAAGGATAAACAGGGATTCTATGCAATAAGGGGGAAGGATATTCCATTCAGAGGAATCCCTGGGGGGGGGGCGCATAGAGACACAAAAATAACCCCCTCAAAGAGAACAGTTTCTTAGCTCCTTAGTTTAAGAGAAAGAATAGCAAAGTGAAATGAAGCGAAAGTGTACCTATTAAAGCATAATTGTTGACATCACCAGCTGTCTCCTCACCTTGGTATAGAACATCATATTTTTCAGATTTCTTACACTTTCTCTATTTCTTTTGGCTTAACAATATATCGGCAGGTAGTGATCTACTTATTACACAGCCAAAGAAACTAAGGCTCCAAGGCCACACAGAACACTAATGGAGGATCTAGGGCTAGAATTCAAGACTCCTGTCTGGCTGAAAATTTCTAGCAATATGAAGTGAAAGGCAAAAGATTCTCTTCTCCAACTGGTTGAAAACATTTCTAGAACAGCTTTCTAGAAGTAAGCATTTCATGTTGCCTTTTTAAAAAATTTTTTCAAGTTGGCCACATCCAGCTGCCATTTACTGAGAACCTATCCTACTACACACTGTACTAAATTTACCACATATATCATTTCACTACTTTTCACAATGACCCTATGGTAGGTGATGTTGTTATAGTTATTTTATAAAATGAGGAAACAATTGCCTTAGTAGATTTAAAGTTCTTAGTTTGTCCAACGATACTCAATAAAAAAGAGGCCGCACCAGGTTTTAGAATCTGGTTTGACACCAGTGCCATGTTCTCCCAGCTCTGTTACATTTCTGAAATGAAATCTAACCAAATGCACAAGTCCATCTTCTATCTGTGCTTCCTCTGAGTTATCTATATGGCAGGGTATGGCGTTCTTGGCCCTGTACGTGTAATGCAGAATTGTTTACTCACAGAAATTTCATCTTCCACTGTAATTTTATATTTATACATTTCTCTAGTCAAGTTATACCACATGTACTCATGAACTATTTTTCAGCTTTTGCTGCCATATAAGTGTGGTCATATGAATCATTCTCATGTATATAATTATAACACTGCTAAATAGGAAAAAAATGACCACCAATGGTAAAGCTAGCCTAGTCAATATCGTTAGCTTCTGTAAAACCATAAACAAAATCAGGAAGAAAATATTTTTGAGAATTTGGTGACAGCTTTTGCATAAGCCAGTAACCACAGGAGAATATGGACATTTCCTTAACCTACATCTATCCTTCCTTAGATGAAAAAAAATAATTAAAATCCTATTAGCCATAGACTTGCCTCCAAAAAGGTCCTTCTCCTGTGATGAAGCCCAATTATGTCTCTATTTTTCAAGATTTCTTTTGTGTTCTTAACTTTGGAGATGTGGTGACTGGTTTTTCTACTGCCTCCAAAGGCATTACTGAGCAATAAATTTGTTGATGGTGTCCACAGAAAGCAATCAGATGCACTGTCCTGTGAAGGAAGTATACCAAACTTCATCTATTAAGTCCTTGTCCTGAGAGATGAGAAAATAAGCACACTTCAGTTTATCCCAATGTGCCTTTTCTCTAATTTATGATTTTTGTCAGTTATATTATTTTTACAATTTAAAGATCTGTAAGTTATATTTTTCTGTAACCATATTTTCATAATTGTTTAGTCTTAATTCTAAATTTAAATCTATTTACTATGTACCACAGTTGGCTTTTAAACCAGTTTCTTTATTTCCAAGTTTTAAATTTTAATTCATATCTTATTGGCCTGGTTTCATTTTCAAGAAGTTTTTTCTTTTTTTGATGAACAAATTATGGGTGCTATAGTCTGTGGGTTTTTGCATGCTTGAGAATGCCTCTTCCCTTAATATTTGAAAAGCAACTTATTTGGGCATAAAATTCGTACTTCCCTTAGATTTTTTCGAGACTGTTCCATTATTTTCTGGTATCAACAGTTGCTGTGGACAAGTTTGAGGAAAATTCAATTTCCCACTTTAATGTTAAACTTCTTCTGCTTGGATGCCTATATTATTTCTTTACCCTTAAAGTTCAGTAACTTCATCAGAATGTGTCACAGCAATCTTTTGTATTAATTTTTCTTGGCACTGGGCACGATTTTTTTCCTACGTACAGATTCACATCTTTATTTCAGGAGGGTTCTTTCTTATAGCTTTCTGAATCTTTGTTGATTGTGTGTGTGTGTTCTTTAGGAACACGGGGTATTTTGTATATTTTACCTGTCTACTGTCTTCTCTGTAAGTTACAGATATCTTTTTTTTTCATTTTCTCTGTATACTCTTCCATAGGCTGTTTTATATTCTATGTGTCATTTAAAATTGTACTTATTCTATTCAATGTTTTTATTATCTCATTATGAACTTCCTCTAATGTAATATTTTTCTTTGCTCTTCCAAATTGCTCTATTAATTTCCTTATTATCCTTCATTGTTTTACACCTTCTTGTTATCTCTAATTGAGCCTTTATAAGTTTCAAATTTCTTTGAAATTATAATGATTTGAATTATTTATCTTTTTCTTTAATTAATTCTCTATCTTCCTTGTATTTGTCTCCCCTACCTTTCCCCAACTCCCCATCCTAATCTGTGTTTTATGTTGATTCTTTTCTGGTGATTACATATCTCTGATTGGGGTCAGGTATTCTTAAAGAACATAATGGGAAGAGATGGGAAATGAAGTTAGGAAGCCCATAGCTTCAGTTCAGTTTGTCCTACTGGAACTCATCTCCAGAGCTCATCTTCCTTTTGCTCTTAAGGCCTATCTCACCTCAGCCTTAGCCACCTGGCCCACGGGAAAGCTTCCCCTTCTTCCCGTGCTCTCCTGTAATTAATCTGTATCACTTAGGAGGAGAGACTACAGGAAAAAACCGGAAGGTCAGCGTGATTTTGCCTTCAGCTATCTTGTACCAAGTAAGGTCTCTCTGGGAAGATCATTCCCTTCTCTTAGAGTTGGCACATGCCTGTGGATTTGATTGCTCTAACTGAAGGAATATTGGACAGATACTTTGAACCTTTAATGCTCACTTGTAGAAAAATCTGTGTCCTACTGGAAGTCCGAGGGCAAAGATATTGGATGTCAATGCCTTCCCTCATTGAAGTTTCAGTTGTAAGCGGGAATTGCTACTTTTTTCATGAAACAAAGACTGACAAACTGGGTCAGTTTGGGTTTTCAGACTTGCATATTTGGCAGCAATTTTTAAAAATGAATGAAGTAAGCATGTCACATCATGGAAAACAACTGACAGTATTTGCTGACAACAATAAAATTCAAGCTCTCAAAATTGGAAGTTTTAAAATCTTCTATTCATCACTACAAACTTGATAGCTTCTAAATACATAAATACTTTTCTGATGATATTGGTGGTGATTTTAACAAATGTGATTTTTTCATATTGCATAATGAAATTGTTTCAACACTTGTAAGATTTGCATAACTCCATAAACCAGTATTTTCCAAATGGCCAATCATGTATGCTACAAAAAATTCCATTCAAAGTGCAAGGGAAATCAATGGATTTTAATGTAACAGAGTAGTAAATGACTCATTGATATAGTTTCAGATTCTACATTGCAGTTAACCTTTAAGAAACTATCACCTATCGAGTTTTGGTGTAATATCAAAGAAGAATATCTAGAATTATCTGGAAACGCTTTTAAAATAATTTCCCTTTTATGACTGCAATCTGTTTGAGGCCAGAATTAGTCTTCAAATACTTTAACCAAAACAATATATAGCAATAGATGGAACACAGACTGAGAATCCAGCTGTCTTCTATAAAGCCAGACATCAAAGAGATTTGCAAAACTGGGAGACAGTGCCACACTTATTAAATTTTCTTGTTTTGGAAAATACAGCTATCTTTACTAAAATATGTTATTTATGTTATCATGAAATGAACTTGTCATTGTTATTTAAAAATAAAGTAATAAATAACTGCTTGAAAAATTTCTTTGTTTTAATTCCTAATACAGTAAATATAGGTATAATTCACATAAACAGAAGATTTTTGGAACCCTTAATAATTCTTAAGAATGTAAAGACATCCTCAGACCAGTAAGTTTGAGAATCTCTGTGCTAGGTGTACAATGTAGTATAGCAGTAAGTGGTGCAGGAGTGCAAAAGTAGAAGAAACACTATGGGTTGGAATTGGCTTTGTTCCAGAGTGGGATGCAGACCATAGATTGCGAAGATTCAGATGTGAGAAGCAGAGAAGCAACAGTGTGAGAAAAGGTGTGGTGATAACAGTGAGGGTGGATTTGCAGGCCGTTGAGAGTCCCTTTCATGCTTCAAATCTCTCCTTCTTCTGCCTCATCTCTCTGACCCTTCTTTTGTCAGCACATTCCCCCTCCTCTCTTTCATTTGTTTGCACTCTTGCTCTCTCATCACAGCTGGAAAAGATTCTCTGCTTTTAAGGACTCATGATTATATTGGGTCCACCTGGAAAATTCACATTACTCTCCCCATCTCAAGGTATTTACTTTTATCACATATACAAAGGCCCTTTTGCCATGTACAGTAACATTTACAGGTTCTGGGGATTAGAACACGGACGTCTTTTAGGGACCATTACTCTGCCCACCAGTCTTACTCAGTTCAAGAGGCTATAAAAAAATACCATAGATTGGGTGAATTATAAACAACAGAAATTCATTTCTTACAGTTCTGAAGGCTGGGAAGTCCAAGATGAGGGTCCCAGCATGGCTCAGTTTTGGTAAGGGCCCACTTCCTGGTTCAGAGTCAGCACCTTCTCGCTGTGTTCTTATGCGGTGTAAAGGGGGAAGGGAGCTTTCTCAGGCCTCTTTTATAAGGGTACTAACCCCACCCATGAGGGCTCTTCCTTCAAGATCTAATCACCTCTTAAAGGCCCCATCTCCTAATAGCATCACCTTGGGGATTAAGAGTCAACATATGAATGGCGGGGGTGGGGGGGAAGCACAACATTCAGACAATAGCACTACCAAACCATGGGATATTTTTGAGCAAGGAAGTGGCATAATGACAGTGGTATTGAAGGAAAAAAGTTCCCCAATAATTATCCATTATGGAACTGACCTGGTGCCAAGTTTGGGGCAGAGCTCTGAGCTGTGGAAAACAACTTCCATGTGTTTTTAATGCAATACAGATGACGTATCCAGGAGGACATCTGCTGACATCCTGGAGGGCAGATCACTTTCCCATTGCCTGTGCTACCCACATTTGTCATTCAGGTCACCAAGGGGACAATCCTCCATAGCTTCAAGAAGCAGCTTCTCCTCATTTCTTACCTCTGAAATATTCCATGAAAAGAAAGGATGCAGAACTGCCATACTGGATCTTAGAAACCAACATGTTAGCAGAGCAGGGAATTTTCCCCTCTTAGGACCTGGGGTCTTAGGGGTGACCTTTCACATGAAGCATTTAGTTAAATAGTGTGGTGAGGTTACTGAACCTTAAAGTCAGAGGCAACATCTGAATGGGTATTGGGTTGCCACCAGTATTCTGAAGAAGGAACAATAAGCTTAAATGCTTTTGAGTAAGAATCTATCAGGAAGGCTAACTTATGAAAAAATGCTTGAATTAGACAAAAGAAACCCACAAGATGGATGTGGTTCAAATATTTTCCAACATAAGCTTCCTTTGGAAAGTAATTTAAGTGTTTGTTTGCCTTTCCATCACATTTATGTGTGATATGTTGAGTAATTAACTAAGGAGGACAGAAAGGGAATCCCTGTGGTATAAATTCCAGGAACAATTGCAGACTCATCCAAAGGTCACTTATAAATCAGAACAAGCCCAAATTTATAAGCTAGCCTCAAACAGAATCAAGTATCCTATAAAAATAAGACAAAATTACAAGAACCATTATTTCCACCCTCTCAAAATATTTACAAGAAAACAGGACACTGTTTCTTCAGTCAGGCAAATAACTTACCCAGAGCATTCTTAACTATTGATGCTGAATATTACAGCACAAGAAGAGCTTTGGCATTTTGCAACTTGCATTGTGCAAAGTATATTATCTGTTCAATTCTCTTGGGTGTGTGCAGTTGACTATTTTTGTCTATGCATATTTTCTTGGGGAAAGATGTCATAAAGTCAGGACTGTTCTTAAGGAGAACAGGCAATATTTGCTCTAACACTTTCTCAATTCTCTTTTGCAAGGTTTTCTTCTCCTGAGGAAGCTATCGCAGCCTTTCTCCCTGGAACTTACCCCAGGCAGCCATGACATTGTTACCTAGAGCTCTGCACTCTCCTATCCCTAGTCCTGTGACAAGTCTCTAAATTGTATCTTCTCCTTTTGGACCCAAGGTGTTGTCCAGCTAATTGCAGACAGATGTAATGGATTAGGTTCCCTTTTAGGCAATGTAACATCTGTAGCCTATGGACACCCCCACTCTCACTTTAGTTTTTTTAGCTCATAATTTGGGTAGGTTTTTTGAATATGTGAATAAAAGGTGAGGTGGGTAGTGATACCCAAAAAGGGAGGGCCAGGAAAAAGTGCTAAATTTGGGGACCCTGGGCATCTAGTTGGGAGAATGCACATACTGAGGCTCCAGAACATAGGTGTGAGGACAGTGGAGAGAGTTTCTAAAAGGAAAGTTTTAGTATATTAAAGAAAAATTATGTCTACTTCATAGGTTTGCCCTTGCTTCTGGCCTGCCATTTTCTGTGGGACTTTTCAGTGTCTATCAGTTGCACTGAGAAGGCAGTTAGGTTCAGCCATATGTCTAAATAGCTTGTGACCTACTATGGGAATCACTCATACTTGGCAATTTTATTTGAACTCCCAATTTCATTTGGGAGTTCAACGAGCCTTGGGAGATGTGGGTTTATAGCATGCCACATCCAGATCAGCCAAGGGAAACTGCCTGTTATAACCCTCAGAACACTCTGCCTAACCTTGGAATGCAGAAATGGCATATCAGTGCCTCAAGCACTAACCTTGTTATAAACTGGACTCTGGGTTTGTTCATCAGAGTCATCCTTCTCTGTTGTTTCACACAGAACTACATGCATTGCAGATGCCCCTTCTTAATACCAATTTATTTTGATTCTTCATGTATTAATACTCTTAGATGACTTAGAATGTGATTTATATATTTATTAGGGTTAAAATTGGGGTATTATAGTATTATCATGTAGATTTGTGGTTTGAAGGGAACAGAACTGAACTAGGAGTTAGGAGACTTGGATTCTACTCTGTATTAGTTTAGATAATGCTATCTGCTGTAACTAACAATCCCCAAATCTATAAAGGCTTAAATGCAATGGAAGCTTATTTCTCACTCAAGAAAGGTCCAAATGTGTATTCTTGATTGATGTGCTGCTCTCTTCCAAGTGGTGATTCAGGAACCCAGGATCCTGCCATCTGGTGGCTCTTCCATCTTTAAGATGTGCCTTCCAAGGTTGCTATGTTCATCTGTATCAAGCTGAAAGAAAAGGAAAGAGCAATGAAGGATTTTTCAGTTTTTAAAGTCAGTTATTTCTTTTAATTAAGTTTTATTGGAGTATGGTTGCTTTACCATGTTGTGTTAGCCTCCACTGCACAATATAATGAATCAGCCATGCACATATGTTTATCCCCTCCCTTTTGGACTTCCCTCCCCTTAGGTCACCACAGCACATTAGGTAGAGCTCCCTATGCTATACAGTATATTCCCATCAGTTGTCTATTTTATACATAGTATCAATAATGTATACGTGTCAATCCCAGTCTCCCAATTCCTCCCACCCCACCCCTCTACCCCTTGGTATCCATACATTTGTTCTCTATGTCTGTGTCTCTATTTCTGCTTTCTAAATAAGATCATCTATACCATTTTTCTAGATTCCACATATATGATTATATGATATTTGTTTTCTCTAACTTACTTCACTCTGTATGACACTCTCTAGGTCCATCCATACCTCTACAAATGACCTAATTTCTTTCCTTTTTATGGCTGAGTAATATACCATTGTATATATGTACCACATCTTCTTTATCCATTCCTCTGTTGATGGACATTTAGATTGCTTCCATGTCCTGGCTATTGTAAATAGTGCTGCTATGAACATTGGGGTGCATGTGTTTTTTTGAATTATGGTTTTCTCTGGGTATATGTCTAGTAGTGGGATTATTGGGTCATATGGTAGTTCCATTTTAAATTTTTTATGGAACCTCCATACTGTTCTCCATAGTGGCTGTATCAATTTACATTCCCACCAAGAGTGTATGAGGGTTCCATTTTCTCCACACCCTCTCCAATGTTTATTGTTTGTATGGGCCAGACATGAAATGGGTGCATAGCATTTCAACTTACCATTCTTTGACTAGAACTCAGTAATTTAGCCTCAGATAACTGCATGGGAGGCTGAGAAATTTAATCTCACACTGTATCAAGGATGAAAAGGAAACAGGTTGGATGACCAGCTAGCCAGTCTTTGCCACATAATTCTAGTTCTGCCACTGTTTATTTGATCTCTCCCTTTAGATTGTTTTAATAGTAAGAACATTTTCTTACCCATTTTTCCAACTCCAGCATATTTAGAGAATTGCCTTACATATAGTACATGCTCATTACTGCATGCTTACCTGATAGACAAAAAATGAATAAATAGTGTTGAATAGTCAAAATTCTGCCCTCTCTACAGCTCAGGACATTGGGTGTTATTCTAAAGGACTAAGAAATATTTTCCCTCAATAAGTCACAAAATATCTATCTCAGGATCTCTTTGACTGTGGAGGAGACTAATATTAATGCTGCAGCCAGGACAGGGTGGCTCAAGAGGAGAAACTGCTGTGAAGAGCTGAATATCAGAAGAAAATCTGATGAAAGAATCAGTAACTAATTAGGACCAGAAGGTGGACTCTCCAGTACTGTCTTCATGCTGTCCAGGTTCCCTGGGAGAACAGAAACTGGTCTAGATGGGTTGCAGAGGGCTCTGACTGGGTTTGGAGCTTTATCAACAAAGGAGGGAATGTATGATGGTCATGAAAAGAACAGACCTATAAGGATGTCACAGCCTGTAGAAGAACTTGCAGCAGTCTGCATGGGAATAATTAAGCAATGATAGATCCCAGAACAAGAGATGTCCTCTCCAAAAACTACAGGCGATGCTGGGGACATTGTGGGGGCCTAGGCTGGAATCATACTACTGTCTACACCTAGTACCTCTCTGTTCTATGAGTAGTTTGTAGCAAGTATGCTTAGCAGGGAACATTAATTTGGGAGTTGAAACATCTGGGTTGTATTTCCAGACCCATAACTAACAAGCTATGTGAGCTGGGCAAGTCAGTCTACCTCTCTGGGCATCATGTTCATATTTATGAGGAAGGGTTGGATTAGATGGGTGATGATCAATAATAATTTCAGCAGAAATTATTCCAAGTAGTCAATCTTAAACATGCTTACCCTGGCTTGCCTGTTCCCTCCCACAGATCTTGCTCACAGTTCTCCCCTCTCTCACTCCCTCTTGCCCAACTTTGGTGCTTCCAATTCATGTGCTGAAGTCCTAACCTGACCCCCATGGCATCATATGCCCCCTTCTACTGGAATCTATGAACATTACAAGGTATCTTTTCAATGGCAGGCATCTCTTGATCTGTTGGCCTTACCATACCCAAGCAATAATAAAACATATATTAAAACAACATAGGATGGAACCTACCTATCCCCTGAAGCAGATATCTCTAGAGTCCTTCTACTTTGAGCAATCTTTTATCCTCCTACTTTAGATAGGAGAGTACTGTACTGTTTTAACAATAGATATTTCAATTATAATAAGTTATTGATCTTCTGAAGTAACCCAGTCATTAATTCCAATTTTTTTCTGAATCAGGAATTACAAAAAGAGAAATTCCACAGAAAGTCTTGTGTAAAAGTCATTGCTTAAATGGAGGCAGGGGAAAATGGGGTCCTGTGTTAGGAAGCCTCTCATTTTGCTTTATTATAGCTGATGGTAAAAAATCATTCTGGTGTGCTTTTTTTGGATTTCTGTTAACTTTTTTTTTTACTTTCCTCAGCTCTTCTCTCTTCTTTGCTTTTGGGTCAGAGCAGTAGAAGCTCCCTCCTGATAGTATATGATGGGATAGGTTTGGAATGTATGCTGGGAAGAATCAGAAAAATATTGGGGTAAAATTATCCTTTTAAAAGGCATATGAACATAGTGCTTTGTATGCAGTGTGTCCTCAATTAATAATTTTAAATGAATCTATTAACAATAAATGAACATGTGCTTTTGTAATTATTTTACCACATAGTATCTGTATTGAATTGTATCGCCCCTCTCAAATTCATATATTGAAGTTCCAACCCTGGTACCTCAGAATGTGATCTTATTTGGAGATAGGGTCTTTACAGAGGTAATAAACTTAAAATGAGGTTATTAGGGTGGGTCCTAATCCAATATGACTGATATCCTTATAAAAAAGGGACATTTTGAAGGCAGACATGCATACAGGGAGAACACCCTGTGAACATCAAGGCAGAGATCAGAGTGATGCTTCTACAAGTCAGGGAACACCAAAGATTGCCAGCAAACCACCAGAAGCTAGGGGAGAGGCCTGGAACAGAGTCTTCCTCACATCTCTCAGAAGGAACCAACACTGCTGACACCTTGATCTCGGATTTCAAGCCTCTAGAACTGTGAGACAATAAAATTTTTGTGTTTTTTAAAAAGGACATGAGTATAAGACGAAACACAAGAAATATATCCTAATATCTGAAGAACTAGATTACTAATGGGAATATTATGGAATATTTCCTGAATGAATGAACTAAGCTATAAACTAGTATAAACAGTGATCGACTGTGTAGTCTTAATTATTCACCTCATCCTTCTTCGCCTTTACTTTCTGTTTGAAAAACAACTATTCCAACCTCTCTCTAAATATACTTCATAGAGATGTTGTGAGGAATTATTTGACCTTCTGGAAATTGCTTTCAGTTACTATAAATTTGCTGAGAAAGGTTATGTGTAAAGCAAAATTATGTAAGCATTTGTGTAAGGGAACAAACACAGAAGTGTTTTTCAGTTCAAGAATTAATTCTTTGACTCAAGTTATAGTTAAAAGGTACCATAGGAGGGTTGAGGAAGATGGCGGAAGAGTAAGACGCGAAGATCACCTTCCTCCCCACAGATACATCAGAAATACATCTACATGTGGAACAGCTCCTACAGAACACCCACTGAACACTGGCAGAAGACCTCAGACCTCCCAAAAGGCAAGAAACTCCCCACGTACCTGGGTAGGGCAAAAGAAAAAAGAAAAAACAGAGACGAAGAATAGGGACGGGACCTGCACCAGTGGGAGGGAGCTGTGAAGGAGGAAAAGTTTCCACACACTAGGAAGCCCCTTTACGGAGACTGCTGGTGGCGGAGTGGGGAGCTTCGGAGCCACGGAGGAGAGTGCAGCCACAGGGGTGCGGAGGGCAAAGCGGAGAGATTCCCGCACAGAGGATCGGTGCCGACCGGCATTCACCAGCCCGAGAGGCTTGTCCGCTCGCCCACAGGGGCGGGTGGGGCTGGGAGCTGAGGTTCGGGCTTCGGTCGGATCCTAGGGAGAGGACTGGGGTTGGCAGTGTGAACACAGCCTGAAGGGGTTAGTGCACCACGGCTAGCCGGGAGGTAGTCCGGGGAAAAGTCTGGAGCTGCCAAAGAAGCAAGAGACTTTTTCTTGCCTCTTTGTTTCCTGGTGCGCGAGGAGAGGGGATTAAGAGTGCAGCTTAAAGGAGCTCCAGAGACAGGCGCGAGCCATGGCTATCAGCCCAGACCCCAGAGACGGGCATGAGACGCTAAGGCTGCTGCTGCCGCCACCAAGAAGCCCGTGTGCGAGCACAGGTCACTATCCCCCCCTCCCCTCCCGGAAGCCTGTGCAGCCCGCCAGGGTCCCGGAATCCAGGGACGGCTTCCCCGGGAGAGCGCACGGAGCGCCTCAGGCTGGTGCAACTTCATGCTGGCCTCTGCCGCCGCAGGCTCGCCCCGCATCCATACCCCTCCCTCCCCACTGCCTGAGTGAGCCAGAGCCCCCGAATCAGCTGCTCCTTTAACCACGTCCTGTCTGAGCGAAGGACAGATGCTCTCCTGTGACCTACACGCAGAGGCGGGGCTAAATCCAAAGCTGAACCCCGGGAGCTGTGCGAACAAAGAAGAGAAAGGGAAATTTATCCCAGCAGCCTCAGAAGCAGCGGATTAAAGCTCCACAATCAACTTGATGTACCCTGTATCTGTGGAATACCTGAATAGACAACAAATCATCCCAAATTGAGGAGGTGGACTTTGGGAGCAAGATAGATAATTTTTCCCCCTTTTCCTCTTTTTGTGAGTGTGTACATGTATGCTTCTGTGTGAGATTTTGTCTGTAAAGCTTTGCTTTCACCATTTGTCCTAGTGTTCTGTCCATCCGTTTTTTTTCTTTTTTTACTTAAAATTTTTTTTCTTAATAATTATTTTTTATTTTAATAACTTTATTTTATTTTATCTTTATTTTATTTTATCCTCTTTCTTTCTTTCTTTCTTTCTTTCTTTTCTTTCTTTCTATTTTTTTCTCCCTTTTACTATGAGCCGTGTGGAGGACAAGCTCTTGGTGCTCCAGCCAGGAGTCAGTGCTGTGCGTCTGAGGTGGGAGAGCCAACTTCAGGACACTAGTCCACCAGAGACGTCCCAGCTCCACATAATATCAAACAGCGAAAATCTCCCAGAGATCTCCATCTCAGCACCAACACCCAGCTTCACTCAATGACCAGCAAGCTACAGTGCTGGACACCCTATGCCAAACAACTAGCAAGACAGGAACACAACCCCACCCATTAGCAGAGAGGCTGCCTAAAATCATAATAAGGCCACAGACACCCCAAAACACACCACCAGACGTGGATCTGCCCACCAGAAAGACAAGATCCAGCCTCATCCACCAGAACACAGGCACTAGTCCCCTCCACCAGGAAGCCTAAACAACCCACTGAACCAACCTTAGTCACTGGGGACAGACACCAAAAACAACGGGAACTACGAACCTGCAGCCTGCAAAAAGGAGACCCCAAACATAGTAAGATAAGCAAAATGGGAAGACAGAAAAACACACAGCAGATGAAGGAGCAAGATAAAAACCCAGCAGACCTAACAAATGAAGAGGAAATAGGCAGTCTACCTAAAAAAGAATTCAGAATAATGATAGTAAAGATGGTCCAAAATCTTGGAAATAGAGAAAATGCAAGAAACATTTAACAAGGACCTAGAAGAACTAAAGAGGAAACAAGCAATGATGAACAACACAATAAATGAAATTAAAAATGCTCTAGAAGGGATCAGTAGCAAAATAACTGAGGCAGAAGAACGGATAAGTGACCTGGAGGATAAAACAGTGGAAATAACTACTGCAGAGCAGAATAAAGAAAAAAGAGTAAAAAGAACTGAGGACAGTCTCACAGATGTCTGGGACAACATTAAACACACCAATATTCGAATTACAGGGGTCCCAGAAGAAGAAGAGAAAAAGAAAGGGACTGTGAAAATATTTGAAGAGGTTATAGTTGAAAACTTCCCTAATATGGGAAAGGAAATAGTTAATCAAGTCCAGGAAGCACAGAGAGTCCCACACAGGATAAATCCAAGGAGAAACATGCCAAGACACATATTAATCAACTATCAAAAATTAAATACAAAGAAAACATATTAAAAGCAGCAAGGGAAAAACAACAAATAATACACAAGGGAATCCCCATAAGGTTAACAGCTGATCTTTCAGCAGAAACTCTGCAGCCAGAAGGGGGTGGCAGGACATATTTAAAGTGATGAAGGAGAAAAACCTACAACCAAGATTACTCTACCCAGCAAGGATCTCATTCAGATTCGATGGAGAAATTAAAACATTCACAGTCAAGCAAAAGCTGAGAGAGATCAGCACCACCAAACCAGCTTTACAACAAATGCTAAAGGAACTTCTCTAGGCAAGAAACACAAGAGAAGGAAAAGACCTACAATAACAAACCCAAAACAATTAAGAAAATGGGAATAGGAACATACATATCAATAATTACCTTAAATGTAAATGGACTAAATGCTCCCACCAAAAGACACAGACTGGCTGATTGGATACAAAAACAAGACCCGTATGTAAGCTGTCTACAAGAGACCCACTTCAGACCTAGGGACGCATACAGATTGAAAGTAAGAGGATGAAAAAAGATATTCCATGCAAATGGAAACCAAAAGAAACCTGGAGTAGCAATTCTCATATCAGACAAAATAGACTTTAAAATAAAGACTATTACAAGAGACGAAGAAGGACACTACATAATGATCAAGGGATCGATCCAAGAAGAAGATATAACAATTGTAAATATTTATGCACCCAACATAGGAGCATCTCAATACATAAGGCAAATGCTAACAGCCATAAAAGGGGAAATCGACAGTAACACACTCATAGTAGGGGACTTCAACACCCCACTTTCACCAATGAACAGATCATCCAAAATGAAAATAAATAAGGAAACACAAGCTTTAAATGATACATTGAACAAGATGGACTTAATTGATATTTATAGGACATTCCATCCAAAAACAACAGAATACACATTTTTCTCAAGTGCTCATGGAACATTCTCCAGGATAGATCATATCTTGGGTCACAAATCAAGCCTTGGTAAATTTAAGAAAATTGAAATTGTACCAAGTATCTTTTCCGACCACAATGCTATGAGACTAGATATCAATTACAGGAAAAGATCTGTAAAAAATACAAACACATGGAGGCTAAACAATACACTACTTAATAACGAAGTGATCACTGAAGAAATCAAAGAGGAAATAAAAAAATACCTAGAAACAAATGACAATGGAGACACGACGACCCAAAACCTATGGGATGCAGCAAAAGCAGTTCTAAGAGGGAAGTTTATAGCAACACAATCCTACTTTAAGAAACAGGAAACATCTCGAATAAACAACCTAACCTTGCACCTAAAGCAATTAGAGAAAGAAGAACAAAAAACCCCAAAGTTAGAAGAAGGAAAGAAATCATAAAGATCAGATCAGAAATAAATGAAAAAGAAATAAAGCAAACGATAGCAAAGATCAATAAAAGTAAAAGCTGGTTCTTTGAGAAGATAAACAAAATTGATAAACTATTAGCCAGACTCCTCAAGAAAAAAAGGGGGAGGACTCAAATCAATAGAATTAGAAATGAAAAAGGAGAAGTAACAACTGACACTGCAGAAATACAAAGGATCATGAGAGATTACTACAAGCAACTCTGTAAATAAAATGGACAACCTGGAAGAAATGGACAAATTCTTAGAAATGCACAACGTGCTGAGACTGAAGCAGGAAGAAATAGAAAATATGACCAGACCAATCACAAGCACTGAAATTGAAAGTGTGATTAAATATCTTCCAACAAACAAAAGCCCAGGACCTGATGGCTTCACAGGTGAATTCTATCAAACATTTAGAGAAGAGTTACTAACACCTATCCTTCTGAAACTCTTCCAAAATATAGCAGAGGGAGGAACACTCCCAAACTCATTGTACGAGGCCACCATCACCCTCATACCAAAACCAGACAAAGATGTCACAAAGAAAGAAAACTACAGGCCAATATCACTGATGAACATAGATGCAAAAATCCTCAACAAAATACTAGCAAACAGAATCCAACAGCACATTAAAAGGATCATACACCATGATCAAGTGAGGTTTATTCCAGAAATGCAAGGATTCTTCAATATACGCAAATCAATCAACGTGATACACCATATTAACAAATTGAAGGAGAAAAACCATATGATCATCTCAATAGATGCAGAGAAAGCTTTCGACAAAATTCAACACCCATTTATGATAAAAACCCTGTAGAAAGTAGGCATAGAGGGAACTTTCCTCAACATAATAAAGGCCATATATGACAAACCCACAGCCAATATCATCCTGAATGGTGAAAAACCGAAACCTTTTCCACTAAGATCAGGAACAAGACAAGGTTGCCTACTCTCCCCCAAATTATTCAACATAATTTTGGAAGCTCTAGCCACAGCAATCAGAGAATAAAAAGAAAAAAAAAGGAATCCAAATTGGAAAAGAAGAAGTAAAGCTGTCACTGTTTGCAGATGACATGATACCATACATAGAGAATCCTAAAGATGCTACCAGAAAACTACTAGAGCTAATCAATGAATTTGGTAAAGTAGTAGGATACAAAATTAATGCACAGAAATCTCTGGCATTCTTATACACTAATGATGAAAAATATGAACGTGAAATTAAGAAAGCACTCCTATTTACCACTGCAACAAAAAGAATAAAATATCTAGGAATAAACTTACCTAAGGAGACAAAAGATGTGTATGTAGAAAATTATAAGACACTGATGAAAGAAATTAAAGATGATAGAAATAGATGGAGAGATATACCATGTTCTTGGATTGGAAGAATCAATATTGTGAAAATGACTCTACTACCCAAAGCAATCTACAGATTCAATGCAATCCCTATCAAACTAACACTGGCATTTTTCACAGAACTAGAACAAAAACATTCACAATTTGTATGGAAACACAAAAGACCCCGAATAGCCAAAGCAATCTTGAGAACGAAAAATGGAGCTGGAGGAATCAGGCTCCCTGACTTCAGACTATTCTACAAAGTTACAGTATTCAAGACAGTATGGTACTCTCACAAAAACAGAAATATAGATCAATGGAACATGATAGAAAGCCCAGATATAAACCCACGCACATATGGTCACCTTATCTTTGATAAAGGAGGCAAGAATATACAGTATAGAAAAGATAGCCTCTTCAATAAGTGGTGCTGGGAAAACTGGACAGCTACATGTAAAAGTATGAAATTAGAACATTCCCTAACACCATACACAAAAATAAACTCAAAATGGATTAAAGACCTAAATGTAAGGCCAGACACTATCAAACTCTTAGAGGAAAACATAGGCAGAACACTCTATGACATAAATCACAGCAAGATCCTTTTTGACCCACCTCCTAGAGAAATGGAAATAAAAACAAAAATAAACAAATGGGACCTAACAAAACTTAAAAGCTTTTGCACAGCAAAGGAAACCATAAACAAGAACAGAAGACAACCCTCAGAATGGGAGAAAATATTTGCAAATGAAGCAACTGACAAAGGATTAATCTCCAAGATTTACAAGCAGCTCATGCAGCTCAATAACAAAAAAAACAAAGAACCCAATCCAAAAATGGGCAGAAGACCTAAATAGACATTTCTCCAAAGAAGATATACAGATTGCCAACAAACACATGAAAGAATGCTCAACATCATTAATCATTAGAGAAATGCAAATCAAAACTGCAATGAGGGGGCCTCCCTGGTGGCGCAGTGGTTGAGAGTCCGCCTGCCGATGCAGGGGATACGGGTTCGTGCCCCGGTCTGGGGGGATCCCATGTGCCGCGGAGCGGCTGGGCCCGTGAGCCATGGCCGCTGGGCCTGTGCATCCGGAGCCTGTGCTCCGCAACGGGAGAGGCCACAACAGTGAGAGGCCCGCATACCGCAAAAAAAAAAAAAAAAAAAACAACTGCAATGAGATATCATCGCACACCGGTCAGAATGGCCATCATCAAAAAAACTAGAAGCAATAAATGCTGCAGAGGGTGTGGAGAAAAAGGAACACTCTTGCACTGTTGGTGGGAATGTACATTGATACAGCCACTATGGAGAACAGTATGGAGGTTCCTTAAAAAACCAAAAATAGAGCTACCATATGACCCAGCAATCCCACTACTGGGCATATACCCTGAGAAAACTATAATTCAAAAACAGTCATGTACCACAATGTTCATTGCAGCTCTATTTACAATAGCCAGGACATGGAAGCAACCTAAGTGTCCATCAACAGATGAATGGATAAAGAAGATGTGGCACATATATACAATGGAATACTACTCAGCCATAAGAAGAAACGAAATTGAGTTATTTGTAGTGAGGTGGATGGACCTAAAATCTGTCATACAGAGTGAAGTAAGCCAGAAAGAGAAAAACAAATACTGTATGCTAACACATATATATGGAATCTAAGAAAAAAAGAAAAAAGAAAAAGAAAACGTTATGAAGTACCTAGGGTAAGATGGGAATAAAGACACAGACCTACTAGAGAATGGACTTGAGGATATGGGGAGGGGGAAGGGTAAGCTGTGACAAAGTGAGAGAGTGGCATGGACATATACACACTACCAAACGTAAAATAGATAGCTAGTGGGAAGTAGCCGCATAGCACAGGGAGATCAGCTAGGTGGTTTGTGACCACCTAGAGGGGTGGGATAGGGAGGGTGGGAGGGAGGGAGACGCAAGAGGGAAGAGATATGGGAACATATGTATATGTATAACTGATTCTCGTTGTTATAAAGCAGAAACTAACAAGCCATTGTAAAGCAATTATACTCCAATAAAGATATTTTTTAAAAAGGTACCATAGTTATTGGAAATCAAGAGAACAATTTAGTCTTTCTTTCAGAAGTTCTGTGTGGATTTTCTACTTTTGTTATTATGTTTGGTTTTGAAAATGCACCTATTCACAAAACCTCTGGGAAGTTGGACACAACAGATGTATAATCCTCTGAAATGGGACAGGACTCAAGTTAAAGTATGATTGGGTGAACATTTAAGAACACAGTGAGGGAAAGGTTCACCTTTCTCCTCTATCTGAAGTTGCCAAGTGAAACCTTCCAAATATTCTAGAGAAAGGGGATGCCTCTGACTCACATTCTGTTTTCCTTCGAGTCTTGCTCAACTTTTTTTTCCAATGGAAAAAGGAAGGACAATGGAAACAGGGTAAAAGTCAAGGAACTAATTTTGCATGGGAGGAAAGTACAGCTGTGTAATCTCTAGGCTATGATTGTATAAAAAGATAAACTTTGTAAAAGTACCCAAACCTTAACTTATTCAATGCTTTAATTTGAAGACAAAGGTAAGATGTTAAAGAATGGTGGGACCGAGTTGCTCCTTCAGAATCATGGCCTTTCTCTGTGTCTCATAGACACTTAAAAGATTGCAAAACTTTCCTCCAGAACCATTTCTAAAGCTGGAGAAACTGCCTTCTTCTGCATACTTCAAGTCTATCTGCCAGTGGAAATTTAACACCCCCAAAAAATGCTAGCTTCGGATATACAAGGATTGAAATGTTCACAGAACCCTCTAGGAGTGTATGAGTTTGGCTGGATTTATCTTGCTCTAAGGTCAATTCAATCCTGAAAATCCTAAAGTCCCTTCCCTCAAATAGGGAACCATAGGTTCAGGTGAACAGTACTCTCTCTTGATACAAAAAATAAATTGATATCGTCTGTAGGACCAAGACTTCTGGGGCAAAAAGAACAAGTAAAAATTAAAATACTGGGTGTACCATTTAGCCCAACTCTTTCATTTTGAAGATGATGCAGCGGAGGCTCAGAGATAGAAGTACGCACTGAAACATCCTGAGGTCTCTTCTGTAGGTCATGCGGAACTAGCCTCACCCCCAGGCCTCACTCCTGGTCTGCCCACCCTCTTGTTGCAGAGATGGGAGAACTGTAAATATCTCATCAGGTCTCAGTGAATCCTTGTCTGGTTGACTGAGTCAACTAGAGAGGAAGAGTTAGGGGTCCTTATGGCCACCCTTCCATCCACACCCCTGCTCTCTAGATTCTGAAACAATAGGGGTTCTGGGCGCAGGCCTTTGAGCAAGCTGAGGGGGTGGTAACTGAAAATGTCAGCGAGGAAGCAGGGCCTGGCACTCGCAAGGGAAAAACTAAGTGGTACGCATGGCCCTTGCATTTTCCACCTTTCCTTCACTTTTTCTTTCCTTTGAAAATATTTTGTTTTGAGCAAGACTAAAGGCAAACAGAATATGCATCAGAGGAATCTTTCTCTCGAGACTTTGGAAGGTCTCACTTGGTATCTTTAGATGGGGAAGTAAGGTAAGCTTTTTCCTCACTGGACATTGTGTCTAGCCAACCGTTCTTCAGCTTGAATCCTGGCCCATTTCAGAGGCCCCTGGTTGTACATCCATTTTGCCTGACCGCCCAGCGGTTTTATGAATGGACATATTTTCAGACAAAATGACTTGTTTAGAATGATGTTCAAATTTTAATATGCATAGACATCACCAGGAGGGCCTGTTGAAACACAGATTGCTGGGCCCCATGCCTAGTTTATAATTTAGGAGATGTCTGGGTGGAACAAGTTCTAACAAGCTCCCAGGTGATGCTGCTGCTAGTTCCAGCATTCAGGGCTAATGGGAACAATGGCCCCCAGGACCCAGCCTTAGATGTGCTCACCTTACCTGCTTCCACATCTCTGATAAGCCCCCTTTTCGTACTGACTCAGTGAGAAGCTATAGCTCATGTGAGAGGGAGACAGTGACAATAATGAGATTGTCATCTACTCAGAGGAACCACCTTGCTGCTCTTATTCCTAACTCTTTTTTTTTTTTTTTTTTTTTTTTTAATCTGGCTTCTCCTTACTTCTCAACCTCCAGTCTCTTGCCAGTGCCTCCCACTGGCCATTCTTGCTGGAAGATAGTTGGCAAGGATAAACAGGAAACTGTTTTTAGGAGAAGGACAGGGAAGAGATCTGAGAGCAAACAGGCAGTGACTGGTACAGTAGGAACTAATAAGTATTGGTGGTTTGCACGAATGAATAGGCAGAGAGACATGCATTAAACATTGGCTGAACAATAAAGTTGTCACAACCCTCCCATTCTCAGCCTGTCAAAATAATTCCATCCCTCACTTTTCTGCTACTAGTTGCCACAGATATCTTCTTGAGACGTGAGTTTGGACAATGTAAACGAAGTGTAATTGAAGTTCAAAGGAGAGACAAGAGCCCTGAGGCTGGCAACTTCATTCTGAAGCACTTGTTATTCCTAACTCTTAAGGAACTCTTAGACTTCCTTTTAGGCTCTTTATTTATCTTACTCCTCACATATAAATGACCACAAAGTCCTATAGATTCTGTATCCTAAATATCTACAGAAGCTCTCCCCTACCTCTCCATCTCCTTTCTTCACCTCCTTGACCCAGGTGAACATGATCTTTAGTCCAGAATTCTGCAGCAGCTCCCTATTTGGTCTTCTCTTTCTCTCCACTGTCAGAGCAAGGTTCCTAAAACAGAAATCTGATCCGAAAACTGGTCTGCTCAGAATTGCTCCAGTGTGTCCCCTTGGCTTTCAGGAGAAAGATAGAGAGGCAGCAATATCTTGGGGACATTTATTTTGCCTTTCCATCATCCTCTTCCTTCCTCCAATCATATCAACACTCATAGCATTCGAGATCACACTTGGCAGAAGGAGAAAAGGTTCAACTGGTAAACCTCCTTCCACTTAAAACAGCTACCTTTCATTTTAGTTTAATGAGCATTTATAGCTACCTACTATCTGCAATGCCTGACACTTTTTGCTAATGCTCACAAAAATCAGGTGGGTTACTGGGAGGAAAGAATGAGACATAGAGTTAAGGAGCTGACTAAGGTTATATCGAGCTAGTTAGATGATAAATTTGGAAGAGAAAACAGTCTCTTGTTGCCTATCCAGTTTTCTTGCCATTGAACCTCACAACAGCCTTCATTTGTTTTTCAAATGTATGAGTTAGGAAGTAGAGGGTAAATGAATAAACCCTGGATTCAGACACTCCAGATTAGAAAACTGGTTCTGCGATGAGGTAACCATGAGTACATTTCTCACCTTTTTGAGCCTCCATTTCCTCATCCTGAATTAACCTTTGTTCATTTTTTATTATCCTTCTAATAATCCCCTTGTGGTAGCAGTATTCTAAGATGACCCCAGTGATCCCTGCCTCCTGGTATCCATGCCTTCATGAACCTTTCTCCTGTGGAGTGTGGACAGGATATGCAACTTGCTTCTAACTAATAGGATATGGTGATGGGCATGAGGTATCCCTCCCATAACTATGTTGTGTTACAGAAGGGATTTTGCAGATGAAAGTAAATTCCTAAACAGTTTGACGTTGACTTAATTAAAAGGCGATTATCCTAGATGGGCCTGCCCTAATCAGGTAATTCTTTAAAAGAGGGCTTCTTCTTTCCCTGAGCTCAGAGACTCCAGACAGCAGGGCTTCTCTTCCTCCTGCTGGCTCTGAGTTGTACAGATGTAAGAAAATCAGTTCTTCCAACATCCACATGAACTTGCAAGAGGACCCCTGAATCTTGGGTGAGACTGCAGCCCCTTGAGTGCAGTCTTGTGAGACCCTAAGCAGAGGAGCCAGCTAAGCTTTGCCTAGACTCCTGACTCATGGAAACTGTGAGATAATATTTGCATACTGTTTTAAGCTGCTAAATTTGCATTAACTTGTTATGCAGCAATAACTAACTAATATATCCCCCTTTCCCTGTAATTTCACCACTATATCCCCCTCACCCCTCAAAAAAAGGGGTAGGAGGGGACAAAGATCAAAGAGCAGACTCTATGGACCGAGTGGAGCTGGTTTGAGAGCAATCACGTCTTTACTCACCTGTAACCCTAGTTAGATTGAATGGTTTTCAGCAGTGCTGCTCTGAGAAACCAGATGGTGTGTGCTGATGGGGTATAGTCTACCGGGGACAGAGGAGTGTGGGGTTGGACTAGAGGACATTTGTCTTTACTTTTTCCATAGTTGTGCCTTTTTCTGGAACTCCAGGAGGGAAGGGTCATGCCAGGGAAGAGGGTAGAACAGGCTCTGGAAGGTTAAGTAACAAAGAAGGCCATATCAAATGACTGGCACAGCAATAATGCAGGAGGTTGAGAAATGGAGCTGGGTTTGAAGACACAACACCCACAAGTCATAGTTTGATTCTGTCACTAGTTGTTTTAGGACTATGTTCCTCACTGCACCTCTTGGGATTTTGATTTCCTCAACTCTAACACAACAGAATTATATGTTTGGTAGTTTCTAATTTCTTTAGAATTATACTGCCTTTCTCAAGTGAAATAGAGAAAAGAGATGAAAAGCGGAGCTGTTCTGGTTAAAGCAGAGGACCCAGCATAAAAACTACTGCAGGGGATAAGCCCCAGGCTCTCTTCTGACTCAGGTATCTCCTCATGATGCTATGGCTCTCCAGCAGAGGCTGGCCAGGATACAGACTGGGAGGATGCATGCAGGTTTAAGCACCTTGCCACTTTCTCAGGGGCCGTACAAGCGTGGTAGGGCTGGTGGGGAGCCAGCTCATGTACAAGAGCATGAGCCCTACTCCTGCAGGGCCTCCAAGGCTCACATCAAGAACAGACACAGCTGTCTTGCTTCTAGCCATTCCTTCACTGGGCTCACAGCTGGTCAGCCAGAACTTTCTCTGAGGCTCCAAAGACTGCTCTACTCTGAGTCCCAGCTAGAAAGGGTGAGCAACTTAAGTTTCATTTTCATTACATGAACTGTTCCAGGAAAGTCAGTCTGTCCCTCAGAGACTCCAGACAGCAGGGCTTCTCTTCCTCCTGCTGGCTCTGAGTTCTACAGATGTAAGAAAAGCAATTCTTCCAACATCCACATGAACTTGCAAGAGGACCTGCATTTCAACTTCACATGGCATCAAGTAGAAACTCCCAGCCGACCCGTACTCCCATCCTCAATACTTGGTTTTGCAATTTGTCTGTTCCTATATTATACACATCTCCACCCCCACCAACCCTCAAGGCCAGCATTATAAACACAGACAGTAGAAACAAACCTCTCTCCAGACATTGTCATTTGGCTCCAGCCAATTCCTTGCATAAGAGCTTGTGTGTCTGTAAGTTGTCTCAGATAGCTTCTTGTAGTGTGTAGAGAGAAGACTCAAGAATGAAAAGGATGTTCATGTTTTCATCCAGTGCATTTACTGAAAACCTACCATATGTCTGGTGCCATTCCAGTCGCTGTGGATACAGCAGTGAACTAGATTGTTTCTACCTTCATGGAGCTTGCATTCTGTAGGGGGAGAGAAGAAATTTTAAAAAACAGTTGTGTAGGAGACATAAACAAACAAGAACATTTAGGGTAAATTAAGACCATTGAAAGAAATAAGCAAGGATCTGGGATAAATGGGTATCAAATGGTGTGGGGGAAATGACTTTGGTTATGGGCATTCCAGAAAGGCTTCCCTGAGGATGCAGCATTAAGCTGAAATTTTGAGGCTGAGAAGAAGCCAGTCAAGCCAAGATCCAGGAAAACACTTCTAAGATACAGGTGACAGCAAAATCAAAGGCCCTGAGTCAGAAGAGAGCTCACTCTGTGTGAGGAACTGAAAGGTCAGTCTGGAAGCAGTGTGGGACATTGAGAGGGTGGCATGCCTTTCGAGTGGATCCAGCTCTCTTTTGAAAACCTTAGCTGGAGTGGAATGTGTGGATTGAGCTCTGGCTTTGCCACTTGCTACTCATTAACACTCTGTAAGAGTCAGTACAGGGAACTCTGCTCAATATTCTGTAACCACCTAATTGGGAAAAGAATTTGAAAAAGGATAGATACATGTATATGTATAACTGAATCACATTGTTGTACACCTGAAACTAACACAACATTGTTAATCAACTGTACTCCAATATAAAATAAAAAGTTAAAAAAAAAAAAAAGAGTCAATAAATTTCCCCAAGTTCCTGAATCAGCCGCAGTGGCAATCACCTGACCCCAGGTGGCGCAGGCTGGTTCTTCAGGCCACTGTAATGATTAGATTGAATTTCTTCAGTGTCTTAAGGTGAGTCCCCTGGGAGACAGACACTGAGATGGAGATTTGTACGCAGGAAGTAAATGGGGTGGCACACTTGAAAATGACTCCTGTGAGGGAGTAAGGAAAGCAAGATTTGGTAAAGCAGTTGCAGGAAACGTCACAGCCAATCCCAAAGGGAGCTCTGAAGCTGGGAAGGCTTTTTAGAGTCATCTCAAACTGTGGTACAGACACCAGGCCTTTTGCCTCCGTGTTGCCCAGTCATCAGGTGTGGGCTATCCCTAGGTAGGGAATGTAACTGGGCCAGACAGCTCCTTTTGGCTATAGGAAAGGCCTAGAGAGGGACTCAGCTGTGAGTCATCAGCAGGCAACACTCCCAGCCCTGGGAGAATGTGTGTCTGCCCTGCAGTGGGAATTGGGTGACACATCACAACGTTCGCTACACTAATAGATGTTCTGGCCAACCTGATAGCAACCAGCCATCACTAAGAGTCAAATACCACTGGAATTTCTCTGTAGCTGAGACCCTGGCTATTGGGAGGAGACTATTTTGCTAGTCTCCATTTATTTTAAATATTTTCTGAGATTGCTTAGAAGTGTATTAAGGTCAATATTTTTAAGATGTTCTGTTAGGTAGGCCTCCAGGCAAATACCTTCTGTGAGGGCAAAGTAAACAAATTGCAAAAGATATGTGTTCCTGGTCACTTATATGCTCTCCAGGATTTCTCAGAACTGGCCATACCCCTGGACTCCACTTTGCTGGATGGATTTCAGAGCAGGGACATCTGAAGTCCACAGAACCCAGTTCCTGGCCCTCAGAGAACAGTTTAGCACAGCTCAAAGGAAAGGCTTCAGATTCACAGATGAGCTGTGTGGCAGCTCATGCTCCAATGAGGTGGCTGTATGTCTCTGTGCAAATCCAATGGCAGGCTGTCACTGGGTAGTGTGGTTGAGTACAAGACCAGCATCGGGGAATAGATGATGATGGGAGTGCAAGGTGCCATATTAGGGGAGGTCAGAAAGGTCTCTGGGATGAGAAAGTGACATCTGAGTAAAGTGAGGAAGTGAGTCATGTAGATTTCTGGAGGTAGGAAGTTCCAGAGAAAGGAAAAAATGTGCCAATGTGCTAAGGCTGAAGAATGTTCAACTCACAGTAAGAAGGTCAGTGCAGCTGGGCACAGTGGGCCAAAGGAGGAAAGGTCAGAGGGCTGCTGGGGGCTAGATCATGTGGGGTCAGGAAAGCAGGCCATGGGGAGGACTGGGGATTATTACTATTTTTTTGTGAGTGAAATGGGAAGTCATTAGAGAGTTCTGAGCAAGGAGTGATATGATCTGACATTATGTTTTAAAAGGAACACTCAGAGAACAGACAGTAGGAGGGAAGGGTAGGCAGAGCACAAGTAGGAAGCTACTGTGGTAATTGGGACATGAGAATAAGATGGTTTAAACCAGGGTAACTGCGGAGGTGGTGAAAACTGATTGGGTGCCGGATAAACTTTGGAAATAGAATTTGCTGATGATTTGGCTATAGGTGTGTGAGAGAGAGGAATCAAGGATGACTCCAAGTTCGTGTCATTTCTGTGTACAGTCACTCTCCTCTCTCACCTCCACCTCCATTTTGTTTTACTACCCTCCTCTTCTAATCCTGAGGACTCACATTTCCTTACCCAAGCGCTTCAGCGTCACCTCACTCTCCCACCCCAGGCCCTCCCTCTTTGATAGTTCCTCATACTCTGCTTCTAAATGCCTTTTTATATTCCAAACTTTTCTATACTGTGTCCTAGCCTATGAATTCTCTGCATAGTGACTGGTTAACTAGTTTTCAAAAGTAAATAAAGACCAAGGTGCTAGTTTGAAAATGTCATACACCCCTACCACCAACACTGCATACATTTCTATTTTTAGTGCATCACCCCTGCCTTATCTCACAGTCATGACCAATAAAGGAATTTTAGGCACTTGAGAGTCAATGGTGAGAGATGTGAGGCCTGGGGGCGTTTTCTAGAAGGAGCTACTTCATTTATATTATCCTCACAGCAATCTGATCAATATTTTTATTCCCATATTACTGAGCGAAGAACTGAGATTCCAAGGGCCTGGGCCCAAGACATGGCTGGTAAATAACAGAGCTGGGATCCAACCCAAACTGTCTGACTCCAGGGTCCGAGCTCTTCCCCTCCATCCCAAGCCCTGCTGGGGCAGAAGGGTGTGCAAATGATTTCTGGGTTATAAGGACACCAAGAGTGGGCCTGCTCTCTAGCTGTGGCACATTCCTGTTATTTCTGAGCTTAAGGCAAAGAGGAGAGAACTCAAAATGCCACCTGGTAAATATTTCTAGTGTTTGTTTCTAGTGCTCAAGACAGTTTTACAAATGACTGTTACTTCAGAGCTATGCTCTGCCAATTCGCTAAAACTCCAAATTGCCTGCTTTAGAGTCTAGAAGCCCTACATGTGCTTTTGAGCAAAAGCTCTGGTCATTTTCAGTCCTCTGGAACAGTCTGATAGTGGAGAGTGGTAAAGTAAAATTATAGTTGGAGTTGGGATTTTTTTTTCTCACAGACACCTTGAAATGTGGTGTTTAGTATTTCCTGGCATGAGCTTGGGATCTACTCACATCTGTCTTACCACTTGTAATGTGACTGTAGCACATTAGGTCTATTCTGAATCTTTTTATCCTTCACCTCTATCTATAGGTTCAGAGAAAGAATGAACCATTAATGACCTCATCAATTTAATAGACTATGTCAACTTCTCTATCTAGTCCTATAAACAGAAAATCAGACTTGTGGTTTCCTGCTGCCCATCTGGATTTCCAAACTGCCTTTCAGCCATGATCTTTATTCTTCCTGATTAGAAACAGAGACATTATGGGGAAGGGGGATGGGGAGAGAGGAAGGAAATAGTAATGAATCTTATCAAGGCAACTTCCAACCCTGGGATTATGTCATTCAACTAGGATATGCTTTTGCAGGTAAGGATACCAGTTGGTATGTGTTTCCTTTCCTTGGAAAATCCTTTGTGTCAAACTATTTTTCATATAATACTAAAGTTTACTCATTAGCTCACATTGGTAGTCCATTTACCTTTTAGGAAAAGCTCACCACCACAGATCTATATTAATTTTTTTAGGTATTTAAAAGATAATCTTATGTTTTAGTAAGAGTAACTTTTATGTATGTTGCTGTTAAACTTCAGCAGACAATCAATCAAATAATCATACAGGAATGTAGCTGTAGTTTGACTAGGGACTATTAGCACTCAAATTAATTGATTTTAAATAGTAGTAATAAACTTTATAAGTATTACATAACATTTTTAAAGTAACAAATAAAACATCAATGTTTATTTTTTGTTTCCCTGGGCTAGCTACTTTTAAATAGTAGCATTTAATGATCTTTGCTAATAAAGTAGAACAGTGGTCTAGCAAAAGAGAATTACCACGTATTCAACCATACCCTCTGCTGTTACCATGTAAAACAAGATTAATTGATGTGCTAGGCATTTTACATATGTTGTCACAGTTAAATATCCGAATGACTAAATTCAGTGCCCTGAAAAGCTAATAATATCTTTGGACTACATTATATGGTAGAGGATCTGCAACAGTTAAATTTTATTTTGCTCAATTTTAAAATTGGTTTGCAATTCTGAGCATAGTTAATGCTTATAATGGGCTCACTGTCCTGAAGCTTAGAATTGTCATCTTTCATTTAGTCAATAAAGTGTTTATGGAGCAACTACAATGTAATAAAGTCTGGGATGAATCAGATACAAATTTAATTCTAATAAAATTATAGTCAAATGCAATCTAAATCAAAACATTTCATGGAACAAGGTCTTTCATGGAACTTTTATAAGGTGACTCAAAAATTTTGATGGAAAAGCAAATGGCCAATAATTGCCAGGATTATTTTGTAAAAAGAGAACAAGGTAAGGAGTCTCCATCTACCAAATACCAGACTTATAATACAGACAGTGTGGAACTTCCCTGGTGGCACAGTGGTTAAGAATCTGCCTGCGAATGCAGGGGCCACAGATCTGAGCCCTGGTCTGGGAGGATCCCATATGCCACGAAGCAACTAAGCCCGTGCGCCACAACTACCGAGCCTGTGCTCTAGAGCCCACGAGCCACAACTACTGAAGCCTGTGCGCCTAGAGCCCATGCTCCTCAACAGAGGAGGCCACCGCAATGAGAAACCCACGCACCGCAACAAGGAGTAGCCCCCACTCGCCGCAACTGGGGAAAGCCCATGCACAGCAACCAAGACCCAACACAGCCATAAATAAATACATTAATTAATTAAAAATCATAATAATACAGACACTGTGTACGGATACAGGGATGAATAAATAAACCAATGCATCACAACAGAAATCCCAGAAAAACAGACAGACATATATAAAAATATATCTATCTATCTATCTATCTATCTATCTATCTATCTATCTATCTATATATGCTTTAAACATCTTTAAAGTCCTATGAACTGGATCAAAACACTCAAGTTTGGTGCAGCCATATGACTGAGTTCTGAGCAACAGAATGTGGCAAGATGGCTCCTCCAGGCCTGGTCCATGAAACCTCCCTTGTATACTACATGTTCTTTTTTCCCTGGCCTTCTAGACAGATGTAGAAATTTTGGTGGAGCTCTCTGAGGACCAAGAAAATGACAGAGCCACTAGATGGAAAAAGCCTGAATGACTGCATAGAGCAGAGACCCTGTGCCATCCTCTTTGTGCCCCCCCAGTGTATGGCAACATAACCAAGAAATAAACCTCTGCTGTGTTAAACCACTGAAATTTAACACTGCTTGTTTTAACAGTTAGCCTAGTTTGACTAATATACTCTATAATTACATTCATATCCCCGTCTCTTCCTACTAAACAATGAACTCTTTGAGGGCAAAAACATACAGTCCTTCAACCAATGTTGCTTAGCAAACAGATGATCAATAAATACTTATTGAATTAATAAATATTCAATTAAGCCAGGAGACAGGACTAATATATTTTATAATGTTTCCTTGCACCTACTTCTCCTAAAGTGACTATTAAAACAACCATGCAGGGCTTCCCTGGTGGCGCAGTGGTTGAGAGTCCACCTGCCGATGCAGGGGACACGGGTTTGTGCCCTGGTCCGGGAGGATCCCACATGCCACGGAACGGCTAGGCCCGTGAGCCATGGCCGCTGGGCCTGCGCGTCCGGATCCTGTGCTCTGCAACGGGAGAGGCCACAACAGTGAGAGGTCTGCATACTGCAAAAAAAAAAAAAACAACAACAACAACAACCATGCACAGAAAAAAAAATTCTTAAACATCAGAAAAATAAAATAACAAGTTAATCATATTTCACTATTTCTCAAGTATTCTAGTATCTGATATTTTGCCGTAGTAGAAAATAAGAGATTGATCTGGAGGTTTCCAAAAGACACAATCATGCATTCTTTAAAGCAATTAAAAAAAGAAAACTTTCCATCCACTATTCTCCTGAGGAAAAGAACAAAATTTGCTACATTCTGTAGGTCCAAGTTAATTCTGATCCCTAGGTTTGCATTTGAAACAAGAAAACTTTATGGAGTCACTTTCTCAAGGCTCTTTTGACTACACAGGCATTTTGACACATTTACTGGAGGCAGCCATTTGCCACAGTGTGGCAATAAATAATACACTGTCAAAGTGTATTAAAATGGCATTTAATGTACAACCTTCTCCCCCCTTTTTTTAATTACTAAGAAATATTTGCAACACATTAACCCCAGGCAATCTTAGGAGAATTTCAATTTAAGAATATTAATATATGTGTTTTATTGAGTACTGAGAGAATCATTTAGTATAAATGAAGGATTCCCTATGGAGAGTGATGCTAATATTAATAGATGAAATTACTGCCCCAATATCCTCCCTTTCCCAAATATGATATATTTCAGGAAGCCCACAGAAAGTATACATGCCTATCTTCATTTTCAGATTTAAAAAGCCAGTTGTCACTATTAAGCAGAAGTTACATGTATTGATGTAAAATAAATTAGTATATGGAAAAAAGATATATACGTAGGTATTACTGAATCACTTTGCTGTACACCTGACATTAATACAACATTGAAAATCAACTATACTTCAATTAAAAAAAGAAGTGCTCCAAAAACTAAATAAATAAAATAAAATAAATTAGTATGGCCATTATAGCTTTAAAAGAGAAATCAGAATTTGACACTTGAACCATTCACTCAGTCATGTAAATTCTTAGAGAATGGACAGTTGCTTTAGTGAAGAATGATTGGATGGCCTTTTTGGAAATGAGCAAGTCTGGTAAATACATATCTCTTGATTATGTGTACTGTGTCTGCAACATGATGTCTGGGTGTCTCCTCATCCCTACCCTACCTTACCCTTACCTTGTGCCTTACTAGTTTCTTTGCCAAGGGATGGGGTAAGGATATTTAATATTTAATATTTCTCAATATTAAAAGGAGTTGAAATTTTAATATGGTTTGTTTTGGGATTGTCTGAAAAAGTCCACACATTAAAATGGCTCCTTAAAAAGGCAACTGCAAAGTGCCATTTATCCCCTCTATCATTTTCTGCCCAAATCCCACCATTTTCTCAACTTTTGTTTTGCCTGAATGGCTTCATGCCAAAGCAACTTCAGGTGCTCAGTTGGGTGATTTGGGTTTCTAATTGTTGAGCATCTTCTATCTCAGTACAAATAAAAGCACACATATTTTCTTAATATACTTCCATGTATGTTACTCGTATTGTGAATGCTGTTTATGACTTTCATCCTGGTCAAAAAACAATCCTTGCTTCAATTATAAGGAAAGTTTTAATATGTTTCTTGGAAAAAAAGTAAGGAGAACATTTTGAATTGAAGTACCAAGAAAAAATTGAATGGCAAAGTATATCTACTATTCTGTTCAATGACATGTTTAAATTCATGTTAAACAACTCAATGTATTAAAATATACATTTTCAATTTTCTAATAATTCAAAACTAAGACATGAATTTTTAATATTTTTCCAGGTCAGTCAGTTTCATTATGAAAATACATCTGATTTGCAAGATGCTGGGCTATAGGTGTCATATATACACTCACAAAGGCACCAGTCCTGATCACAAAAGAGGTAATGAAAGCAGGGAAAGATGGTTCTATAATTAGGAGCTTGAATTAGATGCTAGTGCAAGATGTAATGTGCTGAACTTAAAATGTCTGTAGAATCAAATCTGACTTTTAAAAGAAACAGCTTTACCACAGAAAGTCCAAATAGTGTCATCATTGTTCAAATCACGAAGTAAAAAACCTCATAAAAGAGAAATAGCAGTGTTTTTTCAGAGTCATTTCATGTCTGCTCTTACAATGCTTACAAATGGAAATAAAGCACATTATGATTCAGAAGAAGTGAAACAACAAATTAAATATTATCTAGACACACTCCATCTCTGAGGGCTATATGCTCTGTTGTTTTTATGAGAAGGATTACTCTGTTGTGGATATCCCTATCCAGAAATGTCCCCAGGAAAATACCCCAGGCTTTTACAGGGTAGTGGAACAACTGTAATCCAAAAATAGTTGGACAAGGGCAGGAGGCACCAAGGAGTATGAGAGACTTCTCAGCATATTCCTTTGATGAGATGTGAAGACTGATGATGAACTGCTTTTACTATTTTCTCTCACAGTTTAGTTTTACAATTATGGAATGACAAGTGGCATTTTATGAGAAAACAATGTTGTCATGTTGATTAAGCATAGTTATGAAAGAGAGGGAGGTCCCCTGAACAATTTAGCAGAATAATTGTTCAGCTTTTCTCCTTTGTGCTTCTATAATCTCTCTCTATGACTCTATCAAAACCAAAATTTTCCCATCTTATGATGGCTCAAACTCTTAACTTTATTTACCCAGAATAGACTTCTATCTTGTTCTACAAACCCATGTATCCATATATCCCTTCCTACCTGACATTTTTGCCTCCTAAACATCCTCTAGGCACTTCAAACTCCACTGAACACAACCTCATTATCCTCACTGTAATTTGTGGTCATTCTGAGAAGTGTTGCAATTATTACTGCATTCTGAAATGCCTCACCCTTGACCTTCCCCATAAAGAATACAAATCTCTGTATACAAAGAGACATAAACTGTTAATGATAGGTTTAGGTTGTTTCTCAAAGTGGTTCTTGTTCTTGCAGCAAAAAAATTGGTATATTCCTCTATAGCCTTTACAAATATTAAAGAATAAAATGCTTTAAATTCTTTTGATCTTGCTGGCAAAAACTATCTATGTGTTAAGGCTATCTTCTATTAAAGCAGCATTATTTTTGTAGATAGGTAGGTTGGTAGGCAGAGGATGGTTAGATAGACAGGCAGATAGAGGGGAAAAATAGAGAAATAGAGAGGTATGGATATTGGTGTGTTATAAAATAAAGGAAAAAATGGATGAATGAGTCACTGATTCTCAGTGGGGCGGAAAGACTTCCAGAATGTAGTGAGCCAATCTCTCTGCTGAGGGCTCTTTCTTGGTCATTATCTACACAGCTTGAGTTTTAGAGAACAATCTTATTTTCAAATATTTTGCTCCAGTATTATACCACCTGTATCAATTTTAGTCTTTAGGAAATTTGGTCACCAAATTTATAGTGGAAATTAATAAATGTGTCTCACATATTTCTGTCAGGGTCTTCAAATTTTTTCTTTAAGAGAAAATACATTAAAAGTCCAGTTGTAGGACAACTTCCATTTTTCAACTTTCCACTTTAGTCATTTCTCAGTTCTCCTCTTTCTTGACCTAACAGCAGCATTCAATAAAGTTGATCCCTTCCTCCTTCTTGAATAGTTTCTTTACTTGGCTTTGGCACATCACTCTCTCTTAGTTCTCTCCTTACATCATTGGCTGCTCCTTCTCAGTCACCTTTGGCAACTCTTCCACAACTACTTGAACTCTAAACGTTGTCCTGCCCCAGGGCTCAATCTTTGGATGTCTTTATATATCTACAATTTCAAGTTGTTTCATGGCTTTAAATACCATTTATATAGCACTAATGCTCAAAATTATAGTTCAGCCTGGACCTCTTATGTGAAGTCTTTTCTGTCTACTCAAAATCTCCACACAGATGTTTAACACAAATTTAAATTCAATGTGTTGAAAACAGAACTCTTGATTTTCCCCTCAACTCTTATTCTCCTGCAGTTAGCCTTATCTCTACCAATAGCAATTCATCAATCCAGTTGCTTGGGCCAAAACCCCTGCACTTTTCTGTGATTCCTCTGTTGTCCTCAGACCCTACCATCAATCTTTTAGGAACTCTCGTTGGCTCCACCTTAAAATTATATCCATAATACTACCAATGCTCAGCATGTCTTTCTGTTCCAATTTTCTCACCCACATCCACTGCTATGATCTTTGTTAAGCTATTATCATCACAAACCTGGATTATTGCAATAATTTTCTAACTGTTTTTTTCCTTCCTGTTTCCCTATAGTCCATTCTCAACACAGCAGGCAGTGATCCTTTTAAAACTCAAGTCAGCTCATGTCCTTCTGCTCAAAACTCTCCCATGGTTTCCTGTCTTTCCCAGAGTAAAAGCCTCTAAAACCTTAAGTGATCTGGCTCCCCAAGAGCTCTTCTGTCACTCTTCTTATTTGTTGTGTTCCAGCTATACTGACTTTCTTGCTTTTCCTTGAATACATGCCTAGCACTCTGCCACCTCAGGGCTTTTGCACTGGCTGTTCCCTCTACCTAGAATAATCTTTCTTTAATACTTCCAAGTATCACTGGATATTTTATTCAATTATCTGCTCAATTTTCACCTTATCAAAGACACCTTCCCAGACAATGCTAATATAAAATAGTAATACCTCATTTTCTACCTCACTAATCATGGTTAATTTTCCTCTAAGGCACTTTAAAACCATCTGACATACTACATTTTGTGTTAGAGGGGACTCCCTGAACTGTATTATTGGATGTGGAGAAAATGTGGAATATTATAACAATGAGGAGGCAGAATCCTGGCAGGAATAAGGAGGACTGGGCAGAGGCTCTGAGGAAGAAGAATGTGGTTTGTGAAAAAGAACTTTCTCTCTGCAGACAGAGCCTGGTGTTGCCAGACAACCAGCTCTCATGGCCCCCAAATTGCCTTAATGACTCTGAAAGGGGTTAGTGGAAAGGTGGAGAGATTTGCAGGCTTGTATTTTTTTGCATATGAGATGCCAGAGGTGGAATCTTCAATCATGGTTAGCATCACTTTCCTCCAGTCTTTGCCATGTTGAACTATACCAATGCTCAAACTGAAGGGTTTCCCACATCAGAGCAGGTATCCCAGTGGCCTAGGGCAATTCCCTGATTAGGATGGCTCACTCTTTTCTTATCCCCTTCTTCTGAGGCAATGGTTTCAATGGAAGGCAGTGAGTTGTAAATGCCATAAGACATCACAAGTCTGGGAGCTGGCGCTGGGCCCACCATGGCTTACCTCCAAATCCCTGGTTTCCCTAAAGCTGAATGCCTGGTTCTCAGTTTATCAAAGTAACACTCTGTCAGAGACCACTTTGAAAATCTGCACCCAAACTACAATTTCAGGGATTTGAGAAATCACACAACTACCTTTTTCTTTCCATTTCTGTAAGTGGAGAAATGGAGGGTATTTTTAAGGGTAAAGAGCTTTTCTGATTAAGTGGCTCCTTGACTAATCCTACTGCCACCAGAGCCGGTATTAACTGTCACAATCCCCAGACAGGATTGTAAAGTGGGAGAAGTGTGTTCTGTGTACCTTTCCACTCTGGAAACTCTCTCTCCAACTCTGTTCTCTCATCCTCAACCAAAAGGCCTCTTTAAGGCTATTTACTTTGTTTCCTCTCTGTGAAATATGTTTTAGCTCTGCAGTAATATGAAGGCGACCATGAGTCATCAGAAGGATGGAAGTAAAACGTGGGGGCAAACTTAGGTCACATGCTAAGACGAGCAAGACACAAAGGCCAAAACCTTGTCAGTGAAGCAAAACCAGGACGGGGGGCTGTACTGGAGTCAGAGCAAGAAGCATTCATCTGGGGAACTAGGATACACAAAAATGATTCATGAGCAAATAAATCCAAGATCAAAGTGAGTAAAGGGTTGAATGAATTATGTTTTGGGGTAAGGCATAGGAAATAGGGCATGTACACAGTTGGTCTGAATGAATGTTCAGCTTTGTGTGTTTGTTTTGTGTGTAGGGGTGTGTGTCCTCTTTGGAAAACTAAAGACTCCTGTGTATTAGGTGCACTTCTACTGTTCTTATAGAGAGAACTAACATTTACCGTGCACTTTCTCTGTGACAGGCAAGGGCTCTACTTGCATTATTTTATTGAATTCTTGCAGCTATGGTGTAAGCGCTATGTTTACCCCCATCACTTGTTTAAACTTATAGAGTAATACGTGTAGACTCTAGGCTTTGAATCTGACTCTGGCTGATTCTAGAGACAATGCTCACTCTAAACAGCCATTTGGTCTCCATATGGTATTGTGTTGAATTAACAAACAGCCTGCATTTGACACACAGCAACACTCCCCAGGGTCTAAGTCAATAAACTGGGACTTTCTCAAAACCCTCCCTCATGTAATGCTGTTCCCCTGAAACTTTCAATGATCCTTCTAGTTCCCCAGGTTCTGTGATAATAATTTATCTGATTTGATATCTCAGAATTTAATGAACTAGCCTTGGCCTGCAGGATCTGGTCTCTGGAATATTAGCTCTGATATGAAATCTAATATAACTTTAAATTCAATCCGATGTACCTAACAGAATCAGCCTTAAATAGGTATTACCATAAAGAAAACTATTACAAAGGCATAGGTGATGACAATTATATTATAAATTTTATCATCTCCTAATAACATGCCAGGTTGACCAAATTCTCCACTGGGATTCCTAAATCCCCTAAAACTGTGACCCAGAGGACACACTGCCCAAAGTCCCTGAAAGGATTTCTCCTAATAATTGGAGTACAATGCGTAACTTCATTTCTAATTCCCTAAACTCTATTCTGGAATACAACAATATTGAATCAATATTTGCCTTGGGTCTCCTCAGCCCAGGGACTCATGCATTATCACACCATTTATTGGCATTCATTCATTCAACACGGAATCACTGAGCATCTCTGGGCCATGCCTTGGGACTAAACAGTGAACAGGTCAGGCATTGTCCCTTGTGAAGCTTATGGTCCAAAGTGGGAGCTGAGTCATGTTGTAGTGTCGAGAGTACTAACCATGAAAGATTCCCATTCTACCTCCTAACAAGCTGCACTTCCCAGCCATATTTTTAATCTTACTAAAAATGCTATAAGGTCCTTCACTCAAGTTGATACTGCTCTGGGGTCTCATTGAGATGAAGACTACTCTTGAAAGACTTGAGCTTCCTGGCCATAATATACTCCATTTCAACAGAGAGTGAATTTATTCCTGCTTCTGTATATTCCTATTGTGTATACAATTTTCCCTTTCTGGAAAACTTTATCCTTCCACTTTTTTTATCTAATTCTTGCCTTCCTGAAAAGCCCAGCTCAGGTTCCCTTCTTTTCTGAAACACTCTGTGACATAAGGGAGTTCTTCACCTAAACTCGCAGGACTTTCATTATTTGTGCCACTTGTTATCATGACTCCTTAGATTACTTATCTTTTCTTATATCTACCCTCCAGGGTTTTTTTTACCTTTTCATCTTGTATTCTGTTGTTTAGAAAATTGCCTAACACACAGTAACCATTTTAGCCATTTCTGGGTAAAATGGTTATTGATGATAAAAACACATATTTCTCTATGAAACTGGTGATTACCCGGCCTAAAGAGTAAACCTTTCCAAGGTAAACACTTATGACGATTAGCTTTTGGCCAGAAAGATTCACCCTTAGACTCAGGATCTGTATATTTCCTTTTAGGTATCTTTTCATGCCATAGGTCATGAGGTCAGCTTTTTCAGCACTGGCTTCATGTGTGGTGGTGTATTATAGAGAGGGAGCAAGAAAGAAGAAAGGAGAAATAAGGCTTATTGTTTACTGGCTATAGTAGCTGATGCTCTGTGGGAAGTGGCTGGCTATTTGGTACCAGGGATTGTATAAGCACTATAAATAAGACTGAATAAAGAACCGAGTGAAAATCCCAGACGAGGCACTAGGAATTGGGAGAACAAGATACGACGATGAGTTCAAATACACTTTGTCAAAGAAATGTCAAGAACATAACAGAGAATAGGACAACTCATTTGATCAAAGACAGGGAAGTTATAAGTATCCAGACCACAGTCTAGGCAGGGAGGGAATGTGGAACTAAATCAAGTAAAGAATCTGAACAGCAAGGATCAGGAATTCAGGACAATAATTCTAAATGGTCTCTGTAGTAAGTGGTACTCAATCAGTATTTGTTGAATAAGTAAATGAACAAAAAGGACACACTGGGACCTGACTGTAATCTAAACGAATCCATTTGCCCTCAGATGCGTTCCCTGCCCTTGCCCCACTCCACTCCATATCACAGGAAGATTGATCCCTGGGGGCTGCCATTTTCCAGGTGACTTCCTGTTGGGTTCAGCAGCACTGACAGGAGATTGGGGTGGCAGGGTAAAGCCAGGGCACTCTTCCCCTTCTATACGGCTCCGGTTGGCATTTCAAGCAACAGCTGTGTTTCCTTCCTGCCTCTAGTTCTCAGTGGGTCAGCCCATTGAGGTTCTGGACCCTGAGCTTTAGTAATGTCACCCTCTACATTTGTCTCTCTAGCCCAACACCATCAAACATATATATAATGTAAGAGCCATATATGTGAGTTTTAATTTTCTAATAGCCACATTTAAAAAGTCAAAATTAAAGGGTGAAATGAATTTAAATACTATATTTTATTTAACCCAACATATTCAACATATTTCTCTGTGTATTCAATATAAAAACTATTAATGAGCTATTTTCCATTCTTTTTTTCATATTAATTCTTCACAATCTGGCATGTATTTTACATTAAGAACACATCTTAGTTCAGACTAGCCACATTTCAAGTGCTCATCAACCAGGTGTGGCTGGCTACCATACTGGACAACATAGTTCTAGTCTACTGGTAAGAGGGGTTTCCTGCTACTGCTAATTTTGGGGTTGCTTCATCATTACTCCTTGTTTTGCTTTTAAGCTATGACATCACTTGTGTAACTAATTTCCTGAATTAAAACCCATTGTAAATACTTGAAGCAGTTTCTGGGTTTTTAAAGAGCCTGACTAAAACAGATTTACTAACAATACTAAAGAAAGAATATCAGATGGTCAGCCATGAAAGAGAGAAAAGGAGAGTCAAAAAATACTAAAATTCATATGGAACCACAAAAGACTCTGAATAAATAAAGCAATCTTGATCAAGCAGAACCAAACTGGAGGCATAACACTTCCTGATTTCAAATTATATTGCAAAGCAATAGTAATCAAAGCAGTATGGTACTGGCGTAAAAACAGACACAGACCAATGGAACAGACTTGAGAGCTTAGAAATAAACCCACATATATATGGTCAAATAATATTTGACAAGGAAACCAAGAAGATTCAATGGGGAAAGGAAATCCTGCTATTTATCACAACACAGATTAACATGAAGGACATTAGGCCCAGTGATATATAAGCCAGACAAAGAAAGACAAAGACTGCATGATCTCACTTATATGTGGAATCTAAAAAAAAAAAAAAAAAAAGTCAACTCATAGTAACAGAAAGTAATATGGTGGTTACTAGGGGCTTGGGAGGGTAGAGGAAATAAGGAGGTGTTGGTCAAAGGGTACAAACTTTCAGTTATAAGATGAATAAGTTCTGGTGACCTAATGTACAGCATGGTGACTATAGAAATTAATAATATTATGTATTGTATTATATTGTACACTTAAACTTTGCTAAGGGAGTAGTTCTCACCACAAAAATAAAGGAGGGTAACAATGTGAGGTGATAGATATGTTAATTTGCTTCATTGTGGTAATCATATCACAATGTATACATATATCAAGACATCATATTTTACTACCTAAGTACAAACAATTTTTATCTGTCAACCATACTTCAAGAAAGCTGGGAGTGAGGGGGAAGGAAGGTCACAGAAGCAAACCTCAACAGTGACCACCATAGAGAGCAAGTTTTGCCAATCCCACTCTTAAAATTATGGTTAACAACATTATAGTCATGCTGGGAAGGGTGTCTCAAATTCTTTTAGCAAATGCACGTTCTCATTCAAATATCATTCAACTTATCAAGAGACTCCTTTCCTTCCCCTGCTCCATTGCTGTAATTCCATGCACACTAAGAAATCCTCATTACAATTTGGCTTCCCATGCAGGCCTGCCTGTAAAATAGAAACCACAAGCTATGCAGATTTAAAAACTTCGTCTTTCTCTTCATATCCTCATGGGATACTTACTTCAAGGTGTCTTTACCACACAGTATCCTGCTTCATGCACATGGCAGACCCTGGCAGGAGTCTGCTGTAGTGCTTCCAATCAGACACTTGACCTGGCAGGTTTTAGCTCTTTGGGCCTCCACCACCTCTTCTGTGAAAGAAGAGGAGATGGATTCAATTCAGCTTTTATAGCCATAGAGAGCTGGAAGGAACTGTAGTGTCTACTGGTCCAAACCCTTATTTTTTACAGATGGGGATAGTGAGGCCCACGGGGATTTAAAACACTGACCAAAGTAATGCAGCAAGTTAGTAGCAGAATGGAGATTAAGACCCATGTTTTCTGCTTCTTGGAACAGTGTTTTTTTATACTGTGTCACATATTAGATTATTATCTTAGATCCTAGATAAAAATCTCAAAGTTATATTTGTCTAGCATTTAGATTCCCCAATGCAGAAACTCAAGTACTACTTGGCCTACTAACAAATGACAGTTTATTTGAAGTTTTATGTGTGGTATGTATTTGGGACATTGGGTTAGGGTCTGAGATGCTACATTTAATATGATGGACATGAGCATAGTGCACCAGGTTGGTTAAAAGTGCATTGTTCTAACATATGGACACCAAGGGGGGAAAGTGGCAGGGGGTGGTGGTGGTGGTGGGATGAATTGGGAGATTAGGATTGACATGTATACACTAATATGTATAAAATGGATAACTAATAAGAACCTGCTGTATAAAAAAATAAATTAAATAAAATTCAAAAATTCAAAAAAAAAGAAACAACTACTATTATATCATAGTTTTCAAAAGCTTCATAAGGCTACTTACTGCTTATTGAAGAAAATCGGGATTTCTTACTCCAGTAATAAAAGTCCACAGTGATACTTTCTGATTTATATATCTTGATGACCTTGCTGAATTAGTGACCATTTCTTCAATATGTCCTGTGGACTTTCTCCATTCTCCTTCTATATAACTATGGAAATTCCATCAATCCTTTAAAAAAAATAAATGAGTAAAATATATTTTTTTAAGGTGCATTGTTCTCTCTCTCCTATCTTTTGCTGGATGATGCTGAGAATGGTAGTTTAAAAGTGGAAGGTAATCCATCTCAAATAATGAACTATTTTGTTTAGGTTTGAAAATAAAATATATAAAGATTCAAACTGACAAAATGCAATAGGATTCATTCATTCACTGGGTGTCTGTACTAATTCAAGGTCTTGACAATAAGGAGAAAACAATGAGCAAAAGAGAACAAATTTCTGCCCTTATGGAACTTAGATGCTGGGGTAGACGCCACATAATAAACAAGTGTCAGATAAAAAACAATTACAGTCAGTGATAAATGTGAAGAAAATTGCAGGTTGCCATGATAGAGAATATCAGGGCATTTACTTTGGATAAGATGGCTAGGGAAGGCCTCTCTAAAATGATGATACTTAAGCTGAGTTTCAAACTGAAAGGCTGTGCAACTCCCCAGAAAGAGAGGACAGCATTCCAGAAAGAGGGAAAATGTATAAAAGTGCTGAGGTGATAAGTTCTGGGCTTTTAACTATAGGTGATAAACTAGAAAAATTTGGAATGTAAGCAATTCTGTTTTGTAGTAAAATGCCATCAGTCTTAATTCAAATTTGTCTTATCAGACGAGGAGTGTAGACTCAATAGCATGTATAGACTTAAGGAACTGAGTCCATTCATAGCTCTGGCTCACATATGATTCCCAGAGACTTCCCATAGAGTGCCCAAAGGTTGCAACAGAGAACAAACAGACTAAAATAAAAAAGGCCCTGGATAAGGGCCCTGAAAATAAAAGGGAATATTCCCTCTTAATAAATAGCAGTTTGAGTTTGAGACTGTAGAGGGGAGGGCACTAATCATCTCCCCACCCTCTCTCTGATCCCTCAGGAAGGCCATTTTAATAGAGAAATTGCCAACAAAAAGCACAAAAATGTGAAAAACATCATACTAAATAGACTGCAAAAAGGACACTTGTTTATGGTATGAGAGCTGAAGTAAGAAGGCAGAGTGTTGCTTTACTCTACCTCAGCTGGGAACATGCTCATTGGGTGACAAATTTTTCTCTGTTATGAGCATGTCTGTGAATGATCGTGAAAGTGCCCTGAGTATTGATCTTGTGGTTATAAATAAATGTTAGCAAGTAGGCAGATTCACAGGTACAAACTCCATGAATAGTAAGGGCTGACTGTATATATATTGAGTATGTTTCAGGTTCCGTACCAGCACTTTATGTGTATCGCCCTATTTAATCCTCATAAGAACTCTTATGAGATAGGTACTCCTTCTATAATAGTGTGCAAACTGTCATTAAATAAATTTCCAGAAGTCACACAGTTTGTAAGCAGTGGAGCTAAGACTCCTACCCTGGGGTCTCTAAATCCAATGCCCATGTTCTTAACCATTATGCTGAATTGTCTCCATAAATATGATGCCTCCCATAAGATTTTCTTGCCTTGGTAGAGGCCAGTGGATGAAGGGCATGTTCTATATATCCCAATGGTCACTTCTTTAGAGGATGAGTGTAATCTAGAGCTGACTAATCCTGTCAATCATAGCACACTATCTTCTCAGCCTCTATGCCTAAAACACTAAAACACGGACTATCCATAGGAAGAGTTGGCAAGATGTTCAACTCAGATATTTAAGTTTGAATTGTTTACTAAGGAGGATACTCAATGCTACAAGAAAATCTCTGAATTTAAGGCATAGGCTCCAAAGTTTAAATCCTTATAGTTTGAAGTTGTGGAATTGGATTTCCCACCATCATTGAACCACAAGTATCAATTTGAACATGATAAGAAAAAAGAAATTCTGTTTTAAAAATATCAAAAATACATAACTATAAAAGGTATCATTTATTGAAATCCTATTTAATGAGTGAAAGAAAACACAACTGATGAGGCACTCACTGCTATGTGTAAGTGGTTTTGGATAAGCAATGAAAGTTTTCAAAGCTTGTGAATACTTTGGTTTTTTTCCAAATAAACACTATATGGATCTATATGCTCAATCCTTGACTGGCTCCCAAAATTTTCCTCCTATTGGCTTATTGATAAAGTGTTCTGTTTTTTTTAATAGATTCTGCAATGAGCACTAGTTTCATGACTGAATGCAGAGCTTGTTAAACTTAGAATACTTGTCTCCAGCAATTCACAATCACTGATTGTTCTGTATTATTCTGTACCAAGTGTATATGTCAGTCCCCACAGCATATAAATAGACTGTAATAATATTTAGCAATATAAAATGAGGACAATGACTATCCCTATCCCTCACTCCCTTTCTCATGAGGGTGTGGTGTTCATTGTTTATTGCTTGGAGAGATTTGCCAAGAACAATGGCTACTCAAGCCAGTAGCATTTATTCCAGCTGCATCTTGAACTGATTAAAAACTATTTCTCCATGCAAAGAGTATTTTTCACCTTGAGCCAAAGGATGAGTGTGATTAAGGGATTTGATTGGATCATCAGAGAAACAATGACATGGAAACTGAGAGTAAAATCATAGTTGTGCTTGTCTTCTCAGTTACAATATGAACACATAACTATTTAGGTTTGACTGAACCAAATATCCAACTTTTAACTTAAATATGCAGATATTACTTTTTCATTCATTGGGTTTTGATATTCAAGCAAAATCTGAATAAATAAATTGATGATAAAACTTAGGAGATTCATTTGGTAGAGACTGGGCACTCTGTGCTGTATTTTCAGTTTGTAATTGGTACACAAGTAAGAAATGTTCCATTTGGGTACAACTGGTAATACCCTGGGATAATTTAGGAAAATTATTAACAAATACAAAAGGAAATCCTAATTCTGAGGAATTGGGGTAGGAGAAAGGGTGAGTTGGCATCTTTGAAATAGTTCATTTATTCCAGGGAATAGGCAAGTGTTGGAGCTGAAGTAAGTTCCAAAGAAATAAAACCATCCCAGCTGGATTGGATGAGGAATAGATATGCTTCAATAATATTCATATGCAGGAAAAGAGATACTTTGGATAAAGATTTCCTTAACTACTCAGAATGGTTTCTAACCAGTCACTAGAAAGTATATGAATTTAGAGGCTAATGCATAGATTAATTAGCAGAACACTGAGAAAAAAATCAAAGTAGGTATATTGGAAATTGTATGTTTTCACCCGCAAAAGAAAACAGAAATTTTCTAATCCTCATGAGCACACTCCAAAGAGAACATTTTTTTCCTGAAAAGTCTAGTTTAATCTAAGGGCCTTTGCAAAGAAGGCAGGGAGATTTTGTCCAAAGAGCAGGTAATTTAGAAAAAATATGAAGTTGCAATTGATTATTGAATACCTGTAGGCTAGCATTGCAACAGGGGAAGGGGGGTTGTTGAACAAAACATTAGAATTTTAGCTTAAACAATACTTAATGAATCTCACATGTTTCTAAATATACATCATCATGTAATACATATGCACTAGTGTTATAGGTGTAGTTTTCCTCTTACTAATGTTATGTGGCAAGACGCAGGTTTGATAGGTTATTTATGTATTATCTACCCTAAATCTCTCCTTTGAGGGACAAAGGGACAGGCCATTCTGACTCCCTGAAGACTGCCTTCAGCCAAGGAAGAACAGAGGCAGTTTTTAAAATATGTGGCACTCTTTTTTTCTGTTTCTATTAATATTTTCACTGCTCCCTCATAATATATGTGAGCATTTCTTTGAGGAGCTTTAGGCTTGGATTCACTCTTTATAACGAATATTGTTCAAATTATTACATTTTATAGGAATATCTACTTGAGTCTACATGTAGACTCATGTGAAGTACTTAGTTCATTCCAGGTACAGTGTAAGAGCTGAATAAGCTTTAGCAAGCTTCACAGTTCACATATTTCATAAAAATAGCTATTAAGGTCTTTACTTGTTAGTTAGGAAGTGACAACATTGATCATTGAAAAAGTAAATATTTGTCAATTTTGTGATAATATTGCTGTCATTATCATTTTGTTCTTAGTTGATCATCAGTCAAATCTGTACTTAAACAGCTCACCTAAAACTTCATAGGGACTTCCCTGGTGGCACAGTGGTTAAGAATCTGCCTGCCAATGCAGGGGAAATGGGTTTGAACCCTGGTCCAGGAAGATCGCACATGCCACAGAGCAACTAAGCCCGTGCACCACAACTACTGAGCCTGCGCTCTAGAGCCCTCAAGCCACAACTACTGAAGCCTGCGCACCTAAAGCTCACACTCCACAACAAGAGAAGCCACTGCAATGAGAAGCCTGCGCACCGCAATGAAGAGTAGCCCCTTCTCTCCACAACTAGAGAGAAAGCCTGCACGCAACAACGAAGATCCAACGCAGCCAAAATAAATAAATAAATAATTATAAAAATAAATAAATAAATAAAATAAACTTCATAAAGAGTTGTGACTTTAGCCTTAACATATGAAATAAATTCGTGCCTGTTTTCATCATGTATTTTATATACTTTTCTGCCTTTCTGTCTCCAAAATGTACAACAGTAGACTCCTTGGAGAGACATAGGTAATTTTGAGTGCTTTATCCACCATGTCTTAGCTCCAAATATGTGACAAACTCTGAACTTGGTACTGGAGATGTCATGGAAGCTCTGACCTGGTGGAAAAGATAAACACAGTTGGATATTTGCATCACAATTACTGATAGAATGTGTGCCAAGTGCCATGAGAGCACAGAGAAGGGAATATCTAACTGTGCCTGTAGTAGATGAGGGGATTGGTCTAATGGGTCGAGGAATGCTTGAACTTGGTATTGAAAACAATAGAAATTGGGTAGGTAGACAATGGCTGAAGCACCTTTCAGGAAAAGGGAAAAACTTTACTTGAAATTAGGTCAGGTCATGAGGTATGTGAGGAGAAGTAGGAAGAGATGAGGCTGAGTTGAAACTTTATCCTATAGCTCGTTGAAGGAGACTCACTGAAAGGTTTCATGTCATAGTATGAAGGACAAGTTGTGAGGAACAAGAATGAAGACAGAAGAATCAGTTAGAAGCCTGTTATAGAAAAAGTCCAGGTGATTGATAAGGTCCTGAGGATAACAGGTATTTGAATTTATTTAACAAATATTTGCAGAGTACTTATGTATTAAGCCCTGGTCCAAGCATGTTATAAATATTAACTCACCCCCTATAACTATAACATCCCTATGAAGTAAAGTACTATTATTATCATCCCTTTTTTGACTGAGGAGACCAAGGCACTGAAAGGCTAAGAATTTTGTTCAAAGTCACACAGCTAATAAATGATAAATCCAGTATTTAAATCCAGGCAGTTTGGTTCCAGCATCCTTCCTCTTAACCATTATTACCACATTGCTTTTTATAATCCAGATCAGGAGTTCATTCCATGGCTTGGGTAACTAGGTAGATGGTGGCACCATTTATGGAGACTGGGAAAACAGAAGGAGGAACATATTTCTTTTGGGCAAGTATAGAGCTAATATGTTCAGTTTTAGATATGTCAAGTTTGAGATCCTTCTGCCCAACACTTTGTTCAGGCCTAAGCACAATGGATAATTGTTGACTGTAGCCAATCATTTCTAGAGCCCTAGTAACTGGGATAAGTGTCTATGTCAAAAGTGGTGTGAAAGCTTCTTGGGGACTTGATGGTTTTTATGTAGGTTGAAAGTAGTGGTATACCAATGAAATTGGTGGGACGTGTACTCATACTCCTGCTTCCCCTAAATTAGACCCCCAACACGGGGCAAACCACTGAGAGCTGTACTACTGTATATTTTTAGTGGAAGTTCAGGAATATGCAGTTCTTTTTCCCTCCCCTCAAATCCCATTGCAAAGATAAAAGACCTTTCATATATTATTTAGCACATTTTGAGCAACAGTCACAACCCAAAGGTCACTGAGTTAGGATCACTGTGACAAAAATTTCAAATGAATAAACATCTAGAAGATTTCACTGTAATTCATTTAAGACAAGGCAGTGAAAATAATATCTGCCTAAGAGAACTAAACTCAGCCGAAACTCTGCCCAAACCCTCAGATTCAACTTCCATTGCTGTCAGTTGGAATTATCCTGAAATACTTAAAAGAGACAAGTCAGGTCTATGATACATTATTGTGCCAGGGCTTTTTGTCTGTTGCTTATTGTTAGTTTTATTTTTTCCACTTGCCAAGGTTTAAAAATGGGTACAAGATAAAACAAATTTTTGAAGCAGATTTCAAATCTTTGGTGGTTGTTGAATTCCATTCCTTAATATTCTTGCCTCAGGAGAAGAGGGAAATAAAACATTTCTCAACAGATAGGTAAGTCTTGACATATTGTCCTGTCATGCAACTAGAGGATGGGACAGGGAACGGCAAGTTGTTTTATATTTGAGCAAATGTTCTTTCATGTGCCGTGAGTCCTCTGGGAGTGTCTCTGAATTCGTTCTGTGACTCCTAGCTCTTCAAGTTGCACACAGTTTTCTCTAATTAAATTTTTGTGATGTAAGGACTCATTGAATAGTTTGCTCATTGTCCTAGAGTGCAGTGAGTTCTCCCTTAATTTCTCCCAGAAGTTCATATGTCAGGAAGTCAGCAAACCACTGTAGACAAACACTCCTAAGTTTTTGGCTGAGTTTCTAGATTATATTAGAGGTATCTCTCTCCAAGTACAGGCTGTACCCATAACAGAATGATAGGCATGCCAAGGTACTCAAAATAGTCCTTCCAATACCAACACATGGGTCTGTATTAAAATACTATATTATTATCCTTGGAGAGAGTGAAGTAAATTTTTCTTTTAGATCCTACTTATAAAAGTAACAAGTAGAATAAATTTTGTAGAATTGAAAATAATAGCTTATAAATCCAATTTCATCTTTTCCGCTGGACTCATGACCAATATATTAGACTGCACACCAGACAGATTCACCAGGATGTCATAGATCCTCAGTCTCAACATGACCAACATCTTCTCTGCAAGTCATGTTCTTCCTATTAGAGTTTCTACTTCAGTTAGTGGCATTATCATGTACCCAAACCAGAAATCCAAGTGGACTTTTCAATTCCTCATTTTTCCTACTTCTCCACACCAATCAACAGCCCTCACTTTGTGTATGATCTTCTAAATAGCTCTCAAGTACATTCTCTCTTCTCCATCACCACTGCCACAACAACTGTTGTTTAGGCCAACAACATCTCTCCTCTGGATGATTCCAACTGCCTCCAAACTAGTCTCAACTATTTCCAGTTTCTATTCTCCCTCCACAAAGCCACAGAAGTGAAATTTCTAAATCACAATCGTATCACACCCCCTTCTTAACTCTCTCTCTCACCCCTGCCTCAGTGGCTCCTAAATTCTTACATAAGAAAGCCCAAGCTCCTTGGTATAGCACCTAAGGCCCTTCATGGCTTGGCTCCTTCAAACCATGTGCTCATTTTTGTTTAGCCTCCATTAATGATGTCTCCAGTTCAGACAGGTCTCTGAACATTCCTAGTTATTCACGCCTCCATCCCTATACAGAATAGGTCAGTTCCCTCAACAGCTACTATTTAGGTAACATACAAAACCTCTATAAAGACCCCTCACAGCTATTTCTTTAGCTCTGGGAATTGTCCAAGTTTCCCTTATATCCAGACTCCTTGATTGTCATCATGTTTTACCCGTATTTTCCATTATTATTTACTTTTACTCAGCTTCTCCTTAATATTTTCTGGTCTGTTTTTCTCCCTCCTGGTTCCAAGCAGGAAAGCCCTCAGGCAAGTGACACTCCATCTCTATATCCTACTCTAAGCCCTTCATATTAAATGCCAAAGGTCCATCTGGGGGGTGGGGTGAGTCTCTGCCTTTGTACAAGAATGCCTTCTCCCTCCTCTACTGATTATAAATGCCTTGCATTGTCCTTCAAAACCTAGCTCAAATGTCCCCAACTTTAAAAGGACTCCCCTGTTATATCAATTAAGATAGTTGTACCTTCCTATTTGCAGCCCTATACCTTGTACAAGTTTCTATTTCATTTATCACTCTCTATTGAGTGATCTTGGGCAATATGTTTAAGGTTGTCATGTGGCTGATCTATAAAAACAGGATAAATTAACTCTCAGGGTTGCCATCACATAGTAGATACTCAGTAAGTGTTTACCAAGAACTGGTGGCAAGGATGCTTCTAACTAGGAACAGAAAGCCATATAAAGGCTGGGGATACATTCATGCCATGACTGTTTTAGGGACTAGGTGTAGCACTTCTGTAATTTGAAGTTCCTATTACCTATGTTTAAAAACTTATGGCCTTGCAGAATTAATGTGACCCCTATCAAATTAACCATGACACTTTTCACAGAACTAAAATAAATAATCCTAAAATTTATATGGAACCATCAAAGACCCAGAATTGCCAAGGCAATCCTGAGGAAATAGAACAAAGCAGGAGGCATAACCCTCCCAGACTTCAGACAATACCACAAAGCCACAGTAATCAAAACAGCATGGTACTGGCACAAAAACAGACAGATGGATCAATGGAACAGAATAGAGAGTCCAGACATAAACTCACACACCTACAGTCAATTAATCATCAACAAAGGAGGCAAGAATACACAATGGAAAAAAGTCTCTTCAGCAAGTGGTGTTGGGAAAGTTGGACAGCTGCATGTAAGTCAATGAAAATAGAACACACCTTCATACCATACACAAAAATAAACTCAAAATGGCTTAAAGACTTAAATATAAGACATGACACCATAAAACTCCTAGAAGAGAACATAGGCAAAACAGTCTCTGACATAAATCGTACCAATGTTTTCTTAGGCCAATCTCCCAAGGCAATAGAAATAAAAGCAAAAATAAACAAATGGGACCTAATCAAACTTACAAGTTTCTGTACAGCAAAGGAAACCATAAACAAAACAAAAAGACAACCTAGGGACTGGGAGAAAATATCTGTAAATGATGTGACTAACAAGGGCTTAATTTCCAAAATATACAAACAGCTCATACAACTCAACAACAAAAAAACAAACAACCCAATCAAAAAATGGGCAGAAGACCTAAACAGACATTACTCCAAAGAAGTCATATGGATGGTCAACAGAGACATGAAAAGATGCTCAATATCGCTAATGATTAGAGAAATGAAAATCAAAGCTACAATGAGGTACCACCTCACCCCGGTCAGAATGGCCATCATTGAAAAGTCTACAAATAACAAATGCTGGAGATGGTGTGGAGAAAAGGGAACCCTCCTACACTGTTGGTAGGAATGTAAGTTGGTGCAGCCACTATGGAAACCAGTATGGAGGTGTCCTCAAAAAACTAAAAATAGAGTTGCCATGTGATCTAGCAATACCACTCCTGGGCATATATCAAGACAAAACTATAATTCAAAAAGATACATGCACCCCCATGTTCATAGCAACACAATTTACAATAGCCAAGACATGGAAACAACCTAAATGTCCATCAACAGATGAATGGATAAAGAAGATGTGGTACAAACATACAATGGAATACTACTCAGCCATCAAAAAGAATGAAATAATGCCATCTGCAGCAACACAGATTGACCTAGAGATAATCACACTAAGTGAAGTAAATCAGAAAGAGAAAGACAAATACTGTATGACACCACTTATATGTGGAATCTAAAATATGACAGAAATGAACCTATCTATGAAACAGAAACAGACTCAGAGACATAGAGAACAGACTTGTGGTAGCCAAGGGAGGGGGTGAGGGAGGAAAGAACTGGGAGTTTGGGATTAGCAGATACAAACTATTATATGTAGGATGGATAAACAACAAGGTCCTGTTGTATAGCACAGGGAACTATATTCAATATCCTGTGATAAACTATAATGGAAATAAATATATAAAAAGAATGTGTATATATATATGTATATATATACACATTCTTTTTATATATACAAAAGTTATATATATAACTTATACATAACTTTATATATATATATATATATATATATATATATAAAACTGAATTAATTTGTTGTACAGCAGAAACTAACACAACATTGTAAATCAACTAAAGTTCAATAAAAAAATAGGAGGGAAAAAAAAAAAAACTTATGGCCCTGGACATGTAGAACTGACATAACTGGGTCCTCAATTTCACAAAATGCCTTTAGAGAACCTTAGCAAAATTAGACAAAGAACATTAATGCTTGTGAACACAGATTATCTTTGTGTATCATTAGGAGTAAATGGTGTATTTATTCACACACTGGGCTGCTTAAAATGAAGTTGTTCAATGAACTTATGAGTTGACTCCTTTGGTGAAGTGGTCTCTGATCTGTGGTAAAGTTAGGACCTTAGATCCATTATTTATGGATAGTGTGTCTTTGTACAGACATACCCCAATATCAGGGCTTCCTATGTAACTGGAGAGAGTCATTTGAGGATTTCCCCAAGGATGGTTCTGTTCTCTAAATGGAACATATCCAAAAATCTGTTTTCTACCCTCATTAGATCATTTAATAGTCACTCAGTAGTCACCAACGATGACTTTTTCCTCAATGTTTGTACTTCTTGCCCTCTTTGCACCTTTTGGCACTCTTGAAGCCCACCTTATTCCTTAAAATATTTTCCTCCTGGCTTCTACAATACGCAGCTATCCTGATCTTTTTCAAACCTTGCCTCTTCTGATTTTTATTTCTTCAGTCTAAAAATGTGAGTGCTTTACCTGCTTTGATTCTAGGAATTCTGCTTTACCTTCTCTCTCTCTTCTCTCTGCTTCCCTTGGATGGATAGATGATACCAAAGCAATATCTTAAGCATTTCCTCTATCCCAAGACTCAGTCTGGAATTTCTTTTGTCTGCTGCATATTTCCACAAAGATGTCCTAATCATTACTTGAAACTCAATCTCCTATGTCCAAAGCCAATAACTGTAATATCCCTCCCAAGAATGGATTTTCCTATCTCTGCTAATGATCCCTCCTGTTTCAGTTGTACAAATATTTGATTAATGAGCAAAGGTTACAGAAGCATCTGAAGTAACTTTTTTCTCCAGTCACTTGGAAGGCAGACAGAGTCTGCACTTTTGCATAATTTTTACTTTTCAAAATTTCTATCATCAACAGGGTTAGGCTTACCCAGAAGAATATTCAACCAAAGAAATAGCTGCAAAAACGATTTCTAAGAAAATATACCTATATTTTTTTCCTTTAAGGGGAAAATGGGAAATCAGGAGAAATAATGCATAAAATTCGGTGCTCTTAAGTCAGCAATAGTATGTTACATATTTATTTTTTTCAAACAATTTTCATTATCAGTTAGGATTGCTGAGTTTACTATGTCCCATTCTTAAGTAATAGCATTTTGGTTTCCAAGATCTTTAGTCAATGCTAATTTGTAGATCAAAGTTTTCTAATGCAAGGATTTTGAGGATTCAGGTTTACAAAAATTTTAAATAACACATTTCCCTTGGATCTATACTCACTAAAAACAACCAAACTCTCATCACTTTCTCCATGGTACCTAACAATATCCTACAAAGCTACTGAAAAGAGAGAAACTCCTTTGTTGCCCCTGCTGGTAGAAGGTGAGTGGTCAGTTCTATTGTTCTTTAGGCCCATGAATATCATATGTTTAAATAAAACTCACAATTGGGTGAACCTTCTCATTCCATCATTTAAACCTCAACCAGGAGATGATTCAGACTGTATTTATTCAACTGCTAACTATTTTCTGAACTCAATGTAGAAAATCAGTCAAGCCAGTTGTTGGGCTGCAAGTAGATAGAAAGGTCACAGGAAGTCTACAGAAAGCAGAGAGGAAAAAGCAAGTTCTTTCTAGAAACCCAGAGACCCTTGTCTTTAGCTAGTTCCATGGAATAAAGCATGGAATTTAGCAAATTAATGGTTTTAGCATTACAAATGTAAAGGCCTTAAAATGCTAAGCAAAGATGCCAGGGTAATTGTTGAAGGTGATTATAGGCCTCATACAGAAAAATCTATTTTTCCTCCTTTAAAAAAATTTTTTTTTCTCCTGTTTTTCCTCTAATAATAAAAACAAAGGGGTCCAAAACATGTCAAAGAGTGATGAATGAAAGGAGACAATGCCATTTAGAAATCATTTAATGTTTGTGTGGTCGTTCTGCTTTAATAATATTCAGATGTTCAACCACTTTCTTTTTTTTCCCAGATTTTAAATACACAGCCGTAAAAGATGTGAGAGGCCATTAGGAAATCTATCTAATGGTCAGAATTTAGGACAGCTACATTTGGTTCATTCTCCTCTCCCCCTCTTTTATTGGTCTCAGGACTCTTTAGATATTTGCATAAAACAAATATTTTACAGTTGGGAAAAATTTTTTAGTACAGTTTTTCTGTGTAAATTGCCAGAAGTCCTTGGCTAGGCAAACTGCTCAACCAAACGTAGCAGTATAGACTTGGGCAGAATGTGGGTTACCATGAGAAAAGATCATCTACATTGTCTGTGGTTTTGAATACTGCCTGAAATGGAGTTTGTGTTTGTTTCTTTATTTGTTTTTGCAATTCTGGATCCATATTTTATTTTCAGTCTAGGAAAGCATTCAGGGTGGGGAATTTTCTTGCTTTTACTTGATAACACTCATGGCCATTTTACTAAGAAACACTGCTATTGGGCCATCTGAATCAAATCCATCAACAGTTGGTGCCCATTTCAGGTATCAAAATAGCTTCTGATAAGGATTCTCTAAACATTACTAAAATTTGCTTCTTATTAGAATCAAGAATATCACTGAATCATTTTTAAAAAGCTGCATGAAAGGTCATTTTTGGTTACCTGTTTGGACATAGAGTTAATCACAAAAAGTTTGAGTCATTGACTTGTTTTTAATCCCTCATGATACTCATGTATTTGGATGATTTTGTGGATTAGACCACTATTTCTTCATAAGGCATCTGAAATTCATTAAGGCTTCAGGTATTTTTTTTTTTAAGTAAAGATGCCTGATAGAGGCAGTATATGGAAATGTGCTCTATTCAGATAAATAATGAAACTGACTTATCAAACCATGTTCAGAACCAACTAATATTTGTTAAATCCTTCTAATATTTGTTTATTATAATGTACTGAGTTGGAGAATGAAATAGCTAACTAAATCACTAACATAAAGCTATTGCTTTCTGTATTTGTTCATTCAGTGGATAAAAGATGCTGTGGACCATCAATATATAATATATAAGAATGCAGGATATATGAGAATGGAGTCTTCTAGGGTAAAGGAGTTTACATCACTGGGTTTTTTGCTTGTTTATTTTTTGTCTGGTATATGCTGTTACTATTTTGTTTATACACTACCATATTCTAAATAAAGTCTTCAGTGAGTTTGGCAAGCAGGGGGAAAGAAATTGAGAGACAGTAATCAGATTTGCACCTGAAAAATTCAGAGTCTGGGAAAGTCATTAACAGTGTTTACCACTCATTAAGCCCAGCAACTAAAGGAACCCCCCACTAACACTTAGGCATGGTAGGGTTCAGATTTAGCAAATAAAATTACAGGATGCCGGGGATCAGGGGAAGATGGCAGAAGAGTAAGACACGGAGATCACCTTCCTCCCCACAGACACATCAGAAATACATCTACATGTGGAACTGCTCCTACAGAACACCCACTGAACGCTGACAGAAGACCTCAGACCTACCAGAAGGCAAGAAACTCCCCACGTACCTGGGTAGGGTAAAAGAAAAAACAGAGACAAAGAATAGGGATGGGACCTGCACCAGTAGGAGGGAGCTGTGAAGGAGGAAAGGTTTCCACACACTAGAAGCCCCTTCGCGGGCGGAGACTGCAGGTGGCAGAGGAGGGGAGCTTCGGTGCCGCGGAGGAAAGCACAGCAACAGGGTGCGGAGGGCAAAGTGGGGAGATTCCCGCACAGAGGATCGGTGCCGACCGGCATTCACCAGCCTAAGAGGCTTGTGTGCTCACCCGCTGGGGCGGGCGGGGCTGGGAGCTGACGCTCGGGCTTCCGGTGGAGCGCAGGGAGAGGACTGGGGTTGGCGGCGTGAACACAGCCTGAAGGAGTTAGTGCGCCACAGCTAGCCGGGAGGGAGTCCAGGGAAAAGTCTGGAGCTGCCAAAGAGGCAAGAGACTTTTTCTTCCCTCTTTGTTTCCTGGTGCACAAGGAGAGGAGATTAAGAGCGCTGCTTAAAGGAGCTCCAGAGACAGGCGCAAGCCGCGGCTAAAAGCGCGAACCCCAGAGACGGGTGTGGGACGCTGGGGCTGCTGCTGCCGCCGCCAAGAAACCTGTGTGCGAGCGCAGGTCACTGTACGCACCTCCCTTCTGGGGAGCCTATGCACCCCGCCACTGCCAGGGTCCCGGGATCCAGGGACAACTTCCCCGGGAGAACACACGGCACACCTGAGGCTGGTGCAAAGTCACACCGGCCTCTGACGCCACAGGCTCACCCCTCACTCCGTGCCCCTCCCTCCCCCCGGCCTGAGTGAGCCAGAGTCCCGAATTAGCTGCTCCTTTAACCCCGTCCTGTCTAAGCGAAGAACAGACGCCCTCAGGTGACCTATACACAGAGGCGGGGCCAAATCCACAGCTGAGCCCCGGGAGCAGTGCGAACAATGAAGAGAAAGGGAAATTTCTCCCAGCAGCCTCAGAAGCAGCAGATTAAATCTCCACCATCAACTTCATGTACCCTGCATCTGTGGAATACCTGAATAGACAACGAACAATCCCAAATTGAGGAGGTGGACTTTGGGAGCAAGATTTATTATTTTTTCCCCTTTTCCTCTTTTTGTGAGTGTGTATGTGTATGCTTCTGTGTGAGATTTTGTCTGTAAAGCTTTGCTTTCACCGTTTGTCCTAGGGTTCTGTCCGTACTTTTTTTACTTAAAAATTTTTTTTCTTAATTATTTTTTAATAACTATTTTATCTTACTTTATTTTATTTTATTTTATCTTCTTTCTTTCTTTCTTTCTTTCTTCTTTTTTTCTTTCTTTCTTTCTTTCCTTCTTTCTTTCTTTCTTTTTCTCCCTTTTATTCTGAGCTGTGTGGATAAAAGGTTCTTGGTGCTGCAGCCAGGAGTCAGTGCTGTGCCTCTGAGATGGGACAGCCAAATTCAGGACACTGGTCCACAAGAGACTTCCCAGCTCCATGTAATATCAAACAGCAAAAATATCCCAGACATCTCCATCTCAACACCAAGACCCAGCTTCACCCAGCAAGCTACAGTGCTGGACACCCTATGCCAAACAACTAGCAAGACAGGAACACAACCCCACTCATTAGCAGAGAGGCTGCCTAAAATCATAATAAGGCCACAGACACCCCAAAACACACCACCAGACGTGGACCTGCCCACCAGAAAGACAAGATCCACCCTCATCCACCAGAACACAGGCACTAGTCCCCTCCACCAGAAAGCCTACACAACACACTGAACCAACTTTAGCCACTGGGGAGAGACACCAAAAACAACAGGAAATACAAACCTGCAGCCTGCAAAAAGGATACCCCAAACACAGTAAGATAAGCAAAATGAGAAGACAGAAAAGCACATAGCAGGTGAAGGAGCAAGGTAAAAACCCGCCAGACCTAACAAATGAAGAGGAAATATTCAGTCTACCAGGAAAAGAATTCAGAATAATGATAGTAAAGATGATCCAAAATCCTGGAAAAAGAATAGAGAAAATACAAGAAACGTTTAACAAGGACCTAGAAGAACTAAAGAGGAAACAAGCAGTGATGAACAGCACAATAAATGAAATTAAAAATACTCTAGAAGGGATCAACAGCAGAATAACTGAGGCAGAAGACGGATAAGTGGCCTGGAAGATAAAATAGTGGAAATAACTACTGCAGAGCAGAATAAAGAAAAAAGAGTAAAAAGAACTGAGGATAGTCTCAGAGACCTCTGGGACAACATTAAATGCACCAATATTCGAATTATAGGTGTTCCAGAAGAAGAAGAGAAAAAGAAAGGGACTGAGAAAATATTTGAAGAGATTGTAGTTGAAAATTTCCCTAATATGGGAAAGGAAATAGTTAATCAAGTCCAGGAAGCACAGAGTCCCATACAGGATAAATCCAAGGAGAAACACGCCAAGACACATATTAATGAAACTATCAAAAATTAAATACAAAGAAAACATATTAAAAGCAGCAAGGGAAAAACAACAAATAATACACAAGGGAATCCCCATAAGGTTAACAGCAGATCTTTCAGCAGAAACTCTGCAAGCCAGAAGGGACTGGCAGGACATATTTAAAGTGATGAAGGAGAAAAACCTACAACGAAGATTACCCAGCAAGGATCTCATTCAGATTTGATGGAGAAATTAAAACATTTACATACAAGCTAAAGCTGAGAGAGTTCAGCACCACCAAACCAGCTTTACAACAAATGCTAAAGGAACTTCTCTAGGCAGAAAACACAAGAGAAGGAAAAGACCTACAATAACAAACCCAAAACAATTAAGAAAATGGGAATAGGAACATACATATCAATAATTACCTTAAATGTAAATGGACTAAATGCTCCCACCAAAAGACACAGACTGGCTGATTGGATACAAAAACAAGACCCATATATATGCTGTCTACAACAGACCCACTTCAGACCTAGGGACACATACAGACTGAAAGTAAGGGGATGGAAAAAGATATTCCATGCAAATGGAAACTGAAAGAAAGCTGGAGTAGCAATTCTCATATCAGACAAAATAGACTTTAAAATAAAGACTATTACAAGAGACAAAGAAGGACACTACATAATGATCAAGGGATCGATCCAAGAAGAAGATATAACAATTGTAAATATTTATGCACCCAACATAGGAGCACCTTAATACATAAGGCAAATACTAACAGCCATAAAAGGGGATATTGACAGTAACACATTCATAGTAGGGGACTTTAACTCCCCACTTTCACCAATGAACAGATCATCCAAAATGAAAATAAATAAGGAAACACAAGCTTTAAATGATACATTAAACAAGATGGACTTAATTGATATTTATAGGACATTCCATCCAAAAACAACAGAATACACATTTTTCTCAAGTGCTCATGGAACATTCTCCAGAATAGATCATACCTTGGGTCACAAATCAAGCCTTGGTAAATTTAAGAAAATTGAAATTGTATCAAGTATCTTTTCCAACCACAACGCTATGAGACTAGATATCAATTACAGGAAAAGATCTGTAAAAAATACAAACACATGGAGGCTAAACAATACACTACTTAATAACGAAGTGACCACTGAAGAAATCAAAGAGGAAATAAAAAAATACCTAGAAACAAATGACAATGGAGACACGACGACCCAAAACCTATGGGATGCAGCAAAAGCAGTTCCAAGAGGGAAGTTTATAGCAATACAATCCTACCTTAAGAAACAGGAAACATCTCGAATAAATAACTGAAACTTGCACCTAAACTAATAAGAGAAAGAAGAAGAAAACAACCCCAGGGCTTCACTGGTGGTGCAGTGGTTGAGAGTCTGCCTGCCAATGCAGGGGACACGGGTTCGTGCCCCGGTCCAGGGAGATCCCACATGCCACGGAGCGGCTAGGACCGAGAGCCATGGCTGCTGAGCCTGCAAATTCAGAGCCTGTGCTCCGCAACGGGAAAGGCCACAACAGTGAGAGGCCTGTGTACCGCAAAAAAAAAAAAAACAAAAAAACCCATAGTTAGCAGAAGGAAAGAAATCATAAAGATCAGATCAGAAATAAGTGAAAAAGAAATGAAGGAAATGATAGCAAAGATCAATAAAACTAAAAGCTGGTTCTTTGAGAAGATAAACAAAATTGATAAACCATTAGCCAGACTCATCAAGAAAAAAAGGGAGAAGACTCAAATCAATAGAAATAGAAATGAAAAAGGAGAAGTAACAACTGACAGTGCAGAAATACAAAAGATCATGAAAGATTACTACAAGCAACTCTATGCCAATAAAATGGACAACCTGGAAAAAATAGACAAATTTTTAGAAATGCACAACCTGCCAAGACGGAATCAGGAAGAAATAGAAAATATGAACAGACGAGTCACAAGCACTGAAATTGAAACTGTGATTAAGAATCTTCCAACAAACAAAAGCCCAGGACCAGATGGCTTCACAGGCGAATTCTATCAAACATTTAGAGAAGAGCTAACACCCATCCTTCTCAAACTCTTCCAAAATATAGCAGAGAGAAGAACACTCCCAAACTCATTGTATGAGGCCACCATCACCCTGATGCCAAAACCAGACAAGGATGTCACAAAGAAAGAAAACTACAGGCCAATATCACTGATGAACATAGATGCAAAAATCCTCAACAACATACTAGCACACAGAATCCTACAGCACATTAAAAGGATCATACACCATGATCAAGTGGGGTTTATTCCAGGAATGCAAGGATTCTTCAATATACACAAATCAATCAATGTGATACACCATATTAACAAATTGAAGGAGAAAAACCATATGATCATCTCAATAGATGCAGAGAAAGCTTTCGACAAAATTCAACACCCATTTATGATAAAAACCCTGTAGAAAGTAGGCATAGAGGGAACTTTCCTCAACATAATAAAGGCCATATATGACAAACCCACAGCCAATATCATCCTGAATGGTGAAAAACCGAAACCTTTTCCACTAAGATCAGGAACAAGACAAGGTTTCCCAGTCTCACCACTCTTATTCAACATAGTATTGGAAGTTTTAGCCACAGCAATCAGAGAAGAAAAGGAAATAAAAGGAATCCAAACCGGAAAAGAAGAAGTAAAGCTGTCACTGTTTGCAGATGACATGATACTATACATAGAGAATCCTAAAGATGCTACCAGAAAACTACTAGAGCTTATCAATGAATTTGGTAAAGTAGCAGGATACAAAATTAATGCACAGAAATCTCTGGCATTCCTATACGCTAATGATGAAAAATCTGAAAGTGAAATCAAGAAAACACTCCCATTTACCACTGCAACCAAAAGAATAAAATATCTAGGAATAAACCTACCTAAGGAGACAAAAGACCTGTATGCAGAAAATTATAAGACACTGATGAAAGAAATTAAAGATGATACAAAGAGATGGAGAGATATACCATGTTCTTGGATTGGAAGAATCAACACTGTGAAAATGACTCTACTACCCAAAGCAATCTACAGATTCAATGCAACCCTTATCAAACTACCAATGGCATTTTTCACAGAACTAGATCAAAAAATTTCGCTATTTGTATGGAAACACAAAAGACTCCGAATAGCCAAAGCAATCTTGACAAAGAAAAATGGAACTGGAGGAATCAGAACCCCTGACTTCAGACTATACTACAAAGCTACAGTAATCAAGAGAGTATGGTACTGGCACAAAACAGAAATATAGATCAATGGAACAGGATAGAAAATCCAGAGATAAACCCTTGCACATATGGTCACCTTATCTTTGATAAAGGTGGCAGGATTATACAATGGAGAAAAGACAGCCTCTTCAATAAGTGGTGCTGGGAAAACTGGACAGCTACATGTTAAAGAATGAAAGTAGAACACTCCCTAACACCATACAAAAGATAAGCTCAAAATGGATTAAAGGCCTAAATGTAAGGACAGACACTATCAAACCCTTAGAGGAAAACATAGGCAGAACACTCTATGACATAAATCACAGCAAGATCCTTTTTGACCCACCTCCTAGAGGAATGGAAATAAAAACAAAAATAAACAAATGGCACCTAATGAAACTTAAAAGCTTTTGCACAGCAAAGGAAACCATAAACAAGACCAAAAGACTACCCTCAGAATGGGAGAAAATATTGGCAAATGAAGCAACTGACAATGAATTAATCTCCAAAATTTACAAGCAGCTCATGCAGCTCAATAACCAAAAAACAAACAACCCAATCCAAAAATGGGCAGAAGACCTAAATAGACATTTCTCCAAAGAAAATATACAGATTGCCAACAAACACATGAAAGAATGCTCAACATCATTAATCATTAGAGAAATGCAAATCAAAACTAAAATGAGGTATCATCTCACAGCGGTCAGAATGGCCATCATCAAAAAATCTAGAAACAGTAAGTGCTGGAGAGGGTGTGGAGAAAAGGGAACACTCTTGCACTGCCGGTGGGAGTCTGAATTGGTACAGCCACTATGGAGAACAGTATGGAGGTTCCTTAAAAACTTACAAATAGAACTACCATATGACCAAGCAATCCCACTACTGGGCATATACCCTGAGAAAACCATAATTCAGAAAGTGTCATGTACTAAAATGTTCATTGCAGGTCTGTTTACAATAGCTAGGACATGGAAGCAACCTAAGTGTCCATCATCAGATGAATGGATAAAGAAGATGTGGCACATATATACAATGGAACATTACTCAGCCATAAAAAGAAACGAAATTGAGTTATTTGTAATGAGGTGGATGGACCTAGAGTCTGTCATACAGAATAAAGTAAGTCAGAAAGAGAAAGACAAATACCGTATGCTAACACATATGTATGGAATCTAAGAAAAAAAAATGTCATGAAGAACCTAAGGGTAAGACGGGAATAAAGACACATACCTAGTAGAGAATGGACTTGAGGATATGGGGAGGGGGAAGGGTAAGCTGTGACACAGTGAGAGAGTGGCATGGACATATATACACTACCAAACGTAAAATAGATAGCTAGTGGGAAGTAGCCGCATAGCACAGGGAGATCAGCTTGGCGGTTTGTGACCACCTAGAGGGGTGGGATAGGGAGGGTAGGAGGGAGGGAGACGCAAGAGGGAAGAGATATGGGATCATATGTATATGTATAACTGATTCACTTTGTTATAAAGCAGAAAGTAACACAGCATTGTAAAGCAATTATACTCCAATAAAGATGTAAAAAAAATTATAGGGTGCCCTATTAAATTTGAATGTCAGATAAACAACAAATAAAATTTTAGTGTAGACAATCTCATTTCTACAAATGTAAATGAAGGATAAAATATAAGCACCACTCTGAAATAAGGTGAATCATTCTGTCTCGGTAGAAACAGTTGCCAAATGGTGGTGTCTTTCTCCTGAACATACATAAGATACATTTAAAAACATTTTAATTTTTATTGAAGGAATTATTGTACATAGTTTGAGAAATCAAATAGCAGTACAATGCTATCAGGGAGAAGAGCGGTCCCCTGCCATATCATCCCCACCGTGGAATCCCACTTTCCAGAGGCAATCACTTTCAACACATTTTGTTTTTTTTCCTGGTGTTTATTTCCGTATTTCTAAATTGTGTGCATAAACTGCTATTACTACTTTAGATAATATCTATTGATTTCTGGCTATGAAATATTAGGATACAGCTCTCTTGCACAGCCCAACTCCCCTCACCCCCCCGCCACACACGCACGCATGCTAACACACACGTATGCATTTTCTTTCTATGACCTCCCACCAATTATCATAATATAATTACAATGCAGACTTTAGTTGAATAAAGAGTAACATCTACATCATTATCAAGATATGAATATGGTTTACAGTAGAATCACGTAGTGTGTATTGCATTTACTCTCTTGTACAACTTTTGTTTTCCCTGGAGTTAATAACAAATTAATTTTTCAATGATTACTTTTCTATGCACTAACTCTAATTTATCCTCAAATTCTTTTAAGAGAATTCTAAACTCCTTTTCAATATGGCAAACACAACCAAAAAAATTATAAGTTCCATATTTTTTCCTTAAGGTAGCCTTTCTGAAGCCCTCTGTCCTCTTGTTTTGAACTCGATTAGTAACGGTATAGTCCTGCTACCCAATACTGTCCTAGGATTTTTGTTCACTGTCATAATTGGACTTCCTCATGTCTACTGTATGGACATCATTATATCCTAGACCCTAGGTCTTCCTCTTTCTTGCTTTAATTTCTGTTAGTAGAGTACATTTTTTTAGGACGTTTTTAGGACTTTGGGAGGAAGAGCACATGGGTGGTACACAAAGACTCTTGACTATCACAGACTTACTTCATTCATTAAAAAAAACTCCATGGATCATAACACTTTTAGAGCAAGAAGAAATTTTTATACTTCATTTTACAAATGAGGAAACCGAGACTGAAATAGGTGAAGAAACTCTCATTTAAGTCACACTGTTATGAAATCTATGAGAGTCTATTCTTAAAAAGAAATTTTAAAAATCTTCTTTAACTTTGAGAGGAAGCTTGTGATACTCTCAACTACCAGGTTAAATATGGACAGAGCTGAGAAAGAGGACAAATGTTTCTATACTAAGGCAACTCTTACTAGCTCCTAATTGGTACAGGGTGCTGACTTATTAACAATGATCCTGAAATGAAATATATTTACTAATTACTGTTATAATTCACTGACCTCCATTGACTAATAACCAAAGAGAGAAAGAGTTTAAGATTGATGGTGGCTCCATTAATCTCTTTGAAATCAATTAGAAAAGATTAAAAAAAAAAACTATATTCTTTGGAGGATTCACATCCCAAAGTGTAAGGCACCTCAAAACTGTTCTCCTTGAAGCAATAAAAGACACTTTTTAACCCATAATGAGCCTGATTCAAGTAAAACTGTAGTATCCTAGGATTTCTCCCAATATCTGGAATCTTTTAGTAAAACTGGAGACCAATCATCTCTGAGGATCCCTTTATCTTTAAAAAGGAAAGTCCAGACATCCACAGCAATGAAAAGGATCTCTATCTCATGTAGGGAGCATAGAATAAGAATATTGTTTCGGTTGAGTCTAAAGGAAATAATTTTGGACAGGACAGTACCTTTGTAAGCCTTCAAATTACACTATGGACTGGGTTTAGGTTTGAAAGCAGAAGCTTTTTTTACCTTAAGGTAACAAAAGGCCTTTCATTGTTAAGCAATAACATCAAATATAAATATCAAAGAATTCTCAAAGTTGTCTAGTAAAACAGTCACAACTGATCCAGAGGGCTGTGCTATGGTTTACACCTAATTAATTAAAGTAGAACCTGTGTTAGTAATATTAATTTTGGCCTGCACTGTTATAAAATCTTTTCATCAGTTCTCGAAGTTTTCCTGTATCCGAGGAATTTTTCCAGCTTCTGAAATCATGTGTCAAATTGTTTGTAATCTGTTGAAAGATATTTGTGACCTTTCTCCAAGCTTAAAAAGAAATAACTTCATCTGTTGGCTGCATCACCAGAGAATTCTGGACAGGGAGAAAGCTAAAAAGTAAAGAGAGAAGAAAGGCAGCCTTTTCTCCTGACCTTTGAAATTGTAATGTTATGTTAATTGAATCTGAATTTCTTGTTAGCAGCTATTTCATTGAACATTTCTGGGAACTGTATTAAGTCAAATGTTTACAGGAAAGCAGGTGTTTTCTCTCACATTTGTTTGTCTCCCTGTTTTCTACACAATATCCGTTTTCCCTTTTTCTCTCTGAGTAATTCATTCTCACAATGAGCTCCTGACTTTTTACCCTGTAAATCTTCCTTAGTGAGCAGTTCCTGTTTCACAAATATTTGGTAAAGAAATGAGTGATTAATAGTTGAAAATCATTGTATTCCCCAAAGTGAACACTATTTGTAGCTTTATCAGTAATCATTTGAGTCATAGGATAAATAATGAATTTTTGAGAAATCCCCATATAAATATGGTTTTTCATTTGCATCTTATTTTATTTTAAGATATAATAAGTCAGACAAAATCTATGCCTATATTTTTAAAAACTAAGGAAAAGTGTCTTTTATAGTTAGCCTATTTTAACTATTTCTTGGGATCTTCAATTCTTTGCATAAATTGGAAGGAAGAAAAGTAAGAAATGATATAGAGAGAGAATGTCAGGTGGCCTGTAGGTTTCTATGATTTCTCAGCTGACCTTGACTGTTGATTGGTAAATACTTTAACTCCTCAGTAAGCTTTCAACTCCCCTGCCCTCTGTGAAGGAGCATTTACGATCACAGACCCAGTGAATAGCACACCACTTCTGGGCCTCTGGGAATGAGGTAGGGTGATGTTGGAGAAGAAAAGAGCAGTACTGGGAAGGTTCTCAGAAAGACTGACCTTTGTCTTGGGTCCATCAGATAAGTCAGTCATGCAGAAGAGCTGGCTGGAGGCCTTCAACAGCTTGTCTTAACAAGGACAGAGGTCCATTTGCAGAAGTTGAAACAAGAGCATGTGGGCAAGAAGATAACACCAAAAGGTAAATTTGGTATGATTTGTTGAACAGCAAACAGTGAGTGGAACTGATCTTCAGGGTCACTGATGACTTGGTTGCCACAAGTAAATCCTGTGAATTATCCTGGGGGCAGTGCCGTAGGACTCCAGAAATAAAGTGCTCCTCTGGAACATATTCGCTCTGATCAGCTGGGATACTACAGGATAATCCAAGTTCAAATTTTCCTATAGGCTTTCCTTTAAATACTCAGCCTCTCCTGGAGACTCTCAGTCTTAAGAAGCTCAAGTAGAGTCTCTTTATTTCTTCAGGAACCAGCCCTTGAGAATTCACAGGCCTCAAATGCAAGTGGGCATAAAACTGAGCAGCCAGCAATGAAGGAAGTTTATTTCATCCCCACTGTCAATATTTCAGTGATCATCAAGGTCCATAATGACTCTCCCACTCACCTCCATTTTTATTTCCACTACCTCCACCAAGAAATAAATAATAATTACATATACTTTGGGGGATTGTTGATGCACTGTTTCTGGAATCTTCCTGTAAACTAAATTTTCTTAGGCTGTTGTGTCATCTTGTAAAATAAATAAGATGTGATTACAACCTGGCATTTTTACAAAGCCAAGGGCTGGACTTACTGCTGCTCCCTTTTGTCTGATTTTAGTCTGCGTCTCAAAATGTTAGAAAATCCTGTCACAGATCTAAAACATGCTCTCACTTACTGTATACTACTTTGTACTTCCATTCCAGCATTTCTGATAACACAGAACATATTTTCTGCTCTTTTGGATGGTGCCCAAGCATTCTGACTTGATGTAGATATGTCTAGATCAGGCCTCTTGCAGGAAATGTCTTTCAAATCAGGCATCTTGTTCTGGGCTGAGATCAAGGGAGTATGAAAGCTATTAGTAGAAAAAAAATTAGAAATAACAGGAAGAATCAAATATTCTCTTCCTTTTAAAAGAAAGCACTTGAGAAACTAAAGTTTAGTTCAAGTACAGAGGATCAACATCAGGCAAGCTAAAGGCTTTTTAACGTTATCAGAAGTCAAAGCACTAGAATTAAATATGCAGTTTCTCAAAGACTGACTCTTCATTTTCCTTCATCCTCAGCTGAATATAACAAGACAGGGTTTTGGTTTTCTGTTTGGTTTTGGTTTTCTGTCAGTCTGGCAGGGGCTGATTTGCACTTTTTCACAGCTCCTTGGTCAATGGAGCAATTTTCCATTGCCCATTTCAATCCCAAAGCAGAAGAATTATCCCTATTCTGTTTTATAGCCATAAACTTCTACCTAACAAACTGCCTAACTTCTGTCTTATAAATTCATGTTCCATGTCACAAAGTTAAACTCTTCCAGAGAGAGAGGAGATAATAGTAAGAATAAAGTCATCCCAATTTAAAAAGTCAACTCTATGTGCCTTACTGATGCTTGGTTAGGGCCATATTCATTTCATTTTGGTAAACACAGATCACCTGTTGTGTGCTGAATGTTGTGCCCGGTTCTATGAGGGAGACCATGTCCTGCCCTCAAGGAGCTCAAAATCATGTGACAGGGATGGGGAAAGCATAATGAAAAATAAACACAAATAGCTATCATAGAAGACATGATGTGATAAATACCACAAAAATGACATATAAAGAAAGACATGTATAAAAGCAATAAAAGATTGAGCCATCTCATGTTCGTTTCCTCAATGTTTTGTAATATACGTCTATATACATCTGTGTACATAGAAGAAACATACATGAGTAATATTATCTGAGCTTTAAACTTTCTGCTAACTTTTTACATGGTCTTTGACATACAAGAAAATTAATTATCTTAGTTGGTAAAAAAGTTTTCCCTTATACTCTATATCCATAAAGAGAAACCTAGGATATAAACAACTTATACAAATTCATATGACTTGGTTTTCCCAACCACAGTTCACTGCCTCTTCTCTCTTGGTGACATATCTCCCTCAACCTCTGTCATCTCTGTCTTCATTCACAAGGTCCCCATTACAAAGAGATAGGTTATGTGCCAGATTGAATTATCATTTCAACCTTCTGCCAACAGAATTCCACCCATCTTGTTCCTAAGGGATGGATCCAACATGAAGCTACCTTGACCCACAGCAGTTGGTACTTTGAGGATCTTACCAGAGCTGGCTCTGTATGGCTCAGGAAATGTTCAAATGTCAAACTGTCTGACAGTGACAACAGTGGAGAGTAAGAGCGCTGAATCTTCTCTACCCCACAACAAAAAGTAAGGACACTTCTAATGTGTGTTTTGGCTTCCCTATAACATGCATTCCAGCATGATAAGCACCTTACATTCTCTACTGGATTATAGTGAGTATATCTGGGGACGTGTATGCATTTAATGATCAAATGTTGTATCGTTAGTCAAGTTCCTTAGAAGCAGAAGCTGAGAAGGGGATTCCTGATCAAGTGATTTATTGGAGGAATGCTCTCAGGAGACGGGAAGTGAGAGAAGCCATATAGTGCAAAGGAACTAAGTAAAGCAAGAATAGCTTCCTGGGCGAGATGGCTTTTGCTGGGCTGAGAGCAATTCTCTGGAAAAAGAAGTAGCAGTGAGTTGAGTTACTAGCATCTAGAGGATAGCTGTCCTGGCTGGTGAAGGGCATCTGTGCAGGGCACCAGCAGCATCCCCTTCATGATAGGATTTCTAAAAGACTGTCACTTTTGGGTAAGAGAAAATTCACTTTGGGAAGTAGATGCCTGTAAAACCTGGTGAAAGTTGCTAAGCTGTAATTCAAATATACAATGAATTGTCCTGGAAGGGTAATTATTTTTTTAAAAATTTTGCTTGAAAATTAATTACTTGGCCTTGTGTCTCCTCAGAAAGTCTAGTATGGTCTATAGGCTCTACTCAGTTAACAGATACTCAACTTATCAACATTTTATATGTAAAAATAGGATGTTTCATGCTTTACAGAGGAGAGCATAGAGACTTTCTGGAATTTACTCATATTGATACAGACAATATACCTACCTGATCATTGAGAATCAGTTATGATAATGGTCCAAAATGCTTTGTAAACAGTATATTACTTTAAAATGTAATACAGTTTTATGGTGATTAATAGATGGATAAATAGGTAATAGGTAGATGGCATAGATAGATAATTGGTTATAGGAAAAGGAATGGAAAAAAATGGTTCCTTATATTTATATATTTACATTTATTTGTGTGGTATATTATAACCACCTCATATCAAAAGATTGTGTTTTGTTTTGTTTATTTTGGGTTTTTGGCTAAACATAGTAAAGATAATCAGGGCCAGCTTTGTAAAAAAAAAAAAAAAAAAAAAAAGGATTTTAGCTAAAGACTTCAACAATAGTTGGGGGCCAGTATCTTGAGCCAAAGAACATGGCATCATCCTTGATGCCTCTCATTTTCTCACATCCAAAACCCAATTTGTCCGCAAATTCTTTGGCTCAATCTGTAAAATATATACATAATCCAACCACTTCTCTCCAAGTACATCTTTGTTGATACACTGCTCCAAGATGTCATCTCACCTAGATTTTTGCAATAGCATCTTTCTCTGCTTCCACCCTTGCCCACAACAGTGTATTCTGAACAGGGTAACCAGAGTAATCCTTTTAAAACTTGTCATGTAATGTTATTTCTCTGCTGAAAACTTCCAATGGCATTTTATTACATCTGAATGCAAGACAAGTTCCTTACAATGACCAACATCTTGCCTGACTTCGCTGACTGCATCTCCCCAAGGCTTTCTCCACTTCATGCTTCATACCCCAGATATGCCCAGCACTATGATTGCAACGGATGGCTGTGATAACTATACAGGTTGTGCAGTACCCAATTGTAGAGAGCACCATTCACATTCACTGTCATCATAGATGTGCATATTTACTACCACACATTTCTGTCAAGTGGCAATGAAGTGTTTTGGGAAAGGAAGGCTATTTGGACTAGCAACAAAGCTGGTTCCATTTTAGGGTTTTGCAAAATTCTTTCTTCAGTCTTGGAATTCACACCCAGCTATATACATTTGGGGAACTCTCGTACCTCCTTTATTTCTCTATTCAAATGATACCTTCTCAAGGCCTACCCTGACCATCCTATTTAATATGCAACCTGCACTACCCTCTAACACACATATACAATTCCTGAAACCCCTAAGCCTGCTCTATTTTTCCCATAGCATTTGTCCCCTTCTAACATGCCATATTATTTACAACATTCACAGGTTTTTGTTTCTCTACCCCCACTAGAATATATGCTCCCTGAGGACAAAGTTTTAGTTTATTTTATTTATTAATGTATCTGGAGTAACTAGAATAATGTCTGCCATATAGTAATTTTTGTTTAATGAATGAATGTCTAATGACTAAGAATGTCTAATTACATATAGTAATTTTTGTTTAATGATCAAATATCTAATGACTAAGACTAATGTCTAATGTCTAACCTTACCTAAGTTCTCTTGGTTTCTGCTCATCTGTTACTGTTGAAGTGAGGATTCAGTGGTACCATAATGGTAACGTACGTGCTAAGCACACAGATGAAGCCCTTTTGATGTTATTTCTCAGCGTATATTCTGCTGGTGGTAAAAGAAAGTGATGACCTCCAGAAAAGAAAGTGTCCAGAGTGCTCAGAGTCATATTCAAGACCAAGAAAGCATATTTGTTTTGAGATCAAAGGTGGAACATTGTGAACTTCAGAACCGAAGCCACTCTCCTGGCAAGGTACTCATGTGTGCACGTGCTGCTCTCTTTTTCTCCCTCTGTCTTTATCTCTGCCTAAAAAGCCTCTTTGTTGACGTTATGCTCAGGCAGCAAAGAGGGCCCCAGGATCTTCAGGCTTATTTAGTACCTTAGAAAAAGGTACTAAATAAGTCTGAATTTAGTACCTTAGAAAAAGAGAGAGTCTATGTCTCTCAGGGCCCATTTGAATCCCCCCAAAGAGGACTCTCTTTGTGCCTACCTGTGTCACATATGCAAGCCTGGATAAATCACTGTATCCAGGAGAATTGGCCAGTTTGGGACCTATTTACTCTTTTTTTTTTTTTCTTTTTTTTTTTTTTTTGCGGTATGCGGGCCTCTCACTGTTGTGGCCTCTCCCGTTGCGGAGCACAGGCTCCGGATGCGCAGGCCCAGCGGCCATGGCTCACGGGCCCAGCCGCTCCGCGGCATATGGGATCCTCCCAGACCGGGGCACGAACCCGTATCCCCTGCATCGGCAGGCGGACTCTCAACCACTGCGCCACCAGGGAGGCCCCCTATTTACTCTTGATACGGAAAAGTCAGGGCTATGTGACGAAACCTTAGCAATGGAAGAAGCATCAATTAAAAAAAAAAAAAGCTGAACAAGCAGAAAAATTAACAAATATCTCAGAACTTAGAATAATGCCTGGATTATTGTGACACTCAATAAATGAACATGTGCATTATATTTTCATTGTCTTGCTCATGTCTGTCAGTAGTTTATTGGTCTTTTCAGGGAACTATCTGTTTTATTTATTATCCACTTTTAAAACTTTTCCCTACTTCATTAATTGCTGATATTACCTTTATAAATTTCTTCCTTCTTTTTTCTTTTGGTTTTCTTTTGTTATTTTCTTTTTCAAAATTTTAATTGAATCTTAGTTCATTTAAATATTTTCCATCTTTTTTGGTTTTTAATAAATATATGTATTGGTAGCACACATATGTTTTGATGTATTATGTATTCATTGTTATATTTTTAAATAGATTTATAAACAATCTAGTTTCTTCTTTAGCTCAAGGAGATTATTTTTTTGTTATTGAAATCTAAACATTCTGAGCTATCTTTTTGTTGTAATTTCTAGTTTTATTATATTTTGGTCAGAGAATGTGGACCCTGAGATTTCTTCATTGGAGAATTTATTATGATTTAACTTATGACCTACTTGATCAAATTTTCTAAATGTTCCAAGAGTATTTGAACAATCTAATCTCTGTTGTATATATCTATCATTGCTTATTTTTTCATTTACATCTTCAATAACTTCACTTTTTCCTGTCTACTTGATCTATCAGTTTCTGAAAAGAATATGTTCAAGGCTACTATTAAGATTAAGTTTCTATAAATGTCTTTGTGTTTCCAAAGATTTTTGTAATACATATTGTATGGTTATAATTTTTGTACATAAACACTTATGCTTAGTGTATCTTCTTTGTTATAATTAATGATCTTTTAAAATTCTACTTTCTCTGATATTAATATTACTGTTTATGCTTTATTTGAGTTATCATTTGCTAAGTTCAACCTGGTCTACCCTAACTTTTCAAATTTTTGGAACTAAATTTGGAGTCAGTTACTAAGGCATAATAAGTTTGGCACAGGGGGAGCAGACATCTCACTACAGATATCCAGAGTCTGAGGAGATGCACTTCCCTTCACTCCTTTCCTCTTCTTCAGTCACTGATCAGTGACAGTTACACGCTATCATTTATACTCTTTTGTTTTGGAGCTTTTAACTCATTTCTATACTGAAATGGAGGGGAGTAGAAGAGGAAAGACAGTGAGTTTAGCCTGAGTAGGTAAAGTGAAAAATGATGTCTTGGTGATGGGGGGTGGGTAAGGGTGGAGGAGAAGTTATTCAGCTGTTCAAGGTAGTGGGCAGCACCTTGGAAGCACTGTGGTCTTGAGAAGTGATAGGAGCAAAAGTGTCTCCTTCACAACAGCCTCTGAGCCCAACCCTGCACACGTATCAATCATCTGCTCAAATACTGTGGGCTCCAGTTCTGTGAAGAGACACCAGTAATGTGGTCCTGAGATAGGTGCAGACCCTGAACAAGCCAGAAGGTCTACCTACCACACCTCCCACAAAAAATTCCCTCCTCCTTTTGGCCCCAGAGACAGACAGAGCATGTCTCTCAGAGCATTGGCAATTATGACATGTTTTACAACTATAAGAGCTAATATTTTAATGTCAAAATGGGGCACAGGGTGGAGGTGGGGAGAAGGGTCAGTTGCACCCCTCACCACTGCTTTCTGGTCTGGTGAGAGGCTCTAGGAAGGGCTCCAGAGGATTTTCAGGCACAAGGTGATAATAAAAAGCAGATGAAGAACTTCAGTTGGCTTTATTATTTTTGAAAACTCTCTATAGAAAATGCATCCTTTATTGCCTGCTCCTAGGGCAGACTGCTTCCACAGCTCCCCCACCCCCTCCTCTTGGGAAGCCACTGCTGGGTTCTCACATAGATCTCAAAAACTCACAATGCGGGTATCCCATAAAGTTCCACCATCCTCTTTTGTTAAAAATTCCTCTCATAGACATGATAGTTTTGTCCGCTATTTGAGGAAAGCTGAGAAATCTCATGTCTTCCTGCCTACAGGAGATTCCAGAGAGGAATGGGTACTGTTTCCTAGAAGATTAGGTAAGATTAGTCGCGGAAAAGAGTTTAACCAGGAAGGCTTTGATCAAGGTCAGCAGAGTCCAAATGAGGCTTTCCATCAATAATCATAGTATTTTCTTCATTTGATACCAAAAAGAAGGAATTATCTCTATTATCCTGAACAAATTATTAAAAAGTATGTACCTAAGGCTCCTCTTTTTAAAAGATGAGTCAATAATATCTGCCCTGTATTTCCCCCAAAATTGTTCTGTAACAATAAGAAGATGACCCAAGAAAATTTGGGCAATGTGGCAACAAGAGTTGGACAGAACCTTTCCTGCCTATTACTCGCTGAGAAACAGGCCTCTTCATCTGGACTTCTGGGCCTCCTATTCCAAAAGTAAAGAAATGACCTCTTACTAAAAGGTATCATCAACTGAAAGAGATACATAACATAAAAGCTGAGAATTATGTTTTATTCAGCAGATTTCCTGAGAACTTAAGCCCAGAAGATTGCTCTGAGGGACTGTTCTGAAGAGGCAAGGGAGGAGCCAGGATATGTAGGCGTTTCTGCAACAAAAACCAGGCTGTCGGAACATCAAAAGATTACTGTTAATTAAAGAAAACCAGGGGCTTCCCTGGTGGCGCAGTGGTTGAGAATCTGCCTGCCAATGCAGGGGACACGGGTTCGAGCCCTGGTCTAGGAAGATCCCACGTGCCGCGGAGCAAACAGGCCTGTGCGCCACAACTACTGAGCCTGCGCGTCTGGAGCCTGTGCTCCACAACAAGAGAGGCCGTGATAGTGAGAGGCCCGTGCACCGCGATGAAGAGTGGCCCCCGCTTGCCACAACAAGAGAAAGCCCTCGCACAGAAACGAAGACCCAACACAACCAAAAATAAATAAATAAATAAATAAATAATAAAAATTAAGGAATTCCTTAAAAACAAACAAACAAAGAAAACCAGACATCTCAAGTTAATGAGTTTAGCGCTTTTCTACATATGGGGAAATGCAAGAGTCTGGCTCACTGAAATCATTCCTTCGATATCCACCTTGGCTATCTAAGGCCTGTATCATGTTCTTTTCCATCCTGAATCCCCTCAGGGTGCACTGCTGGAGGTGGCTGCAGCGGCTGAGGGCTTGATGGCTGCAACAGCCTTTGTTTACTGATATGGCAGCCGTCCATAGTATATTCCACATGCTCCCACTGAGTATATATATATACTCATTGTCTATTATTGTATAGACATGGATTTACTGGTCTTTATTTTCTTTGTGCTAAGTACATTTTGAACCAACACGAGCCTGATACCTTTATTATCATTATTACTAATTAATTTTTTGATATAAGACATACCTACATAAAATTATATAAATCATAAGGGTATAGGTCAATTATTTTTCACTAGTTAAGCACATCCATGTAATCAGCACCCAAATAAGAAATAGAGCATGAGCAGCACCCCAGAAGTCTTCCCCGTGTCTCCTTCCAGTTACTGCCAACCCTTCCTCCTAAGGGTAACCACTGTCCTGACTAACACAGCCATAAATTAATTTTCCTGGCAGCTCTTTAACAGAAGACATGCCACTTCCATGTAGTTGCTGATAGCTCTCTCATTTTTGCTATATAAGCGTTTTATGATTTAATAAAGGACGGGGAAAAGGTGGGTAGAGTACAAGACAGATATAGAAGATAGGACCGGAAATTAACTTCTCCATAAAATATTGTCGGTTAAGACCAGTGTGTCATTTCTAGAAGGCATGTGATCTTGTAATATTTTTGGTAAAGGAAAGCTTAATGAAGTTGGAACTATTGTGTTTCTTTCGTCTCAGATAAATTGCAAAATACCATTTATAGAAATTTTTAAAGAGAAGGAAAGCATTTCTCTGTGGCTTAACTTGATACTTGTCCAAACTTGGAAGAGTTAGAGATGTATCGTATAATATAACACTGTCATCTTAGTTTTTATAAAGCCCTTTTACTGCAATATCCCCCAAAGTACAAACAGAATCCAAATATCAGATCTTACCCAGATCACCAATCTATTTCCTGGGTGAGGAGGAGAGAGTTGGGGGCAAGAGGTGGGGGCAAGGGGAGGGACCAGGGACTTTGTGCCAACTGACTCAGGGCAGGAAACCTAGTTCCCTTTCCTTTCCCCCCATATCAAATTCTCAACTGCATTCCACTGTCTGACTGGGCTGACCACAGCTGTGGTTGTTTCCAAAATGAAGATGGAATCTAGCCACACTCAGATTTAGTATTCTCTAGAACTGCTGTTCTTCTGGGCATTATTTTTAGAAGTATCACATTGCATAGGTGCTTAGTTTTTCTAACTGGCTTTTGGAAAATTTTGCAAATCCTTTTCCACCCTAAATATAAAAGACTGATGTAAGAGGCCTCTGTTCATTATATTTTTCCTTTGGGATATCCTTACCCCAATGGAAAAAGACAACATGATTGCTTGACACAGCTATCTGCCTAAAATAATGTTGTTGGGTTTTTTTTCCAGAGTGGATAAATTATAATAGCTCAACACAGCTGCATACTTGAGCATAAGTCTACAAACTGAGAGACTGTATGGTGACTTCTTGTTACAGCTCTATCTGATTTAGATCAACCAACATTCTCTAAGAGCTTATGGTGTACCAGGCACAGTGACACAGATGACAAAATGACAAATAAGAATTTGTCCCTGCCCATAGGAGTCACAGAGCAAGTAGCACAACAAACACAAAACCAATAATTACCATACAACAATTGCTTGTTAAAATGAAAGTACTATGTATAATATTTTGCAGAAGAAGAACTTATTAACTCTTACAGAATGTATGGTCTGGGAGGAAGTCACAGAGGGGCTGTTACAGCAAAGACAAGGACCAGCCATGCCAGAGAAAAGGAACAAAAAATGCAAAGGCCCAGAGGAATGGCATAGCCCACTGTTCTTCAGAAACTCAAAGGTGATGAAGATTGTCTCATTGTAAGCTGAAGGGTAGCAGTTGGTGAGAGTAAAGCAGAGGGTTGGTGTCAGATCATGGAGGGACTTTATCTTCTAAAGAGTTTTAAGCAAAGGGCCAATATGGTTAGATTTGCAGTTTAAGGATTGACTCTGGCATAAAAGAAGCTCAATTAGAGGAGGATGAAAATGGAAGCAAGAAGCTCAATTAAGAAATAGTGTTGATCTCAGGCTTTAAATATGCCAAGCCTTTAGTTTCATGCACAGTCTCATTCTCACCCTGGCCCATTCTCTTGCTCACTCCCTCTCTTTAATTTTTATTACTGCCTTTCTTTCTCCATACCCCTATAACCCTTCCTCATGCTTTATATAACACTGTAGAAATCTTAGGAAAAATCCTTAAAAATATCCCACACCATCCCACAGCCAATATACCCAAGAACTAAAAAGAACTTAGAAAAAGAAGAGAGAGGTTAGTATGACCCATTGATATAATACATCCTATTAATTTTTCCCATTATTATAAGTTAGGGAAGGTACCCATTAAAAAATAGACTTGTCTGGTAGTCTATCTGCAGGCTTTGTTTAAATGATGGCAGACTTGGTAGCAGAGCCAGATATGGTTTCAATACTATAACAAACAGCAAAGGAGAAAGTTTATCATTACTAGTGACCTGCTGGTATGCCAACCCTGCCCCAGAGCATCTGCTTGGTCTTTAACCCTTGGCCAACCATCTCTGACCTGTCACTGGTTGTCCTCATAGGCTGTGACACAGGTGATTCCTCTGCATACTTCTGTATGGACTGGTTGGCATCTTTGTGTCCCACTGCTATCTGGAAGGCATGGGTTTACAGGGGTAAAGGGAGGAGACTGTCTATGGTAGTGGAGCCTGCTCTATTTCTAGATATACAGATGGGCCACAGTTTGACCAGTTAGGGTGACCAAGACTTTGAAGAAAACTAGAAGACTGCCAAAGGATCCCCAGATGAACAGGTATAGATGAATCTAGCAGGGAGAAATGATTTGCACTTTCAATATAAGGAGTGTATATGAATCTCAGGAGAGGGAAACATGGGGAATTTTTTTTAATCTAAAGTTATTATTTAAAATTTTCTTTAAGTCAAAATGTTCATTTATTTAGAAAATGTAAATGTAGTAGAAGGAGAGTTTGGGATATTTGTATTTGTGAAAGGAGAACATTTTTTTGTTGTTGTTTTTTCTTTTCTTTTTCTTTTCTCTTTTTTTTATTTTTTTTTTAATACTGAGAAACACTGCTCTAACCTGCCTGTCTAATTCACCATGAATGGAAGAAAGCACAGTAGAGTGATCAGCCAGAAGAAAATAAAAGCTCAAATTCAACACCTGATTCAGTGGTTTAGTAGAATTCTTTCCTTCACTATGCTTCAGTTTTCCCTATAAAGCTAAGAAGAAACTCTTTGACTCCAAAAGGAAATGAATCCAGCTATTATCCTTTGCAAGAGATAGTCAGAAGGGCATGCCTTTAAAATTTGCATAAATATATGCAAAGCCTGTTTGCAATGAGCAATTTAATAAAATCTTTAAAGTGTATTCAAAGAACAAGGAAAACTTTTTCATCTCCTAAGTAGGTTTTGATATTTCCCTTTCAAGCAAAAATAAAATTTACTTGCTGCATAAAAATGAACTTATTAGGATCAAGAATTACATTGCATAATAAATAAGGGGTTTTTAGAGCTTTTAGAGATCCTGAATATTTCATTATGGCATAATGAAAAGAATACCAATTTATCGATCAGAAAAATCTAGGTTCAAAATCCAACCTAAATTTCCACTGCTGGCCAAGATGGAGTAAGACAACTACATCCTATCTCTCCTACTGCTTACAGAACACTTGAGCAACACTATCAATCAACTTAACCTGCTTAACACTTAAAGGAAACTCCAACAACAGTAGAATATACATTTTTTTTCAAGTGCACATGGAAATTCATGATGATAGATCAAATCCTGGGCCACAATGCAAACCATAACAAATTCAAAATAATTGAACAATAATCATTTGTTCTCTGATCAAAAGAAATTAAATTGGAAATCAATAACAAGTACTTTCTAGAAAATTTCCAAGTGTTTGAAAATTAAATGGCACACTTTTAAATAATTCATGGGTCAAATAGGAAATCTCAAAGAAAATCAGAAATTATTTTGAACTGACTGAAAATGAAAAAAAAATATCAAAACTTATGGGATGCAGTTACAGCAGTGCTCAGAAGGAAATTTATAACATTAAATGCTTATATTGGAAAAGAAGAAGGATCTGAAATCAATAATCTAAGTTTTAATGTGAAAATACCAGGAAAAAAAGCAAATTGAACTCAAAGTAAGCAAAAAAAAAAAAAAAAAGAAATGATAAATATAAAAGCATAAGTCAATAGAATTGGTTAAATAAAAAGTAGAGGGAATCAAGGTGAAAAAAGTTTATTCTTTGAAAGATCAATAAAATTGACAAACCACTACCTAGATTGATCAAGAAAAAATAGAAGACCATAAACCTTACAGACATTAAAAGGGTAATAAGAGAATCCTACAAGCAACTCACTGCCTGTAAATTATACAACTCAGATGATTTGGACCAATTCTTGAAAGGGATAAACTGTCAAAACTCATTCAAGAAAAAATAGTTAATTTTCCTATATCTATTCATTGAATTTCACTTATAAACTTTCCAAAAATGGAAAATTCTGGCCTGGATGGTTTCATTGGTCAATTCTACCAAACATTTAAGAAAGAAAGAATAAAAATCTATACAAGTTCTTTCATAAAACACAAGAGGAGGGAACACTTCCCAACTCATTTTAGGAAGCCAATATTACCTTGATATCTAAACTAGAGAAAGACAGAAAAGAAATAAAAAGCATACTTACTGGGAAGGAAGAAACAAAACAGTCTCTATTCACAGATGATAGAGCTGTCTATGTAGAAGCCCAAGAAACCTAAAAAAAAAAAAAAAAAAGTGAGTTTAACAAATTCACAGGATAGAAGTCCAATACACAAAACAAAGCACATTTCTAAATACTAGCAATGAACATTTGGAAGTCAAAAATTTTAAAAACAGTCACAAGCATAGTGGCATATAGAGGATGCTCAATAAATATTTGTTGAATAAATGTTCAATTTAGCTTTCAAATGTATTCTATTTTTGTTTTTCAATAAATTTACATTTCAAAATATGTTTTTCTGGGTGTTATTAACATGGTCTGATATACTCCAAAGTATAACAATTACTCATGGACAGTAGCAGCTGAGAATAAGCTAGGTAGCTAGAAGATAGCTAGAAGCAAGCTTAAAACATTATAATGAATAGTCTACCTTAAGCTTCTAGTAGAATGTTAGTTTCCTATGACTCATATGTAATATGCTCTGTACATTTGGGTCAATTAACGTATATCAGAAAAATTGAAAAATTACATTCTATTTGCATCGTCTTAGTGATCTTATGTACATTGAACTTATTCATCTTTCAACACAAATAAGGAAGAAAAATTCTCAAGAATAACATTGCTAATAATAGCAGGAGATTAGGTCTTCAAATATTAGCATTATACATCCATTCCAACCCTCCATTTAGAATGAGAAACCACAGTATTTCTTGATAGGAATACATCTTTCATGAAGTAAACACATATTTATTGGTTATTTGTGATGAATTTTACTTTTGCATTATTATATTCATAAAACTGCAGTTCTTTCTAATACCTATAGCACATATTCTATTTTAATGGGTGAAACACAGAAGGTTTAAGGTCTTTCTCTGAGGCACCACGATGCAAACACCATTCATCTTAAAGCACTCAGTAATAAAACTATTTGTATCCAACTGTTCAAGCAGACAAATGGTCTATAAATCTATAAATGAAAAAAATGAAATAAGAGCTTTAAAATGCTAAATATATAACCAGTTCATCTCTTGATATAGAGAAAACAGTTACTTTATATATAAAAATTGTACTTAAGGTTTCTTTTTATTTCAGAAACGAAACTGAGTTATTTTTGGTGAGGTGGACATAGAATCTGTCATACAGGGGGAAGTAAGTCAGAAAGAGAAAAACAAATACCATATGCTAATACATATACATGGAATCTAAAAAAAAAAAAAAGTGGTTCTAATGAACCTAGGGGCAAGATAGGAATAAAGACAAAGACGTAGAGAATGGAATTGAGGACATGGGGGGGGGAAGGGTAAGCTGGGACAAAGTGAGAGAGTAGCATTGACATATATACACTACCAAATGTAAAATAGATAGCTAGTGGGAAGCAGCTGCATGGCACAGGGAGATCAGCTCGGTGCTCTGTGACCACCTAGAGGAGTGGGATAAGGAGGGCAGGAGGGAGACGCAAGAGGGAGGGGATATGGGGATATACATATGCATATAGCTGATTCACTTTGTTATACAGCAGAAACTAACACACCACTGTAAAGCAATTATACTCCAATAAAGATGTTTAGAAAAAGATTTCTTTTTGTTTCAACACAAACACTTATTTGGCTTGTGGTCTATAATCAGAAGATATTCATCATAAATCGCTATTCTTGCACTGAATGGAAATTTTCAACTAGAAATAAGGAAGACAGTCAATGACTCACTTTGAAATCACCAACAGAAAAGCTTAATTATTTTGAAATCTATGGTTTTTTATTTCCTTCCTTTATGTGGTTGCTTTTGCTTGCATAATTTTAGAGTGATTTTAAGTTAACACTGTCATTGTTCCATAGAATAAAACTGCTGTTATAGTGATAAATTGTTTGGAAGCATGTGAGCACTGGGGAGGTAAATTAATGTAGTCAATAAGCTTGAGCTTTTTTTAATCAGAAAGACTTAAGTTTAAATCCAAGTTCTCTCACTTATTTGCTATGTGACTTACACATTAAATTATTTAACCATTTTGAGCTTTGTTTGGTTGTTTCTTCTAACCTTAAAATGAGAATAATACATAACACTGAGTTGTAGTAGAAGAGATGTATTGTTGAGAAAATGAAAAGAGATAGTATGTAAAATTCCAGGTGGATGATTTCTCATTAGATGGCACTTTTTATTATTATCTAGTCTGTCCTTAGATAATTATATAAGCCCATGTATTTTAAAGAGTTCACATATTTTAGTTTTTACTCTTGGACCCCTTTTGTCTGGTGAGCCTCATTATGTCTTGTAGGGGAGGATCACTGGATGCAGCTATTCCTTTTAAACCAATTTTCAGAAGACCAGTGGGGATTGTGTACAGCAGACACAGCTGGCTGTCTACTCAAGTGGCTTTCAAACTCTGATCTGTACTAAGAAATTCATTTTACATCATGACCGAATATACACACAGATAACTCATAAATTTCGTAAACCACTTTAGTGCCGACTAAGTATGATGAGCTTATTATTTCTACTTATTTTATTCCATTTTATCTAATTTTTAATGTCTATTACGCTCCATTAAATTGCTTTCACGATGCACTAATGGGTTGCGATCTGAAATTTGAAAAATATTATTTTACCCAATACCCGTCCCCTTCCTCCTTACTTCTTTGCTTAAAAACTTCATTCAGAAGTGACTTCAAGCTGAGACCCGGGAGCTGTGAGAACAAAGAAGAGAAAGGGAAATCTCTCCCAGCAGCCTCAGAAGCAGCGGATTAAAGCTCCACAATCAACTTGATGTACCCTGCATCTGTGGAATACATGAACAGACAACGAATCATCCCAAATTGAGGAGCCAGGAGTCAGTGCTGTGCCTCTGAGTTGGGAGAGCCAATGTCAGGACACTGGTCCACAAGAGACCTCCTAGCTCCACATAATATCAAATGGCGAAAATCTTCCAGAGATCTCCATCTCAACACCAGCACCCAGCTTCACTCAAGGACCAGCAAGCTACAGTGCTGGACACCCTATGCCAAACAACTAGCAAGACACAAACACAATGCCACCCATTAGCAGAGAGGCTGCCTAAAATCATAAAAAGTCCACAGACACCCCAAAATACACCACCAGATGTGGACCTGCCCACCAGAAAGGCAAGATCCAGCCTCATCCACCAGAACATAGGCACTAGTCCCCTCCACCAGGAAGCCTACACAACCCACTGAAACAACTTAGCCACTGGGGACAGACACCAAAAACAACGGGAACTACGAACCTGCAGCCTGCAAAAAGGAGACCCCAAACACAGTAACATAAGCAAAATGAGAAGACAGAAAAACACACAACAGGATAAGGAGCAAGATAAAAACCCACCAGGCCTAACAAATGAAGAGGAAATAGGCAGTCTAGCTGAAAAAGAATTCAGAATAATGATAGTAAAGATGATCCAAGATTCTATTTCCAAGATCCAAAATCTTGGAAATAGAATGGACAAAATGCAAAAAACAGTTAACAAGGACCTAGAAGAACTAAAGATGAATCAAGCATTGATTAAAAACACAATAAATGAGATGAAAAATACTCTAGATGGGATCAGTAGCAGAATAACTGAGGCAGAAGAACGGATAAGTGAGGTGGAAGATAAAATAGTGGAAATAACTACTGCAGAGCAAAATAAAGAAAAAAGAATGAAAAGAACAGAGCACAGTCTCATAGACCTCTGGGACAACACTAAATGCACCAACATTCGAATTGTAGGGGTTCCAGAAGAAGAAGAGAAAAAGAAAGGGACTGAGAAAATATTTGAAGAGATTATAGTTGAAATTTTCCCTAATATAGGAAAGGAAATAGTTAATCAAGTCCAGGAGGCACAGAGAGTCCCATACAGAATAAATCCAAGGAGAAATATGCCAAGACACATATTAATCAAACTGTCAAAAATTAAACACAAAGAAATCATATTAAAAGCAGCAAGGGAAAAACAACAAATAACACACAAGGGAATCCCCATCAGGTTAACAGCTGATCTCTCAGCAGAAACTCTGCAAGCCAGAAGGGAGTGGCAGGACATATTTAAAGTGATGAAGGAGAAAAACCTGCAACCAAGACTACTCTACCCAGCAAGGATCTCATTCAGATTTGATGGAGAAATTAAAACCTTTACAGACAAGCAAAAGCTGAGAGAGTTCAGCACCACCAAACCAGCTTTACAACAAATGCTAAAGGAACTTCTCTAGGCAAGAAACACAACAGAAGGAAAAGACCTACAATAACGAACCCAAAACAATCAAGGAAATGGGAATAGGAACATACATATTGATAATTACCTTAAATGTAAATGGACTAAATGCTCCCACCAAAAGACACAGATTGGCTGAATGGATACAAAAACAAGACCCATATATATGCTGTCTACAAGAGACCCACTTCAGACCTAGAGACACATACAGATTGAAAGTAAGGGGATGGAAAAAGATATTCCATGCAAATGGAAATCAAAAGAAAGCTGGAGTAGCAATTCTTATATCAGACAAAATAGACTTTAAAATAAAGACTATTAGAAGAGACAAAGAAGGACACTACATAATGATCAAGGGATCAATCCAAGAAGAAGATATAACAATTGTAAATATTTATGCACCCAACATAGGAGCACCTCAATATATAAGGCAAATACTAACAGCCATAAAAGGGGAAATCGACAGTAACACACTCATAGTAGGGGACTTTAACACCCCACTTTCACCAATGGACAGATCATCCAAAATGAAAATAAATAAGGAAACACAAGCTTTAAATGATACATTAAACAAGATGGACTTAATTGATATTTATAGGACATTTCATCCAAAAACAACAGAATACACATTTTTCTCAAGTGCTCATGGAACATTCTCCAGGATAGATCATATCTTGGGTCACAAATCAAGCCTTGGTAAATATAAGAAAATTGAAATTGTATCAAGTATCTTTTCCGACCACAATGCTATAAGACTAGACATCAATTATAGGAAAAGATCTGTAAAAAATACAAACACATGGAGGCTAAACAATACACTACTTAATAACGAAGTGACCACTGAAGAAATCAAAGAGGAAATAAAAAAATACCTAGAAACAAATGACAATGGAGACACGACGAACCAAAACCTATGGGACGCAGCAAAAGCAGTTCTAAGGGGGAAGTTTATAGCAATACAATCCCACCTTAAGAAACAGGAAACATCTCGAGTAAACAACCTGACCCTGCACCTAAAGCAATTAGAGAAAGAAGAACAAAAAATCCCCAAAGTTAGCAGAAGGAAAGAAATCATAAAGATCAGATCAGAAATAAATGAAAAAGAAATGAAGGAAACGATAGCAAAGATCAATAAAACAAAAAGCTGGTTCTTTGAGAAGATAAACAAAATTGATAAACCATTAGCCAGACTCATCAAGAGAAAAAGGGAGAAGACTCAAATAAATAGAATTAGAAATGAAAAAGGAGAAGTAACAACTGACACTGCAGAAATACAAAAGATCATGAGAGATTACTACAAGAAACTCTATGCCAATAAAATGGACAACCTGGAAGAAATGGACAAATTCTTAGAAATGCACAACCTGCCAAGACTGAATCAGGAAGAAATAGAAAATATGAACAGACCAATCACAAGCACTGAAATTGAGACTGTGATTAAAAATCTTCCAACAAACAAAAGCCCAGGACCAGATGGCTTCACAGGCGAATTCTATCAAACATTTAGAGAAGAGCTAACACCTATCCTTCTCAATCTCTTCCAAAATATAGCAGAGGGAGGAACACTCCCAAACTCATTCTACGAGGCCACCATCACCTTGATACCAAAACCAGACAAGGATGTCACAAAGAAAGAAAACTACAGGCCAATAACACTGATGAACATAGATGCAAAAATCCTCAACAAAATACTAGCAAACAGAATCCAACAGCACATTAAAAGGATCATACACCATGATCAAGTGGGGTTTATTCCAGGAATGCAAGGATTCTTCAATGTACGCAAATCAATCAACGTGATATACCATATTAACAAATTGAAGGAGAAAAACCATATGATCATCTCAATAGATGCAGAGAAAGCTTTCGACAAAATTCAACACCCATTTATGATAAAAACCCTGCAGAAAGTAGGCATAGGGGGAACTTTCCTCAACATAATAAAGGCCATATATGACAAACCCACAGCCAGCATCATCCTCAATGGTGAAAAACTGAAAACATTTCCACTAAGATCAGGAACAAGACAAGGTTTCCCAGTCTCACCACTCTTATTCAACCTAGTTTTGGAAGTTTTAGCCACAGCAATCAGAGAAGAAAAGGAAATAAAAGGAATCCAAATTGGAAAAGAAGAAGTAAAGCTGTCACTGTTTGCAGATGACATGATACTATACATAGAGAATCCTAAAGATGCTACCAGAAAACTGCTAGAGCTAATCAATGAATTTGGTAAAGTAGCAGGATACAAAATTATTGCACAGAAATCTCTGGCATTCCTGTACACTAATGATGAAAACTCTGAAAGTGAAATCAAGAAAACACTCCCATTTACCACTGCAACAAAAAGAATAAAATATCTAGGAATAAACCTACCTAAGGAGACAAAAGACCTGTATGCAGAAAATTACAAGACACTGATGAAAGAAATTAAAGATGATACAAATAGATGGAGAGATATACCATGCTCCTGGATTGGAAGAATCAATATTGTGAAAATGACTCTACTACCCAAAGCAATCTACAGATTCAATGCAATCCCTATCAAACTACCAATGGCATTTTTTCACAGAACTAGAACAAAAAATTTCAAAATTTGTTTGGAAAAACAAAAGACCCCAAATAGCCAAAGCAATCTTGAGAATGAAAAACGGAACTGGAGGAATCAGGCTCCCTGACTTCAGACTATACTACAAAGCTACAGTAATCAAGACAGTGTGGTACTGGCACAAAAACAGAAAGATAGATCAATGGAACAGGATAGAAAGCCCAGAGATAAACCCACGCACATATGGTCAACTTATCTTTGATAAAGGAGGCAGGAATGTACAGTGGAGAAAGGACAGCCTCTTCAATAAGTGGTGCTGGGAAAACGGGACAGGGACATGTAAAACTATGAGATTAGATCATTCCCTAACACCATACACAAAAATAAGCTCAAAATGGATTAAAGAGCAAAATGTAAGGCCAGAAACTATCAAACTCTTAGAGGAAAACATAGGCAGAACACTGTATGACATAAATCACAGCAAGATCCTTTTCGACCCACCTCCCAGAGAAATGGAAATAAAAACAAAGATAAACAAATGGGACCTAATGAAACTTCAAAGCTTTTGCACAGCAAAGGAAACCATAAACAAGACCAAAAGACAACCCTCAGAATGGGAGAAAATATTTGCAAATGAAGCAACTGACAAAGGATTAATCTCCAAAATTTATAAGCAGCTCATGCAGCTCAATAGCAAAAAAACAAACAACCCAATCCAAAAATGGGCAGAAGACTTAAATAGGCATTTCTCCAAAGAAGATATACAGACTGCCAACAAACACATGAAAGAATGCTCAACATCATTAATCATTAGAGAAATGCAAATCAAAACTACAATGAGATATCATCTCACACCAGTCAGAATGGCCATCATCGAGAAATCTAGAAACAATAAATGCTGGAGAGGGTATGGAGAAAAGGGAACACTCTTGCACTGCTGGTGGGAATGTGAATTGGTACAGCCACTATGGAGAACAGTATGGAGGTTCCTTAAAAAACTAAAAATAGAACTACCATATGACCCAGTAATCCCACTACTAGGCATATACCCTGAGAGAACCATAATTCAAAAAGAGACATGTACCAAAATGTTCATTGCAGCTCTATTCACAACAGCCCGGAGATGGAAACAATCTATGTGTCCATCATCGGATGAATGGATAAAGAAGATGTGGCACATATATACAATGGAATATTACTCAGCCATAAAAAGAAATGAAACTGAGCTATTTGTAATGAGGTGGATAGACCTAGAGTCTGTCATACAGAGTGAAGTAACTCAGAAAGAGAAAGACAAATACCGTATGCTAACACATATATATGGAATTAAAAAAAAATGTCATGAAGAACCTAGGGGTAAAACAGGAATAAAGACACAGACCTACTTGAGAATGGACTTGAGGATATGGGGAGCGGGAAGGGTAAGCTGTGACAAAGTGAAAGAGAGGCATGGACATATATACACTACCAAACGTAAGGTAGATAGATAGTGGGAAGCAGCCGCATAGCACAGGGAGATCAGCTCGGTGCTTTGTGACCGCCTGGAGGGGTGGGATAGGGAGGGTGGGAGGGAGGGAGACGCAAGAGGGACGGGATGGGGGAACAGATGTATATGTATGACTGATTCACTTTGTTATAAAGCAGAAACTAAAAAAAAAAAAAAAAAAAAAGTGGTGACTTCAAATAATGTATCCCTTCAATGAAGTCAATCCAGTTTAAAGGCAAATACTGATTGGGCCGCCCTTGCCGATGATTAGTTCGGGGTGTGCATATAGTATAGTTCTGACCAATGTGAGGAGAGTAAGGAGAGATTATCTCTCTGGTTTCTTTTCTTATAAGGGCACAGAGTCCCATTCATGAGGATTCCTCTCTCATGACCTAATCACCTCCGAGAGGCCCCCATTCCTAACACCATCACACTGGGGATCAGGATTTTAACGTATGAATTTGAGGGGAGCTGGGGGTGGGGACAGAAACATTCAATCCATTGTACCTGGGAAAAAAGATCTTAATATAGATAGGTAGAAAAGGGAGCAACTCTTTATCTAAATTCACTGCCCCTAAAAAACTAGTTGGTTATCATTTAATTATGGTCAGTTGTCCATCAACCCATAAGTAAAATCTTTTATATAGAATGATATACAAACTATGCCATGCTTTTTAGTGAACTGAAATTTGAAATAGCAAATATTTCTTGTTATTTCTAATATATGGTTATAAAAAGGTGATTGTCAGCAATTTGCAAATGCACTTCAATAAGCAATATGCTACTCATTATTTTTAAAATGCACATTAAACGTAAAGACCTAATGTTAGCAACCTTGGGGGTAAAAGCAATCATTAGTAAACCTTTGTTTTTCTTGTTTAGAGTAAAGGCTATCAAGTATGGCTACTTTCATATACAACAGAATCACTGACTAGGCATTGAAAAAAATTCAGTCAGCTATCTGGTTGATTAATATAGGGGATATTGTGGTATCCAGTTAAGCTATTTTCTATAGCTGCTTCAAGTGATGTTAGGTGGGTTTGCTGCTGTGGCTGCATTCAGCTGGTGGCTAAGCTGAGGGAGAAAGTTCAAGAAGGTCTCTCTCATGTGTCTGGGGCTTTGGTGTTATTGACTGGGGCATTTCAGTTATTCCCTGTGTAGCCTTTCTTTCCATGTAGTGCCTGCCTCCAAGGATCTGCCACATCTCTAGAAGGATAGCTTGGACTTCTCAAGATACCATGTTCCAGTTTTAAATATCTCTGTACATTGATTTCATCTGAGAAGTAAAATTAATTTACTTTTGGAATAGCTTCTCATTTATTTTCATTTCCCAGTGTGAAAATAAATTGAGGTGTCCAGACTTAAATTTGGAAAATATTTTTAACTTTACAAAAGTATTTTCCAAAAGTAACACAGACTTCTGTTTTTTAAACACAAAAAAACATGTTCTCAGGGAAATGTGTCTTGAAAAGAGAAAAAGGAATTTTTTTCCCCTAAGATTATAAAACATTAGGCTACTTAGTTCAATGTATTGTCTCCCCTTCCTTCCTTCCTTCCTTCCTTCCTTCCTTCCTTCCTTCCTTCCTTCCTTCTTTCCTTCCTTCCTTCCTTCCTTTCCTTTCTTCCTAAGTGCTTTAAAATCAGAATTTATTGTGTGTTAAATTATTAAAAGTTTCTCTAGAGTTTCCTAAAGCATTTGTGAAATGTTTGCTTGAGAAACTGGAGGAAAAAAAAGGTTACAATAGCAAACATTTAATAACATATCATTGTGAAAAAAAAATCCTCTATAGTAAGTGATAAAAAGATTAGATAATCTTCTCTGAGAATGGAAGAAATCTAGACTTTAAAAAATTCCATTATCTTTACAATCCATTATACTCAGACTTAAAAAATCCCTGAGGTTAACAAAGCAATTTTTCTCAGATTCAGGATAGTTATAAAATTCCAAATATGTAATCAATTAAAGAAAAAGTAGCCATCAATAATTAGAAATTTTGAGTCTATTTGCAGCATTGTCAAGGATATACATGTGTTAAAAGAAACCATTGCCCTTGATAATAAGATTGTTATTGGTGTTCAAGAGGAAATAAGATAAATATTCTTTTATACATATTTGAGTTGTTTTTTGAACTCCCAGCAGAGAACCAGTTGACATCAACACTTTCATACAGGATAATCAAACATAAATTATTTCTCAAGCTAATAAATAGTTAGCTTTCACTCTAAAAATTTAACCAGAACTTTCACTCATGTTCTTCTCTGCTTCAGAAATTAACAGTTTGTTAAATGCTCATGGATGCTTGTTATGACTGTACTGTATTACAATAACATAAATATTTATAGTACATTTAATAACAAAATAGATATTACCTCTAAGTTTAACTTATATTCAAGCTTAAAAAAGTAGTATTAAATTTTCAAAGCTTTTTATGGTGAGTCTAGAGAGGAAAGTAAAATATGTAGATGTCATCTCTTATAAACTCTTAGCACATCCAGAAGCCTATGAAGTATTCTCTACCATTTTTTATTCCCATCTTTATCAGCCAGAAAAAATATTTTCAATGTCATAAATGATCTCGGGGCAAAGACAAAGGCCCAAAGTGCCAACAATAAAACACAGTATCAGGGTTATAATAAATTAGAGGCTGTAAGACCCTTTAAGATTTTAGAATGATGTCAAGCAATGCCTCATAGGCCCTGAAGGCTACAGAATAAATACTGTGGGCATTTTCTACAGCACTTGGATTCTCAGCCCAAAGTAGAAGGGGCCTGACTAGAAGAGATTTATGGAAGTGGCTTTTGTCTAATGGGGTGGACTAATTTGCTAAATAAGGCTCACACAATTTTTAAGAAAATTATATTGATGAAGATACCATCAGCCAACTAAAAGAGAAGCAGTTCAAAAGGAAAAGTCTAGTCCCCCCAATTCTCTACAAGTCTTTTCTTCTTAAGTCTTTTTCTCTTAAGTTCCCCTCTACAAACAAAAATATTGCTGTATCAATTATCTATTGCCACATAGACAAAAAAAATCCCCAAACTTACTGGCTTAAAACAATGATTTTAAAATTTCTCATGCTGCTGTGGATTGACTGGTCATTCTTCTGCTTCAAATGGTGTCAGCTGGAATCACTCACATGGCTGTATTCAGATGGTTGCTAAGCTGAGCTAGAAGGTTCAAGAAGGCCTCTCTCACTTGTCTGAGGCCTTGAAAATGTGATTGATTGGGGCATCTCATTTCTTCCCTATATGGCCTTTCTCTCCATGTGGTGTCTCTAGGGATTCTCCATGTGGTCCTTCTCTCCAGCAGGATAGTATGGAATTCTAGCATGATGGCTCAGGACTCCAGGAGCATGAAAATGGAAACTGTCAGGCCTTATTTTCACCACACTTTATTGGTCCAAGTAAGTTACAAGGCCGGCCTAGATTGAAGGGGAAGGAAAATGGACCCCACTCCTTGAAGAGAAGAGTGGTATGCTTGCACAGGGAGGGGAAGAATTATTTGGGGGCCATCTTTGACAGCTATCATAGTCCACCATCTGGCCACAATTCTTATCCCACCTACATGCAAAACTATACTCACCCCGTACCCTAAAAGTCTCATCCCATGATGACATTAGTTTAAGTTCAGTATCTTATCATCTAAATCAGGTCCAGATGTGGAGAAAATGCCTCAGGTATTTTTCCTCAGGTGCAGCTACTTGGGAGTGGCTTCTCTCAGTCCAGATTTTCTAGGATAGAAAAACCACACAAACACTCCCAGTCAAAAAGGGGGTCAGGGAAACGGAAGACACAAAACTAAAATTGTTGTTGAGAGCCTCTACACTAAAGGCAAGGGATAGTCCTTGATTGTGGTTCTGTTCATCCCTCTGGAGGTGATTTCCTAATCCATCCCTCACCTTGCTTCTTGGCTCCTCCCTCTGGGATTCTGGCTCTGCCCACCAGTCATTCTTCCTTTTTCCTAAGAAAAGGAAAGCACTGGGTTGGAAACATTTCCTCTAAACTCTTCTTTTAAATTGAACAGTTCCTTCGTTAGCTCATTTCTCTCTTCTTGTACATTATCATCCGTAGCTGTAGAAAGTTAATTGGTACTTTCATCACTCTTCCTGGAAATCTCCTTAAGACATCTATAAACTCGGGCTTCCCTGGTGGCACAGTGGTTGAGAGTCCACCTGCCGATGCAGGGGACACGGGTTCGTGCCCCGGTCTGGGAGGATCCCACATGCTGCGGAGCGGCTGGGCCCGTGAGCCATGGCCGCTGAGCCTGCGCGTCCGGAGCCTGTGCTCTGCAGCGGGAGAGGCCACAACAGTGAGAGGCCCACATACTGCAAAAAAAAAAAAAAAAAAAAAGAGATCTATAAACTCATAAAGTTCATTTTCTATGTTCTTTGTTATGGCAGGCAGAAGTATTGCCAAGCATTCTGTTACCATATAACTCAGGTCCTATATTTTCCGGCATTTAATAATTTCCTTACTGCCTTTTTCCACCCTCTACTAAGAGTTTGTTTACTATTCTTCAAGGAGAATAGCCTTCTAACCACCTGTATTGTTTTTCTCCTGCTTGCGTAATATAACACCAAACTTAGCAGGCTTAACCAACACAAATTTATTATTATATAGTTCTGTAGGTTAGAAGCACAACACTGATCTCACAGGAATAAAATCAAGATGTTGGCTGAGCAATATTCCTTTCTGGAGGCTCTTAGAGAGAAATATGTTCCCTTGCCTCTTCCAGCTTCTAGAGGCTGCCCACGTTCCTTGGCTTGTGGTTCCCCTCACCCATCTGCAAAGCCAGCAACAGGGTCCTAATTTCGTATCACTCTGACCTCCTCTTATGTATCCCTCTTCCACTTTAAGGACTCTTGTGTTTATATTGGCCCATCTGGATAACCCAAGGTAACCTCCACATCTCAAGATCCTTAATCACATCTGCAAAGTCCCTTTTACCATGTAAGGTAACATATCCATAGTTTCTGGGGATTAGGGTGTGGATATCTTGAGGTAGGGGAGCATTATTCTGCCTACCACAACGACCTTTCAGCCTCCACTAGCAGTCTTCTTGCCACTCTTCCAATCCCCAACCTGCTACCTAGTCTTAAAGCCAGTACCACATGTTTCTGCATTTTGTTAAGATTACATGCTACTCCAGATACCAATTTCTCTATCTGTTGCTGAATAACAAATCACCCCCCAAAATGTCGTGTTTTAAAATAATAACAATCATTTATAAATTCTCTTAATTCACTGTTTGACTGTTTATATTTTTTGCTCCCCATGTGTGCTGGGGTCACTTCTGCAGCTGCATGCAGCTGATCTCACTCAGTCACCAAATGTAGGAAGGTCAGGACCTGAAGCAAAGTGGCTCTCTGCAGTTGAGCTAGACTGTGAAGAAACTGGAAGCTGGAGGTTGCTGACCTCATTCCTTGCAGTTGGGCAGCAAGTCCTTTCTTGAAGATGAATCTGGGCAGCATATCTCTTTGCTTACCACAATCCACCCCTTGCTTCATATAGGTCTATTTCTCCATGTATGTTTAGGAAGCAGCTCCTACAAGAGTGAAGGGGCCTCTTTTCCTGAGGGGAACTTAGAGGATAGAGGTTGGTGGGACAAACTACAGTCCCTACTGCTGTAGTAAGGCTGTAGAATACAATCAATACTTGTCATCTCCCCCCTCCACTATCAATTCTAGATTTCCCTCATCCTCCACTACCACCTCTGCTGCTGTTGTTGGCTTACCTGGTGTTGTGACCTAGACCCTCATTCCCTGAGGGGCCTGAGTTTCTGCCATCATGCACTTATCAGGATGGAGTTGCTATACCTTCTCTTTATATTCACAAGTTGTTAAGTGTATCACTTGGGCTCCATATTTACCCTTTTCTCCCTTAATAGTGAGTGTAACAGGATCCCTATCTCCTTCTGATGATCAGAGTCAATTATCCCTGGCAAGAAGGTGTCCCCTTTTCTTGCTTGCTGTTCTCTGGGCACAAGGAGCCCAAAGTACCCAGGTAGCAGCTGCAGCTTATATTTCAATGGAATTTTTGCTATATTTCTTAGAAGTGTATCCCTTTTAGGGACCAAGACCTCTCAATATGCAAAGTTCAGAGTTGTGAAGATAGGAAACATAAATAGCACTTTAAGGGTCATTAGAAGTGACTGTAAGGGCTAGGGACACTTCTGCTTTCACCCTTTGGCTTCTAGACCCGTATTTTTTGTACTGAGGCACAGTGCCATACAAATATCTTTGATCCAATGCATATAATGCATCTTGGAGTATGGCAATTCACTCTTTCAGAGTTTTGCCTCTGAACTGGTATTCAGCTGTACCTTCAGCAGGTTGATCCGAGGCCCTATCAGGCTGGCAGTTTCTGGGTGGTGAGATATGTGACATTATCAGTGGATCCTGTGGATAAGGGTCCACTCCTGCACTTCCTGTTTTGCAAAACAGGTTCCCTGGTTTGATGTGACATTATGTGAGATCTCATGCTAGGGAATCTAATATTACATAAACATTCAGTTGGCGGTACTGGCTGAGGCTCTTTGGGTAGGAAAAGCAACCCCATATCTGGAATATGTGTCTATTCCAGTAACAAGAAACAGGTGGTCACTCTAGGATGGAAGGGGCCTAACGTAGCCAACTTGACACTTGGTCTCAAGGAATGGTGTCATATTGGGAGCTCAATGTTGCTCTCTATTGCTGGCAGTTTCGGCATGCAGCAGCAGCAGAAGCTAAATTAGCCTTGATCAGTTGAACCGACACTCTGTCTTCATCCCTTCTCCAGTGGACACTCCATTCATGTGCCCTAGGGCCAGCACCCGTTGGCCAATGACTGAGGCAGATGATGTCAGCGGGGCAATTTATTCAGTCTTCTTTATTGTTTAGTGCCTCTTCAGTAGTGGATGCTCTCTGGTGGGTATTACATGTGATACAAAGACCTTCATTGTTCATGCTCACACTCAGTGCCAATATGTCCATCCATAGGCCTCTATTCCAGACTTCCTGTGGTTGATCTTCCAATATTTCTTCTCCTAGGACAATTACCAGTTCAGCCACTCAGACTACTCAGTTCTGGACAAGCTTTGTGTGCAACTCAAGAGGGCCACTTTCTGTAGAGCATCAGTGGTACTTAGCCATCCAATTCTGTTATTCTTAAATCTGAGTTCCTTCATGAGTCTCAAGTACCTGATATCCTGCACTCACTAGTTCATTCTCTTCCACAGGTGAACGCTCTCATTTTACCACCGGTGAAAGCTGCCACCTTGAGCCAGGGGCTCCTTATGTTCCATGTACCACATGTGATGGATTCCTCACAGGCACCTTAGACCACTACTGGGACCAACTGTCACAGTTCGGTTCTTTGAAGATCCTGAGATGGAATTTGGGCTGCAAGATGTTTATCAGAGAACACTTGTCAAGGGAAGGGGAAGAAGCAGATTGTGCAGAGGAAGAAGTCAAGCTGCAAAGGAGGAAGCTCTGGAGTGAATTGTGCCTGACATAACGTAATGCATTAGGCAAGGGTTTTACATCCCCATTGTGTTCAGTCCTCAGATCTAGGGAGGATGTGACCTCAGGTAAAGTGTTTTCTATAGCTGCTGCAGATGAAGTGCTGAGAGCTGGAGAATTTCTGTCCTCCACACTTCCTGAGGTTCATCAAGTCTTTCCTGGAAGGGGGATCAAGGCAGCACATCTCCATATCTATCACAGCACCTAATCCATTTGCAAATCATATTTGGCTCTAACTTCAAATATATCCAGGATCTGACCATTCCTTACCACTCTTATGATCATGACTGCTCTTGTCCAAGCAAGTATCATCTTTCACATGGACTATTGAAATAGTATTCTAATTAATCTTCCTACTTAACTCCTTACCCTCTTACAGTCTATTTTTCACAAAGGAGTCAGAATAATCCTTTAAAATTATAAGTCAAATCTTGTCACTCCTTTGCTTAAACCCTCCAATGGCTTCATATCTCACTCAGAGTAAAATCCAAACATCTACCATGGTCTCATGGTGTTAAGCATTAAAGCATTAAAGATGTGACCCCTTATCCCTACTCCACTATGCATTAAAGCATTAAAGATGTGACCCCTTATCCCTACTCCACTATGATCCTGTCTTCAACCACTTTTTCCCCTCCCACAAATTGGTCCAGCTAAACTGGCCTCCTTCCTATTTCCCAAACATGCCAAGTATATTGCTGCCTCAGGATCTCTGCACATACTTGTTCCCTTTCCTCAGAATGCTATTCTTTGTGTTACCTGCATGCTCATTTTCTCTCCCTTCATTCAGGTCTCTGCTCGATTCTACCTTATTGAGGTTTTCCAAGATGAACTTATTTAAAATAGCATCTCTTTCCTGCACCAGTCACTGTTTGTCTCTTACTCTGCTTTACTTTCCTTCTTAGCACTTATCACCTAATGTGCTATATCCATTATCTAGAAAAGAATCTGGCACATAGTAGGCAACCAAAAATTTCTGTTGAATGGATGAATCCTGGGATTTCCCTTTGCTGCTTTCTTGATGCTCTCTCCTCCCTTTTGGTTCCTTCCTGCATTTTTAAGGCAAACATCCTCCAGTATCTTCCTAAACATCTTTATCTCAAGGGTATATGGGAGGTAAATTTTTAGAGACATTGTATGTCTCTAGTCTATACTCACACTTGATTGTATAACTGGAAATAGAAACCAAATCGTTTTCACTTAATTCTGAAGTCATCACCCCAATGTTTTCTACTTTCCAATATTTTTGAGAAGTGCTCTAACAACATGATTCTTGACTTTTGTATGACCTATTTCTTCTCTTTGAAAACTTTTGTTATTTTCTGTGTTTCTGTGGTGTTCTGCAATTCCTTGATGCTAAGCCTTACTCTGTGCCTTTTCTTTCATTCTAAAGACCTGTGTCCTTCAGTTTTAGGATTTAAAAACATTTCTTCTCCCCCACAATTCTCATTCTGTCTGTAACTCTTATTATCTAGATAAAAGGCCTCATGGAGTAGTCCCTAATATTTTTTTCCTTCTATTTTTCATTTCTTTGACTTTCTGGGAGACCTCCTCAAGGGGAAAAATAAACATCACCCTGAGTTTAGTAATGACCTTTAGAAAGAAAGTCAAAACAAAGTATTGGTTTTTTTTTGTTTTTTTTTTTTTTTTGCGGTACGCGGGCCTCTCACTGTCGTGGCCTCTCCCGTTGCGGAGCACAGGCTCCGGACACGCAGGCCCAGCGGCCATGGCTCACGGGCCCAGCCGCTCCGCAGCATATGGGATCCTCCCAGACCGGGGCACGAACCCGTATCCCCTGCATCGGCAGGCGGACTCTCAACCACTGCGCCACCAGGGAGGCCCCAAAGTATTGTTTTTTGACTAGCTAGTTATTCACTCGTTATAGTGGCAGAATTAATAAATAAAGATACTGAGGTCATAGATACTAAAATAATCAGCAAAGTGTTGATGAGAACAATACAGCACAGGTGAGTAATTTTCTCCATCAAACACAATATTCTATAAAACTATGTAATGAGATAAATATTATCTATTTATTATAACTACATATAAAGTAAGATTGCAACTGTCAGAATGTCAAGGGGATAATGTAGAAACATCGTGGTTAAAAATAATTTGGAGAGTAGTGCCTTGGTGCATCTCAGCAATCCAACTAGAAACTCAATATGATTATAATATACACTGCATGTGTAGATTAATAGATTAAGTCTATGAATAGACTCATTCCACCTGGCTAATACTCTATTTTTTGTTAATTTAAGGTAACTGGTATACAAATAATCTCCAACTTTCTCCTTAACAACAAACGGTATTGGCTAGTATAAGCACTATTATCAGTGTCTTTCTCCTCAAGGTTTTTATTAAATACAACGTAACATGTAGCCTATAGTTTCAAGTACAACTTTAAACTGAGGTTGAACTTTTGTTGGAAGTTATAATATTCTATTCATATGCTATATTTTCTCTTCCAACTCTTGTATTGATTTATTTCAGCATTCACATTTTAACCTTTTTTATTTTATCAATTTTTATTTTACTTCTTTTTTTTTTTTTTTTTTTTTTTTTTTTTTGCGGTATGCGGGCCTCTCACTGTTGTGGCCTCTCCCGTTGCGGAGCACAGGCTCCGGATGTGCAGGCCCAGCGGCCATGGCTCACGGGCCCAGACGCTCCGCGGCATATGGGATCCTCCCAGACCAGGGCACGAACCCGTATCCCCTGCATCGGCAGGCGGACTCTCAACCACTGCGCCACCAGGGAGGCCCTTTATTTTACTTCTTATGGAAAAACCCAAACAAACTTTTTGGCCAACCCAATAATTTACAGAATCTTTTTTTTTTTTTTAACATCTTTATTGGAGTATAATTGCTTTACAATGGTGTGTTAGTTTCTGCTTTAAAACAAAGTGAATCAGCTATGAATGTACATATATCCCCATATCTCCTCCCTCTTGCGTCTCCCTCCCACCCTCCTATCCCACCCCTCTAGGTGGTCACAAAGCACTGAGCTAATCGCACTGTGCTATGCGGCTGCTTCCCACTAGCTATCTATTTTACATTTGGTAGTGTATATAAGTCCATGCCACTCTTTCACTTTGTCCCAGCTTATGCTTCCACCTCCTCATATCCTCAAGTCCATTCTCTACTTCTGTGACTTTATTCCTGTCCTGCCCCTAGGTTCTTCAAAACCTTTTTTTTTTTTAGATTCCATACATATGTGTTAGCATACGGTTTTTTTTTTTTTTTCTTTTTGCAGTGCGTGGGCCTCTCACTGTTGTGGCCTCTCCCGTTGTGGAGCACAGGCTCCGGACACACAGGCTCAGTGGCCATGGCTCACGGGCCCAGTCACTCCGCGGCACGTGGGATCTTCCCAGACCGGGGCACGAACCCGTGTCCCCTGCATTGGCAGGCGGAGTCTCAACACTGCACCACCAGGGAAGCCCCTAGCATACGGTATTTATTTTTCTCTTTCTGACTTATTTCACTCTGTATGACAGACTCTAGGTCCATCCACCTCACTACAAATAACTCAATTTCGTTTCTTTTTATGGCTGAATAATATTCCATTGTATATATGTGCCATATCTTTTTTATCCATTCATCTGTCAATGGATACTTAGGTTGCTTCCATGTCCTGGCTATTGTAAATAGAGCTGCAATGAACAACGTGGTACATGACTTTTTGAATTATGGTTTTCTCAGGGTATATGCCTACTAGTGGGATTGCTGGGTCGTATGGTAGTACTATTTTTAGTTTTTAAAGGAACTTTCATACTGTTCTCCATAGTGGCTGGATAAGTTTACATTCCCACCAATAGTGCAAGAGGGTTCCCTTATCTCCACACCCTCTCCAGCATTTCTTCTTTGTAGATTTTTTGATGATGGCCATTCTGACTGGTGTGAGGTGACAACTCACTGTAGTTTTGATTTGCATTTCTCTACTGATTAGTGATGTTGAGCATCCTTTCATGTGTTTGTTGGTAATCTGTATATCTTCTCTAGAGAAATGTCTATTTAGGTCTTCTGCCCATTTTTGGATTGGGTGGTTTGTTTTTTGATATTGAGCTGCATGAGCTGCTTGTAAATTTTGGAGATAAATCCTTTGTCAGTTGCTTCATTTGCAAATATTTTCTCCCATTCTGAGGGTTTTCGTTTGGTCTTGTTTATGGTTTCCTTTGCTGTGCAAAAGTTTTAAGTTTCATTAGGTCCCATTTGTTTATTTTTTTATTTCCAATTCTTTAGGAGGTGGGTCCAAAAGGATCTTGCTGTGATTTATGTCATAGAGTGTTCTGCCTATGTTTTCCTCTAAGAGTTTTATAGTGTCTGGCCTTATATTTAAGTCTTTAATCCATTTTGAGTTTATTTTTCTCTACAGCGTTAGGGAGTGTTCCAATTTCATTATTTTATATGTGGCTGTCCAGTTTTCCCAGCATCACTTACTGAAGAGGCTATCTTTTGTCCATTGTATATCCTTGCCCCCTTTATCAAAGATAAGGTGACCATATGTGCATGGGTTTATCTCTGGGCTTTCTACCCTGGTACCCTGATCTATATTTCTGCTTTTGTGCCACTACCATACTGTCTTGATAACTGTAGCTTTCTAGTATAGTCTTAAGTCAGGGAGCCTGATTCCTCCAGCTCTGTTTTTCTTTCTCAAGATTGCTTTGGCTATTTGGGGTCTTTTGTGTTTCCATAGAAATTGTGAAATTTTTCGTTCTAGTTCTGTGAAAAATGCCATTGGTAGTTTGATAGGGATTGCATTGAATCTGTAGATTGCTTTGGGTAGTATAGTCATTCTCACAATGTTGATTCTTCCAATCCAAGAACATGGTATACCTCTCCATCTGTTTGTATCACCTTTAATTTCTTTCATCAGTGTCTTATAGTTTTTTGCATACAGGTCTTTTGTGTCCTTAGGTGGGTTTATTCCCAGGTATTTTATTGTTTTTGTTTTAACGGTAAATGGAAGTGTTTCCTTAATTTCTCTTTCAGATTTTTCATCATTAGTGTATAGGAATGCAAGAGATTTCTGTGCATTAATTTTGTATCTTGCTAGTTAATCAGATTCATTGATTAGCTCTAGCAGTTTTCTGGTAGCATCTTTAGGATTCTCTATGTATAGTATCATGTCAACTGCAAACAGTGACAGCTTTACTTCTTTTTTTCCGATTTGGATTCCTTTTATTTCTTTTTCTTCTGTGATTGCTGTGGCTAAAACTTCCAAAACTATGTTGAATAATAGTGGTGAGAGTGGACATCTTTGTCTTGTTCCTGATCTTAGAGGAAATGGTTTCATTTTCTCACCACTGAGAACGATGTTGGTGTGGGTTTCTCATATGTGGCCTTTATTATGTTGAGGTAAGTTCCTTCTATGCCTATTTTCTGGAGGGTTTTTTTATCATTAATGGGTGTTGAAGTTTGTCAAAAGCTTTTTCTGCATCTATTGAGATGATAATATGGTTTTCTCCTTCAATTTGGTAATATGGTCTATCACATTGATTGATTTTCGTAGATTAAAGAATCCTTGCATTCCTGGGATAAACCCCACTTGATCATGGTGTATGATTCTTTTAATGTGTTTTTGGATTCTGTTTGCTGGTATTTTGTTGAGGATTTTTGGATCTATGTTCATCAGTGATACTGGTTTGTAGTTTTCTTTTTTGGGGACATCTTTATCTGGTTTTGGTATCCGGGTGATGGTGGTCTTGTAGAATGAGTTTGGGAGTGTTCCTGCCTCTGCTATATTTTGGAATAGTTTGAGAAGGATAAGTGTTAGCTCTTCTCTAAATGTTTGATGGAATTCACTTGTGAAGCCATCTGGTCCTGGGGTTTTGTTTGTTGGAAGATTTTTAATCACAGTTTCAATTTCAGTGCTTGTGACTGGTCTGTTTATATATTCTATTTCTTCCTGGTTCAGTCTCAGATGGTTGTGCTTTTGTAAGAATTTGTCCATTTCTTTTAGGTTGTCCATTTTATTGGCATAGTGTTTCTTGTAGTAATCTCTCATGATCCTTTGTATTTCTGTAGTGTCAGTTGTTACTTCTTTTTCATTTCTAATTCTGTTGATTTGAGTCTTCTCTGTTTTTTTCTTGATGAGTCTGGCTAATGGTTTATCAATTTTTTTTATCTTCTCAAACAACTAGCTTTTAGTTTTATTTACCTTGCTATCATTTCCTTCTTTTTCATTTATATCTGATGTGATCTTTATTGTTTCTTTCCTTCTGCTAACTCTAGGGTTTTTTTTGTTCTTCTTTCTCTAATTGCTTTAGGTGTAAGGTTAGGTTGTTTATTTGAGATGTTTCTTGTTTCTTGAGGTAGGATTGTATTGCTATAAACTTCCCTCTTAGAGCTGCCTTTGCTGCATCGCATAGGTTTTGGGTCGTCATGTTTTCATGGTCATTTGTTTCTAGGCATTTTTGATTTCCTCTTTGATTTCTTCAGTAATCTCTTGGTTATTATGTACTGTATTGTTTAGCCTCCATGCGTTGTATTTTTTATAGACTTCTTTTCCCTGTTATTGATATCTAGTATCATAGCATTGTGGTCAGAAAAGATACTTGATACAATTTCAATTTTTTAAAATTTACCAAGGCTTGATTTGTGACTCAAGGTATGGTCTATCCTGGAGAACGTTCCATGAGCACTTGTGAAGAAATTCTATACTGTTGTTTTTTGTTTTTTATTGTTTCTTTATTCTGTTGTTTTTGAATGGAATGTCTTACAAATATCAACTAAGTCCATCTTGTTCAATGTGTCATTTAAGGCTTGTGTTGCTGCTCCAGAGCCCGTGAGCCACAACTACTGAAGCCCACACACCAAGAGCCCATGCTCCACAACAAGAGAAGCCTGCGCACCTCAATGAAGCATAGCCCCCACTCGCCACAACAAGAGAAAAGCCCTTGCGTAGCAGCAAAGACACAATGCAGCCAAAAATAAAATAAAATAAATAAATTTAAATAATAATAATAAAATAAAGCTTGTGTTGCTTTAGTTATTTTCATTTTGGATGATCTGTCCATTGGTGAAAGTGGGGTGTTAAAGTCCTCTACTATGATTGTGTTACTGTCGATTTCCCCTTTTATGGCTGTTAGCATTTGCCTTATGTTTGAGGTGCTCCTATGCTAGGTGCATATATATTTACAATTGTTGTATCTTCTTGGATTGATCCCTTGATCATTATGTAGTGGCCTTCTTTGTCTCTTGTAATAGTCTTTATTTTAAAGTCTATTTTGTCTGATATGAGAATTTCTACTCCAGCTTTCTTTTGATTTCCATTTGCATGGAATATCTTGTTCCATCCCCTAATTTTCAGTCTGTATGTGCCCCTAGGTCTGAAGTGGGTCTCTTTTAGACAGCATATATACAGGTCTTGGTTTTGTATCCATTCAGCCAGTCTATGCCTTTTGGTTGTAGCATTTAATCCATTTACATTTAAGGTAATTATCAATATATATGTTCCTATTACCATTTTCTTGTTTCGGGTTTATTACTGTAGTTCTTTTCCTTCTCTTGTGTTTTCTGCCTAGAGAAGTTCCTGTAGCATTTGTTGTAAAGCTGGTTTGGTGGTGCTGAATTCTCTTAGGTTTTGCTTGTCTGTAAAGGTTTTAATTTCTCCATCGAATCTGAATGAGATCCTTGCTCGGTAGAATGATCTTGGTTGTAGGCTTTTCCCTTTCATCACTTTAAAAATGCCCTGCCACACTCTTCTGGCTTGCAGAGTTTCTGCTGAAAGATCAGCTGTTAACCTTATGGGGATTCCCTTGTATGTTATTTGTTGCTTTTTCCTTGCTGCTTTTAATATTTTTTCTTTGTATTTAATTTTTGATAGTTTAATATGTGACTTGGCATGTTACTCCTTGGATTTATCCTGTATGGGACTCTCTGCGCTTCCTGGAGTTGACTATTTCCTTTCCCATATTAGGGACGTTTTCAAATATAATCTCTTCAAATATTTTCTCAGTCCCTTTCTTTTTCTTTTCTTCTTCTGCAACCCCTATAATTCGAATATTGTTGCATTTAATGTTGTCCCAGAGGTCTCTAAGACTGTCCTCAACTCTTTAATTTTTTTTTCTTTATTCTGCTCTGCAGTAGTTATTTCCACTATTTTATCCTCCAGGTCACTTATCTGTTCTTCTGCCTCGGTTATTCTGCTATTGATTCCTTCTATTTTAAATTTCATTTATTGTGTTGTTCATCATTGTTTGTTTGCTCTTTAGTTCTAGGTCCTTATTAAACATTTCTTGTATTTTCTCCATTGTATTTCCAAGATTTTGGATCATCTTTACTATCATTTTTCTGCAATCTTTTTCAGGCAGACTGCCTATTTCCTCTTCATTTGTTTGGTCTGGTGGGTTTTTACTTTGCTCCTTAATCTGCTGTGTGTTTGTCTTTCTTCTCATTTTGCTGAAGTTACTGTGTTTGGGTAACTATGAACCTGCAGCCTCCCTTTCACAGGCTGCAGGTTCATAGTTCCCAGTGTTTTTGGTGTCTGCCCTCAGTGGCTAAGGTTGGTTCAGTGGGTTGTGTAGGCTTCCTGGTGGAGGGAACTAGTGCCTATGTTCTGGTGGATGAGGCTGGATCTTGTCTTTCTGGTGGGCAGGACTGGTCCAGTGGTGGGTTTTGGGGTGTCTGTGGGCTTAGTATGATTTTAGGCAGCCTCTCTGCTAATGGGTGGGGTTGTGTTCCTGTCTTGCTAGTTGTTTGGTATACGGTGTCCAGGACTGTGGCTTGTTGAGTGGAGTTTGGTCTAAGTGTTGAGATGGAGATCTCTGGGAGAGCTTTCGCCATTTGATATTACATGGAGCTGGGCGGTCCCTGGTGGACCAGTGTCCTGAACTCGTCTCTCCCACTTCAGAGGCACAGTCCTGACACCCGGTTGGAGCACCAAGGCCCTTTTGGGAAGTGTGAGGTCTTCTGCCAGCATTCAGTATGTGTTCTGTAGCAGTTGTTACACATGTAGAGGTATTTCTGATGTATTTGTGGGGAGGAAGGTGATCTCCACCTCTTACTCCTCTGCCATCTTGAAGGTCTCCTCAGGATCTCTTTTTGTCTAGTGCTTGTTCTTTTTCATACTATCCCATTCTTGTTTTGTGAATACAATATAGTTTTTTTTTGAAGATATTTAGTTTTTTATTTTCCTTTCATTCTCTGCTTGTCTGTTTCCTTTGGATTCCCCCCCCCTCCTAATTTGGAGTCTTTCACCAAGTGTTATTGATGGGTGGTGGTCTTCATTGCAGGCTGATTGAGTGTTTAGCCAAACTTTTCACTAGGGTCTTTTTTTTCCCCTATACAACCGTTTATTCAGGTGACCAAGTAGTTAATCACAGTCATAAATAATGTACAAATTAAAAATTTCTCTTACTCATGAACTTTATGGGTGAGTAAACTTTTTCTCTTTTGGGGGCTGTTGTTTTCTCTGCCTGGATTCAAGAAGTTTACAACCCTTAACAGCCTGTGTGCATTTAAATGTTTGCAGCTTCAGTGTGCTGTTTCTATCACCCTAACGAAAACACACACAGTTCTTCCCACTGAGGAGGTGGTAAGGGGCCACATTTTTTGTGACCTGCAGCCCTGACTTTTGAACCTGATGTTGAAGAACCCGTGTTGTGTCTGCAGCGCTGATGACTCAGGGAACATTTCAGTGAAGAGTTGTTCCTGGTTTATTTTACTGTTTTGTTTCTCTCTGTGGAGCTGATTTCTATCATCCAGGATACTGGACACAGGGGGTTGTGGCTGGGCGGCTGAGACTGGTTAAGGGGCCCCCACGCTAGGGTCTTTTAATTGCCAGTATTTGGAGGCAAAAGTGTGGTAAAATTATCACCTGCAGTAACATGGAAGACAGAAATGTACCTAGTACCCTCATGGTATTGGGTGAGAGTTTGAGGCAGAATTTTGAAAGAATAAGCTGGCTGCTATTCACTGCAATTTATAAGGTACTCTAAGACAAGCTCAAAAATAATGAAGTGGTAGTGTAAATATTATTGAGAGGGAATATAGAGCCTAGACTGGAAAATGAAATTGTTTTTCACCAAATCAAATGTTTGATCATTAAATATAACCTTAAGACAAAGAACAAATCCAGGGTATTGCCATTATCATGGCCTCAAGTAAAAGACCAGGTAACGCCTAACTATACACTTATTTTGTACAACCTCTGAAGGAATTAAAGAGATGCCTTTCAGCTGAATTAAAGGGCTACTAGAAAGATTAAGGAAATTAGAAAAGCGAAATGTTCAATACATATACATTTCTACAAACTAAGCTATGAGTACTTTGAGCATCTCGGGCTGAGCTTGTTAGTGAATGTTTCCCTAATTTTCTGCTGGTCTTCCAACCTTTATTTCTCCAGAAACTCCCATATTTGGGTGAACCCCAATTCCTTTATTAAAGCTCTTCATTCATGTAATACTTTAATGAATCTGCTTTCCTCACCAAATACAGACTAAACCACCTGGCTTCTCTAGAAAAGAGAGGCTCAGGCAAAAATTAAATCTATTACTTTATTAGAAGGGGCAATCCAGGCTGGTGAGAGTAAGGAAGTAAGGCTAGCAGAGATTGGGAGCAAATGCAAATTGATAAATTCGTGTATGGCATTTGGTTTCTGTTTCATGAAAAGCCATGAAGAGACACTGCTGATAATTTGGCAAGTATGGTTGTTTAGCTACATGGTACAACTCTGGGCAGGAGGGTGAAAAACTATGCCTAAAAATAGTCCATGAGAAGGGAGAGGGATTTGCCCAATGGCTTCTTCTAGTCCATTGATCCAAGTTTTCCAGGTAGCTAACTTCACTGCTCTTCCAGATTGCATCATCTAGCCCTTTTGACAATCACTGGGGAAACCCTGTGGCATGATGCTTCCTTGAGTCCAGAAGTGTTGGGATGGGCCAGAGATTCTGAGCACATGGCTAGATGACCTCAGGCAGAAGAATCAATCCAGCCTGCTAGTAGTGTGTCACTATGTAGGGTGGTAGCTATGGCAAAGTGGCTGTTGGCCTAGGAAACAGTGGGGCCAAGAATGTGAGAAGGCACTTGAGGAAGGTGTGTCTGATACTATATCCAAAGATGAGATATATATGGGCACAATAATGTTGTATAATAATAGCTATAAGGCTTCAGAGGCATAAAAATGGACATCCCTTGCTCACAAATCTGGAATCAGATAGGTGTCAGTTAGGTGGTTCTGCTGATCTTGGCTGAGATGGTTCACATACCTGGGGTTTGACTGGCTATCAGCCAATCGAAGACAGGATTTAGCTAGGGTGACCAGGGTAACCTGGCTCTGCTTCATGCATGTCTCACCCTCAAGGAGGCTAACCCAGACATGTATGTGTTTATGGTGACAGGAGTAGCACAAGAGTAAGTGGCAATACACCAGATGTTTGGAAGTACATATGGCCCAGAAGGTACTTGAGAATGTACTTCAAAGGAGCATGAAAAAAAGAATACAGGGAGGAGTAAAAAACTAGTGTCATTTTTACAGCCTTTCATACCAAAGAAAAACAAGACAAGCACAGACAATTCATTGTTCAAACAGGTATTATTACTTGGGGGGAGAAACTTAAGATTTTTCTGGCCTTAGTTTTAAGTTAGGCTCTTATAGAGTATATGGGTTATCTTTCTTAAGACAGCTGTAAGATAGGGGCACATGAGTTCTTTTTTTCCCCCTCTCCCTTTTAACAATTATATTTTGTTGGTTTGGAGAGCCAGTTAAATGGCAATAGATTTTGGCTCAGGAAAGTTCAAATTTAGCCCAGAGGAATCCAACTTTGGCCCTGCTTAAATCAATTCAGGCCTTCTGTTCCAAAGGTCAAGTTCTAAACATGAAAAAATCCATTTTAATTCCATTCTTGAAAAATAACTGCTAGTCAGTTATTGCCTATTAACTAATAGGCAAGTCAGCTAGTTTATCTGGCTAAGAGTATGGGACTAATAATGTTCAAACCTTATATCATCCATATTCCTTTTAATGAAAAGCGTAATAAAATGGTGACCTCACTGAACCAAATCAGAAGTCCTAGATTCTAGATAAGGTTCTACCACTAATTAGTTGTGTGACCTTATAGGCAAGTTACTTAATCTCTTTAGGCCTCAATTGCCACATATATATTAATCAGGGACTGCTCTAAATTACAATGTTTCAAATGTTCTATTTCCACAGTATGTTAGCAGGCATTACTTATTCAAATAAGTTTAAGAAATACTAACTTAAATAAAGTTCAAAATGTTTATTTCAGGACTTTTCAGCACTTTCATTTTGTGCCTTTTGAATCTCTAACAGGGGAATATAAGGTGCAGCAAACAAATTTTACCAATAACTCATTTATTCATAAAAACACGTGTCCCACTGAGTATACTTTGGGAAAAGTACTGTTATTTCTAGCACCCACATGGGTGAAATTTATCAGTCAGTGTCCCAGAAAGAGGGCAACTTCAAATGGGGACATTTGAGAAAAATATAATAAAATTACTATTTACAAAAGTATAGGCAGGGTTTAGGAAAACCAGCAAGGTATAATGACCTACTCTGGGGCTATTAATACCCTGGACTCATCATGATATAAGTGAAAAGGGGTAAATGGAGGGAGCATGGGCCTGAAGTTAACTGGAATAACTGCTGGGAAAGGGATGCCTGATAGGATGACCTTCAGTAGAAGGACACACCCAACCCATGGTGACCTGCCAGGAAAGGAGCAAGGCAAATAAATAAACAATTTCATTTTCCTTTCAACCTCCAATCTCCTGCAGTGCTTCCATTTGCTGATCCCAAGCAAAAGCCAGTGGTCAAGGGGACCTACCTCACAGAGCAGAGAGCAGAATGGGAAAGAGTGGAGGGTGGATCCAGAGGGCAAACAGAAGCTATTCAGCACAGTAGGTTCCATTCACAAGCAGCTAGATTAGATGATTAAATGATGTCCTCAGGACTCAGTCTTTTTATCTCTCCACTCTGCTTTCTTTTGCTGGCTGCATTCTAAGGCAAGTTCTTGCCACCTGCAGCAGAGATGTCACCAGTAGCTCTAGGATTATATACATCATGCTTATTTCACAATTTCATAAAATAATAAAAAGAGTAAACACATTTATAGCACTTAGTATATGCCAGGTGCTGTTGAAAGCCCCTTAGATACACTAATTCAGTTAAACCTCACCATAATCCTAAAATAGCTACTGTATTACCATCTCTTCAGAAATGAAGAAACTGACAAATGACTGGTAGATGAAGAAAGAAAGCTGAGACTTAGCTTTAGATAGTCTCTAGAGTCTGTGCTTTTAACCACTGCTTTTTGAAAAATAAACCCTATCTCCTAGAGCATCCATATCACTTATCAAGAAGGATGTTGGGACATGTGCTCATCCCTGGATCAATCACTAGGCACTTTGCTTGCTAAACCGGGTCATATGTCCATCCCTATGATAGGATATGATTGCTAGCAATTTCTCCCTGAAAAAAGATGCCAGGCAGATGAAAAAAGCAACGAATGTCCACCACAGACAGGGTGGACTTAAGAAGAAATAGCCCTATGGGACTGGAGCTACAATTCTAGTTCTGCCCATGTTTGCCATTAACCTTAAACAAATTACTTGAGGAGACTCTGTGAGTATAGGTGGAAAGATATGAAGATCTCTAAACAAATATCTAATTATATCTAATTATATATATATAAATACAACACATTATTATATTAAAATATGGTAATAAAATTGAGATATGCCAAACTGAATTTTTCGGTCAACACTATCTCTGAAAACTCCCTTAGAAATAACTTCATTTAAAAAAATATGAAGTAAAATAAATAAAACCTTATTTTTTCAAGTGGTCTTACAGATATTATATAGAAATATTTCCTAGGAATAAACAAAGCACAGTTATAATTTTATTGATTTTAGCAAAATAAAATTACATTAAGTGACTTCCTAAAAACTAATGGGTAAGTTTTCTTGTTTCCTTGTCTCCAGGGCATTTGGCATTCTTTACCAACTGGTGCATAAAAGAGTAGAAAAATAAAAGATTATCATATTGTCCTTTGTATTTCTCTTTTAAAATATCAGTATGATAATCTACCAGAAAGTAGTAAATGGCTTCAATTGTGGAAAGGAAGGTATCTGGCTTTCCTTTTTGATGGCGCCAAAAGCAAGTTTTTCTTGTTTTCAACTCAACTTGTAGCAACCCTGCCAAAAACAAATAAGAGAAGTATAAATATTTCCTGTTAACCACAGGGTGTGGTACAATAATAATTTCCCTTAATTACTTTAAGGATTTTCTTTAAATTCCTTCAATCCCAATTCCAAATAGAATATTTTCTCAAATGTATTAAGGTATATACGGAAGCAATATAAAACACAGGATGAAATCTTATCCATGACAGTTATCTATAAGTCTTGGATCTGTAGCAAATGGGTTAAAAGTAGTTAACATTTAAGATGTTCATCTCTTTCTGTCTTCTACTTGCCAGTGTCTTTTTTGACTTTAATCTGTGACAGGACTAAATTCACCAATTTTCAGAAGAGGTTCATTTTCTTGATAAACTGACATTTAAAATATTGTTCTGAAATTCACTGAGACCAGGTAGGCAGGTTAATGGTCCTTAATACTGTTAAAACTACTTCTGGATTATCACTTTTTGGCTATATGTTCATGAACAGAGTACCTAGAGCTATTTCATTAGCTGTCACATCTGTGTTTCAGAGACTCCATCTGTGTTTCAGAGACTCAATAAACGCAGTGAGCTAATGCCTTGCTCCTGTACATTTAAAGAGGAAATGACTCATGAAATCACACAATAGTACTCTCATCTCTTACAACTCAGATGTCAACATACAAACCCAGAATACTTTTCGTACCTTAGACCAATATTCAGACTCACATTATATTTAGTTTGCAAATACTTTCTAAAAATCGTATTTTATTTTAAAGTGAGAAATAAAAGTGAAGAAGGTAATATCAAAATTGGCCCACTGACCCAGATTAGGAACCTGAGTCATCAATGATTTCCTACTATCACGCCTCACTTTAACCTAACAGCTACCTAAGAAATGTGGCAGAGAATGACAAGAAATAAATAATATAAAAACATACCAAGATATTAAGAGATATGAAGGATCAAATATATATCTAATAGGAGTTCTGCGGGAGACAGCAAAGAGAATGGAGGAGAGATAGCATTTAAAGAGATAATGCCTATGACTGTTTCAGAAACTATTTTAAAAAATGCAAAGTCACAGACACATGACATAATGTATCTCAAGGAGGATAAATACAAAGAAATCAGTGCAGAGATCCTTCTTATAGTAGTGTAACTGCAAAAGAGCAAGACTAAAGAGAATATTTTAAAAGTAGCCATTGAGAACAGACAGATCATATACAAAAGAAAGATAATCAAAATGACAGGAGACTTTTTATTAGGAACAATAAAATATTGAAGACTCTGGAATAAAATCTTCAAAGTGCCAAGAGGAAATAACTGGCAACCTAAAATTACCTACCCAGCAGAACTATATATCAAGAACAAGAGTGAAAAATATTAATAGACAAACAAAAATATGCCAATAAACATATGCCAACTGGAGATCCAATGGAAGGAATTTCTAGATGTATTTCAGATAAAACAGTCTGAGTTATAAGAATGGTGAGCAAAGAAAATGGTAAACATCTATGCAAATCCAAAGAAATGATGCCAGTATTAAAGAAAAACAATAATAATATCTAATTTGTGGCCTGAAAATAAAAGACAGAACAAAAAATAATGAAGAAAATAACAATAACTAGGAGGGGGATGAATCAAGCTTAAGTGTATTAAGGCCTTACAGTGTTCAAAAGGAGAGGTAAAAATATTGTTTGACTTTTAATTTTTTTAAGTTACATGTGCATAGTACAATTCCTTAAAAGAACCAAAATAGGAATATTAAAAAATGGAATATGAAAAGTAAAAACTCAATCAATCAAAGAAAAGCCAGGAAAAGAAAAAAATAGTAAAGAGCAAGATAAATAAAAATAAAACTAAGATGATAGAAATAGGTCCAAATAAACCAATACTCACAGCAAATACAAACTGACTAAACCTGCCATTTAAAAGACAATGATTATCAGACTGAAATACAACAGGGATGACCTCCACAAGGCTTCCATTCAATACTGCACTGGAGGTCTTAGTTAACACAGTAATACGAAAATAATAAATTAATTAGATGCACAAGAACTGAAAAGGAAGAAACACATCTGACATACACAGAAAATATTTTTTACATCTATCAGCAAATTATTAGAAATATCTTGGGGTAGAGAGGATTCTTAAAAGACACAAAAGTGGTAAACATGAAAGATTGATAAATTCTACACTAAGAATTTCAGTTCCTCAAAAGAAAAAGAAATTTAAAAGAGGAGCCACAAACTGCAAGAAGATATTTCAAACATTATTATCTATATTCTAGAATATATAAAGAATTTATACAAATCAATAAGAAAAGAGAAACGAAACACTGGAAAGATGGACATAGATAGTTCATAGAACAGGACATGTGTATGGCCAAATAAGCAAACAAAATGATGCTCAATCCAATTAGTAATTAGAGAAAGGCAAATTATCAATACAATGAGATGCCACTTTATACCCACTCTATTGGCAAAAATCAAACATTTGGCAAGACAATGGTAGAAGGGATTATGATCAATGGGAACTCTTACACATTAATTATGGGAGTATAAATTTGTATACCCACACTTTGGAAAACAGGTGGCATTGTCTTGGAAAACTAAACATTCTTATACGTAACAACAGAGCAATTCCACTTCTAGGTACGTTTCCTAGAGGAAGCTTGCACATGTGCAAGAATGTTCATAGTAGCACTGTGTGTAACAGCAGAAACTAGAAATAATTCAGTTGTGTCACCAACAGGAGACTGAGTAAACTGTAGTATATTCACACAATCAGATATTACACAGCAGTGAAAATGAATAAACTATAGCTACAAATTTAGAAACAAAATAGTAAGTTTACAATGTGAGTCCTGAAAACCACATACAGGTCAAAAAAAGCAAAACTAAATAATAATTTAATCTACAAAGAGCAAATCTTTTTTTAATTGAAGTATGCCATACGATATTATATGTTACAAGTGTCCAATATTGTGATTCACAATTTTTAAAGGTTATACTCCATTTATAGTTATTATAAAATATTGGCTATATTCCCTCTGTTTTACAATATATCCTTGTAGCTTATTTTATACTTAATAGTTTGTATCTCTTACTCCCCTACCCCTCTATTGCCCCTCCCCCACTTCCTTCTCCCTGCTGGTAACCATCGGTTTGTCCCCTCTGTGAGTCTGCTTCTCTTTGGTTATATTCACTAGTTTGTTGTATTTTTTAGATTCCCCATATAAGTGATATAATACAGTATTTGTCTTTCCCTGTCTGCCTTATTTCCCTTAGCATAATGCCCTCCAAGTCCATCCATGTCACTGCAAATAGCAAAATTTCATTCTTTTTTATGGCTGAGTAGTATTCTATTCTGTGTGTATGTTTGTGTGTGTTTATGTGTATATATATATACATACATGCCACATATTCTTTATCCATTCATCTGTTGATGGACACTTGGGTTGCTTCCATATCTTGACAATTGTAAATAATGCTGCTATGAACTCTGGGGTGCATATGTCTTTCAATTAGTGTTTTTAGTTTTTAAAAAATATATATCCAGGAGTGGAATTGCTGGATTATATGGTAGTTCAATTTTTAGTTTTTTGAGAAACCTCCACTGTTTTCCATAGTGGCTGCACCAATTTACATTCCCACTAGCAGTGCACAAGGGTTCCCTTTTCTCCACATCCTCACCAACATTTGTTACTTGTGTTCTTTTTGATGATAGCCATTCTGACAGGTGTGAGGTGATATCTCATTGTGGTTTTGATTTGTATTTCCCTAATGATTAGTATCACTTCATGTGTCTGTTGGCCATCTGTATTCCCTTTGGAAAAATGTCTATTCAGTTCTTCTGTCCATTTTTTAATCAGATTATTTGCTTTTGATGCGATGAGCTGTTTATATATGTTGGATATCACTCCCTTATCAGTCATATCGTTTGCAAATATTTTCTATTTAGTAGGTTGTCTTTTCATTTTGTTGATGGTTTCCTCTGTTGTACAAAACCTTATAAGTTTAATTAGGTCCCATTTATTTATTTTTGCTTTTATTTCCTTTGCTTTAGGAGATGGATCCAAAAAAATATTGCTCTGATTTATGTCAAAGAGTGTTCTGCCTATGTTTTCCTTTATTAAAGTATCTGGTCTTACATTTAAGTCTTTAATCCATTTTGAGTTTATTTTTGTATACGGTGTTAGAGGATGTTCTAATTTCATTCTTTTACATGTAGCTCTCCAGTTTCCCCAGCACCACTTATTGAAGTGATGAATGCTAGTTTTAACAATTTTGACTCCTTCTCCAACAAAAAGAAACCATCCTTCCCCACTGCATTCCCCCAAGCCTTTCTATGGTGGATCTTCAAGGATGTTATGCCATTTTTCACTTTAGGGCTTACATTTTATGATTAAATTAGGCACTCAAACTTCAAATGTTTTATTTTGACAGCAGTAAAACATCCACAACTCTCTGTCTGTAAAGTCTGGCAAAACAGCATGTTACATTGTTAAGGGGATTCTTAATCTCAACATTCATAATAAGATAACAGAAACAAACATTCCAATACACTACATTTGAGGGTTTAAACTGAGGTTTAGAGTTGGTTTGTTCAGCTTAATCCTATCAAATGATAAAACGTTTTAAAACCTAATGGCAATGATTTATAACAAAAAAGGGCTGTTTCTTGTGGAAGTAACTTGGCTTATCTGGAAACTGGTATTTCACATATGTAGAGATTATAAATATGCCAAGCCCTAAATATTTCCTGTGGTGCAATGAGGAGCCAGAAGAGGCAGGGGGTGAAATAGGGCACGCAGAAAAGACTGACTCTAGAAATCCATTTACTACATGATTTTGAAGGATTTAAGAAATCCCTTTTAAAATTCTGATGTAGCACAGAATTTAAATATATGATACTTTCTATGTGATCTGAGAAATAGAAATTTTTTGTACAAATGTGATTTGAAGCCTTAAGCACAACGGCTGAAAACATATTTGAATTGTACCTCAATAGTTCCTTTTACAGTTTTTTCAAGTGTTATCACTTATGTTCTTCACTTGACCTTTTCAATTACCATATAAAGTAATTTAAAGAAAAGGCTCAGGAAAATCTTCAAACTGAGGAGTAACTTGCTGCTGTACCCATCCAAGGTAACGTGGCAGGCAGTACTCCAAAGAGCGGGACTTTAGGGTTTCATCTATTAAACATTAGCAACAACGCTGCAAATCTTATGCTTGGTCATCTTTCTCTGTTTCTATCTCTCTCTCATACACACACACACACACACACACACATTTCTTTGTCTCTATATCTCTGCCTATCTGTCACACACACATACACCCAAGCACACAGAATTAGAACGACAAAGCAATCTTTCTAACATGTATGCTGTTTTCAAGAGGTATAAACTATATAAATTAAGTTAGGTAAATCTAACATTGTCGCTCACTTTAGCTTGGGACTAATTATCACAGGATTCCAAAAAGTGTCATAAACTTTCTTTTCTAGAGGATGGATATTTTTAACAATTGCCTGGGAGAAGCTCTCCCAGTTTGAAACTGTTTTGGAAACTGCCTAATACCAACTGGGTAGCTCTTTTGCTTTCTAAACATACATGGTACACAAATAAAGCCATCAAAGAGCTAGAAATAAACCTAAAGTTTTTAGAGAAACTACTGAGAAAGACCGAAGAACTGAGTAAGGTGCAAGGGAACAAGACAAGTAACGTTCTTCATATTACTAGTTGTGTTATTGGGCAAGTAAAGCAACTTTTTTAAACCATTATTATTAGACACTAAGCTTTTCACTCTAAGAGAAAAAGATACAAACATAAAACAAAAGAAAGTAATGTTAAATCTGAATTGGAACTATCCATGTGAACTCATAATATATATCTATTTATTTCTTTTGGCTCTGTCCAGTGAAGCAATGACATCCAAGCAGTAATAAATTTACCAGATCTTGGTTTCTAATACCATTCCCCACTAAAAGAACCACAGCTCCTTCAAGTAATTAATTCTAGGTCTGGGGCAGGAAAAAAGTACAAGTGAACTTGGGACATCCTGTTGTAACAGAAAGAATAATGAGGCCATGCCACGAAGGACTTGAAGGGCTCCCAATAGCAAAATTTTAGACAATTTGGGCATCAAGAAGTACAATCATGATACATTATAATACACTGAATTAAAAGGAAATCCATAAGACCACAGTGATCTCAAAAAGGGGTTGGGAGACAGAGAGAAAAAAAGAAGAGAGGGAAAAAAGAAAAGCTCTTCTTTACATAAGAATGCCAGCTAACAAATGTAGAAGAAATAATAATATTAAAATTTCATCATTTTGTAATCCTTAATGTAATTACTGATTTAGGCAACAGTCATCAATAAATACTAAAACCACTCAGTAAAAAGCAGTTGGGAAATAGTTCACCGTCTTAAAGCATCACCCCACAGACTACTACTAATTTCAATGAAGAAAATAACCTTTATAATGGAGAAATTTGGCAATCACCACTTTAATCAAGGAATTAAAGTTATCAGCAGTAATGGAACAACTTACATTATATCCTCCTGATCTGATGTATACAACCTGAGCTATGAATAGGGTAACCATATAATTAATCAGCCAAACAGCTTCATTTCCGAGAGTGAAAGGGGATGCTATTAATAATTATATCAAAACAATAGACATAAACTGGAATTGTCATGGACAACCCTGTATTTATCCTTATCTGAAGTATCCTTGCAAAAATATTTAAACTGAATCTAATATTGAAACATTCAGACAATTGATCTATCCTCTTCACACAAGTCTAAGTCATGAAAAACAAAAACGGGACTGTTCTACATTAAAAGAGACTAAAGAGACATAATAACCAAATGCAATTTGAGTTTACATGCTGCATCAGAGGAAAAGAGCTACAACAGATATTTTGGCGTTAATTAGGGAAATATGAATATGGACTGCATATTAGATATCACAGAACTTTTGTTAATTTTCTTAGTGATAACGGTATAGTGATTATGCAATTATTCTTAAAAGTTGTACACTTAGGTATTTAAGGGTGATGTATTGCAAAGCCTTCAACTTACTTTCAAATGGTTCAACCAAAAACATATGATATCTAAGTACACAAACATACATATAATAGAGGAGGAAAAATAAAGCAAATGTGGCAAAATGTATGTGTATTCAATGCAACTCTTCTTGCAATACATCTGTAGGTTTGAAGTTCTTTGAAATGAAAGTTGGGGGATGGAACAGTCAAAAACATGCAACTTTTTTTTCTTACCTTGCAGTCTCTCATCAGTGAATATTTTGTTTGTTTGGTTCCAGGTGCTATCTATGAATACAATTTTTTTCAGTGTTGTGTCTTTGCGCTTGCTGTCATTCAAATCCTGTTCTTCAGTTTTCTTGCGTTTAATGAATGGCTTGTCAAGGTCATCATTTTTGCCTCCAACATTATTTTGAATCTTTTCTTGGAGATGAAAAGAAATTTCTTTTACTGAAACAGACTTAGGTCCAGGAAAAACAAGTGCAACCTAAAGCAAAGAAGCTTAAGTTAGTAGTGTGCTATTATGATCTTCAAAATTAATAAATTCGGACTTAAAACTTTAAGAGGAAAAAATACATTGAATATCTGAGAAACAAGCATTAGTTTCTATTATATGTGCCTCTTTAATATATATGGTAAAGTTTTTGGCTCTTCCCTAGTAATTTATAATCATAATATACTACCTAGAATTATTTCTGTACTTCAAAATAAGTTATTCACCTATTGAGAGAAGCTCAGTTAATTGTACCTTAAATCAAAAAACTAAACTCTATAATATTTCATAAGATAAAAGGCAAAGTATGGGGTACTTTGTAAAAGAACCATTGAAAAGTGCTCAATAAGTAAATACCATTTTCACCTATATAATAAGCAACGATAAAACAAATGATACAGCCAATGCTGGTGAGGAAATGGTGTAATAGGCCTTTACAGCCATTACTGACATCAGGTTTAAATAGTATAACTCTTTTTGAAAGCAATTTGGCAATTTAAGTCAAGAGTCTTGAAATGTTCATACCCTTTGGTCAAATATTTTCACATATGGGAATTTATCTTAATAAAATAATTCTAAACACACACATACTCACAATACCCAGAATATTTGTTAAAGTATATTTATTACAGTGAAAAACTAAAACTAAAGAAATCTAACTTTCAAGGAATAATTCAGTAAATTATGGCACCTCCTTTCTTTCAGCATGTTTTCACTGAGACCTTATATACTGTACTATATATCCAAAGTATAAAAACTCCTGCCACAAAGCAGGCACCCAGTAAATATCTGTTAAATGAACAAATGTTGATAGAATCACAGATGTTATCCTCCATACGTTTCTCTATTTCCCAAGTTTTCTTGAATGAATATGTATCATTTTTAATATGAAATAATAAATATTAAAATAAACTTTAAAATCTTGAATTTATAAACTTCGATATTATAAAAGTTTTTCAGACATTCACGATGCATGCCTACATTTCCCCCATACCCAATAAGCAAAGTCCAGGGCTTTTCAGTTTTCTTGGACTATAAGCATGTCACATCTTTTTATATTACCTAGCACTGTGTTTTATTTAATTGACATAGATGATAACCTAGCTGACCAGAGAAGGAAATACAAATATATTCCTAGATCCGAAACTCATATATTATTTACAAACACAACTTTCTATAAACTCAACCAAAAAATATAAATATATTGATAGGAAAGGAAAAACTTACCAAGTTCTTCCTTGAACAAATGAATATATTTTTAATTTTGCTTCTAAATTAACCATACCAACAAATGTTCCCCCAAGAGACTTAACAGGGTTTATGTGCTTCTTTCAGAAGTATTCAAGCCCTAGTTTCTTGAGATCTATTGCAACATCACTTTTCAACAAGACCAGTTGTCACTAACGTGACCATTTCAACTATGTGAAAACCACTTAAGAATCTAGAAATGAGCAAGAAAGGCCTCTGAGTAGCCAAAAGAAATATTACAAAGGCCACGTACTAATGCTCTTAATTTAGAGAGAATTTCTAAAAATCCTTCTACCTTAGTCTGTCCCTTCATCTTCTGGAGAAATTCCAACAACATTTGTAATCCGGTTTCTCAGTTTGTATCAAATTAGACTATCTATGTGTAGTATAGGCAGGAGAATGGAGACGGGAGAAAAGTAAAAGCAGGCCTAGTAGTACTGGCAAAGAGTAAAAACCTGAAGAAATAATGCAGACAAACAATAAAAAGTAGAAAGACAGACTTAAAAAAGCTCAACACCTAGGATCATTTGATCTTTGAAAAGACAATGATGAAGTAAACTGTGCGTTGTTTAGTGCTATATAAGATTTAACCCTAGATCACTAAACAAAATATTAAATTATGTTCAAGTAAGTTCAGAAAGGCAATGGGGTTTAAAATTCATTTTTTGATTCAATGTGAAAAGTTGTAAAAAAAAAAATAAGCTGCCTACTTCATGGTCCTTTTCTTCATATTCTGGAATACAAGGATATGTATAAATATTCACAAATTCAGGTGCTAAGAGTTTTGCATGTATAGCAGTGCTTTTGCCATCTGTTTCATTTGGATGTTTAATGATGTCAATCTTCAATGGAAGCTAAAATTTAAAGAAAAAAGACAAATGAACAAAACAAATATAAAAATTCTAATTTTTACGTTAACAAAAATGGTCTTTAAAGCTTAAATAGCAAGCTCACACTAAGATCCTATAAATACACTTATGGATTGAAAAGTCATACTTTTCTAGAACAAATACTAAGAATGGTAACAGTCATAAAGGAAACACAAATTTATTCCTCAATATTGTTAATCATGTACTAGAACAACTATTTTCAATTCATTTAACATATAATCTTCTCTTATAGCAATGTTCCAATGTCACTTTCATTTAAATCACATTGGCACTGAGTCATATTCTTTGCATTTCAATATCTGTGCCAAGAACATTTTTTATAATTCCTATAAACTTTTAGGTCTATTAATTTTACAATATATTAAAAAGAAACATAAGTTTGGACAAAAGCTTTAGATCTAAAACTCAAGCTAAAATTTTGTTCCTTAAACATCATCTGAGGTCAAAGGTATTATCTTTTATTTTAACATCATGATTCTCAGCATAATTAACAGCACAAGTGAAATTAATTATTAACTGGAAAAAACAGTAACAGAATGGTTCTAGGAGGTACACTCTTTATATAAGAAATAACTCTCTTCAAAATCATTTTGCCTATTTTCCTTAAGGTTTCATTATTTAATTACTATGAACTATGTCCTGTCTCTATGCAAAAATAATATTATCTGCAAATTTCTTGAGTTAGATTTTTCTATTATTTCACTGACTTGTTTGGTTTAGTTTTCTGTATAATGTTTGTACAAGTCCTGCATTCAGCCATGATTATGAAAATAAAAGACAAGTCATATCTCCCCCATTATATATATGAAACTCTCTGAGATGGATTCTTCGCTGTAGAGTTCAAATGACTTATTTGTTATGAGAAGCACTCTTCCAGCTCCCATCCCATACTAAAAGGCAAGAATCTAGGCATTTACCCTGAGGCACATAGCTATTTTACCCTGGTTACAAAATAGTTACAAAACTATTTTTCTTGTTTTTTAAAACAGCTTTATTAAAGAGATAAAATTGATACAATAAACTAAACATATTTAAAGTGTACAATCTAATGAGTTTTAACATGTTACACCTTTGCACTCATCACCACAATGAAGATAATGAACAAATCCATCACCCCCAAAAGTCTTCCTGTGCCTCCCTCCTTCCCCTTTTCCCCATCAACTACCACCCACAGTCCTTAGACAACTGTTATTCTGCTACCACTATAGGTTATTTTGTATTTTCTAGAATTTTGTATAAATGAAATCATAAAGTATGTACTCTTTTCATCTGGTTTCTTTCACTTAGAATAATTATTGTGAGATTCATCCATGCTGTGTGTATCATTAACTCCAGAACTATTTTTTAAAGGGGCAGTTGCTGTATGCTACTAGATGATCCCAACCGTACATACTTTATCTTTCAGGATGATTATATGGAAAGAGGACAGTATATACCCTAGAAGGGCCATAAATATCCCAAATAGTTTTCAATCTAGGGTTTCAAACCCCATGTCTCCTACCCTCCCACTTAGGCCTAGTGATCATTTATATGTTGGAGCCAATTGCTTCAAATCATCAAACCAACTTCTAGCTATAGAAAATTTGCCATTTAAGTAGGCAGTTCACAAACGATTTTACATCAGTCTACCTCTGGCTGAACTCTACATCAGACGTTCCTCATGAAGCTCAGTCCCAGCTGATACTACATTCCCTTTCCCCAGGGTCTCTCAGTACCAGCGCAGCATTATCTTAGCCCAGGTAAGGTAGGAAAGAGGAAAGAAGAAAAAGAAAGCAGGTCATGACAAAGTATTCTAATACTAATGAAATTGACTTTCTAATACGGCTGATGAGTAGAGCTGAAAATTCCAAAGGTAATCACCAACATTTCTTATCAGCTGGCTATCTCTGAAGGATATCATTTAAATCAAAAATGCAGGACTGGGGGCTTCCCTGGTGGCGCAGTGGTTGAGAGTCCGCCTGCCGATTCAGGGGACACGGGTTCGTGCCCGGTCCGGGAGGATCCCACATGCCGCGGAGCGGCTAGGCCCGTGAGCCATGGCCGCTGAGCCTGCGCGTCCGGAGCCTGTGCTCCGCAACGGGAGAGGCCACAGCAGTGAGAGGACTGCGTACCGCAAAAAAAAAAAAATAAAAATGCAGGACTGAATGTTATTAATGTATTTTACAAATTATGAACCTAGCTATTATGGACTAACATCTACAAGTATAAAACAATTATACCAAATTTGTGCTCAAGAAGTATTCCTGGGTGCCAGTCCAGGTATATTTAGTTCCCCCTGAGTAAGCCTGAGAATTATACGATAAAACAAAAGCCCAGACACGGGTCATATCATGAAAATAGGTAAATATATGTTTGTGCTCTAGTTCACACATTTTAAGGGAAGATACATCTTAAATGATGACAGGGTGCAGAGTAATACCACTAGAGTTGACCAGACTGAGTTCAAGTAGAAATGTTGTTTTCAAACGTTTAAAGATCAATCTGTTCTCTAACATCTATGTTTCCTATAAGAGATTTACCACAAATCTTTCTGCCCAAATTTATCAAAATGCCATTAGCAGAAAAACCTAAGCCTTTTTCCATGTGATTATCAACTTTCCCAAAGACAGTCTTTTCAATTCTAGGACTCTAATAGAGCCGAAACTTTCTTTTATCTTATGATTTTTTTTCTCCTTTTTTTAAAAAAAACCAAGAGCACCTTTTACCTTTGCTTATGCATTTGTCACGACATTAAAAAAAATATACTCTGCATTAAAAAGATACATATTTATGAATTTAATCCCTAGACTAAAATTTATAGCTTGGGAGGTACTTACTCATTATGTAGTCATCTTCCCTTCCCAAGCAGGCTATCTAAAAGCAAATGCTAAACAATTTGTAAAAATAAAAATAAAGTAGAAATTAGAAAGAAAATTTTGTAGAGTTTTTATTACTACTAATAGTAATAGTATTTTAGTATTTATATTAACATATAAAATTTTATTTCTGGCAATTAAAATAAAATACTTCAGAAAACTCTGCACCGTCCAGTAGGCCATTTAGAGTTGATCAAACTCTTGGCATAGTGTTTTGAGTCATTTTGATTAAATAGTGGACATTAGACCACTGATTTGAAAAATAATCCTCAATTATTAAATTCCTATGAAAACATTAGCTCTGCCAATATATTATTAACTTTTATTATTCTGATCTTCAATCCTTTTGAATAAAATATATCTTAAGATAAAACTTTTAATGGGATATTTTCTATATGTGGCTATGGCATAAATAGAAGATGAAATGATTCTGTGTATACCTCCAAAACTATATTTCAAAATGTAATATTCTTATAAGATAATGGCAACTTAAAAAGAATTATTGTCCTCAGGCTCTCAGTTTTTCTGAGGTAACTGTGAAGCTGATTGGATTCCATTCTTACTTATTCTTGGCCAGTAAACTTTCCAATAGCCTATAAGAGTGATCTGAGACCCCTAAGCAGGCCATGGACTTGCCAAGGTGCCATGTAGGCTAAACTACAATTCAAGTAACAAAATATGAGTGTTAAAGTATTTTTCTTACTTGAAAATTTAAATGAACCTTAAAATCACCACATTAAATATCTTTAAATATAGTTACAACTTATTTTCTTACTGGCAAGTTCTAATGAGTCCATGTGTAGATTTGGTCTCTTTAAAGTCCTAACAGGCAGCAGTCAAATTTCATACACTATTTGATTTACTCCTAAAGTTTGGGTCACTGTTAGGCAAGTTAACATACACATAATAAATTTTTTGATTACATAGACATGATGGTCTACAGACCTTTTATCTACTCAAAAATAGTCTTGGTAAGCAACAAGTATAAGGTAAGCAATCAATTCAAATCAATTTTTTAAATCTGGCTTTAAATCACAACAATTGTAACACAGCCCAATGAGTAGGTCTTAGACTTTCAATTTTAGTTTTGTTTAGTTTTGGTCACTGACATGTGCTCCATCTCCACGTACAGGATGGGGCTAAACTCATGATTTTGCCTAAGCAAAAATCAACCCTAGTTCCTTCAGGATATGTTTTCTCAAAGGGCAGTCCAAGGCCCTTGAAGTAGTTTTTGAGGCTCCTTCATGTAGTCTGTAAACTTGTCTCTTGTAGTATTCAAATTTATACCACGTTTTATTCTATGTAGTAAATGAATTATAATCATTAATTTTAAAAAGTAACTGATTTCATTAAAAACAAGAGCATTCATCTCAGATGCAAGTGTTTTGGCAATGTGTGCCTTTTTTTCTAGAGACGAGGAAAAAAAATATAGGTTTACCAATCTACAGGATTAAACTTTCTATTAATAAAATTCATTTTCATAATAATATCAATTATCAAGCTTATCAGTTATATTAGAGTAGGTATATATGAGACATGTTTTTAAAATCTATTTTCCTACTTCCAAACAATTAAATTTCTCACCAACCTTCACACGTGGTATCTGTTCAATAGGTACATTCTCAACTGGGACGTAACATGTATAGCAGTAGAACATTCTTGAACCACCACACTTGAGACATTTTGATCTTCCATTTTGCTGAGCTTTTTGAAGAACTTCTTGAGATGCTAAGCATAAGTTTTGAAGAGGATATTCTGAAGCTATGGATGTAGTTTGTGACTGTTGTATTTCCACAAATTTTGAATTATCTTCTTCCCTTTCTTTGAGAAATATAGGTGTATTGAGAGACATTTTTCATTCAAACCAAAGTTTAACTTTTATTTCTAAAACACATATCATAGATGCACTGAAAAAAAAAGTGGGAGGCAAAATAAAAAACAGAAAACATTTTACTCACTGTTTCTACCAAAAAAATTACTCAATTTAATTCACAACTGTGTGCTGTTTTTAGTATTTATTAACAAACGTTAATAAGTTTTTTAAACCACTAAATTAGCATACTTTAAAATACAAAATTAAAAAGCAATAAATTCAAAACAATAAATTACCCTTTTAAGCTATTCCCTCCATAAAAATAGGAAGGCTCTTGCCTAGAAAAATTATTTCAAATATAAAGTTTAGGTATGAACGATCTATTTTTCAGTGACTATTTTTGTTCCAGAAACAGTAATTTTGTTTAATATTAGGAATGTAATGTTTTAGTGTTAGTATCAACCAGGAGAGTATTCAACCCTATAAGCTCTGACTTTCAATTAATATTACGTGATATCAGATCTCAGTCTGAACGCTAATGAAAATCCAAGGTTCCAGTGAAATCAGTAAAATTTAGTTGGTTATGTTCTAAAAGATGTAGTCTTCTCCAACATAAATTAAAACACATAAAAATATAACTAAACATCCATTAAAATGAGAGGCATTCATTACCGATTATAACTTGTAAAATATCCCGAAAGGTGAAATACATGACTATATATAAAGATATATGCATATATATAAAGATTAAAGTGTAATCTCATAAATGTTAGAATTTTACAGAGTAACATCAATGTTCACCCACTCTAAGAATTCACACTGGTTTTCAAAAATATATACCATTCAGATTCTTCAGTTCTAGAGGTAAAATAGTAATTTTCCCACTTAAATATTTCCTTCAAAAAAGGATGATGGTTGCCAAAACTGTTATTCAAATATTTTGTAAGCACAATATACTTCGAGGGAGAAAAGAGACTGGGGCCCTTTTGATTTGATATGCATTCCAAAGCTGTAAAATGATTCTCATATTCTAAAGCCTTATGGCATTGTGGTGTTTAACTATGAGACTCCAGGCACTTTGAGTACAAACACTGACAGAAGAAACGCTGTGACTACAACAGAAAACTTTCTGTGCTCTCCCAAATAGAAAGTGAACAGAGTCCAGTGGAACATAATATACAACATAATTTACTAACAAGAAGTTAGTGATACTAATTTAATTAGTCATCAGGAGCTTTTTATAGATTGTAAATCCCAGGGAGCTTGAGACCCAAATAAAGAAGTACAAAGAAAAAAAGATGCTAGTCATTGAAGGAAAAGTAAAATATACTTGCCAAACTTACCCAAGGGGAAAGCCAAAATACAATAAGTATTTTTGACGTGTACTGATTAGGTACAGGTTTACATTTTGGGTTGCTCAGAGAAAGTGATATTTGAAAATGATGATCCAACCCCTTCTTCTTGCCTCACAAATGGAAAACATTATCTGACCTCCACTCCAAATCATCTACTAAAAATGGCTTTTATCTTTGTCAGTATGCCCTCAATGACTGAGAAAGTGCAGGACATTAAGCTGCCACCTTTTCTTGAGGCTCAGATCCTTTTAACATTGCATGACAGTCTTCGACCTTATCTCTAGGAAAATGTACTTACAGACACAAAATTTTGCATGCAATTTCAGGTGGTTTGCAGATTTCTAGAGTCCATCTACAAATCTGGGTAAAGAAATTTTGCCTAAGATCAAAAATTCATTCTAAGGACAGGAGCAGCCTTAAAAGACTGGGAAGAGATCCTATTAGTCTCCAGAAATCGGAGCTACAAATCCTTTGTTGGCCAAAAAAAGGTCAACTCTCACAAGCCAACAGAGGTCTCATCACCACACATAGGAAGTTAATTGGTACCTAAATCCTCTTGGTTTGGGTTTGTTCTGGTGTTGTCTGAGGTTCTTAAAAACATTTTTAGGCTAAGTCTTGAGTTATCCAGGTCATGGGCTCAACCTAAAAAAGAAATTGGAGTGGTCTAATTCAACCTGACTCCATTTCTCTGGATATTCCAGTAGCTATGTAGGGGTTTGCATGTGCTGCCATACCAGGCCTACTGGGGAAGTATGCAGTCCCCAAGGGTGTCGTGAAAGTCAATGTGGTTGCCTGACATTCAATGAAATACTGCTGGTGAGTTTTTCTAGAGCCCCAAAGTGCACTCCTCCTGAGATGCCTCAGAAATATCCCCCTGGGCTTCCCTGGTGGCACAGTCGTTGAGAGTCCGCCTGCCGATGCAGGGGACACGGGTTCGTGCCCCGGTCCGGGAGGATCCCACATGCCGCGGAGCGGCTGGGCCCGTGAGCCATGGCCGCTGAGCCTGCCGGTCCGGAGCCTGTGCTCTGCAGCGGGAGAGGCCACAACAGTGAGAGGCCCGCGTACCGCAAAAAAAAAAAAAAAAAAAAAAAAAAAAAAAAAAAATCCCTCTATATTTCACCTGGACTTCCATCCATATAACTAAATGAGTATCAGCAAAGCCTTATATAAAATGTCCTTCCTCTACAAAAATCAGACAACACAAATACCTTCAGACAGTGAAAGGGAAATGCCGATGGCTCCCCGCCTTGCCCCGCCTACACACTCTCACCTATGGCTGAGGTGGCTACACAGAAGAGGCGGGCAGTTCCAAGTTAGGGGTGGCTCCCTCCAAAGGTCTCTAAAACCATACGACCAGGATATCTCTCTTGACCTAATCAACAGCCTGTCTCTAATATGTACAAATCATTTGTTGCAAACATGATGATTCAAAACTTTCAAAACATACTTGTTAACATAAATATGTGTGGGAAATACAAGTGAAGTGGTGGGGGTTACTGAGAAAACATAAAAAAACTTTATTCCTAAGAAATTAACAAATATTTTTACCTTGATGGTTCACCCATCATTCTGCAACCTGGGTTGAAAACAAATTAATTTTTTCTCCTTCTACCGTCTTTACCCCCCAACTTAATTACTCAATCAAGTTGAATCAATTCTACCTTGCACATAATCCTCTATTTTTAGTCTCAAAGTCAGGATTCTAGATGGCCCATGGCAATCTCTTACACCTCTTTACTTTCATGCACTTATTACTAGTTTCACATACTTAACTGGAAAAATGTACTTTAATTTGGAGTTACCTTTTAGTGAAACTATCCCTCCTAGCAGTCACCTCTCCAACAGCAGAATTCTTTACGGATCTGTCCTATTCCTGTGTCTTAGGGCAGCATGAGGAATTCAACAAATACTTGTTAACTAAATCAAAACCATTCTGAAAAAGAAGTATCCACTATGCACCTGCTACTGAAGTATCTGACAAACCTTTATGGGCCATCTGCAGCATGGCAGAATTAGCAGCCTGGCAGATTTTTTTTTTTTTTCTAATATAAAAATGGAAAAGGCTCCTAGCTACAAGTTGACTCACTTCCCAATGGAACATTATATAAAGCTCCCCTATTCTGTACTTTGGACCAATTCAGTACTAGATAAAACCTACTTCAATTTTTTCTCCCCTATTTTAAAGAACCTGGTCACATATGTACAGGTCCAACATCCATGTTTAAAAACCCAAGGTACCAACTTTTTCATACAGGTTAACAGCACCCTCCACACACACCACCCAACATGTGGTAGACAGACCGTTTTGCCTTAGTTTTTCATGGTACATTGGGGTTCCGACAGAAGTAATTCTTAAAATATTGTGGTTTTGAGTCAAGCAGCGATTTTATCATACAACTTCGTGGAATTGGCAGCTTGCAATGTTAATATACTTCCTGACTTATCCTACATTCCCCCCAAATAATTCAGACATAAGGAACAGCCTCTTTGCTTATTATGTAATCATAACCTTAATATTTTAAATACATTGCATGGCACACTATGTCTGTACTAAGTTTCTCCTTCCCTGATAACCAATGCCCCAAAACCACTCCAAACACTAAAAAATAAAGAATAGGGTTCCTAGGGGACTAACTTTGCCTGGACAGACTTATCTTGGGGTGGAATGCACTGAAAACAAATTTTTTTAAGGGAAAATTTGGACACCCTTTTCCCAGAGGGCCCGCAAGATCTTAATGCAAGCGCCCGCGCAGAAACCAGGTCCCCGCTCACAAAGCGACACCCGGCACGACCTCCGGCAGGGCCCGGCCAAGGAGCGTCCACTCCCGCAGCTGCCGGGCTCCGGCCAGACGGCTGGTCCCCACAGAGGCGCGGAGACCCAAACGAGGGATCTCGGTGGGAATCACACCTGCACAACCCGCGGGTCCTCGCACGGCTCCACGCGTCTTCCGCTCCGCCCAGGACCGCTGCGCGCGCCCGGCCCTTGTCCCGCCGGGCACGGCGGAGCGCTTTCCGGGCGACACCGGAGGGAGGAGCCCAGCCGTTGCTAAGGCCGTTGCTAGGGCCTGGCTTAGCGCGGGCCCCTCTGGCAAAGGTAACGGGCTGGGAGGACCGCGGTACGGGGTTAGACGGAAAGTCCCGCCTCATCGTCTCCAGTGGTCGGTGGTGTCGCCCTTTTCCGGAGAGACGGGATGGAAGACCAGGACCCCGCTCCGTGAGACTGACCCGGACCACTAAAGTGGGACGCGGTTCTCGAAACAAACTGTCAAGGTGCAGTTGCAGTGAGTTGTGAAAAATGCAGTTCCTACAGAACACTTCCCCATTTACCAATTCCCAAAATATTTTACTCGTGAGAACTTTGTTCTATTACTTTTTTTAAGGCTATGTCAAGAGAAGTATTTCGTGTGCTGCATAGTAATGAAAGCTGTTAGAAAAATTATATTTTGATAATTTGGTTTGCTTTAATACTACACACTCGTGTAGAGTTGGGACTGCTTTGTGCGCTTTTCCAGTTTGAAATTAAGTGTAATATGTGGATGGATTATTAAACCATTTTTCCTTGCCCCACCTCAAAGAAAATCCAAACAAAAGGAATGCATGTTGACAATTGTGAGATTTAGAAACACAGTGACCGGATATTGAGCAATGGATTTACTGAATACTCTGAATTTAGCAAGTGAGAGATAAAAGACAGAACCTTACCCTAGAGGACCTTACATATCAAGTTAAGCGTGGGTAGTACAGAAAATACAATATAACTAATAAATTATAGGAATTTCAAAAGAGCTCAGAGTGGTCAATGAAGTTTTATTGGCTCATCTTGAGTAAAGCCTTGAAGAATGATTATGGTTTAGGGCAGTGTTATTCAAAGGGATGGTGTGGTCCATCCATTGGTGGAGGTCCCATTTGTAAGCAAGGAAATCTATTTAGTCACAACTACACTTTTTAAAAAATGAAATGGTCTAGTGTGAAAATATCAGTGCATGGCACTTGGTAAAGTTACGTTTTGCTTTATGGAGTTTTAAATTATGTATGTATGTGTGCATTAGGTCACGTTTATAAAATGGATTTCTCATTGTGTGTTTCTCTTAAAGTTTGAAAGCCACTGCTTTGGGGGAAAGAAAAGTAGCAATAGCAAAGTCCCCAAGCCAATAATAAATAATTCACACCTTGGGCTTCCCTGGTGGCGCAGTGATTGGGGGTCCGCCTGCCGATGCAGGGGACATGGGTTCGTGCCCCGGTCCGGGAGGATCCCACATGCCGTGGAGCGGCTGGGCCCGTGAGCCGTGGCTGCTGGGCCTGCGCGTCCAGAGCCTGTGCTCCGCAATGGGGGAGGCCACAACAGTGAGAGGCCCGCGTACTGCAAAATAATAATAATAATAATAATAATTCACACCTTAATCTTTTTTTTCCTTTTTTTTTTAAATTAATGAATTAATGAATTTATTTTTGGCTATGTTGGGTCTTCGTTTCTGTGCGAGGGCTTTCTCTAGTTGCAGCAAAAGGGGGCCACTCTTCCTTGCAGTGCGCAGGCCTCTCACTATCGCGGCCTCTCTTATTGCAGAGCACAGGCTCCAGATGCGCAGGCTCAGTAGTTGTGGCGCACGGGCTCTAGTTGCTCCGCGGCATGTGGGATCTTCCCAGACCAGGGCTCGAACCTGTGTCTCCTGCATTGGCAGGCAGATTCTCAATCACTGCGCCACCAGGGAAGCCCCCACCTTTATCTTTTTAAACTAATTTAGTTCAAGCACACAGATTAAAAAGCAAATGATTCTGTTAATTAATCGGAGTGAGTATTAGGTTACTATTGCTATGTGATAAATTACTCCAAAATATGGTGGCTTAAAACAACCATTTTATTATGTTCATGAATTTTGTGTTCAGTAGAACATAGAGGGACAGCTTTTTTCTGATAACTCAGCTGTGAAGACTGAATGCTAGCAGAGCTCCTGTGTGTAGCCTCCCCATGTGGCCTGGGCTTCCCCACAGTATGGCAGTAGGGTAACCAGACTTCTTAGCCTAGGACCAGTGCTCCAAAGTCAAATGTTGCAATGAACAAGGCAGAAACTACATGTTCTTTTCTAACCTAGTCCCCAAAAGTAACACAGCATTACTTCTCTCACATTCTTTTTATTATAAGTGAGTTTCAAGTCATGTCTAGATTTTAGGTGAGGGGACGTAGATGCCACTTCTCAAAAGATTGTCAAGGAATTTGTGACGGTTTTTTTAAAAACCAACACACTGAATTTACTGCTGTCACAGAAAACCCCAAAATTTCAGTGGTTTCATACAATAAATTTTTATTTCTCACAAGAAATTCATTGTGGCTATTACTAGTCAGATGAAATGTTAAACTTAAGAATGTAGGTTTCTTTCTATTTTTAGTGGTTGTGCTGTCTCCTACAACTTGGAGCCACAGCTTACCTGTCAAGAAAGAAAGCACGGTGAATCACACAAAAATTTTAGAGGTCAGCCCTAAAAATGGCGTATGTCACTTTGCCTACATTTCATTGGCCAGAATTTAAGCCAAGTTCCCCTCTAACTGCAAGGGAGCCTCAGAAATATAGAGAAACATACAGGTATTGGTGAGCAGTAACAGTTTGCCACATTCTAAGTTTTTAACCAAAACCCTGTAGTCCCCAACCCCTCCTTTTATCTCAATTCTTTTCTTCAAAGGAAAATTCTTTCAAGTATTTTAGATACTTCTGTTATTTACTCCATATGTCAAAATATACTGCAATTTCTTGATTTTTCACTTTCTGAAAGAAGGCAGTGATAAAGCTCTTTTATAACACCACTCCCAAGTGTGTGAACATTCCTTCTCTCCCTACCCCTACACACTCTTATCTCCTCATCTCTCAATACTGTAGTATCACAGTTTTTGTTTAAATTAAGATTTGTAAATATTATTCAAGCATGAGCCACATATGATCACATTAACGTTTTTTTTTTTTTGGCAGGTCTCTTTTTTTTCTTTAACATCTTTATTGGAGTATAATTGCTTTACAATGGCATGTTAGTTTCTGCATTATAACACAGTGAATCAGCTATACATATACATATATCCCCATATCTCCTCCCTCTCGCGTCTGCTTCCCACCCTCCCAATTCCACCCCTCTACGTGGTAACAAAGCACCGACTGATCTCCCTGTGCTATGTGCCTGCTTCCCACTAGCTATCTATTTTACATTTGGTAGTGTATATATGTCCATGCCACTCTCTCATTTCATCCCAGCTTACCTTCTGCCTCCCCATGTCCTCAAGCCCATTCTCTACGTCTGCATCTTTATTCCTGTCTTGCCCCGAGGTTCTTCAGAACCATTTTTTTTCTTTTAGATTCCATATATATGTGTTAGCATATGGTATTTGTTTTTCTCTTTCTAACTTACTTCACTCTGTATGACAGACTCTAGGTCCATCCACCTCATTACGAATAACTCAATTTCATTTCTTTTTATGGCTGAGTAATATTCCATTGTATATATGTGCAACATCTTCTTTACCCATTCATCTGTCGATGGACACTTAGGTGACTTCCATGTCCTGGCTATTGTAAATAGAACTTCAATGAACAATGTGGTACATGACTCTTTTTCAGTTATGGTTTTCTGAGGGTATATGCCCAGTAGTGGGATTGCTGAGTCGTATGGTAGTTCTATTTTTAGATTTATAAGGAACCTCCATACTGTTCTCCATAGTGGCTGTATCAATTTACATTCCCACCAACAGTGGAAGAGGGTTCCCTTTTCTCCACACCCTCTCCAGCGTTTATTGTTTCTAGATTTTTTGATGATGGCCATTGTGACTGGTGTGAGGTGATACCTCATCTTAGTTCTGATTTTCATTTCTCTAATGATTAGTGATGTTGAACATCCCTTCATGTGTTTGTTGGCAATCTGTATATCTTCTCTGGAGAAATGTCTATTTAGGTCTTCTGCCCATTTTTGGATTGGGTTGCTTGTTTTTTTGATATTGAGCTGCATGAGCTGTTTGTATATTTTGGAGATTAATCCTTTGTCAGTTGCTTTGTTTGCAAATATTTTCTCCCATTCTGAGGGTTGTCTTTTGGTCTTGTTTATGGTTTCCTTTGCTGTGCAAAATCTTTTAAGTTTCATTAGGTCCCATTTGTTTATTTTTGTTTTTATTTCCATTTCTCTGGGAGGTGGGTCAAAAAGGATCTTGCTGTGATGTATGTCATAGAGTGTTCTGCCTATGTTTTCCTCTAAGACTTTTATAGTGTCTGTCCTTACACTTAGGTCTTTAATCCATTTTGAGTTTATTTTTGTGTATGGTGTTAGGGAGTGTTCTAATTTCATTCTTTCACATGTAGCTGTCCAATTTCCCCAGCACCACTTATTGAAGAGGCTCTCTTTTCTCCATTGTATGTTCTTGCCTCCTTTGTCAAAAATAAGGTGACTATATGTGCGTGGGTTTAACTCTGGGCTTTCTATCCTATTCCATTCGTCTATATTTCTGTTTTTGTGCCAGTACCATACTGTCTTGATTACTGTAGGTTTGTAGTATAGTCTGAAGTCAGGGAGCCTGATTCCTCGAGCTCCATTTTTCTTTCTCAGGATTGCTTTGGCTATTTGGGGTCTTTTGTGTTTCCATACAAATTGTGAAATTTTACGTTCTAGTGCTGTGAAAAATGCCATTGGTAGTTTAATAGGGATTGCATTGAATCTGTAGATTGCTTTGGGTAGATTGCTCTGTACAGTCATTTTCACAATATTGATTCTTCCAATCCAAGAACATGGTATACCTCTCCATCTGTTTGTATCATCTTTAAAGTCTTTCATCTGTGTCTTTTGTCTTTTGCCTTTTGTCTCCTTAGGTCGGTTTATACAGGTCTTTTGTCTCCTTAGGTTGGTTTATACCTAGGTATTTTATTCTTTTTGTTGCAATGGTAAATGAAAGTGTTTCCTTAATTTCTCTTTCAGATTTTTCATCATTAGTGTATAGGAATGCCAGAGATTCCTGTGCATTAATTTTGTATCCTGCTACGTTACCAAATTCATTGACTAGCTCTAGTAGTTTTCTGGTAGCATCTTTAGGATTCTCTATGTATAGTATTATGTCATCAGCAAACAGTGACAGCTTTACTTATTTTCCAATTTGGATTCCTTTTATTTCCTTTTCTTCTCTGATCTCTGTAGCAAAAACTTCCAAAACTATGTTGAATAACACCGGTGAGAGTGGACAGCCTTGTCTTGTTCCTGATCTTAGAGGAGATGGCTTCAGTTTTTCACCATTGAGAATGATGTTGACTGTGGGTTTGTCATATATGGCCTTTATTATGTTGAGGTAAGTTCCCTCTATGCCTGCTTTCTGTAGGGTTTTTATCATAAATGGGTGTTGAATTTTGTCAAAAGCTTTTTCTGCATCTATTGAGATGATCATATGGTTTTTCTTCTTCAGTTTGTTAATATGGAGTATCACATTGATTGATCTGCATATATTGAAGAATCCTTGCATTCCAGGGATAAACCCCACTTGATCATGGTGTATGATCCTTTTAATGTGCTGTTGGATTCTGTTTGCTAGTATTTTGTTGAGAAGTTTTGCATCTATGCTCATCAGTGATACTGGCCTGTAGTTTTCTTTTTGGGGGACATCTTTGTCTGGTTTTGGATTTGGGGTGATGGCCTTGTCGAATGACTTTGGGAATGTTCCTCCCTCTGCTATATTTTGGAAGAGTTTGAGAAGGATAGGTGTTAGCTCTTCTCTAAATGTTAGAATTCACCTGTGAAGCCATCAGATCTTGGACTTTGTTTATTGGAAGATTTTTAATCACAGTTTCAATTTCAGTTATTGTGATTAGTCTGTTTATATTTTCTATTTCTTCCTGGTCAGTCTCAGAAGGTTGTGCTTTTCTAAGAATTTGTCCACTTCTTCCAGGTTGTCCATTTTATTGGCATATAGTTGCTTGTAGTAATCTGTCATGATCCTTTGTATTTCTCCAGTGTCAGTTGTTAATTCTTCTTTTTCATTTCTAATTCTATTTATTTGAGTCTTCTCCCTTTTTCTCTTGATGAGTCTGGCTAATGGTTTATTAATCTTGTTTATCTTCTCAAAGCACCAGTTTTAGTTTTATTGATCTTTGCTATTGTTTTCCTTCATTTCTTTTTGATTTATTTCTGATCTGATCTTCATTATTTCTTTCCTTCTGCTAACTTTAGGCTTTTTTTGTTCTTCTATCTCTAATTGCTTTAGGTGTAAGGTTAGGTTGTTTATTTGAGATGTTTCTTGTTTCTTTATATAGGATTGTATTGCTAAAAACTTCCCTCTTAGAACTGCTTTTGCTGCATCCCATAGGTTTTGGGTCATCGTGTTTCCACTGTCATTTGTTTCTAGGTATATTTTCATTTCCTCTTTGATTTCTTCAGTGATTTCTTGGTTATTTAGGAGCATGTTGTTCAGCCTCCATATGTTTGTATTTTTTACAGATTTTTTCCTCTAGTTGATAACCTAGTCTCATAGCGTTGTGGTCAGAAAAGATACTTGATATGATTTCAATTTTCTTAAATTTACCAAGGCTTGAATTGTGACTCAAGATATGATCTATCCTGGAGAATGTTCCATGAGCACTTGAGAAGAAAGTGTATTCTGTTGTTTTTGGATGGAATGTCCTATAAATATCAATTAAGTCCATCTTGTTTAATGTATCATTTAAAGCTTCTGTTTCCTTATTTACTTTCATTTTGGATGATTTTTCCACTGGTGAAAGTGGGGTGTTAAAATCCCTTACTATGATTGTGTTACTGTCGATTTCCTCTTATATGGCTGTTAGCAGTTGCCTTATGTATTGAGGTGCTCCTATCTTGGGTGCATAAATATTTACAATTGTTATATCTTCTTCTTGGATTGATCCCTTGATCATTATGTAGTGTCCTTCTTTGTCTCTTGTAATAGTTGTTATTTTAAAGTCTATTTTTTCTGATATGAGAATTTCTACTCCAACTTTCTTTTGACTTCATTTGCATGGGAATATCTTTTTCCATCCCCTCATTTTCAGTCTGTATGTGTCCCTAGGTCTGAAGTGCATCTCTTGTAAACAGCATATATACGGGTCTTGTTTTTGTATCCATTCAGCCAGTGTATGTCTTTTGGTTGGAGCATTTAATCCATTTACATTTAAGGTAGTTATTGATATGTATGTTTCTATTACCATTTTCTTAATTGTTTTGGGTTTGTTATGTAGGTCTTTTCCTTCTCTTGAGTTTCTTGCCTAGAGAAGTTCCTTTAGCATTTGTTGTTCAGCTGGTTTGGTGGTGCTGAGTTCTGTTAGTTTTTACTTGTCTATAAAGGTTTAAATTTCTCCGTTGAATCTGAATGAGATCCTTGCTCTGTAGAGTAATCTTGGTTGTAGGTTTTTCCCTTTCATCGCTTTAAATATATCCTGCCACTCTCCTCTGAGAGTAAAGTTATTGGTTCTGGATCAACTGGAAATTCACGTGGAAAAAAAAACCCCTCAATTTATTACCTCACCTAATACACAAAAATCAATTCAAGGTAGATCATAGACTTAAATGTGAAAGTAAAGAAGTATAACATTTAGAAGGTAAAATAAAAGACCATCTTTTTACTTTGGGGTAGGTTAAAAATTTCTTAGATAAGATAAAAATGCATAAATAATTGTCTTTACTAAAATTAATGCATCATAATAAAAAGCATTAAAATGGTGCACACTATTTTGTCTTATCTGACAAAAGCTCTACATCATAACAATAAAAAATTAATAAGAATGCCATCAATATCAATAAAATCAGTAAAAATACCAACTCCCAAATAAAAATTTATCAGAAGACTTGAATATTTGCTTCACAAAAGAATATATCCAGATTGCCAACAAGCAGTTGATCAGCATCATTTTTCATCAAGGAAATGCAAATTAAAATCACAAGATACAACTACATGCCCACCAGAATTGCTACATTTAAAAGTATTGACAATACTAAATATACAGTAGTACTAAAGAATACTACATTCTTTAGTAAGAATGTGGAATTACTGGCACATTCATACACTTCTGTTCAGAGTGAAAATAGGGACAATCACTTTGGAAAACTACTTGACAATATCTACTAAAGCCAACCCAGCAATCCCACTCCCAGTTCTATATCAAGTATACCAAAAGAGATTAAAAAAGATTTCTTATTATCTTGATATAATAATATACAACATAGTTTACACAAAGAGAAAAGGACTCAAATGTCCATCAAAAGTAGAATGGATAAATTTTGGTATATGTTATACAATAGAATATTACACAACAAAGAGAAAACATTACTACTATATGTTGAAACAACATGGATGAATCTTACAGACACAGTGTCAAGTGAAGGAAGGTAGAAAGTGTACATATTGATTATTCCATTCAACTGAAGTTCAAAAATAGACAAAACTTATCTAGAGAGGTAGAAGTAGAATACTCTTTATATTGGGGAGGCAAATGACTGGAAAGGAGTAAGACGTTACTCTGGGTTACTAGCAATGTTCTGTATCTTGATTTGTACATTGGTTATAGGGGTGTATAGATTTGTAAAAAAAAAAATTATCAATCCATACACTTAAGAGCTGTGCAGTTTACTGTATGTGTTTTTTACTTTAACAAAAAGATTAAGAAACACAAATTAGTTGCACATATGACTTGGAAAAAACAAGCCATAGTTATAACTATTATATTAATATTGGAACTGTAAATGAAGGCATAATTAAAGGTATTTTTTAAAGGAATTGTGATAAAATGGATATAGGAGATAAGGAAGGAGAAGGAAGAGTCTAAGATAATTCAGACTTCAAATCTGGATGATTGTGAAACCTTTATAATTAAAAAAAAGAACAAGATTTACTGAGTAAGGACTTGCGTTTCAAGCAATGATCATGAATTGTGTTTTGAAAATACTAGGTTTGAATTTAAAATACCTAAATGTAAAATATTTATGCTCAAGTCTTCTATGAATCTTTAGAATAATATGTCTTAAAAGTTATTATTATGAATAAAAATAAGTTTTAAACAATCAATTACATAGAATTTTAAAATTCAGACATTAAAGATGACCACAAATCTCATAGCTTTGAATCCCACTCAACACTGATGATACATTAAAGACAATGTAAAATTATTATAACTGATTTTGGAATTCCTGGGGTAAACTACATGTGAGCATGATATATTCTTTTTATATCTGACTGGCCTCAAGTTGGTAGTAATTTGTTAAAGATTTTTGTATCTATGTTCTTGAGGGACATTTGGTCTATAATCTTTTTTTGTAATCTTGTAAGATTCTATTATCAAAGTTATTCTGACTTTATAAAATGATTTAGGAAGTATTCCCTCCTCTATTTTTGAAAGTTACTATATCATCTTCTTTCAATTTTGGTAATTTTTTTTAAGGATTTGTCCATTTCATTTAGGTTGTCAAATTCATTGACATAAGTTTTAAATTATGTGCCATTTAGTCATTTAATGTGTGCACATTCCCTAATGACATCCCCTTCATCGTTCCTGGTATTGATCATTTATATTTTTTCATTTTATTAACTTCAATCTATTAAGGTATGATTTTTTTTTATCTCTTAAAAGACCAGATTTCAGTTTGTTGAGTTCTCTATTGGTTTTGTATTTTTATTTCATTGACTTCCGCTCATATCTTTTTTATTCCTTTTTCTACTTATTTTTTAGTTCTTCTCAGTTTTTTTAGCTTCCTAAGTACTGTGTTTTCTTCTAAGCATAGACTTAGGTGCATCCCACAAATTTTAATAGATTATGTTTTCATTATCTTTCATTATCATTCAGTTAGAAAACTTTCTAATTTTTCCTATTATTTCCTCTTTGAGCTAGAAATGGATTATTTAATATTCAAGGATTTCCTAAATATGTTTTTGTTACTATTTTCTATTGTGGTCAAAGAACACACTCTGAATGATTTCAATTATTTGAAATTTTTGAGACTTGTCTTATGGTACAGCATAGGTCCATCTTGGTGAAAGTTCCATGTTCCATCACTTTAAAAGATTGTGGGACTTCCCTGGTGGCACAGTGGTTAAGAATTCGTCTGCCACAAGAATATACAGTGGAGAAAACACAGCCTTTTCAATAAAGGGAAACTGGACAGCTACATGTAAAAGAATGAAATTAGAACACTCCCTAACACCATACACAAAAGTAAACTCAAAATGGATTAAAGACCTAAATGTAAGGACAGACGCTATCAAACTCTTAGAGGAAAACATAGGCAGAACACTCTATGACATATATCACAGCAAGATCCTTTTTGACCCACCTCCTAGAGAAATGGAAATAAAAACAAAAATAAACAAATGGTACCTAATGAAACTTAAAAGCTTTTGCACAGCAAAGGAAACCATAAACGAGACCAAAAGACAGCCCTCAGAATGGGAGAAAATATTTGCAAACAAAGCAACTGACAAAGGATTAATCTCCAAAATTTACAAGCAGCTCGTGTAGCTCAATAGCACAGAAACAAAAAAAGCCAATCCAAAAATGGGCAGAAGACCTAAATAGACATTTCTCCAAAGAAGATATACAGATTGCCAACAAACACATGAAAGGATGCTCAACATCACTAATCATTAGAGAAATGTATATCAAAACTACAGTGAGGTATCACCTCACACCAGTCACAATGGCCATCATCAAAAAATCTACAAACAATAAATGCTGGAGAGGGTATGGAGAAAAGGGAACCCTCTTGCACTGTTGGTGGGAATGTAAATTGATACAGCCACTATGGAGAACAGTATGGAGGTTCCTTAAAAAACTAAAAATAGAACTACCATATGATCCAGCAATCCCACTACTGGGCATATACCCTGAGAAAACCATAATTCAAAAAGAGTCATGTACCACAATGTTCATTGCAGCTCTATTTACAATAGCTAGGACATGGAAGCAACCTAAGGGTCCATCAACAGGTGAATGGATAAAGAAGATGTGGCACATATATACAATGGAATATTACTCAGCCATAAAAGGAAATGAAATTGAGTTATTTGTAGTGAGGTTGATGGACCTAGAGTCTGTCATAAGAGTGAAGTAAGTTAGAAAGAAAAAAACAAATACCATATGCTAACACATATGTATGGAATCTAAAAAAAAAAAAAGTCATGAAGAACCTAGGGGCAAGATGGGAATAAAGACGCAGACTTACTAAAGAATGGACTTGAGGATATGGGGAGGGGGAAGGGTAAGCTGTGACAAAGTGAGAGAGTGGCATGGACAAATATACACTACCAAATGTAAAATAGATAGCTAGTGGGAAGCAGCCGTATAGTACAGGGAGATCAGCTCGGTGGTTTGTGACCACCTAGAGGGGTGGGATAGGGAGGGTGGGAGGGAGGGGGATGCAAGAGGGAAGAGATATTGGGATATATGTATAACAGATTCACTTTGTTATAAAGCAGAAACTAACACACCATTGTATAGCTATTATACTCCAATAAAGATGTTAAAAAAAAAAAAAAAGAATCCGCCTGCCAATGCAGGGGACATGATATCGAGCCCTGGTCCGGGAAGATCCTACATGCCACGGAGCAACTAAGCCCACGTGCCACAACTACTGAGCCCACGTGCTGCAGCTACTGAAGCCCGTGTGCCCTAGAGCCCACGCTCGGCAACAAGAGAATCCACCGCAATGAGAAGGCCGAACACCGCAAGGAAGAGTAGCCCCTGCTCATTGCAAGTAAGAGAAATCCCACACGCAGCAACAAAGTCCCAACACAGCCAAAAATAAGTAAAATAAATAAATTTTTTAAAAAGTTTGTGTATATTCTACAGTTGTCGGGTATAGTTGTTCTATAAATATCAATTAGGTTAAGTTCCTTGATAATGTTGTTCAGATCTTTTATCTCCTTACTGATTTGTGTGTTACTGAAAGAGATTTTAAAATCTTTTGCCTGTTATATGATCAGGCCCCTCAAGATGGTCCTCTCTTCCTCTTTATATATCCCCTGCTCGACCAGCCCCTTCCCCAGCCAATTATTCTAATCCTTAGACCAAAACAGCTCCACCTGCTAATTTATCAAAGAGAAACATCTGCCCTCATTAACCGGAGGGGCTGTGAAGGACACGCCTCTGCCGGTTTCCCCGATAACTGATGAGCCAACCTGATGTTAATTGCCCCTATAAATAGTAGCCTCCTTTTCCGGAGTAGCAAAGATTATTGCTGTGTCTTGTGTGCCGCAGGAGGTGAGATGTGGCTCCAGGCCTTTGGACTTGTAATTTCCTATCTATTAAACTACTGATGTCTCTGTCGCTCTTTTCAGGTTCTTTCTTCAGTCTTGCAACTGAGCAATTACAAGGCTTACAGGCCTGTGAGGTGCAGCCCAACACCTATATTTCCTTTTAGTTTTTATCAACTTCTGCTCTTTCTTTTCAAGCTCTCTTATTAGATGCAAATGCATTTGACATTGGTATGACTTCTTAATGAAGTGACGTTTTATCAGTGTGAAATAACCTTATTTATATCTGGTAATACACCTTGTCTTACAGTCTACTTTGATATTAATATAGACAGTTTTCTTATGTTTCGTATTTGCATGGTTCTAGAAATCCCATTCGCTTTTTTTTAGAATTTCTATTTCTCTTTAAATACTCCATGTCTTCATGCACTATAATCCAACCTATATTTTAAAATCTTTAATGTATTTGTAATAGCTGTTTTTAAGTCCTTGATGCTAATTACAATCACTGGATTCTCAGTGAATTGGTTTGTATTGACTGCATTTTCTTTTGATTATGGATCCCATTTTCCTTCTTTGTATGTCTTGAAATTATATTGTGTATTAGACATGTGGAAAAAATTGTGGAGGCTGAAGTTTTAGTTTTAGTTTTGAGAGTGCAAGGCTTTTTTCTCTCCTTAGTACTTCAAGTGAGAGGCTGATTTTTTTTTTTCTTTTTTTTGAATACTCCTAGATTTGAGTTGGGCTTTAGGGTTGGCTGCAGCTTTAATTAGATTGAGTTAACTTGTGACTAACCCAAATTCCAACCTCCCTCTTCACAGCCACCTGTTATATCTTGTCAATGTTGAGTTGGTACAGGTGTGGAATGAAGTTTTAGATATTATTGGTTCACCTTTGTACTCAATTCTGCCTGGGCTTCTGGAACCCAAGTACTATAAGAATGTGTTGGCTTACATAAGTTCTGTATCTTTCCAGCCCCTCCTCTTCTGCTTTTCTAACAAAACTCAGAAGTAAGACTTGGGGGCCAGAGAAAGGATTGTTTGGTTGAGTCATTTATTGTTTCATTTGTGTATCTTTCAGACTCTGGTTAATTCCCCAGCTCATGCTGACTCTTGAGGCCCAGCTGATTTCTCTTCATCTCTTTGAAGTTACTGCCCCATGGCAGGCCAACTCTTCCCTCAGTGTATGCACAGAGCTCACTGTTGGGTAAGGAAGCTGTCACAGCTTTATGCTCACTTATAAAGGAGATGTTCCTCTCTGGATTTCAGGTCATCAAGGCTTACAGGGAGGGCAGCTTCATGGGTTTGCAAGCTGTGCAGTTGCATAGGACCTACTAATTAGAAGGACCCTATACTAGGTTTAATAGTCTGATGTTAACATCTTAAAATTCTTGTTTTTTGAACAAGGGACTCTGAATTGTCACAAATTATGTAGTCCTGCTTACTGGCATCCACCACTTTTCACTAACCCCATAGAAAAGTAAGATTTTTATTTGGTCTGGGATTTTCATATTGTTACCATGGAAGCATCGGTGTTTTTGCATCCTTCTACATCCTACCAAGGTCATAAGTCTGTTTAATTTATGCCTCATCTCCTTTTAACTTCCCCCCTATAGAACTCTGGGATTGTATATTGAAATTATCTGAAACTTTCCTATGCAAGTTTCACTCCTTCAATTCCTTTTTCTAATTCCCTTTAGTTGAAATGTGGGTATTTTTAGGGCTTTGTACTAGAAGTGGTTTGACGGCCATTACAAAGGGGAAAAAAGGTAACATTTAAATTGTTTTAAATCGGCTCCTTTGTATTCTGTGCATTTCAAAATATACTGATAGCTTTCTTCTAGTGAAATTGCTATACTCACTATCCCTGAAGACTATACTGTGAACGTTTTTTTTGTCTCTCAGAATTCTGTGTACACCATCTCTTATTTCTTATTCTTCTCAATTTGGCTAGGCCTAGAGCCCGTATTTTCCATAAAATTTCTTGACAGCTCTGTGCATCTTTGCTTCTGTACACTTGTTTTTTATAATGACTGTCACATATGCCCTTTATTTTATTATTGTATTATCTGTTATATATTTACTTATGTTCATCACATATTTTAAACAGTATTAAGACAGTGAAATATTGTATTAAACCTCAAATGTGTAGTTATTTTTGCAAAACATGGTCTTGTGATTTGTAATCTTGATCATTTTATCTATTGATGTGAAATATGTTCTAGTAAACTATAATACAATCTTTTCAGACGTGTTATGCACATCACAGTACTTAATTATGCACTGACCATTGGCCAGTCACTACATGAAATTTTGACACTTTAGCAGTGATTACACTACAGTTTTTGTCCTCATAGAGATACAAATCTGCTGTTGTTACCGTAAAGAATCTTTTGGGGGACCAAGCAGGGCTTCCTAGAGAAAGCAACTTTTAATTTGATATTTGAAATAAGAGTTAAATAGGCCAAGAATGAATTGGAGGGAGAGGGTTTGGGGCAGAGGAGCCTTCCAAGCAGAAGGACGAATGTGCACACAGTCTCTAAGGCAAGGAATAGCAAGATGTCTTGATTAAATTAATTTGTGTAATGAAAGAATACATTTTCAACTTACAAAGAAACTACTAACAAAAATGGGATTATTACTTCCTACGCTGAAACATTCAAAGATTTAAATTATTTTCACCAGGTCACTACTGTGCCTTTTAAAATATTTCATCAGTAAGAGGAGAATGTTATTATATTACTGGCTCTGAATTTATTGTAGACACCATCCAAGATAGCCCAAAATATCTTGGAACTTTTGTTGGAATTGGAAATGAGGATATTCAGCAGGATTCATATGGAGCTTTTCTCCAGGAGCAGTGTATGAGAGTGAGGCCTTTTACAGAATTTGTTTTGGAGGCTCAGAATTTAAACATTGATCTCTGTCCCTTTTCAAAGTGCAAGGACTTTACAAAAGTGAATATTTAACAATATCTTACAGCTCTGAAAATTATAAATTAAGTCCAGTATCATAATGTACTGAAATAAATTAGGTGTAAGCATCATATAAACAATCTGAATTTATGTTAATGAACAATATTGATTTTATTTCATTAGAAAATGCAAGAACCTCCAAAGAACATTGAAGAATTCTTAAAGCTTCAAAACTTGGTGAGTAGAATATCCTGTTATTTTGGGACTTTGATATGTGACTGGGGCACATATCAGTCCTCTTCTTTTAGGAAAAAATAACAATTCTTTTTGATTGCTTATAGAATTACTTTGTCAATTTAAAAAGAAATTGTTGAGAGTTTGATTAGAATTACAGTAGGCTTTTGAAATTACTTTTAGAAACAGTCCTTTAAAAAATACATTCTAAAATTATATAATGTTAAAGCTATAAAGACTTTATGTGCCACTCTGATCTATCTACCTCCTTAGATGTAATTTTTTACGTTTCAAAATTACCAATATGTTTTTTTTCTGATTATGACTATGATAGTCATTTTAGAAAATTAAAAGAAAGAGATGAGCACTGAAAAGGATAAGCATCCTAATTTTATCATTTATAGATTAATCACATATATCTCACTTTTTAAAGTAGGGAAATCACTATCTAATCAGGCTGGTAGAATTTCAAGATACTTTATTCACCTCATACTGTAATTCAGTGTCTTGGACAAGAATTGTGATATCTCAAGTCTGGCATAAAGGCTACCTTTTCATAAACCTTTGTGCATATTGTAAAATCTGTTCAAATTCATTTCCATTTTAGCCTCTCCCCACTTTTCCCAAATTCATTTCCATTTTAGCCTCTCCCCACTTTCCCAATGTCCATAACGATAGCAAGTGAGGACCCATAACGTAAGGACTATGTTTTCAAATCTGGCTGTCATTCTAATTTGACGATGTTTGTCTCCAGGGAGTATATCTTGTGATCATATCTTATTTTTCTGAGATCTTTGTATTTTTGACACATCCAGATTTTAATGCTGGAAAACTTCCCCAGGTGGTTATGTGTTTTGTTTAAGATGTATGTTTATAGGATTTGGGAGAGGGCACTTATGTATCTAAGTAATATTCTCTTTTTCCAAAATGGCAGGGGCACCTAGATCCTGCTGGGAAACTTCTCCAGCATTAAAAGCTGGGTATTATTCAGGTACCTGTTATCATTAGAGAATACAGTGGGTTTAGGAAGCTTTTAAAGGAAGAAAAATGGTAGTAGAATAGACCAATGCAGGTTTAAAATTTCTGATCTGCAGACTTCAGATTTATTCCCATTTAAGCTAAATTCTTAGAATATCTTACCCAAATTCCTCTTAAAGAGTTTCATCCTGTGAAAGTTCCTACTATTCCAGAAAGCATTTTCTTATTCACAAACCTTTGTGTCATCTATATTTCTTTGTTTTGGTATTAAACACTTTTATTAAAAGATAAACTTAGATTTGCAAATATGAATGTTCCTTTCCTTCCCTTCATTTCCCTTTCTTTTCTTCCCTTTCCTTGTTCTCCTTCCCTTCCTGAACAATGTAGTCCTAAGGCCATTTGGCGGCCAAAACAAGGCAGCATCCACATTGGCAGGGGGGAGGGGAATGTTCTTTGGTCAACCAGAGCAGCCTTTCTGAACTCAGCCACCATGGGGGAAGGTATCCATGTGATACCACAGGTGTCGGGGTCCAAGGGGGTGAGGATGGTATTCACATGTGGCCTCGGGTGGGGAGGTAGTTCAGGAAATGTGGAGGTAGGCTATGGCCTGGTATGAGAAATCAGAGCCTAAGCAGGATGAGAGGGGCATCCACATAGTGAATAGTCTGGCAATGGATAGGAGAGATTGGCTACCTGAAAAGATGGATCAAATAAGTACATATATTTAAGATAATGGCTGCTAGGTTTTTCACTGTTGGAGATGGTAATCATAATATGGAAAGAAAACTAGAATGTTTGGAACTGGAATTAGAGTTATCAGTATGAACTTGTGGTTTTAATTACATAGACTGAGGAACTGTTGTAGACTGAAGGGGACTTAAAACATGATGCTTAAACACAATGTGTGATACTGAACTAGAGCCTTTTGCTATAAAGAACATTATTGATTTAGCTGATGAAACTTGAGTAAACTCAGAGAATTAGATAGGAACAATGTAACAATGTCAATTTCCTTATTTTGATGGTTTGTTTTTAGAAAATAGATGCTAAAGTGTTCAAGGATGATGGGGTCATCAGTCAAGTAAGCAACTTATTTTCAAATGATAAAAAGGTTTTGTAAAGCATCTGAAACTTCATGTTTTTTTTCACAAGTTAAAAAAATGCATTTAATAAAAAATGATGCTATAGAATAAAGCCTCAATTTCAGCTCATTGATTTTTGAACTCTTCTATTTAAATTCATTTTAAAAAATGATTTAAGTTGTATTGGCTCACATTTTTTGCAGGATCACTGGCCAAAGGAAATCCATTTTGGGGATAATGATAAATTGTTATGTACTCTGAAGAAAATAAAAGAAGATAGTTCATTTACTTCAATTTATACACATCTATGGGGAAATGTCCCGCGAGTATATGATGCGGCCATGGCCATGGAGTCAAGATTAGCAGAGTGTTCAATTCTTCTGAAAAACCATGTCTCTGAAATATTTGAGTGGAACAGAATAACTTCCAGGACAAGTAAACCTTATTTTTTATATGCATAAAGTAATTGTCACTTGTGTGTGTGTCTATCACTGTGTGTGTGTATTCTCATAAAGAATGAAATCCTAAGATTTAAAATATCAAAACATAAACATAAATTTATTCTATTTTAAAACCTCTTCATTTCAAAATGGTCCAATTTGGATTTTTAGTTGAAAATGAACATTGGGATTCAAAGAAAGTGTTGCTAGGATAAAGCCTAAAACAGTTCTGACCTTTGAGCCGGAGCAGAGGTAACCAAATATCAGGAAAACAGGGTTGCATCAACTAATATTGTTACCAGAGACAAGCAAGTCAGCAAGAGTCAGGAGATAAAAACAGCTAGACCTACAACCCAAAGTAAAAGGAGTGAGACTTGAACTATATGAGCTAAGTTAATCTGTGAGAAGTACCTAGCATTCACTATTGGATAACTGCAGACTGAGTGAAAAGCGTATCTGTAAGTAATGATAATTTTTACTACTTTTCAGTATTTATATAACCTTTACCTAGTTGTGTTTATTAACACTTTCACAGTAGTTTTAGATAATAATGGTGATTCTTATCTTTCTCTTTATTTAACGGGCAAACTTGTAATATATGTCTTTTTTTTTTTAAACATCTTTATTGGGGTATTATTGCTTTACAATGTTGTGCCGGTTTCTGCTGTAAAACAAAGTGAATCAGCTATGTGCATATGTATATCCTCATATACCCTCCCTCTTGCATCTCCCTCCCACCCCTCTAGGTGGTCGCAGAGCACCGAGCTGATCTCCCTGTACCATGCAGCTGCTTCCCACTAGCTATCTGTTTTACATTTGGTAGTGTATATAAGTCCATGCCACGCTCTCACCTCGTCCCAGCTTACCCTTCCCCCTCCCTGTATCCTCAACTCCATCCTCTACATCTGCTTCTTTATTCCTGTCCTGCCCCTACGTTCACCAGAACCATTTTTTTTCTTTTTTTTTAGAGTCCATATATATGTGTTAGCATACCGTATTTGCTTTTCCCTTTCTGACTTACTTCACTCTGTATGACAGACTCTAGGTCCATCCACCTCACTACAAATAACTCAAGTTTTGTTTCTTTTTATGGCTGAGTAATATTCCATTGTATATATGTGCCACATCTTCCTTATCCATTCATCTGTCAGTGGACACTTAGGTTGCTTCCATGTCCTGGATATTGTAAATAGAGCTGCAGTGAACATTGTGGTACATGTCTCTTTTCGAATTATGGTTTTCTCAGGGTATATGCCCAGTAGTGGGATTGCTGGGTCATATGGTAGTTCTGTTTTTAGTTTTTTAAGGAACCTCCATACTGTTCTCCATAGTGGCTGTATCAATTTACATTCCCACCAACAGTGCAAGAGGGTTCCCATTTCTCCACACCCTCTCCAGCATTTATTGTTTCTAGATTTTTTGATAATGGCCATTCTGACCAGTGTGATGTAATCATTTCTGTAATGATTAATGATGTTGAGCATTCTTTCATGTGTTTGTTGGCAATGTGTATATCTTCTCTGGAGAAATGTCTATTTAGGTCTTCTGCCCATTTTTGGATTGGGTTGCTTGTTTTTTTGATATTGAGCTGCATGAGCTGTTTGTATATTTTGGAGATTAATCCTTTGTCAGTTGCTTTGTTTGCAAATATTTTCTCCCATTCTGAGGGTTGTCTTTTGGTCTTGTTTATGGTTTCCTTTGCTGTGCAAAATCTTTTAAGTTTCATTAGGTCCCATTTGTTTATTTTTGTTTTTATTTCCATTTCTCTAGGAGGTGGGTCAAAAAGGACCTTGCTGTGATTTATGTCATAGAGTGTTCTGCCTACGTTTTCCTCTAAGAGTTTTGTAGTGTCTGGCTTTACATTTAGGTCTTTAATCCATTTCAAGTTTATTTTCGTATGTGGTGTTAGGAAGTGTTCTAATTTCATTCTTTCACATGTAGCTGTCCCGTTTTCCCAGCACCACTTACTGAAGAGGCTGTCTTTTGTCCATTGTATATTCTTGCCTCCTTTATCAAAGATAAACCCACGTACATATGGTCACCTTATCTCTAGGCTTTCTATCCTGTTCCATTGATCTATATTTCTGCTTTTGTGCCACTACCATACTGTCTTGATTACTGTAGCTTTGTAGTATAGTCTGAAGTCAGGGAGCCTGATTCCTCCAGCTCCGTTTTTCATTCTCAACATTGCTTTGGTTATTTGGGGTCTTTTGTGTTTCCATACAAATTGTGAAATTTTTGGTTCTATTTCTGTGAAAAATGCCAGTGGTAGTTTGATAGGGATTACATTGAATCTGTAGATTGCTTTGGGTAGTATAGTCATTTTCACAATGTTGATTCTTCCAATCCAAGAACATGGTATATCTCTCCATCTGTTTGTATCATCTTTAATTTCTCTCATCAGTGTCTTATAGTTTTCTGCATACAGGTCTTTTGTCTCCGTGGGTAGGTTTATTCCTAGGTATTTTATTATTTTTGTTGCAATGGTAAATGGAAGTGTTTCCTTAATTTCTCTTTCAGATTTTTCGTCATTAGTGTATAGGAATGCAAGAGATTTCTGTGCATAAATTCTGTATCCTGCTACTATACCAAATTCATTGATTAGCTCTAGTAGTTTTCTGGTAGCATCTTTAGGATTCTCTATGTATAGTATCATGTCATCTGCGAACAGTGACAGTTTTATTTCTTCTTTTATGATTTGGATTCCTTTTATTTCTTTTTCTTCTCTGATTGGCTAAAACTTCCAAAACTATGTTGAATAATAGCAGCGGGAGTGGCTTGTTCCTTGTCTTGTTCCTGATCTTAATGGAAATGGTTTCAGTTTTTCACCATTGAGAATGATGTTGGCTGTGGGTTTGTCATATATGGCCTTTATTATATTGAGGTAGTTTCCCTCTACGACTACTTTGTTCAGAGTTGTTGTTTTTTTATCATAAATGGGTGCTGAATTTTTTCAAAAGCATTTTCTGCATCTATTCAGATGATCATATGGTTTTTATCCTTCAATTTGTTAATCTGGTGTATCACATTGATTGATTTGAGTATATTGAAGAATCCTTGCATTCCTGGGATAAAGCCCAGTTGATCGTGGTGTATGATCCTTTTAATGTGCTGTTGGATTCTGTTTGCTAGATTTTGTTGAGGATTTTTGCATCTATATTCATCAGTGATATCAGCCTGTAGTTTTCTTTTTGTGTGATATCTTTTTCTGGTTTTGGATTCGTGGTGATGGTCGCCTCGTAGAATGAGTTTGGGAATGTTCCTCCCTCTGCTATATTTTGGAAGAGTTTGAGAAGGATAGGTGTTAGCTCTTCTCTAAATGTGTGATAGAGTTCACCTGTGAAGCCATATGGTCCTGGGCTTTTGTTTTTTGGAAGATTTTTAATCACAGTCTCAATTTCAGTACTTGTGATTGGTCTCTTTATATTTTCTATTTCTTCCTGGTTCAGTCTCGGAAGGTTGTGCTTTTCTAAAAGTTTGTCCATTTCTTACAGGTTGTACATTTTGTTGGCATATATTTGTTTGTAGTAACCTCTCATGATCCTTTGTATTTCTGCAGTGTCAGTTGTTACTTCTCCTTTTTTGTTTCTAATTCTGTTGATTTGAGTCTTCTGCCTTTTTTCTTCATGAGTCTGGCTAACGGTTTATCAATTTTGTTTATCTTCTCAAAGAAACAGCTTTTAGTTTTATTGATCTTTGCTGTTGTTTCCTTCATTTCTTTTTCATTTATTTCTGATCTGATCTTTATGATTTCTTTCCTTCTGCTAACTTAAGGGGTTTTTTTGTTCTTCTTTCTCTAATAGCTTTAGGTGTAAGGATAGGTTGTTTATTTGAGATTTTCCTTGTTTCTGGAGGTAGGATTGTACTGCTATAAACTTCCCTCTTAGAACTGCTTTTGCTGCATTCCGTATGTTTGGGGTCGTCATATTTTCATTGTCATTTGTTTCTAGGTATTTTTAAATTTCTTCTTTGATTTCTTCAGTGATCTCTTGGTTATTTAGTAGTGTATTGTTAAGCCTCCATGGGTTTGTATTTTTTACAGTTTTTTCCTGTAATTGATATCTAGCTTCATAGCATTGTGGTTCGAAAAGGTGCTTGATAGGATTTCAGTTTTCTTGAATTTACCCAGATTTGATTTGTGACCCAAGATATGATCTATCCTGGAGAATGTTCCATGAGCACTTGAGAAGGAAGTGTATTCTGTTGTTTTTGGAGGGAATGTCCTATAAATGTCAGTTAAGTTTGGCTTGTTCAGTGTGTCATTTAAAGCTTCTATTTCCTTATTTACTTTCATTTTGGATGATCTGTCCATTGGTGAAAGTGGCCTGTTAAAGTCCCCTACTCTGATTGTGTTACTGTAGATATCCCCTTTTATGGCTGTTAGCATTTGCCTTATGTATTGAGGTGCTCCTGTGTTGGGTGCATAAATGTTTACAATTGTTATGTCTTCTTCTTGGATTGATCCCTTGATCATTATGTCGTGTCCTTCTTTGTCTCTTGTAATAGTCTTTGTTTTAAAGTCTATTTTGTCTGATATGAGAATTTCTAGTCCAGCTTTCTTTTGGTTTCCATTTTCAAGGAATATCTTTTTCCGTCCCCTCACTTTCAGTCTGTATGTGTCCCTACGTCTGAAATGGGTCTCTTGTACACAGCATTTATACAGGTCTTGTTTTTGTATCCATTCAACCAGTCTACGTCTTTTGGTTGGAGCATTAAACCATTTACATTTCAGGTAGTTATCAATATGTATGTTCCTAATACCATTTTCTTAATTGTTTTGGGTTTGTTATTGTAGGTCTTTTCCTTCTTTGTGTTTCCTGCCTAGAGAAGTTCCATTAGCATTTGTTGTAAAGCTGGTTTGGTGGTGCTGAATTCTCTTACCTTTGCTTGTCTGTAAATGTTTTAATTTCTCCATCAAATCTGAATGAGCTCCTTGCTGGGTAGAGTAATCTTGGTTGTAGGTTTTTCCCTTTCATTGCTTTAAATATATCCTGCCACTCTCTTCTGGCTTGAAGAGTTTCTGCTGAAAAAATCAGCTGTTAACCTCATGGGGATTCCCTTGTATATTATTAGTTGTTTTTCTCTTGCTGCTTTTAATATTTTTTCTTTGTATTTAATTTTTGATAGTTTGATTAACATGTGTCTTGGTGTGTTTCTCCTTGGATTTATCCTGTATGGGACTCTCTGTGTTTCCTGTATGGGGCTCTCTGTGCTCCTGGACTTGATTGACTATTTCCTTTCCCATGTTAGGTAAGTTTTCAACTATAATCTTTTCAAATATTTTCTCAGTCCCTTTCTTTTTCTCTTCTTCTTCTGGGACCCCTATAATTCGAATGTTGGTGCATTTAATGTTGTCCTAGACGTCTCTGAGAGTGTCCCCATTTCTTTTCATTCTTTTTTCTTTATTCTGTTCTGTGGTAGTTATTTTCACTATTTTATATTTTAGGTCACTTATTTGTTCTTCTACCTCAGTTATTCTGCTATTGATTCCTTCTAGAGGATTTTTAAGTTCATTTATTGTGTTGTTCATCATTGTTTATTTGCTCTTTAGTTCTTCTAGGTCCTTGTTAATCATTTCTTGTATTTTCTCCATTTTATTTTGAAGAGTTTGGAACATCTTTACTATCGTTACTCTGAATTCTTTCAGGTAGACTGCCTATTTTCTCATCATTTGTTTGGTCTGGTGGGTTTTTACCTTGCTCTTCAACTGCTGTGTTTCTCTGTCTTCTCATTTTGTTTAACTTACTGTGTTTGGGGTCTCCTCTTCACAAGCTGCAGTTTCGTTGTTCCTGTTGTTTTTGGTGTCTGCTGTCAGTGGGTGAGGTTGGTTCAGTGGCTTGTGTAGGCTTCCTGGTGGAGGGGACTGGTGCCTGTGTTCTGGTGGGTGGGGCTGGATCTTGTCTTTCTGGTGGGCAAGACCATGTCTGGTGGTGTGTTTTGGGATGTCTGTGACCTTATTATGATTTTAGGCAGCCTCTCTGCTAATTGGTGGGGTTGTATTCCTGTCTTGCTAGTTGTTTGGCATGGGGCGTCCAGCACTGGAGGTTGCTGGCCATTGTGTGGAGCTGGGTCTTAGTGTTGAGCTGGAGATATCTCTGGGAGAGTCCTCACCAATTTATATTACATGGGGCCCAGAGGGCTCTTTTGGCCCAATGTCCTGAACTCGGCTCTCCCATCTCAGAGGCTCAGGCCTTCCATCAGGCCGCAGCACCAAGACCTTGTCATCCACACGGCTCCAAAGTGACCTCTCTGTGATGCTCCCGAGGTTATAGTCATAGAGCTTTGTCACAATGAGAATCATCTGTGATGAGAGGGTGCTCTTTGCTCCTGTGGCATCTCTTAGGTGCACAGTGGGGTTGGTTCTTTGAGTTGGAAAGACTGAAAACTGGATTAAACTGGCTGCTGCAGGAAGCACTCCTGCTGCCTAGATGAAGAAGCTTTGCTCCTCATATATGTCTTAAGAATGATATTGGTTTTTCTTATAAAGTATTTTCCGCGTATTAAATAAATATAATAATTGTATTATTTAGCTATTTAATATCCTTTTTTGGACCTTGAGTTTTCAAAATCTGAGAATGTGTTTAAATACAATACTATTAAATTCACTACTGTTACAATTTTCTTATTGAATTTTTATCTTTTTTTGACTGCGTTGGGTCTTCATTGCTGTGTGTGAGCTTTCTCTAGTTGCAGCGAGCAGGGGCTACTATTTGTTGCATCGCAGTGGCTTCTCTTGTTGTGGAACATGAGCTCTAGTTGTGCAGGCTTCAGTAGTTGTGGCATGCAGGCTCAGTAGTTGTGGCTTGCAGGCTCCAGAGCGCAAGCTCAGTAGTTGTGCCACTTGGGCTTAGCTGCTCTGTGGCATGTGGGATCCTCCTGCACCAGGGCTCCAAACTGTGTCCCCTGCATTAGCAGGCAGACTCTCAAGCACTGTGCCACTAGGGAAGTCCCTTATTGAATTTTAAATTATTTTAATCTTAAAAAATATTTTTGAAATTATACAAGCTACATATATATAGTCGTGTGTGGCTATATAAACATATAGGGAAAGGGAGAGCACATGTGTATGCTTTTAAAAAATAATTTTCTGTATATTCATTGTCCTCAATGTGTAAATATCAGAGCTTGGACTCAAGTCTAGGTTATCTGACTTCAAAGCCCCCCATAGTCTTTCACTGGGCCATCATGCTCCAAAGTACTGTACTGTATTGAATATAAGGTGACAGTGAAACAACCAAATGTAAGTGGCTGAGCTGTTTGAAAAACATGGGCTTGTTCAGTAGTAAGGGATTAAGGTAAAACTTTGGATATAGGAATAACTACTAAAGATATATTAGTTGGAGCATGACATTTCTAAATAGCAAAAGGAAACAGGAGATACAATTATTCAACTAAGACTGTGTGTGTCTAGCATTATGCTTGTCAAAATAGCTAGTTGATCTCATTGAATGGTTTTATATATAATCTACTTAAAGTATTTAATTTTTTTCAATTAAAGGCTATTTACATATTTATATGTTGTGAATTCTCATTTTTTTTAAAGGCTCTCATGGAAAATTGGAACAATATAAGGCATTTCTAAGGAATTACTGTAAGGAAAAGAAGATAATGGTATTGTATTTGTTTTCATCTTCCTTAAAAAATTATATTTTCACAGAAAATATAATCACTATAATTTCATAGATAAGCACTAATAACATTAAAAAATTTCCTTTTAGTCTTTTATCATCTATCCCTGTGTTTTTAAAATATTTGGACTCATATTTTTCTTTACACACTCAATATGAGTGTTGGCATTTTCACATCACTACAAGTTATTTGAAGACTTATATTTCATCCTCTGGTTATTTAAAAATTTATAACATCTTAGGGATACAGGTCCTATATCAGTCATTTTCCTTTAGGAAAAAAAAACAGTTATTTTTACTGCCTGTAGAATTACTTTGTTAATTTTTTTTAAATCTCTTTGAGAGTTTGATTAGAATTATACTTGGAATTACTTTGAGAAACTTAGTCCCTTTCAAAAATACATTCTAAAATTAAAGCTATAAAGACTTTCAGTGCTACCACTTGTCCATCCACCTCCTTAAATGTTCTTTAAATTTCAAAATTACTTTTTATGTTTTCTTCCTGATTATGACTAAGGTAGTCATTTTAGAAAATTAAAACAGATAAGCACTAAAAAGGCAAGCATCTTAATTTTATCATTTATAAATAAATTACATATATCTCACTATTGTCATTTTCATTGTTCTTTAAAAATTTTTTAGAAAATTCAAATTAAACTGTATTTCTAATTCATTAAATGTTTTATGGAATTTTCATCATTAAATATCATTCTACATCATTTCAAAAATAAACTAATGTAATAGCCCTTTTGTTGGACGTTTAGGTTAGTTTTCATTATTCATTATTATTTACAAAAGTTCTGTGAACGTATTTGGAGCTAAAAATTGTGCTTATCATGATTATTTTCTTAATATAAATTTCAGAAGTGGAACCACATGGGAAAAATGTGAAAAGCTAAGTGTTTTGATACATACTGCCAAAATGTTTTCTAGAAAGGTGGCACCAATTTGTATTCGTAACAATAGAGTTTGTGATTGATCCCTTACCCATCCCCTTGTCAATATTTAACATTATATTTTTTAATGTTTGCAAATTGATAGGCATAAATGTTATCAGTTGCATACATTTCACTAATGAAGTTGATTTTTTAGGTTTTTATTAGCTTTTGTGTTTCTATTATTATGAATTGCCTATTTATGAACTTTGGGCATTTTTTAGCTGTTCTTCTATTTCTAAGAGCTGTTTATGCTTTAAAACTATTAACCCTTCTCAGTAACATATGTTATACATACTTATATTACTTTCTTGGTTGCCTTTTAACCCAAAAGTATTTTTTCACTGTATAGAATTTTATATTTTCATGAATCTGTAATTTTTTATTGAAATCTTCTGCCTTTAGTGCCATAATATTAAGAAAGCTTTCTTCATTACAAGATCATACATATATTCACTTGTGTTCTCTTATATTGTTCTTACAGATGAATTTTTTTGTGTTTAACTCCAGTGTTTATTTTTGTGTAAGGGAGTAAAGCATAAGGATGTTATTTTAGGTCTATCAGTAGATTTGTGTGCTTTTTTTTAAATTTATTTTTTTATTGAGGTAACATTGGTTTATAGCATTACATAAGTTTCATGTGTACAACATTATATTTCTACTTCTGTATACCCTACAGCATGCTCATCACCAAAATACAGATTCTGCCTGTCACCACATATTTGATCTCCTTTACTCATTTAGCCCTCCCCACTACCCTTTCCCCTCTGGTAACCACTACTCTATTCTCTTTATGTGTGTTAGTTTTTCATTTGGTTTGGTTTGTTCATTTATTTGGTTTGTTTTTGCTTTTGTTTTTATATTCCACATATAGTCACGTAAAAACGTGTGATTTTCTTCATATAAGTTCTACATATTCCCTGTTAAATGTATTCCTAGGTATCTTAAATTTTTATTACTAATGTCCATGAGATTAGTTTTCCGTTATGTAATTAAATGGGTTATTGTTGGTATATAGAAAATTATTATTGGTATAGGTATATTACTCAACAATGTTACCAGTTTCTCATCTTGTCTGACTGACTCAGAAAGAATGCTAGTACTTTGCTATTAGGTACAACTTTAAATGTTTAGATAACTTTTTTTCAGATTGAAGAAATTTACTCCAAGTTTATTAAAGATATATGGATGTGGGTATAGATGTAGATTAAATATTAGATTTGAATATAGATATTGTGCACAAAAACTAAAAACATCTTCATGGTTTGAAATGGAGAGGAAAATAATCCACTATGATGATAGCAAAAGCTATTTTAAGCCTTTCATGTGTGAATGTGACAGATTACATTAACAGCTTTTCAGAAGTTGAACCATTCTTATATTAGGATATATTTTTAATGCATTACTGGATTTGGTTTGCTTTTTGGATTTTATATCTATGTTTGATAAGTTATGATTATCTTTTTTGGTTTTGGTATAAAAATTATACATACTTCAGAAAATTAGTTACTTAGCTTCATCTCTTTAGTCTATAGATAGTTTGTTGAATATAGGGATATCATTTGCTCTTGATGTTTGGCAAAGTTGCTTGTGAACTTTTATTGATTTTATTTATATTTTGCAGAGGGAATAGGTAGGTTGGTAGAAAAGCTGTCTGGAAGTTAACAGGTCCATAAATACCAACTTGTGTAGATTGTCAAAACATGATGTTCAGTGAAAAAAAGCAAATTACCAAGTAATATCTACAGTTAATATCATCCCTTTAAATTTTAAAAACATACCAAAAGTCTGTATATTCTTTCTATATATATATATACACATATATGTAAAAGTATTTTAATGGAATTGAGGGGGTGCAAACCAAACAAGTGATAGTGACTATCTCAAGGAAAGGGAACACACGGTTTGAACTAGAGATCGTGGTAAAAAGGGATCTAATTTTATATTTTATTATATGTAAACTTCATATTTTATCTTAACTAGTCTTAAGCAAATACTAAAATAACAGTAATCCATTCTAGGTTGTGGGAACATGGGAACACTGCTAGTTACATTATTTATTATGATTTCTGTATTAATTTTCAAAAGAATTTCAAAAATTCTAATGAATTTTATCAGATGACTTTCCAGGATCTATTGAAATGACCTTTAGATGAATTACACTAACAAAAGTTTTAATAATAATTTTTATTAAATATGTTTTTTGGCTGCATTGGGTCTTCGTTGCTGCACGTGGGCTTTTCTCTAGTTGCGGTGAGCAGGGGCTACTCTTCATTGCAGTGCACAGGCTTCTCATTGCGGTGGCTTCTCTTGTTGTGGAATGTGAGCTCTAGGCATGCGGGCTTCAGTAGTTGTGGCTTGCGGGCTCTAGAGAGCAGGCTCAGTAGTTGTGGTGCACGGGCTTAGTTGCTCCGTGGCATGTGGAATCTTCCCGGACCACGGCTTGAACCTGTGTCACCTGCATTGGCAGGCAGATTCTTAACCACTGTGCCACCAGGGAAATCCAGGATTTTAACATGAATTATTTATATTTTTGTGGTATCTTTTCCAGGTTGTATGACCAAGAACTAGTTCTGTGTTACTATTACTCTGTTCCTTGAAAAGTGTTTCTTTGCTTCCTGCAGAATAAAGCCAGGACTTTGAGATTAACATTACATCTTTCTAAATCTGACACCGTCTTTAATTACCAATTATATCTGTACCTGTCAAGCACATAGCCTTCTTTCTTATAATTGATCTCACTTTCCTTCTCTTTTTTATCCCTTTGCACATTTTTTAAAAATGCCAATAATGTGATCCTCTTTCATTTAGCAATCTGTAATCATCCTTTCAAATTGGTTTCCTATGTCTTCTCTTAAATAATATATGTATGTGTGTATGTGTATAAAATTTGCCTGTAAGCTTATGTATTTGGGGAGGAAATGGGTATATGGAAAATAATAAACAATATATTAACATGTCTAGATGATCAAAAACTAATTTATACAGAAGGCTTCTTATTCTCTGTGTAAAGTAGTGTGGTGGACACAAAGATGTGCCTCCCAGATTCCCCTTCCAGGAATGACCCGTTGCCCCAACTGCTAAGAGTGCTGTTAGGGGACACCCTTCAGCTGCAGCCCCTTCAGGGATTGCCTCTCACAGAGAGAACTTCCTCTCCCAAGTAAACGACCATCCAGGAGCCACTCACATACAATGACTAATCAAGTCGGAAACAGAAAGGCCTGGCAGTTTCAACCCAGTGCAGGACAACTACTATGGGTCCTTTCAGCTCACAAGCTCTGCCTAGGGTCAGGGCTGTTAGACTTGCATCATAGCTGACTTCTCAATCTTCCCTCTCCTCTTGCCTTCCATAGATATTGATCCCAAAGGCACTCCCAATAAACATTGTGAACACTAAATTCTACCTCACAGTCTGTTTCCCAGTGGGCCCAAACTGCAATAAGTAGTTTGTTTATATTTCTATCATAGCCTTTATCTCTTTGTGTTTTGTATACGTATCTGATTCCTCTCTTGCCCTCTGACTAACTTGAGGGCAAGGAATATCTTTGCATTCCCAGCATCTAATACAGCAACAGCATTCTAGGCCTCAGTAAGAGATGCATACACACACACACACACACACACACACACACGTTAACTGAACAAAGTTACAAAGTATAAAAATTCTTAAATTTAGAATTTTAAAGATTTTATTTTAAATGTTTTCCAGCTTTCAGATGACATGGAGACAAAGAAGGATATAGAGGTATTTACAATTTCTGTTTTATGAGATTATATATCAAAAGTATTATGTGGATCTAAAAGAATGTTTACAATAAGATAGATATAGCTATAAATTTAGATAGGGGCCCCAGGAGAGAAAGTTGGAAACAAGTACAGAAGTGTTCTTTTTCTGCCTAGTCCATTTCTTTATGTGTAGTGTAACTAAAATTCTTGGTAATTTGAGCTATGTCAAAATTAGTTCTGAAGTAATTGTTTTTACTTTTAGATTTAGCATATGAATATGTCAATGCTCTTAATTTCATAGAAACAGATAATATGAAGATTTTTCTTAGGTGGGATAAATATATTTTACTTATTTTTAGTAAAAATATGTAAAATAATTATGTTAATAAATGATAGTTAAATATCTGTCTTCTGTAGACATATGAGACTACTGTACTGAAAAGAATGAAGTAATTCCTGTTCTGTGGTATTTCCCTCTTTCTAGGGTTGCAACTTCCCAGGATTCAGAACAAATGAGCTTACTCAACTACCCAGACATTTGAATGCTGAACGAATTTATCTTTTTATTTTAAAATCCCATAACTTTGACGTATGTAAACATTATTTTATTATTATTGTGTGATATATTTTGAGAATATCATTTAATGAATTAGACCTTAATTTTAAGCTATGACAGATCAGGTGTTAAGCAAGATTTAATTCTTTTGGGCATTAAGTGTGGCAGGAAAGACCAGTGACTTTTTTTTTTTTTTTTTTTTTTTGCGGTGTGCGGGCCTCTCACTGTTGTGGCCTCTCCCTTTGCGGAGCACGGGCTCCGGATGCACAGGCTCAGCGGCCGTTGCTCACAGGCCCAGCCGCTACGCAGCATGTGGGATCCTCCCAGACCGGGGCACAAACCCATGTCCCCTGCATCAGCAGGCATACTCTCAACCACTGCGCCACCAGGGAAGCCCCAACCAGTGACATTTTTAACACCCTAATCTCCAGAAGAGAGTGTATTAGATTCTGTGTTACTGCCTCAGGAGTCTGAGGTTGCCAGTGTGCATTGGCTTGGCATGTGACTGTAACAGGTGTTTCACTCCCCCTCTTCCTGCTCTGTAGCTCAGGATATGTTAGCCTGCTCATTTTGATCCCAAAATAATTTATGAGAGCCCTTCCCCACACCCTACCTTTTGAACCTCCAAGTGTCTGGGGCATTTTTAAGAAATATCCCTACAGAGAAGCCAATTGATGAAAAACTGCAGGCATAGGAAGGTAACTAGATCATTGGACACCGATTGCCAGGGATAGGATGAGGGCTGAGTGGTTACTGGTAGTGACTTCCCACCCACTTAAATGTTAAGTGGTCACCTAAAAAGGTTTCTGTTTCCTGGGGACTTGAACAGTGCTCCTTGTACCTCCAGGCAGATTCCTCTCAAGACAGTTCTCTAAGAGGGACTTGGCCCCTAGTAGGCCCTCTTCCCATCCCTCACCCCCAGCCTTCCTGTGGCTCTTTCTTTCTCAAAACAAAATCCCTGTTTTCTCTCCTGCTATAGTACTCTATAGTCCTTCAGAAGGAGTATAATCAACCATTAAATTTGGATGAATCAGCTCCAGCCATTATTTTCTGCCCATTTTTCCCTCTCTTCAAGATGAAAGAGAGTGTATCACTTTAGTGTTTCATCTTCAAGACACAGTATTCCAAGAAATAATCTGATTAACCTGACTTGGGTCTCCTGCTTGCCCCTCAGTTAGGGAACCACAGAGCACCTCAGTTGAAAACTCCACCTAAAATGATTCAGTAATGACACTCTCTCTTATTTTCCATGCTAATACAGATGCTTTTCAATTCTCTTTTATGTTTTATGGGATTTGGGTGAGAGGGAAGGCTTAGTTTGCCGTCTTGATCACCTGATACCATTTTTTTTAGAGAAAAACAATAGATGGTAATTGTTATGCCTGGATCATGAGCTTATTTGTTACTTTCTCTGACTATATTTTCCAAAGTTTCCTCAGGGAAAATGTTTTATTGTAAAAAGAAAACACAAGTTATTGTTAAAATAATCTTATAAATGTTCTAGACAATATAATCTTTTTAACTCTCACATTCTGTTTTCTAAAATGGGACTATATTTTAACTATGGATGCATGTACATCACAGTCACATAAACAAGGCATAGAAGTACAGCTATTATAAACATTTCATATGGTTAACTTGGAGGATGCTGGCATTATTGAAAGAAGTAGGAAAGTGAGGAGTGTAAGTAGGTATGGGTTTGGAGGAAGGGGTGCACAAGATATGACAAGCAGCTGGGTGTAGGATATTTTGAGTTTGTGTACCAGTGATATATCTAGGTATAGATAACCAGTATTTTATTTGTTAATACCCCTCCCTGATTTCAGTAAAGAATTTAAATTGGCTTGCTAGAGCATGCACAATGCAATGGCATTGAGATAGATGATGACATTAAAGTGAAGAGAAAATAAGTGTAGGAAAATAATATCAGAGGGAAGGTTATTTCATAGAAATGCTTATTATAATATCTGAAACTTGGAAAAAGAAGGTTAAAGGGTTACTGTTACATGCTTGAAGGTGAGGGAATCCATGGAATTGACTGGATTCACGTAACCCCATCCAAATACATTCCTGAACATACAGTCATAGATTAAGTTTCTTGATAAAGTATAAATTATCCCCTTTACCACCCAGAACGGACCCTTGGCTACAGATGATGCTCAGTAAAAATTTTATTGAATTGAGTGAAAAGGGGCCTATATTTTGAGAAAGCTGAGCCACAAAGATACAGATATACACAAACAGAAATCAAGAGAACATTAGAAATAGTTTTATCCAACCTAGAATCTATATTAGGAGAAAAAGTTCCAAGTCAGATAATGTATAGGCTTTAAGGTATGTTTACATTTATTTGAGTCAAAAAAGTATCACAAAAGGGTAGAGGGTGATGGAGGAAAGTACCATTTAACTTTTAAAGTCAGGTTTGGGGTTTTTTGGCTGATTTCTGTTTTTGGTTGTTTTGACTAAATACTGATATATTTTAAAGAATTTGGAATTTTCCTGAAAAAGAAAGTTAGTGATACTAAACATAACCAAAGCTTAGAATAGAAGCAATCATGCAGTTAGTTTACACTAAAAAGCATGTTTGCTTGAAATTTGCAAATAATTTCAACAAAAAAATTCAGATTTTCTCCTGTATTTAAATTTTCTACTTTTTTCTTTATGTACTTCTCATATGTTTTTGTAATTAAGAAGTGCTAAATAAGTTGAAGCTGTTACCGATGTATATACTATACTTAGTGGCCTATGAAGGAGAAGTGCTCACACAGTATGCATGATAAATAATCTCCTTGGTATAAACGTTTGCACGGTATTCTATTTGTAGACTTGTACTTGAGGAACAGAAATTCATACCTATGGATTTCATTAAAAGAATTCTTGAACTCTACTGAATCTGGCATTACAAACTTTTAGTTAATAAAATAAAAAGACTATTGAAGGTACCTATTTAAACCAAGACTTATAGTCTCTAGTAGTCATGGTAAATTAACTTTATGTGCCAATTTTGATGAATTGCTTAGAGAGAACACTATCTTTAGGGTCTAGACTTATGATGGGGCCCATTGGGTTAGAATCCCATGATTGTTGATACCTGTCTTCAGCATAAAAGGGAAATTGTTAACATGTGTCTTGGATTTTTGCTATTCCTGGTCTAGCCTACACTGTCATTTCAGTGACTACTAATCAAATGTGATTATTGAGAATATGAAATATGCCTGGTGTGACTCAGCTGAATTTTTTTTATTGAAGTATGGTTGTTTTACAGTGTTGTGTTAGTTTCTGGTGTATAGCAAAGTGATTCAGTTATACATATATATGTATATATATTCTTTTTAAGGTTCTTTTCCATTATAGGTTATTACAAGGTATTGAATATAGTTCCCTATGCTATACAGTAGGACCTTGTTGTTTATCTAGTCTATATATAGTAGAGTGTATCTGTTAATCCCAAACTCATAATTTATCCCTCTCCCCTACTTTCCCCTTTGGTAACCATAAGTTTGTTTTCTATGTCTGTGATCAGCTGACTTTTTAAATTTTATTTATTTTAATTATATATAAATTTTAAAATTAATACTTGATTCAGTTATTGAACAACTTTCAATTATGGTTGAAACAAAATTACAACCATATAGTTTACAAAATCTAATTATGATGTAGTATTTATGATGAAAATTTATGTTCAAATTGAGATGTGCTATAAGTATAAAATATACAGTATATTTCAAAGACCCAGTACCCAAAAGAATGTAAAATATTTCATTAATAATTTAATAACAATTATGTATTAAAATATATTTTAAATATATTTGGTTAAAATGTCACTAAAATTTCACCTTTTACTTTTACTTTTTTAAAATGTCTATTAGAAAATATATATATGGCTCACATTAAATTTCTATGAAGCAGTGGTAGTTTATAACTATTAAATACACACTCTTTATAAAGCCTATTTACAGTAACATGTCTTATAATATTATTAATTTGATCTCCATGTGTCTTTTTTCCATAGAGAAAAAGTTTTAAAATCTGGGAGACTCATTTCCTCTCAGAAGCCTCTGTTGCTCTTTTGCATGATTCTTTTTGGTGGTGGTTTCTCCATAAATTTAAGGTATAGTGATATTTTTTAAACTTCTTTTTTTAAAAGTTGATTTGCAGCATAATTAATTTTTCAGTAGGGGTAGCACTGGTACAAAAAATGTTTTTCCGATCCTGTCACAGAGCTTGGTTTTTTAGTATTCTGCACATGTTAGAAATCCTGTTTGAAATCTAGAGTTCTTTCAGAGAAGTTAAAACCTTAATATGGATTTCAAAGATCCAGAGTCTTTATTAATCAGAAAAAGATTAGTGAAATCAAACACTGTAGTGAGTAATAAAGTTGTAGCTTTACTCAATACTGTAATGTGCTGATGAACACGAAACAGAATATCCACTGCAAATCAGTGACATTGAGGGAGGTTTCACTTAGAAAACACTCTACAATATCAGATGGGTTGAGGGTCCTCACTTGATTCAGAAGGATAAAAACTCTGCTTAGGATTAAAAAGAGAAACACATGGGTATCTGGGAAGCAATAAAAGAATGGAAATTATCAGCACCCGAGTCTTACATTAGAGAATACGTGAGCCTGGAAAAAGTGGTGAATACCAATGACTGCCATGTGGCCTCTGGATCTAGAAGGATGGAAAGTAGGGTAACGCAGGGGAGTGCAGTCTAAGCATTAAGAAGGTGTGCTACCCCATCAGGGGAGCCTGATAACAGGCTCAGTTCTTCACCTCCCCACCTCAAATTACCCAAAGAAAACTGCTAATGGATTCTTTCATACCATGAAGGAATGGGTGTTACTAATTTTACATGCAAACCATTTACATAGAGCTTCATGTTAGAATAATTAATGTAATTCTAGGTAAGATTATCTGTACTATGTTTCTATTATTGTTAGGAGTTGAATGAGGGATAGGAAGTGGTGTTATCAGTTCTACCAAGGTAATTACATAGGGAAATTTGTTCAGAGTTTTATTACCTTAAGTTACTTTCTCTAGATCTGAATCCCAAATTTATGTTTTTCCATGATAGAACATGAGAAGAAACATTACTTTCCCACTTAAATCTGTTAGGATTATATATAGCAAGTTTTTGAAGGAAACATAATCTAGCAATGTTTCTAGTAACTTTGTCAAGCCATATAATATTATTTTGAACAAACAGATTCGACCCAAAGATATTAATGACCCACTACATATATAGGATTATCCTTGGAATAAACAAGGATTAGAAATCTTTTTATCTTTAAGCAAGCTATTCTCCAGAAACTACTGGCTTCCTAAAATTAAAATGCAGTTATTAAGTAATAATTTTTTGACATCTTTATTGGAGTATAATTACTTTACAATGTTGTGTTAGTTTCTGCTGTATAACAAAGTGAATCAGATATATGCATACATATGTCCCTATATACCCTCCCTCTTGCGTCTCCCTACCACCCTCCGTATTCCACACCTCTAGATCTTCACAGAGCACTGAGCTGATCTCCCTGTGCTATGCAGCTGCTTCCCACTAGCTATCTATTTTACGTTTAGTAGTGTATATGTGTCATTGGTACTCTCTCACTTTGTCCCAGCTTACCCTTCCCCCTCCCCATGTGCTCAAGTCCATTCTCTACATCTGTGTCTTTATTCCTTTCTTACCCCTAGGTTCATCAGAACCATTTTTTTTTTTAGATTCTGTATATATGTGTTAGCATATGGTATTTGTTTACTGACTTACTTCACTATGTATGACAGACTCCAGGTCCATCCACCTCATTACAAATAACTCAATTTCGTTTCTTTTTATGGCTGAGTAATATTCCATTGTATATATGTGCCACATCTTCTTTATCCATTCGTCTGTCGATGGACACTTAGGTTGCTTCCACGTCCAGGTTATAGTAAATAGTGCTGCAATGAACATTGTGGTACATGACTCTTTTTGAATTATGGTTTTCTCAGGGTATATGCCCAGTAGTAGGATTGCTGGGTCATATGGTAGTTCTATTTATAGTTTTTTAAGGAACTTGCATACTGTTCTCCATAGTGGCTGTATCAATTTACATTCCCACCAACAGTGCAAGAGGGTTCCCTTTTCTCCACACCCTCTGCAACATTTATTGTTTGTAGATTTTTTGATGATGGCCATTCTGACTGGTGTGAGGTGATACCTCATTGTAGTTTTGATTTTCATTTCTCTAATGATTAGTGATGGTGAGCATCCTTTCATGTGTTTGTTGACAGTCTGTGTATCTTCTTTGGAGAAATGTCTATTTAGGTCTTCTGCCCATTTTTGGATTGGGTTCTTTGTTTTTTTGATATTGAGCTGCATGAGCTGCTTGTATATTTTGGAGATTAATCCTTTGTCCGTTGCTTCATTTGCAAATATTTTCTCCCATTCTGAGGGTTGTCTTTTGGTCTTGTTTATGTTTCCTTTGCTGTGCAAAAGCTTTTAAGTTTCATTAGGTCCCATTTGTTTATTTTTGTTTTTATTTCCATTTCTCTAGGAGGTGGGTCAAAAAGGATTTTGCTGTGATTTATGTCAGAGTGTTCTGCCTATGTTTTCCTCTAAGAGTTTGATAGTGTCTGGCCTTATATTTTGGTCTGTAATCCATTTTGAGTTTATTTTTTGTATGGTGTTAGGGAGTGTTCTACTTTCATTCTTTAACATGTAGCTGTCCAGTTTTCCCAGCACAACTTATTGAAGAGGCTGTCTTTTCTCCATTGTATAATCCTGCCTCCTTTATCAAAGATAAGGTGACCATATGTGCATGGGTTTATCTCTGGATTTTCTATCCTGTTCCATTGATCTATATTTCTGTTTTTGTGCCAGTACCATACTGTCTTGATTACTGTACCTTTGTAGTATAGTCTGAAGTCAGGGGGCCTGATTCCTCCAGTTCCGTTTTTCTTTGTCAAGATTGCTTTGGCTATTTGGGGTATTTTGTTTTTCCATACAAATTGTGAAATTTTTTGTTCTAGTTCTGTGAAAAATGCCACTGGTAGTTTGAAAGAGATTGCATTGAATGTGTAGATTGCTTTGGGTAGTATAGTTATTTTCACAATGTTGATTCTTCCAATCCAAGAGCATGGTATATCTCCCCATCTGTTTTTTTGTTTGTTTGTTTGTTGTTGCGGTATGTGGGCCTCTCACTGTTGTGGCCTCTCCCGTTGCGGAGCACAGGCTCCGGACGCGCAGGCTCAGTGGCCATGGCTCATGGGCCCAGCTGCTCCACGGCATGTGGGATCTTCATGGACTGGGGCACGAACCCGTTTCCCCTGCATTGGCAGGCAGACTCTCAACCAGTGTGACGCCAGGGAAGCCCTCTCCATCTGTTTTTATCGTCTTTAATTTCTTTCATCAGTGTCTTATACTTTTCTGGATACAGGTCTTTTGTCTCCTTTGCTAGGTTTATTCCTAGGTATTTTATTCTTTTGTTGCAATGGTAAATGGGAGTGTTTCCTTAATTTCTCTTTCAGATTTTTCATCATTAGTGTGTAGGAATGCAAGAGATTTCTGTGCATTAATTTTGTGTCCAGCTACTCTACCAAATTCATTGATTAGCTCTAGTAGTTTTCTGCTAGCATCTTTAGGATGCTCTATTTATAGTATCATGTCATCTGCAAACAGTGACAGTTTTACTTCTTCTTTTACGATTTAGATTCCTTTTATTTCTTTTTCTTCTCTGATTGGCTAAAATTTCCAAAACTATGTTGAATAATAGTGGTGAGAGTGGGAGACCTTTTCTTGTTCCTGATCTTAGAGGACATGGTTTAAGTTTTTCACCGTTGAGAATGATGTTGGCTGTGGGTTTGTCATATATGACCTTTATTATGTTGAGGTAGCTTCCCTCTATGCCTACTTTGTGGGTGGTTTTTTTTTTTTTTAGAAATGGGTGTTGAAAGCTCTTTCTTCATCTATTGAGATGATCATATGGTTTTTATCCTTCAATTTGTTAATATGGTGTATCACATTCATTATTTTGCCTGTATTGAAGAATCCTTGCATTCCTGGGATAAACCCCACTGGATCATGGTGTATGATCCTTTTAATGTGCTTTTGGATTCGGTTTCCAAGTATTTTTGGGGGGATTTTTGCATCAGTGTTCATCAGTGATATTGGCCTGTAGTTTTCTTTTTTTGTGATATCTTTGTCTGGTTTTGGTATCAGGGTGTTGGTGGCCTCATAGAATGAGTTTGGGAGTGTTCCTCCCTCTGCTATATTTTGGAAGAGTTTGATAAGGATAGGTGTTTGCTCTTCTCTAAATCTTTGCTAGAATTCCCCTGTGAAACCATCTGGTCCTTGTGTTTTGTTTGTTGGAAGATTTTTAATCACAGTCTCAATTTCAGTGCTTGTGATTGGTCTGTTTATGTATTCTATTTCTTCCTGGTTCAGTTTCAGAAGGTTGTGCTTTTCTAAGAATTTGTCCATTTCTTCCAGGTTGTCCATTTTGTTGGCATATATTTGTTTGTAGTAATCTCTCATGATCCTTTGTATTTCCGCAGTGTTAGTTGTTACTTCTCCTTTTTCATTTCTAATTCTGTTGACTTGAGTCTTCTCCGTTTTTTCTTCATGAGTCTGGCTAATGGTTTATCAATTTTGTTTATCTTCTCAAAGAACCAGCTTTTAGTTTTATTGATCTTTGCTGTTGTTTCCTTCATTTCTTTTTCATTTATTTCTGATATGATCTTTATGATTTCTTTCCTTCTGCTAACTTTGGGGTTTTTTGTTCTTTCTCTATTGCTTTAGGTGTAAGGTTAGGTTGTTTATTAGAGATGTTTCTTTTTTCTTGAGGTAGGATTGTATTTCTATGAACTTCCCTCTTAGAACTGCTTTTGCTGCATCCCATAGGTTTTGGGTTGTTGTGTTTTCATTGTCATTTGTTTCTAGGTATTTTTTGGTTTCCTCTTTTATTTCTTCAGTGATCTCTTGGTTATTTAGTAACGCATTGTTTAGCCTCCATGTGTATTTGTATTTTTTACAGATTTTTTACTGTAATTGATATCTAGTATCATGGCGTTGTGGTCAGAAAAGATACTTGATATGATTTCAATTTTCTTGAATTTACCAAGGCTTGATTTGTGACCCAAGATATGATCTATCCTGGAAAATGTTCCATGAGCACTTGAGAAGAAAGTGTATTCTGTTGTTTTTGGATGGAATGTCCTATAAATATCAATTAAGTCCGTCTTATCTAATGTGTCATTTAAAGCTTGTGTTTCCTTATTTATTTTCATTTTGGATGATCTGTCCATTGGTGAAAGTGGGCTGTTTTAGTCCCCTACTATGATTGTGTTCCTGTCAATTTCCCCTTTTATGGCTGTTAGCATTTGCCTTATGTATTGAGGTGCTCCTATGTTGGGTGCATACATGTTTACAATTGTTATGCCTTCTTCTTGGATTGATCCCTTGATCACTATGTAGTGTCCTTCTTTGTCTCTTGTAATAGTCATTATTTTAAAGTCTATTTTGTCTGATATGAGAATTTCTACTACAGCTTTCTTTTGATTTCCATTTGCATGGAATATCTTTTTCCATCCCCTCATTTTCAGTCTGTATGTGTCCCTAGTTTTGTAGTGAGTCTCTCGTAGACAACAAATATAGAGGTCTTGTTTTTGTATCCATTCAACCAGTCTGTGTCTTTTGGTTGGAGCATTTAATCCATTTACATTTAAGGTAGTTATTGATATGTATATTCCTGTTACCAACTGTTTTGGGTTTGTTATTATAGGTCTTTTCCTTCTCTTGAGTTTCTTGCCTAGAGAAGTTCCTTTAGCATTTGTTGTAAAGCTGGTTTGGTGGTGCTGAATTCTCTTAACTTTTGCTTGTCTGTAAAGGTTTTAATTTCTCTGTCAAATCTGAATGAGGTTTTTACTGGGTAGAGTAATCTTGGTTGTAGGTTTTTCCCTTTCATCACTTTAAATATGTCCTGGTACTCCCTTCTGACTTGCAGAATTTCTGCTGTAAGATCAGCTGTTAACCTTATGTGGATTCCCTTGTATGTTATTAGTTGTTTTTCCCTTGCTGCTTTTAATAATTTTTCTTTGTATTTGATTTTTGATAGTTTGATTAATGTGTCTTGGTGTGTTTCTCCTTGGATTTATCCTGTATGGGACTCTCTGTGCCTCCTGTACTTGATTGAGTATTTCCTTTCCCATGTTAGGGAAGTTTTCAAATATAATCTCTTGAAATATTTTCTCAGACCCTTTCTTTTCTCTGCTTCTTCTGGGACCCCTATAATTCGAATGTTTGTGCATTTAGTGCTGTCCCAGGAGTTTCTGAGACTGTCCTCATTTCTTTTCATTCTTTTTTCTTTATTCTGTCCCTGGCAGTTATTTCCACCGTTTTATCTTCCAGCTTTGTTATCTGTTCTTCTGTCTCAGTTATTCTGCTGTTGATTCCTTCTAGAGTGTTTTTCTTTTCAATTATTATGTTGTTCATCACTGTTAGTTTGCTCTCTAGTTCTCCTACTTCCTGTTAAATGTTTCTTGTATTTTCTCCATTCTGTTTCTGAGATTTTGGATCATCTTTATCATTACTCTGAATTCTTTTTCAGATAGGTTGCCTATTTCTCTTCATTTATTTGTTCTTGTAAGTTTTTACCTTGCTCCTTTGTCTGTAAGATAATTTTTTGTCATTTCCTTTTTTTTTCTTCTGATGAGTGGGGCTGTATTCTTGTCTTACTGGTTGTTTGTCCTGAGGCGTCCAGCACTGGAGTTTGCAAGCAGTTGGATAGAGCCAGGTCTTGGTGCTGAGATGAGCACCACCGGGAGGCCTCACACTGATTAATATTCCCTGGGGTCTGAGGTTCTCTGTTATTCCAGCTTTTTGGACTCAGAGCTCCCATCACAGGAGCTCGGGCCCAACCTCCAGGCTGGGAACCAAAATCCTTCAAGCTGCATAGCGTGGCAAAAAAAAAAAAGGAGCAATACCATATCAAAGAATAAAAAACAAAATATATTAGGAAAAATAAAAATATATTTGAAACAACTGCAACACGGTAAAATAAAACCACAATAGAAAAAATAAAGTGGGGGAACAAGCCAAAAGGAGAGAACAATAACAGAGTGTAAAGAATAAAATAAAATTAGAAAAATAAAAGATTTATTAGGTAAAATAAAAATATAAGTGAATCAACAAGGTAAAACAGAACCCCAATCTAAAAGAGGAAAAAAATAAAAGCCTTGGCTATTTGGGTGGAGTTTAGGTGGGGGTAGAACTTAAGCAGGGGCAGGATTTTGTGTGTGGCGGGACTTAGGTGGGTGGGGGGTGACATTTGAGCATGGGGCAGGGCCTCTGCTTAGTACCTGCACAGAAGGGGAGAGGCAGTACATGGAAAGGAGGACCTCTGGAGTGTGGAGTTCCAGAGTTTGGAGTTCGGGCCCTGAGTGAGGGTGTGTGGGTGGGGTTTAGGCCCAGCATTGGAGGGAGTCTCCAAGTGTAGAGGTAGGGCCTTGGGTGAGGGTGTAGGGGTGGGGCCTGGGCTCTGCACTGCAGGAGGGAGACTCCGAGGACAGAGGATTAGGCCCAGGAGCCCATCAGGCTCCCCGGTGCCTAAGTAGACAGGGAAACTGCTGGCCGCATTCCCTTCCGTTTCTCTGCACGCCGCCACCACCGTCTCCCCAGGGTCTCCCCTGTCCCCGCTGGACCCCTAACTGTGGGTGGGTTCTGCTGGGTGTAGGAACTCCTCCTCCCCCAGCCACCCCTCAGGGGTGCTGGTCCTGGAGGTCTGGCCTTTACTTTTGCTCCCCCTTCCATCCCTCCCACTCCCTCAGGACCTGTGCACGGCTGGAGGGGGCCTCCGTGTGCAGAGGATCAGGCCTGGGATCTCAGCAGGCTCCCAGGGGCCCTAGTAGGCAGGGGAATCCTGGCCATGCTCCCTTTTGATTCCCTGCCCTCCCAATGGTCCCCCAATTTACCCCTTCAGGCATGGGATCTCTTCCCCTCCTCCAGCTGCCCCTCAGGGACACCAGTCCCATCCTGCCTCCACTTCTCCTCCCCCTTCACTCCCCCCATGCCCCATGTCCTACCCGGTCGCTGGGGGTTCCTCCTGTCCCCTTAGGTGTCCGTGGTCCCCCACTGGTGCCTGGTAGGTGCCCTAGTTGTGTGGAGACACGAATTCCGCATCCTCCTAGTCCGCCACCTTGACTCCACCCCCAGTAATATTTTAAAATATTATAATTTAATAACATTTCCAGTATCAGTTAAGATTTCTGATGTGTTTTGAGGAACAATATATGATTCAGCTGGATGAGTGTTCTGCTAGTGTTCTACGGAACTGAAAGGGTATCCAAGCCATATTGAAGCAACATTTCCATGATTTAACCAGAACAGCTCCTCTTTCATCTGTTCTTTCTGTTCATTACATTTCACCTATGGTTTTATTTCTAAGAGAATTCATTGTTAAATATAAATGTATTGAAGCCAGTGAACTAGATAAATAGCATGACCTCTTAGGTTCCTAAATCCACTAAATAAGTGTGGTGCAGGCCCATACATTTTTACCAGCATTGTGTGGGAATATCTCTTTTGTTAGGTTAGCTCCTATTTCAAGCTGTACTACATTTTCAGGTGAGTACAAAACACATAAATTGTATCTATTTTTGGATCTACTTTATGAATAATAAACAATACTGACTTTATAACTGGAATAGAACCCTGAGCCACTTATACAATTTAATTACCAACAACATAATATGAAAAAATATATATAATCATACTCTAGAATATAGCATGGTTCAGTATGCTGGCTCTAAAACTTATTTCAGTAGTTGTTAGGTGACTAATATAAAAGCAGATTTCCTTTATTGCCTATGATGTAGTGGTAGCTTGATCTAGTAGAAAAAGTGCTGCACTGAAATCCAAGAAATTAAAATTTTAAATCTGGCTTTCCCAGTAGTTAGTGTGAGACTTTGGGCTAGTCAGAAAATCACTCTGAGCTTCAGTTATGTCATCTCTCTAAAACAAAATAAAACAAAACAAACAAAAAACAGGTAAAAATAACATATACTTTCTTTTTTCCTTAGAGTTGTTGTGTGTACTAAAAGTGACATGAATAAGATCCCTAGTAAACTGTGAAAATACTATATAAATGAGATTCAATATAATAGAATTAAGATCTGGCCTTCAAAAACAAGTTTATCCACTTAGAAAATGATGTGACTTTGAATAGTTACTTACCTCTCTAAGTCTTTCATAAAATTTTAAAAAATTACCTACTTTATCTGTTTATTGGGAGTTATATTAGAAAATACATGTAAAGTTGTTTGTTTACATGGAAGTAGGTATATGGTAAGTGTTCAATGGTTATATCTATCATTATTATTTATTATTATATTGTTAGTGAGAATGCAGTGCTCCAAAAACTGCTGACCAACGTGTAGGCTAATGATAAAAATTTCCTTGATGGTGTTTAACTAGAAGAATTCCAGTAATGATATACCCTTAATGTTTTCAAAATTGTCCTTGGAACATTGGCTCCCAAAAAGATTCAGGAGGCTGGAAAGTACATCAATTCCACTCATAAAATAACGAAGACAAGCCATATATAACCCACAAAAATCACAACTTTTTTGAACTCATTATACAGGGTAGCCTTCAAAGCAAAGAATATTACCGGGGAAAAAGAAAGTAATTGTATAATTATAAAGTAGTCAATACATCAATATGACATAACAATCATAAATATTTATGCACCTAATTAAAATGCTTTGAAACACATTTAATGACAATTTTAATACTTAAAGAAGCAATAGACAAATCTATAAGTATAGTTAGGTATTTCAACACCTTATATTCAATAATTGGTCGTATGTGCAGAAAACCAGTTAATGATATAGAATGATGTAGATGACTTGAGCAATACTGTTAACCAACTTTATGGATCTAATTGTTATTTATTAAACATTCCTCATAACAACAGCAGAATACACATTTTTCTCATGTACCCATTAAACATTTACCAACTATATTCTGGGCTAGGAAAACATCCTAATGAAATGAAAAGAATTCAAGTCATACAAAGTATGTTTTTAGACCAAAATGGAATTATATTATAAATGAATAACAGAAAGCTACCTGGAAAATCTTCAAATATTTGATAACTAAATAATACACTTCTCAGGAACTGTGGGTCGAACCAGAAATCAGTAGGGAAATTGAAAAGTATTTTGAACTTGATGAAAATGAAAATACAGATTAAAATTTGTGGGATGGACCTCAAGCAGTATTTGGAAATTTAAAACATTAAGATCTCTAGATTTGAAATAAGGAAAGTTCTCAAAAACCATGACCTCAACTTCTACTGTATGAAACTAGACAAAGAAAAAGAAATGAAAACCAAAATATGCAGAAGAAAGGAAATAATAAAGATCAGAGAAGAAACCAATAAAAGGAAAAACTGAAAAACAGAAGGAATTAGAGAAAATGAATTCAAAAGGTGGGTCTTCAAGAATTCTAAAAACAAGGCAATGCAGGAGGAATTTGAAACCTCTGTTTCACTGAGAGTAACTATAGCAAAAACAAAACCCAAATGGAGCTTAACATTTTACTTAATTGACTCAGACCCCTAAAGGCTAACAAGAGAAGAGACATACCTATTCCCAAACATAACTACTTTATACCTCAGGTTTTACTGTCCTATTGAAGATGTCCATCTCTCAAACAAAAATTGCAAGACACATAGAGAAGGAATGGAATTGCTGCATTGTTGGGTATATAGATGTTCAATTTCACAAGGTAGTGCCAAGTTGTTTTCAAACTGGATGTACAAATTATTCTCACATTGTTGATGTATAAGACTTCTTAAACAACCAATGATTCAAAGAATAAATCACAGAGGAAATTAGAAAATAACTTGAAACAAATGAAAGCAAAAAACACAATGTACCAAAACTCATAGGATAAAGCAAAAGCATTGCTAAAAGAGAAATTTAAAGTTTTAAACAAATCAAAAAGCAATATATCAACAACCTAACTTTACATATTAAGGAACTAGAAAAAGAACAACAGAAGGAAGGAATTAATAAAGATTAGAGTGGAGATAAATAAAATAGAGAATTGGTAAACAGTAGAGAAAATCAGTAAAACCAAAAGTTAGTTCTTTGAGATAAACAAAATTGACAAACCTCTAGCTAGACTAAGAAAAAAAGTGAGGACTTCCCTGGCAGTCCAGTGGTTAAGACTCCGTGCTTCCACTGCAGGGGGCGTGGGTTCGATCCCTCGTCGGGGAACTAAGATCTCATATAAGATCTTATATGCCATTCAGCACAGCCAAAAAAAAAAAAAAAAAAGGACTCAAATTACCAAAGTCAGAAATGAAAGTGGAAATATTACTATTGGCAAAGAAATAACAAGGATTATTAGAGTACTGTGAACAAACATATAACAACAAATTGGATAGCCTGTATAAAATGGACAAGTTCCTAGAAACATATAATTTTCCAAGACTGAGTAATGAAGAAATAGACAATCTGAATAGACCTATAACTAGTAAGGAGATTCAATCAGGTTTCTGTAATCAGAAACCTCCCAACAAAGAAAAGTCCTGGACTAGATGGCTTCACTGATGAATTCTGCCAACATTTAAAGAAGAATTAACACCAGTCCTTCTCTAACTCTCCCAAAAAATTGAAGAGAAGGGAATACTTTCTAGCTCATTTTATGAGACCAGCATTACCCTGATACCAAAGCCAAAGATATTACAACAAAAAAAGCATCTACAGACCAATATCCTCTTTGATGGATATTGATGCAAAAATCTTCAACAAAATGCTAGCAAACTGAATTCAGCAGTATATTAAAAGGGTTATACAATCTGACCAATGAAATTTATTCCTGGAATGCAAATATGATTTAACATGTTAAATAGCTAGATCTAATGAACATATCAGTAACCTGAATATCCAAAAGCTGTAGGATACGTCTTCTTTTCAAGCATACCAAAACATGTATAAAAATTTACTGTACCATTTTGCTACTCAGTTTCCTGTGGAGGTATATATGGTGTGGACATTAGGTTGAATTGTATTAGTCAAAGACATGTTCTAGAACTTTCTGTTTGGATATTTCATCACACATGTTAAGTGTAGATCATGTAACTGAAACATGCCAACTTTCTCTACTAGTAAATTATATATTATCTCAGTTAATTCTCACACAGCCCTAAGTCTTAGAACCACTGCCCATTATATAAATAGTCAAGAATTATTAACATTATCATTATTAATTCTGCTACTATCTCCTTCCATAAACTTATTACACAAGCACAAAAGCTGCATTGGGAGTGAGGGGACCTAGATTCTAGTCTGGCTTTCAGTTACTTAACTGTGTATAACCTTAAATAATTCTCTTAATCTTTCTGAGCATCAATGCAGTCACTAAAACAGAGGGGCTTAACCTAGGTGACATCTAACTTCCATTTTAGGTCTAAGATCCTATGCATTTATGAATCCCAGCTCATATGGCATGCTAATTTCATAGAAAACTACCACTAAATTTGATCATTTTTTATGTTTATTACCAAAACCTATTAATGCCAGCTTGTGCTTCTACTGTTGACATCATAAATGAATTTGGACTCTAATTCATCTTTATTGCTTAATTCATGTATTTGCACTCTAATTTATCTCTTCATTGCTTAATAGAGCAAGAATTCAAGGTGCTACCTTAGGACTTTAATATTGACATTATTATTATCTACAGATTTCTTCCTTCTTATGACATTCTACTTACTTTGTTTTTAGTATAGTTCTCATGTCACAATTTTACTAGTTCTGGCTATGGCTGTCTCATTCCAGTAATTGCTTTGATTTTATACTGAGTTACTGATTATGAAAAATTTGGAATGGTTATAGAATAGTAGCAGGCAACTATGTCATTGATTGCCTTGTGCATGCCATCTACTATTCAAGAACCTTCATTAATTCATCAAATGTTGGTGTGCTTTCAGTGTGCCAGGCACGGTGCTGAGGGCTTGAAATACAAAGTCAAACAAAACATAATCCTTGTCCCTATTTAATTTTAAGATAATACTTTAAGGTACGTGTATATTATCTATATTTGGCAGATAAGGAAACTAGGACTTAATTAACTTGCCTGGGATAGTGCAGCTAATGAATAATGGAGCCAGCATTCAAATTCAGGTCTGCATGATGCCAAAAACCCATGCTCATTCCACTATAGCAACTGATCTGCCCTTTAAGAAGATAGAGTTACTGACATTATGTAAGCAGATTCAAATTTTAAATTGTAATATTAATGATTTTAATTCCATGTGTGTTTTATTTTTTAAGCCTGACAGAGAAAGTCAAGATTCCTTGTTTGATAGAATTTCAGAAAGTTATGCATCACTTTTCAAGAGCATACCTCTAAGTCAAAAGGATGCATTCTTTCAGGTAAATATAGAAATTAACTAATTATGCTAATTATTTTATAGCAAGTGAAATATAAAAATAGTTATTTTATTTAAACACATATGAGAACATATTTTGTTATTTTGCAAGAAAAATTGCCTAAAGTAGAGTAAATAATGATAATATTTAAAAAGTCATGCCCCTCCACCCCATAATATTGTATTCTACTGACTAAAAGCCTTACAGAATCTCCTCAGTGTGGTATATGTATTTGTTTGCATATTAATAATTTGAAAACTATTGACTTGTTCTATGTATCTTGGTACATACCTACAAAGGTCTTGGTATTTTACCTACAAAATTATCATTTTTCTTTTACTTTATAAAGTATCTTTTGATCTAAGAGGACTTAACTTCTTGTGTTATGCCTAAGTACTAAGCACCTGTTACAGTAAAGAACAATGGACACATTTATGAATCAAATGTTTTACTATGTCTGTTATAGTAAAATAATTTGGTTAAAATAATTTACGTTCTTGAGTAGTGTGAAATGAAGACATGTAGGAATTTCACTGAGTATTTTAAAATGTAAACATCTAGCGTTTCAAAGCAGAAGCCACATTCAAATACTTTGTTGTACTGACATCTGTAAATCAGAAATACAGAAGTATTTTTGAGTCAGTCAATGTTTTCATGGGTAAAACCTAAAATAAAAATAAATGTCCTTCATGATGAAAATGTAAACAAACTTAAATTGCCAAATATTTATGCTCAATCTTGATCTATCTCACAAACATATACATACAGTATCGTAGAAGGAAATCAGTAGTGGACTGGGCATAAGGAGACTTGGCTTCACATCTGAAATCTGCTCGTAATTACCCAGGTGATCTTCGCAAGACATTCAGTCTCTCAGTTCCACAGCTGGTTGTCCATCCGATGAAGAGGTTGATCCATGATTCATAAATTGTTTATAGAACACTAATGTTCTGAAAGATAGACTAAGATTTTCTCTGCTAATATTAAATTTATTTTTCTTATTTGCAGGAAAATAATAGTTAATGGTTAGGATTTTTGGTCATTAAAATTGTCTAGAGATGACAAAACCAACTGTTTCTCCTATCCATACGCTTTCACCTAGTCTATCCCTTTGTAGTGTTTCTAGCCTATACACATGGCTTGATGAAATCAAGCATGCTTTAACACAGGGCTCTTAAGAAAAGAATAAAAGACCTATTTAATGTGAACAAAGGAGGTAGTGGCACCATTGCATATCCCTTATTCTGTAATTTCTAGTCTTACATTTGTGGTCCAAATGTTCTCCCTTGGGATGGATGTGCCTTTTGATAGATATCATATTTATAATCCTTCTCAAATCATGACTTGATTTTTTTTCTAAGTCCCTATTTTCAGTGGCTTTTTCCAAGGAGAAATTAGAAGTTGTTTAACCAAGATTCAGAGCCTCACTTGAGAACAAATAACATGTACACCTTAATGATTTGACCCCTTGACCTTTGTTCAGTCATTTTATAATGTTCCCTCTCCCTGTCTCAATGCTTGAGAACCACGCCACCTCCCTACAGGCCTATTACCTCCACAGCTCTATAAATAGAAATGGAGCCTCAACTCTCATTGACCAATTTCTATTATTTTTAGCTCATTCAAATAAGGTGTTTTGTTACTAATGGCTCATCTGATTTATCTTACCACAGAAAGAGAAAACTATTAATATACAAGAATCAAAAAATTAGCTTCAGGTCTCACTATTCAGTACAAATTAACTGAATCTGAACGTATTTAGTATAGCTTTTGCTCCAGTTTCTTCCAATGTCATACAATGATATTCCTTCAGAAATTTTCCCAACACCATTTGACACTTGATCTCTTTTTCCCCTGATCTCCTGAAGGTGAGATATTCACAGAAAACTTTTAAAAGTTCCTCTTACTTACCTTGTTCAACTTTTAAATTTTGATTATTAGTGTGATTTTATATACCACAATTATAATATGTGATTTTTCTGGTAGTAAAAGTGTTCATGGTTCATTCAGTAAAATTAAATATATCAGTATATTAAAGCATTCTTCCCTCTCCTCTTCTCCCCTACCCAAAAAAACATATGGAGTTCTTCAAAGAATACCATCCATACCAGCAGATTTTAGCACTACTGGATTAGGTGACCATATTAGTTTCCTATTGCTGGTGTAAAAATTATCACAAAGTTAATGGCTTAAAACAACAGAAATTCATTGTCTTACAGTTATATAGGTCAGAAGTCCAGAATGAGTCTTATAGGACTAAAATCAAGGTATCAACAGGGCTAGTTTCTTTAAGAGGCCCTAGGGGAGAAGCCATTCCTTGCCTCTTCTAGTTTCTGGTGTCTTCCAGCCTTCCAAAGTAGTAGATAAAAATTTTAAATCTTTACTATAAAAATCTGGTATTTTCCTGTGTTTAGTCAGTCCCCAAGAGAAACTTAGTAGTCAAGCGACTTTAAGTCTAATAGAATATTGGTAGTACCATCTATTTGTATGATATAAAATCTGATCATGATTTTACAGTTGTGGTTATAATATATTAACTCACCTAAACAGGCTTCAATTATTTAAAAACATGCTCTTTATTTTCATCACACACTCAAAGTGATAATTGTGTGACGCGATAGAGGTGTTAGCTAATGCTATGGTGGTAATCATATTGCAGTAAACAAATGTATCAACATGTTGTACACCTTAAACTTACATAGTATTACATGTCAAATATATTTCAATTTATATATATATATATATATATATATATATATATATATATATGCTTTTTATTATAATGACCTGAAAGATAGTGTTCCTTTTCTGAAAGAGGGTATCAATAGCAAGGTTAAATGAAATAAATGTAGAATCATTAAAGTATCTTATCTTAATTGTAACTTCATCCTTTATCCAAATTATATTTTTTTCCCAAAATGCTAACAAATAGCCAAATTGACTGACTTTATTTTCAACTCTTCTTTGTTCATATTCCTCAGTTAGAAGTACAAAGAAATACTAAATGGTCAAAAGCAAGCTATAAGAAAAAAGGGACACATATATTTCACAAATTTAGTAATTTTTTTGATAGTTGAGATGTGTTATATGAAATATGGAATTATTTTAATATGACTCTGTTTTTGGTAGGTGTATCCTGATTGTTTGGCACAAGCTATCTATGCAACATTCCAGGAAGCATTTCCAGAATCCAGTGATTTCTTTAATGATGAATTTAAAGAAGATCTAGGGAATAACGTTTTTCTCTGGTTGTCAGGTACGAATGTCATTAAGTATTGATCATTATTGTGGAACCTAAAACTTTTGAATTGCAGTGTTTTGTTTACTTCAGTCAAAAAAATTTGTAGTTCTTTGCCTTACAAAACATAGCATATTGATGTCTGTGTTTCAAAATAATAATGATTATTTTATTCTGAAAATTCTGTTATACTAAAATTAATCAGTTGTTTACTTTAGAAAGCCAAATAATTTTACAGGCAGTGGAATTATTGTAGAAACCCAAATTGCCACAGAAAGAAAACCATACCATAGGTATTTTATATTTGTAAGAGAAATATTTTAAGCTGCTTTTGAAACACTGCTGGCATTTTTTATAGCAAATAATATTGGGTAAATTCTAGAGCTAATTGAGTTCCTTGTAGAACATAAAATCATTAAGGAAAACTTATTTTTTGAATCGTGTGTGTGTGTGTGTGTGTGTGTGTGTGTGTGTGTGTGTGTGTGTGTAGGTAGGAGTGGTAGGACTCAAAGGCTGAAGGGAAGTAAGATTCCATCCTAGAGTACTTAGCTAGAGATTTAGGCACTTGGGTTTAAAACTAAGGTACTGTTTCATATTGGGGAGGAAATACCTCCCCAATATTGTTTCCTAAGACTACTATACCATTATGGACTACCAGAAGCTATTGACTGTTTTCAAGTCCTTCTTATAAATCTGTCCAAATTTTGACTAATTTTTTAAAACTGTTTTGTGTCAATTCTTAGTAACCAAACCATTTCTTTAAGAAAATGTTTCATATTTTAAGGAGGGAGTCCTTGGGAGGTACATGCTAGAAAACAACCCTGAGGACCACCCACCTCCATCAATACACATAGGACAGGAGTCTCCTAATTATAGAGAAAAATCCAACTAATTCAAATATAAGAAGCAAAAAGAGAATGAGCACAGCATTCATACAAAAATACTATAAGAAAAAAAATGTGACGAACAGAACAACTTTCCTACAGACCTGTTGTAGAATGAATTGTGTCCCCCGAAAATTCATATTGATTTCTGTATGAAATTTTATAAGTCACTGTCTTACTTAATCCTTTTATTTGAGTTAGTTTTGTCATTGATTGTCTCACATTTTCTATGCATATCATCTGCAAATATAGTTTTCATATTTCTTTTATAATTCTTATGCTTTTAACTAGTTTCTATTATATAATTAAAGAAGAATGTATATAACATATTTAGATGAGCAATAGCAATGAGCTAGGAGATTTATAAGGAAAGGTTTTAAAGTGTTCTGGTAAATCCAGTGGGGGGTGTCTACTTTATGCTCTTCCTATGGTCTTCAAAGCATTCCACATGCAAACTGCCTGAAGTAAAGGCAAGAACACTAATATAAATACCTTATCCTATTTAAATATCAGAATGGATAGGGTTTTTTTGTTTGTTTGTTTGTTTGTTTGTTTTGCGTTACGCAGGCCTCTCACTGTTGTGGCCTCTCCCGCTGCAGAGCACAGGCTCCGGACGCGCAGGCTCAGCGGCCATGGCTCACGGGCCCAGCCGCTCTGTGGCGTGTGGGATATTCCCGGACCAGGGCATGAACCCATGTCCCCTGCATCGGCAGGCGGGCTCTCAACCACTGTGCCACCAGGGAAGCCCAGAATGGATAGTTTTAACTGAAGTAAACAAAAATTTTCTTGTTCAGGAAGTTTTATAGGCTATGACTGGTAGAATTAATCTGAAGGTTGAAAATTCAGCAATTTCTATTCATCTATTTTCCAGTTTACTAATTCTTTCTTCTGTCCCCTCCATTCTGCTGTTAAGCCCATTCTTGATTTTTTAAAAAATTTGGTTATTGTACATTTCAGTTATAAAAGTTACATTTGGTTCTTTTTTATATCTTCTGTTTCTTCACTGAGACTTTGTTCTTTCATTTGTTTCAAGTGTGTTCATTATTGTTTAAGCATTTTTATTATAACTGCTTGAAAAATCCATGTCAGGTGATTCTACCATCTGTGTCATCTAGATGCTGGCAATTGTCTTTTCTCATTCAAGTTGAATTTCCTAGTTTTTTATATGACAATTAAAACCTGGACATTTTGGGTATTGTAAGACTCTGAATCTTATCTAAATTTTGTGTTTGAACAGGCCTCCTCTGACACTGCTCTAGTTGGGGGAGAAGGGCACTGTCAGGTGGGGAATGAAAGTCCAGGTTACCCACTTGGTCTCTTTTGACATAGTGGTGGGAGGAGGGTTTGTTACAGCTCCCAGCAGACCTCTACTGATACCACCCTGGCTTTTAGGGGCAGGGATGCCTTGTTACTGCTCCCCAAGTGGCTTCCACTGACACTATAAGGGGGAGGGTAGCCTTGTTATATCTGGGCAGTGGTCACAGTCTCCACTAGGCCTCCTGTGACACCACTTTCCATAGGGAGAGGAAAGTGCACCTCATTCCAGTCCTGTGGGAATAAAAGTCTTCGGTCTCTGCTCTGCCTCCTCTGATACTACCCTAGTGAGAGTGGAAGCTGAGGCTCTCCAACCACCCTTTTCTGGCAGTGGTGGGTTTGGAGCAGCAGATTTTCCTGTTGTGTTTGGCTGGAGTAAGCAGTTATTGTCTAAAAGTTTTCTGTCCTATTAGGCATCCCTTTTCCTGGTCCTTTGGCTAGAGAGAGGAGGATTTTCTTGAGACTTCTTTTATCTTTGCCTGTTACCATTTCTGGATTCTGATTTCTCTAGCACCCAGTTTGAAATATGAGTCAAAAAGAAAACCCAAGGACTTCACTGTTGTGTTGTACCTTGGGTCCTGAGGTTCCTAGTTAGTCTGCCTTCTTGTCTCCACCTTCTAGAGTCTTCTAATGTGTGTTTATAAACACATCCACTGAAACTGGTGTTATTTCATATTGGGTTACCTGAGAATACCTTATGAGAAGGTAATATTGATCAGAGACTCAAAGGAAGTGAGAGAATGAACTATGTCAATATCTGGAATGAAAACTTTTTAGGTAGAAGGAACAGCATATGAAAAGGTCATGATGCAGGTAGAAGATTAGCATATTTGCAATACAGCAAGGAAGCCAATGTAGCTGAGGTAGAATGAGAAAGGAATTGAAAAGTAGAAAGATGAGGTCAGAGATATGTCTGTAGGTTAGAGCATCTCATAATTTATAGGCAGTTATAAGGACTCTTTCATTATGAGTGAAATGGAAAAGCACTGGATGATTTTGAGCAAATAATACTTGTAACCTAAAGTATGTTTATAAGGGATCACTCTAGCTTTTGGGAGAACAAGAGACCATAGAGGGGACAAGGGAGGAATCAGGGATGAAGTTGGAGATATTGCAGTAATAGAAGTGAGACATGGTGATTGGTTAGAACAGGTTGGTTAAAGGATGAGGAGCTGGCAAGTTATATTAGATAAGTCTGCTGGCAGAGTCCATTGGATTTATTGATATATAGAAGTTGAAAGTGGAACAAATAAAAGAGTCAGGGATGATGCCAAGAATTTTAGCCTGAGCAACTAGACAACTACTGAAATGGTGAAGGCTGTAAGAGAAGGTTGTGGTGGTAGGATTTTATGGAATCAGGATTTAAGTTTGAGATGTAATATTCATTAACATTTGCATTTTTATAACAAAATCTCAAATTTTTAGTGATTATTTTAAAATATAAAAAGGAGATGACTGTGCCCTAAATGGTGTCTACACTATAGGAGAATTACAAGAAAGAAATAGTAAACACTAAAAGCGTTTGAAAGAAAAGGAAGAAAAAGTACAGTGATAATTAAGGTAATCTTCATAGCATGACTCAAGAATATAAGTAGACATTGAAGGAACAGCAGAACTATGCTAGATGAATGGATGCTGGACTCAGACTTGGGCAAGAATCTAGACATGACAACTGGTCTCCATTTGTACCTATAGAAAGAAGGTAAAATTCACAGCAAAGTCAACAGCAAGCTGAGCAAGAGAAATCCACGTTTTACATAAAAAATCCCACTTAAGACTCAAAAATCCTTATTATAACAATATGCTATTATTCCTTTATAAAAGGGAAAACCAAGGTTAAGAGAATTTGTCCACAGTTACTACTAAGTAACAAACCAGGATTTCAACTTAAGCCTGTCAGACTCCAGTGTCTGAACTCTTATGAATAATGGATTATTGCCTCCTGAGGTGAATAAATAAAAACACCAGTATTTAATTTATGAAAAACTGTTGCAGAGAAGGAAAAGGGAAATTTTTCTGAAGACTTAGAGGAAGCAAGCCCTCCCTAATCCTCCCAGTGTTTCCCAGCAACTAGTTGGGCTTTATTATTCATATGCTAAAACACGTACTTGATTAACACCCTAGGATTCACAAAAGGTGGAATGATCTCAGTTTTATTATAAAGCCATCTACACAGGCACAAAATTGGTCTATCTTTAGTAAACTTCATTGCTCACTTCTAGTCTGAATACGGCTGTTTATGAATGCATATCCTTCCAACATAGGCTAGTCATCCCTGTTGAACACTTGTTTCAGTACTTCTCTGTGGGCTACTTCACCTTAGTAGAAAACATTTCTGTAGCAAAAGGATCATCTATTGTTTCCTCGCCTATTAACTTCACATCAGGCCGAAAAAATGGTTTAAAGTGGAGGGTAGGTGTGGCTAAAATGGGAAACTCGAGGAATCCTTGTGATGGAACCGTTCCATATCCTGACTATATCATTGTCTATATCCTGGTTGTGATACTGTATTATAGTTTTACAAGGTGTTAGTTACCATTGTGGGAAACTAAATAGAGGGTATGGGGATCTCTCTGTATTATTTCTTGCAAGTGCGTGTAAATGTACACTTATCTCAAACAGAGTTAAAAAAATTCAAACCTGCATTTTCTTAAGATAAAAGGCAGCCATGCTGGTGGGAGTGTACAATCAATATCTACTAAAGCTGAACATATGCGAGTTTGGACCAGCATATCTATGACTCCCAGGTACATAACCTACAGAAATGTACATATTTCTGTACACCAAAAGCACAAAATGTTCTTAGCAGCCCTATTTATATAATAATCAAAACAAACTGTCCAAATGCCCATCAATAATATGAAATTTAGATAAACTGTGGAATATTCATATAATGAAATACTATCAGCAATGAGAATGAACACACTATAATTATATACAATAGTATGAACAAATCACAGAAACAAGGTTGAGGGGGGAAAAAAGCCCAGACACAAAAGAGTAGATCCTGTATGAGTCCACTGATACAAAGTTCAAAATCTGGCAAAACTAATCTATAATTTTAGAAGTAAAGATAATGTTTATTCTTGGGAATTGGTCCTGGCTAGAAAGGAGGGCACCTGGAGTGCTGAATATTTTGTTTCTGGGGGCTGGTAACATGGACACCATATATTAAATTTGTGAAGATTCATTGAACTGTACATGGTTTTTCATTTTAATTTTTATTCATCGATAAAAATTTAAGTTGAAAACAAAGGCAGTAGTGGTAGCTGCACTAGAGCCTCTATGGTTTATTTAATCATTAATATGTTTGTACAGATTTCTCTTGCAATGCACTTCTCACATTGCATACCTATCAAGAGTCACATGTTTTCTGAGTCTATGCTCATAAACGACCTTTTCAACTTTTAGTAAGATTTTATCTCTCAGTTGTGATTATTTTGTATTGGCTAGAGCACTTGTTGAAAGAATTTTATAAGACATGTTTTTCTTATTTCTTTGCTGAGGAGATGTTTATAGCATAGATCTAAAATACTTGATTCAATTTCTCCTCCTTAATAAAAAAAATTCCTTTTTATCAGGATGAAGTAATCACTTTATTAGGTTATTTACATTATATTTAGTTTGATTTCTTACATTGTCATTTGGCTTTCATTTTTGGTTCATTTTTCACAAACAAAATTTTTGTTACCAGAGCTCCTTCTACACAATTCTTAGAGCACCAGAGACTATTAGTTTCCTATTGCTACTATAGCAAATTACTACTTAGTTTAAAACAACATAAATGTGTTATAGTTCTGGAAATCAGAAGTCCAAAATGAGTTTCACTAGGCTAAAATGAAGATGTTTGGCAGGGCTGTGTTCTTCTAGAGGTTCTAAGGGAGAATCTGTTTCTTTGCAGCTTTTCTAAAGCTGTTTCCGTTCTTTGCCTCATGGCCCTCTTTCATTATCAAAGCCAGCAATGGATAGTCTTTCTCATATTGCATCACTCTGATACTGACTCCTCTACCTTCCTTTTCCATATTTAAGGACCCTTCTGATTACATTGGGCTCACCTGGACAAGCCCACATACCCTATTTTAAGGTTAGCCAATTTACAAACTTAATTCCATCTGCTCCCTTCATTCCCCTTTGCCATGTAACATAACATATTCACAATTTGGGAAGATTAGGATATGGAAGACTTTGGAGGCTACTTCTCTAGAGTAGAGACACATTAAGATTTTGTATGATTGGCTAGATTTTGGCACAAGCCTTATGACTGAATCCCACATGGCAGCCTTACAATGAGCAAGATTAAAATTTGTGCCATGACTTCTGGCTTCCGCTTAGGATGTAGAAAACTAAAATGCTATTAATTCCACCCTTCCACCAAAAAACACTGGACTGTCTGCAAATTCAAAACTTTCCTTGAACCCATCAGAGACTGCAGAGCAGTCAACCCCAAATCTAAAGAAAGGTGCCTCCAAGGAGAGACCAGATGCAAGCACTTGCTCATCGGGGGCAGATGCAGCCAGATACCATAAAAGCCAGTGAGAAGAATTCAACCAAAAAAAAAAAATTTTTTTTGTCTGCACCATATGGTTTGCAGGATCTCAGTTCCCCAACCAGGGATTGAACCCCAGCCCCCTGAAGTGGAAGCATGGAGTCCCAACCACTGGACCACCAAGGAATTCCCTTAGCCAAAATTTTTAATGAATTGCTTAAAGCTGAATATGGTCTACTGTGAGAATATAGAACCCTTAGTAGCTACATAAAACAAGGGAGAAGTTGCCCTCACTTGCAAGCTTCTCTCCACACATCTTACAAGAAATATTGAGGGTGGAAAAACAGTCTTGAGAAAGCCTGGGGGAATGTAATAGAAGACACTGCAAAAAAGGCATAAAACCTTGCCTGGACCCTTCTATCTCCTCTATGTTAACAACAACAACAAGCTTTAAGCCACAGCAGGAGGAGGGGGAAAGGTATGGGGAGGAAGGGCAGCAAATGCAGTTGACCTTAGGGAAGAAGTGGAGACACAACTCACCTGGGAAACAGAAAACTACCTCTACCCCAGAGGCCAGGAATACATACTGGGCCAAGAACAAGTTTGCTACAGCTGGGGCAAGGCTGGATTACTGAGAAGACCCTATCCCAAGACCCAGGAACAAAACCCAACGCTGATGCTGATTCAGAACAGAGAATACCTACCACTACCAGGCTAACAAACATCAACTGACAGGTAACAACAGTCTACTGCTGGGAGAGGGGCACAAGTGTGGAAAAGACCATTTCTGAGAAGACACAAAAGATCTAAAACTGAGAGTGGAGCAGATGCTGTTGTGGAAGTAAACTAACAGAAAACAAAAACCTCTGGCAAGGCAGTTTAAATTGTAAGAGGAATTTGAAGCATGTAGAGTACTAAAGGTAATCATAGTAACAACAAAACCCAAACACAGCCCAACTCTCAATTCCCTTCCAGATTGACTTAATTACACCCATGCTTAAGACCAAACAGAAAAACAAAAAGCCCATTTCAAGGCCTGAAAACTATTTACCTCATCTTTACTGCATTACACACTATGTCTGACTTTCAACAAAAATTATGAAGTCTACAAAAAAGCAATGGAAAAAATAAACACTATCAAGAGACAAATCATCAGAACCAGTTTTAGATATGACACAGATATTAGAATATCAGACAGGAAATTTTAAGTAACTATGATTAATATAGTAAATGCTCTAGTGGAAAAGATGGATAGATAACATGTATGATCAGATATGTAATTTGAGCAAGACATGGAAACTATAGGAAAGAAGACAACATAGGCCAATTGAACAAAATTGAGAGCCCAGAAATAAACCCTCACAAACACAGTCAAGTAATATTTGACAAGGGAGCCAAGAATACTCAATGGGAAAAGGATAGTCTCTTCAATAAATGGTGTTGGGAAAACTGGATCACCACAGGTAGAATAATGAAATTGGACTGCTATCTTATACCACTCACAAAAATTAACTTGAAATGGAGTAAAGAACTGAAACCATAAAACTCTTAAGAAGAAAACATAGTGGAAAATCTCCTTGACATATGTATTCACAACAATTTTTTGGATATGGTATCAGAAGCACAAGCAACAAAAGCAAAAATTAGTAAGTGGGACTACATCAAACTAAAGAGCTTCTGCATAGTAGAAAACAACAAAATGAAAAGACAACTTATGGAATATATTTGCAAATCATATCTGATAAGAGGTTAATATCCAAAAGATAAAAGGAACTCAGTTCAATAGCAAAAAGGAAACAATCTGATTTTAACAATAGGCAGAGGAACCAAAAAGACATTTTTCCAAAGAAGACATACAGATGTCCAACAGGTACATGAAAGGATGTTCAACATCACTAATCACCAGGGAAATGCTAGTAAAAACCGCAATGAGATATCACCTCACACCTGTTAGAATGGCCATTATCAAAGTGACTACAAATAACAAATGTTGGCAAGGATGTAGAGAAAAGAGAACCCTTGTGCACTGTTGGTGGGAATGTAAATTGGTGCAGCTACTATGGAAAACAGTATGGAAGTCCCTCAAAAAATTGAAAATAGAACTCCCGTGTGATTCAGCAATCCCACTTCTAGCAGGTAGACTGAATCTTTCCCCTGATCTCCTGCCAGGCTGTAGTGTGGAGTGAGGAGCACTGGGCACTTGCCCCTTCAAACTGAGAAGTGTGACGAGGTGGCAGCCATCAGTGCAAGTCTCTCTCTGCTCTGATTGTTGGCAAGCCAGCACACTCACCCTCCTCACAATTAGAGTCTAGGCTGCTCCAGCTCTTCTGTCTCAGTGGATTTCCCAACAGGCATGGGGGCTCCCCAGGGCAAGGGTGCACCTGTGTGGACCTTCTCTTCCTTACAGACCCCTCCAGGGGTGCTGGTCCCAACCCGATGCCTTTTCCCCCCCAAGCCTACCCAGTTACATGGAGATCTTCCTTGCAGTTTTGGTTTTATAGGAGATATTCTGCCGGTTACCAATTAGTTTTCTTTGAGTAATCTTCCACATGTAGATTTTTTTTTTTTTTTTTTTTTGCAGTACACGGGCCTCTCACTGTCGTGGCCTCTCCCGTTGCGGAGCACAGGCTCCGGACGCGCAGGCTCAGCGGCCATGGCTCACGGACCTAGCCGCTCCGCGGCATGTGGGATCTTCCTGGACCAGGGCACGAACCCGTGTCCCCTGCATCGGCAGGCGGACTCTCGACCACTGCGTCACCAGGGAAGCCCCTAGATGTATTTTTGATGTGTTTGTGAGAGGAAGTGAGCTCCATGTCTTCCTACTCTGACATTGATCCCCCTCTCAATTAAAAAAAACTGTCTTTTAATCTCCTGATCTGTTAGCCTTACTATACCCCAGATTTTCCACAAATACACTAAAACATAGACAATCTATTGAGGAACATTCAAATGAATCACACTTCAGGCTTCTGAATATTTTATCTAGTGGCAACTAATGTGAAACAGGCGATAACCAAATCTAAAAACACTTAGAAAATTCCAATTTGATATCAAAATATAGCAAATAATCCTCATTGAATACTCACTGCTGAGAAAATACTGGCTATGTTTATGAGTATATCAATGTATATCAATAATGATAATATTAGCTCATATTTCCCATTTACTGAACACGTTAACATATACTGTCTCAACCATCAGAATAAACATATGGAGTATACAAAGGAATTTATATTGTTCTCATTTTTATTGCTGAGGATATAAATGTTTAGTGTGGTTAAATCAATTATTCAACCCTATATAGTTTTTGGAACAAAAATGAAACTTTTTAAATGGGATTTATTTTTATTTCTTTTAGGGTACTATAATTGATTCATAAACATTATTTTAAAAATAATAGGAGATACAGATAGGGAAAATTTTAAAACAATAATCACCTATGCTGAGAGGAAATCGTGTTAATATTTAAGCTATAGTCACACATATGTATACGGTAAAATTGTCCTTCACATAAAAACATATTATGATTGCCTTTATATGTTAACAAATACTTACAAGGTAACTTTTAATGGATACTTCATGATCCACTGTATGGATGTACTGTTGTTGGATATTTAGGTCCTTTCCAAGTTTTCACAATATTAATCTCCCCTTATGTCCGTTTATGAACTTAGCTTATGTCTGTGAGTCAGAAAGGTATATATCAAGCTTATCTCTTTTCTAATTCTCAGTCTTATATGTTAAGACATTAACATTTCTGTGTAGAGATTTCCTCTTTTGAAACTTGAGACTGACAGTCCTCACAGGACTGTTGTGAGAATGAAATGTATAATGCTCCTAAAAAGGCTTTGACAAAAGATATTTTTAAACTCCTAATTTCTTTGGCTAAATATACATATTTGTATCAACAGGTTTAAAACCTAAAAAAGACTTTTGGACCCACTGGAAGCTGAATGAACTCTCCACAACAACCATTCATGGTAGCAAGAAAACACCTTCAGAATCTATAAAGGACAGGATTGCAAGAAGTCAAGAACGCATATCAACTTGTAAGTAAATTTATTATATACTGCCGATTGAAATAACCAAAATCAAGTGTATCATTTTTTTGTCAGAATTTTCTAATGATTTATTTTCTAGTGAGGATCTTAAAATAACATTTGATTTATAGATGGGTATTATAGTAATTTGAATATTGCTTTATATTTTAGTTTTTCATTATAAAAATAGCATGTGCTTAAGTCCTTTTCTCATTTACATGTTATTATGTTTTTATATTGATTTGCGGGAACTTCTCAGTTTTGTAAGAACACTACAAATATTCTTACTTTTTAGCTGTATTGCTCTGGTTAATAATGTATTTTACCAATAGATAAGTTTAAAGTTTTTATTCAGTAAATTTAAATAATGTCTTTTGTTTCAGTTTCAGTTTTGTGGCATGTTTGTCAGGACTTACTTACCTAATACTATGAAAAAAAGAATCTATCTGTTCTTTTTTTCTAGTACTTTTTTATTTCCATGTTTTATTCAACTCTTTAATCCACTTGGGGTTTATTTTTTTAATAAAGGAAGGTAGTTGTATTCCAGTATTTTGTTTTTTCCAAATGCTTACTTATTAAATAGTCCACTTACAGACTACTTGAAATAACAATTCACATGGATATATTTTTGTATTCTCTTCTACCTCCCAAATTCCTGTACCAGGACCAAACTTCTCAGTAACTCTACATTAATTAGCACTTTAAGACAAGTTTATTTTTCTCTAATTTATACTATATTTCAACACTAAACATAGGTCTGGTGCTCAGGCCTCATTTCTGACCAATTAAATAAGAATCTGAGGCTCAGTATTTTTTAAAGCTACCCAGATGATTTCAATGTGCAGGCAAAGTTAAGAACCACTAGCGTAGAGGAAAATACCTTTCCATCATACTTCTTGATATAGGCCAGGGCAAGGAGGGACTAACCTACTCTTCTGAAGGCGGATCGTCAGTTAATTTCTGATTCCAAAATTGTTTAATTAGTTAATTACTGCTCTTCTGATTAGTACTTTTTTTTTTGCGGTATGCGGGCCTCTCACTGTTGTGGCCTCCCCCGTTGCGGAGCACAGGCTCCGGATGCGCAGGCCCAGCGGCCATGGCTCACGGGCCCAGCCGCTCCGCGGCATATGGGATCCTCCCAGACCGGGGCACGAACCCGTATCCCCTGCATCGGCAGGCGGACTCTCAACCACTGCGCCACCAGGGAGGCCCCTGATTAGTACTTTGATTCTTCTCCACTCTTATCCCCATAGATGTCATCCTGTCTGATTTCTATCTTTTAGTAGTTATGTGAAATTTCTTATTTGCTAATGTCACCCTGGTTTTTACAGAACTTCATGCATATTTGTAATTTTGGATGGAAAGAGAGATACTCCACTGTCTTGACCCAATCTTATCTCTTTTTGTTTCTCAGTCTCACATGTGAATAACAACTTGGCTGAATATAAAATTAAGGAGGTTGGGGGAGCTTTCTATTTTTTTTTCATTTTAACTTACAGAAAAGTGTTGAGAATAGTATAAGGAACTCCCTATCCTTTATCCACCAAATGTTTGAATTTATCCTATGTTTTATTGTTTTCTCTCTCCCTCTTTTATATAAACATTTAAAGCTATAAATTTCCCTAATTCCTGTTTCAGCTACATTCTGCAAATTGTGATATGTTATATTTTCGTTATCATTTAATCCAAAATATTTTCTAATATCCAGTATAATTTCTATTTTGACCCATGGGTTATTTAGAGATGTATTATTTAATTTTTAAATACTTAGGGCTTTTCTAGATACCTTAAAATTACTGATTTCTAATTTTAAATATATTGTGGTCTGAGAATATACTCTACAATCTTTTGAAGTGTATTGAGACTTGTTTTATGGTACAGTACATGGTCTATTTGGTGAACATTCAGTGTACACGTGAGAAGAATGTGTATTCTGCAATTATTTTGTAAATCTCAATTAGATCAAGGTGGTTGATAGTGATATTCAGATCTTCAATATCAAGATTCAACAAACTACAGCCTGTGGACCAAATCTGGCCTGCAGCCTATTTTTATACATCCTATGAGCTAAGAATGATTTTTACATTTTTAAGGGTTGTTAAAAAAAAACAATAAAGAATATACCACAGAGGGACTTTCCTGGTGGCACAGTGGTTAAGAATCTGCCTGCCAATGCAGGGGACATGGGTTCAAGCCCTGGTCCGGGAAGATCCCACATGCTGTGGAGCAACTAAGCCCAGGCGCCACAACTACTGAGCCTGCGCTCTAGAGTCCGTGCTCCAGAACAAGAGAAGCCACTGCAATGAGAAACCTGCTCACTGCAACAAAGAGTAGCCCCCGCTTGCCACAACTAGAGAAAGCCGGCGCGCAGTAACAAAGACCCACTGCAGCCCAAAATAAATAAATTTTAAAAAAAAGAATATACCACAGAGATCACATGTGGCCCACAAAGCCTAAAATATTGGAGTATCTGACCCTTAATAGAAAAAGTTTGCTAACTCTTGTTCTGTATCTTTATGATATTTAATTGTTCTATTAATTACTGAGAAGGGGGTGTTAAAATCTCCCACTGCAAATGTGGAATTATCTATTTCTCCCCTTAATTCTACTGATTTTTGCTTTATGCATTTTTAAGTTACTGGGCACATACACAATTATTATGTTTTCCCTTTAATCATTATGAAATGTTTCTTCATATCTATGATAATTCTCCTAGGGGAATTATCTATTTATCTAATTATCTATGAGCTGTATTTTGTCTAATATTAATATAGCCACTTGAGCTTTCTTATGCTTGTGGTTTGCATAGTGTATCTTTTCCCATCATTTTACTTACAGCCTCTTTGTTTTTTCATGTTTAAAGGTCATCTTGCAAACAACCTATAGTTGAATCTTGGTTTTTTATTTAGTCTTACAATTTCTTCCTTTTAATTGGAGTGATTACTTCATTTACATTCAACATAACTATTGACATGATTAGGTTTGTTTTTACCATGTTCCTGTTTGTTTTCAGTTCTATCTCACCTGTTTTTTGTTCTTCAATTCCCCTTCCCTATCTTCATTTGGTTAAGCAAAATATTTTTAGTATTCCATTTTAATTCTTCTATTGGCTGTTTGCCTGTATCTTCTTGAATTTTTTGCAATTGCCTTAGTGATTTCAAAATGCATCCTTAAATTATTAAAATACTACTTAAAGTGAATGTTATCCTACTTCACTAAAAATGTAGGAACTTGGAGAAGGATAGCTACACATACTCCCCTTTGTCCTTTGTGCTGTTGTTGTCATATATATTAGAAGATCTACATGAATAATGGCCTCACATTATACAGTGTTAGGATTTTTGCTTCAAATAACTACATGGTTTATTTCAGCTTTATTGAGGTCTAATTGATGTACAAGAAAGCACACACATTTAGAATATAAAATTTCACAATTGGACATATGTATAAACTCATAAAACTGTCACAACTTTCAAGATAGGAAACATATCCACCATTCCAGAAAGTTCCTCAGACTTTTTTGTAGTTCCTCCCTCCTTCTCAATCCCCAGGCAATTACTCATGTGATTTTTTTTCACTACAGGTTAGTTTGCATTTTCTAGAATTTTATGTAAATGAAATCATAGAGTATGTGCTATCTTTTGTCTGGCATTTTCTACTCTGCATAATTATTTTGAGATTCACTCATCTTGATGTATGTATGAATAGTTTGTTCCTCTGTATTGCTGAGTAATAGTCCATGGTAAGGGTATACAACAATTTGTTTATCCATTTACATGTTGGTAGACATTTGCATTGTTTCCAGTATTTAGCTATTATAAATAAAGCTGCTGTGAATATTCATGTACAAGTCTTTGTGTAAACATAGGATTTCATTTATCTTTGGTAAACATCTAGTAGTGGAAGGTTGAGTAGTATGGTAAGTGTATTATAACATTTTAAGAAATTGCCAAATTTATCCAAAATTTTACATTCCTATCAGATACAAGTTATAGTTACTCTACTTCCTTGCTAACACTTTGTACAGTCTTTTTAATTTTAGCTATTCTTGTGGGTTATGTACTGGTATTTAGTTAGGTTTTATTTTAATTTCTCTAATGACTAATTATGATGAGCTCTGTACACGTGCTTATTTGCCATCTGTATATCTTCTTTGCTGAAGTGTCTGTTTCAATCTTTTTGCTATTTTTATTGGAGTTGTTTGTCTTATTTTAATTCTGTTATAACGGTTTTTTATATATTCTAGACACAAATCCTTTAACAGGTATATATTTTACAAATATTCTTTTCTAGTCTGTAGTTGCCTTTTCATTTTATAATAGTGTCTTTTGAAAGGCAAAAGTTTATAATATGGTAAAATCAAATTTATCATTTTTTCCAGTAGGGTATGTGCTTTTTTGTGTCATATTCAAGATTTTTTTTGTGAACCCAATTTCACCAAGATTTTCTCCCATGTTTTCTTCTAGAAATTTTATAGTATATAATTTTATAGCTTATAATTGTAGCTCCTATTATACACTTAGGTCTCTAATTCATTTTGAGTAATTTTTGAAAATTATGTGAAGTAAGCAGTGAGGATCATTTCTTTGCATATTTTCTAGCACCATATGTTGAAAAGATTATCCTTTGCCCATTGAATTATCTTAGAACCTTTGTCAAAAAAACATTTGATCATATGTGTATTGCTCTATGCATGTACTCTGAATTCTGTTTCACTGATGCCAATACCAAAATACCTTGATAACCGTAATTTTATAACATGTCTTGGAGTCAGATACTGTAAGTCCTCCAACTTTGCTCTTCTTTTAAAAAATTATTTTGGCTATCTAGATTCTTTTCATTTCTATATAATTTTTTAACTGCTTATCAGTATTTAAAGTATATACTCTGGAATTTTCATTGGAATTAGGTTGAATCTATCAACTTAAGAAGCATTGACATCTTAACAATATTGATTTTCCAATCCATGAACATAGAATATTTCCACATTTATTTAAGACTTCTTTCTATCTCAGCAATATTTTCTAGTTTTTTCTTTATAGATGCTGCACATATCTCTCAAATTATATTGCATATGGTGTTTTTAATTTCAATTCCTGATTGTTCACTGGTAATATATAAAAAATACTGTAGAAAAATACTTTTGTGTTGATCTTATATCCTACAATCTTACTAAACGTGCTTATTAGTTCTAGTAGCCTTTTTAGATTTCTTAGGATTTTTTCTTCATGGATACTCATGTCATCTGAGAATAAAGAGCATTTTACTTTATTTTCAATCTATATGCCTTTTATTTATTTTACTTGCCTATGGCTAGGATCTTTAAGAAGATGTTGACTAAAAGTGGTGAGAGTGGACATGCTTGCCTCATTCCTGATCTTAGAGGGAAAATGTTAGGTTACTTACCTTTAAATAGATTTTGGCTGAAGGCTTTTATAGATATCTTTTATCAGGTTGAGGTAGTTTCATTCCCTTCCTAGTTTGCTGAGAGGTTTTTGTTGTTGTTTGTTTTTTAACAAATAGATTTGGATTTTAGCATTTGTTGAGATGAACATATTGTTTTTCTATTTTAGTCTTTTAATACAGTGAATTACATTGATTGATTTTTCAAGTGTTACCTAACCTTGCATTCCTGGGATAAATCCCATTTGGCAATTGTGTATTAACCTTTTCATGTATACTACTGAATTCAGTTTGCTAAAATTTTATTTTCTTTTCCTGTACTGTCCTGTCACATTTTAGTAATAAGTGTAATGTTCACCCCTCTTCTCTTTTCTAAGGGTTAGTGTAAACTTGGTATTTGTTCTTCTTTACGTACTTGGTAGAATTCACCAATGAAGCCATCTGGACCTAGAAATTACTCTGTGGTAAGGTTTTTGACTAAAAATTCATTTCTCTAATAGATATAGTGCTATTCAAATGATCAGTTCCTTCTTGAGTAAACTTTGTAGTTTCGTGTAAATTTTTATTTTATTCCTTTAAATATGTTGGCGTTTTATCTGAGATGTGATCTAGTTATTTAGAAATATTTTGGTCTACTTGGGGCTTTATTTTAAGCTTCATTAGGTGGAACCAGAGAACTCTTGTTTAGGCCTAACATACTTCCCCTACTGAGGCAGTACCCTTCTTAGTATTCTACCCCATGCTCTGTGTATAACAGATTTCCCATCTGGCTGTCTGGAACATGAGCTTTCTGTGAGCCCCAAGCATTGTTCTGCCCACTCCTTCCTGTGTTTTTTTGTTTTTTGTTTTTAAACCAACCTCAGGCAAAAATTCAAGGATAACCTTCTGGAGAGCTCCAGAATGCTCTCTGTGTGCATCTGTCTCCTCTATATTATGCTGACCTGTGAATTTTAGCTTGCCTTGACCTTCCTGAATGCTAAATTTTATTTTTCAACTCAGTTCTGCTTGGATTCCCACCACTACACTGTGACCTTAAAAATTTTTTTTTAGAGACAATAAGATGAGACAACTGAAGGGTTCCCTCATTAGGTTTTTTTCTCTTGGCTGGAGCGGGGGGTGTTACTGTCCTGTGCTGCCTCTTGTCCAACACATGAAAACCATTGTTTCCTATATTTTCTCCAATTTTTTACTTGTTTAAGAAAGAAGAGCAATCTAGTTCCTGTTACTCCATCATAGCAAGAAGTAGAAGTGATTATATGTATTTTAAAAGATTAAGAGAAGACTTAAAAATAGTCTTCTATATTTATTCACATATTTGCCATTCCTGGATCTTCATTCCATCCTATAAATTTGAATTTCCATCTGGTGTCATTTCCCTTCAGCTTGAAAAAAACTACCTTTTGGCAGTTCTTATAGTTCAGTTCTGCCAGTAATAAATTTTCTCAAGTTTATTTATCTAAAAATAATGTTCATTTTGCCTTTATTTTTGAAGGATATTTTTGCTGGATTTAGAATTCTAGGTTCACTTTTCTTTTGCCTTTCAGCAAGATATTTTTCCATTAGGTCCTGGTTTGGTATTGTTTCCTTTTTTTTTTTAATCCACTCTTTTTTATATTCTTTTCCCATATAGGGCATTACAGAGTATTGAGTAGAGTTCCCTGTGCTATACAACAGGTTATTATTAGTTATCTATTCTATATATAGTAATGTATACATGTCAATTCCAGTCTCCCAATTTATCCCTCTCCTGCCTTTCCACCTTGGTAAACGTAAGTTTGTTTTCTACATCTGTGACTCTACTTCTGTTTTGTAAACAGGTTCATTTGTACCATATTTTTTAGATTCCACATATAAGCAATATCATATGATACTTGTTTTTCTCTGTCTGACTAACCTCACTCGGTATGACAATCTCTAGGTCCATCCATATCACTGCAAATGACATTATTTCATTCTTTTTAATGGCTGCATAATATTTCATTGTATACATATACCACATCTTCTTTATGCATTCTTTGGTTGATGGACTTTTAGGTTGCATCCATGTCCTGGCTATTGTAAATAGTGCTGCAATGACTGTGGGGTGCAGGTATCATTTTGAATTATGATTTTCTCTGTATATGTGCCCAGGAGTGGGATTGCTGGATCATATGGTAGCTTTATCTTTAGTTTTTTAAGGAACCTCCATACCATTCTCCATAGTGGCTGTACCAATTTACCTTCCCACCAACAGTGTATGAGGGTTCCCTTTTCTCCACACCCCCTCCAGCATTTATGGTTTGTAGATTTTTTGATGATGGCCCTTCTGACCAGTGAGGTGATACCTTATTGTCATTTTGATTTGAATTTCTCTAATTTAGTGATGTTGAGCATCTTTTCATGTGCTTCTTGGCCGTCTATATGTCTACTTTGGAGACATGTCTATTTAGATATTCTGCCCATTTTTTGACTGGGTTTTTTTTTGTTTTTGTTTTTGGTATTGAGCTGCATGAACTGTTTGTATATTTTGGAGATTAATCCCTTGTCAGTTGCTTCATTTGCAAATATGTTCTTATTCTGTAGGTCATCTTTTTCTTTTGTTTATGGTTCCCTTTGCTGTGCAAAAGCTTTTAAGTTTAATTAGGTTCCATTTATTTTTGTTTTTATTTTCTTTACTCTAGGAAGTGGATTGAAAAATATCAATCTGAGATTTATGTCAGAGAGAGTTCTGCCTATGTTTTTCTCTAAGAAGTTTATAGTATCTGGTCTTACATTTAGGTCTTCAATCCATTTTGAGTTTACTTTTGTATATAGTGTTAGAAAATGTTCTAATTTCATTCTTTTTTTTTTTTTCCTGTACGTGGGCCTCTTACTGTTGTGGCCTCTCCCGTTGCGGAGCACAGGCTCCAGACGCGCAGGCTCAGCAGCCATGGCTCACGGGCCTAGCCACTCCACGGCATGTGGGATCTTCCCGGACCGGGGCACGAACCTGTGTCCCCTGCACCGGCAGGCGGACCTTCAACCACTGAGCCTCCAGGGAAGCCCTAATTTCATTCTTTTACATGTAGCTGTCCAGTATTCCCAGCATGACTTATTGAAGAGACTGTCTTTTCTCAATTGTATATTCTTGCCTCCTTTGTCATATATTAGGTGACCATAGGTGCATGGGTTTATCTCTGGACTTTCTATCCTGTTCCAATGATCTATATTTCTGTTTTTGTGCCAGTACCATACCATTTTGATGACTGTAGCTTTGTAGTATAGTCTGAAGTCAGGGAGCCTGATTTCTCTAGCTCTGTTTTTCTTTCTCAAGATTGCCTTGGCTATTCAGGGTGTTTTGTGTTTCCATACAAATTGTAAAATTTTTTGTTCTAATTCTGTGAAAAATGCTGTTGGTAATTTGATAGGGATTGCATTGAATCTGTAGATTGCTTTGGGTAGTATAGTCATTTTCACAATATTGAGTCTTCCAATCCAAGAACATAGTATATCTTTTCATCTGTTTGTGTCATCTTTTATTTCTTTCATCAATATCTTATAGGGTTTTTTTTTTTTTTTTTTTTTTTTTTTTTTGCGGTATGCTGGCCTCTCACTGTTGTGGCCTCTCCCATTGCGGAGCACAGGCTCCAGACACGCAGGCTCAGTGGCCACGGCTCATGGGCCCAGCCGCTCTGCGGCATGTGGATCTTCCCGGACCAGGGCACGAACCCGTGTCCCCTGCATCAGCAGGTGGACTCTCAACCACTGTGCCACCAGGGAAGCCCTCATCAATATCTTATAGTTTTTGGAGTACAAATATTTTGCCTCCTTAGGTAGGTTTATTCCTAGGTATTTTATTCTTTTTGATGCAGTGGTAAATGGGACAGTTTTCTTAATTTCTCTTTCTTATCTTTCACTGTTAATGTATAGGAATGCAAGAGATTTCTGTGTGTTAATTTTGTATCCTGCAACTTTACCAAATTCATTGATGAGCTCTAGTTTTCTGGTAGCATCTTTAGGATTTTCTATGTGTAGTATCATATCATGTGCAAACAGTGCTAGTTTTACTTCCTCTTTTCCAATTTGGATTCCTTTTATTTCTTTTTCTTCTCTGATTCCTGTGGGTAGGACTTCCAAAACTAAGTTGAATAAAAGTAGCAAGGGTGGACATCCTTGTCTTGTTCCTGATCTTAGAGGAAATGCTTTTAGTTTTTCACCCTTGCGAATGATGTTTACTGTGGATTTGCCATATATGGCCTTTATTATGTTGAAGTATGTTCTCTCTATACCCACTTTCTGGAGAGTTTTTATCATCAATGGGTGTTGAATTTTGTCAAAAGCTTTTTCTGCATCTATTGAGATGATCATATGGTTTTTATTCTTCAGTTTGTTAGTGTAGTGTATCACATTGATTGATTTACGTATGTTGAAGAATCTTTGCATCCCTGGGATAAATCCCACTTGATCATGGTATGTGATTCTTTTAATGTGTTGTTGGATTGGATTTGCTTGTATTTTGTTGAAGATTTTTGCTTCTCTATTCACCCGTAATACTGGCCTGTAATTTTCTTTTTTTGTGATATCTTTGTCTGGTTTTGGTATCAAGATGATCATGACCTTATAGAATGAGCTTTGGAGTGTTCCTTCCTCAGCAATTTTTTGGAATAGTTTGAGAAGGATAGGTGTTAACTCTTCTCTAAATGTTTGATAGAATTTGCCTGTGAATCTATCTGGTTCCAGACAGCTGTTTGTTGGAAGTTTTAAAATCACAGTTTCAATTTCAGTACTTGTGATTGATCTGTTCATATTTTCTATTTTTTCCGGGTACAGTCTTGGAAGATTGTACCTTTCTAAGAATTTGTCCATTTCTTCTCGGTTGTCCATTTTATTGCTGTATAGTTGCTTGTATTAGTCTCTTATGATCCTTTGTATGGTGTCAGTTGTAACTTCTCCTTTTTCATTTCTAATTTTATTGATTTGAATCCTCTGCCTTTTTTTCTTGATGAGAACCCTACAAGTTCCATTTTAGAAGGCTCAACTCCCCTCCAGTTTCTACCTGCTTTTAGTCATTCCCTGGTATCTTCAAGTGGTTAATGTCCTTTTTTAAAACACTTTCAAGAATTCATAACTTTTATCTATGGGAGAGTCAGACTGATATAAATTAAATATTTAAATATTGAGTTTATTTTCCAATTTAAATATCAAATTGTCAAATCACATTTTCTTATAAAACTAGATACTGCTTCATTATCTTCGTTATTTAGTCTAGTAGAGAAGTCTAAACCAGCCTATGTTTTCTTCCTTTACAGTTAATTTATAAAATTTAGTTTTTACTTTTACTTATTTAGATGTTTCCAAGATTTTTTAATTTGTCTTTAAATTTGGAAAATGTCACTAGAACATGTCTTGATGATTTTCATAAGTTTTCACAATGCCAAAATTTATTTAAAATTCTTGGATTTCCCTAAGCTCTGTGGTAGACCTAGTAAAGATCTTAGCCACATATTTCAAGTGAGACATAGAAACTTATATGGCCAGACTGAAGAGGAAGGGAAAGTGACACTCTTGCAGATATTTAAGGAAAAAGCTTGATTTCACCATTGGAGAGTATCCCCTGACATTGAGGAAATAAAATCTCCAGAGAAAGGCTTCATATCCTGTTTTCACATGGTATGCTATGACATACTAAATGTTGTCTTGTTATCTCATAAAAAATGAAAATATATAGGGATCAATTTTTTAAAAATAGGATAATGGCCACTACAAGCTACTCATTTGGCAAATATGTAACCCAAGAATAATCTTTTATTAGGGAATGACAACTGAGAGGTCTTTGGAGGTGAGGCTGAAAGCAAAAAATCAAGTCCCTCGAAAGACCACGATTTTCAACATCATGTTTTAGCCAGTCATGGGCTTACCATTCTACCCGGTGCCCCTGGACTGTAGAGGCAAAACTGACCTTGAGTAAGGGGCTTCTCTTTGGATTCCCAAATAAACATCTCATTTCAGTGGAGCTTTTGCTTTTCTGAGTAAGTTTATGCCAATGTGGATGAGGATCTGTCAAGACCTGCTCATGTGTACTTTCCCATCATGTGGTAAAGTATATTTATTATGAAAAACACTTTAAAATTTGGTCCCATTTCATGGACTTCAGATATAATATCAGTTTTTGTATTTACTTTCTGGTGCTGATGCAGATTTTCCTATTTGTAAGTTTTGTAGTTGTTTTACTTAGAGTTGAGAGATAGATCAAAGTGGTTATGTTTATCCCAATTCTTTACATGGGGTTTCCTTTTAGATTTGTTTTTATTATTATATTTTATTTAAACATGCAGGAAAGTGTAGAAAATATTTCTCACACATAACAAATATTTGCATTTTGCCATATTTGCTTTTCAAGCCTTTTATTTACATATCTTTTGTACCATTCCTAAATCTGTCCCTTCCTCCCCAGAGGTAATGATTATATGGGTATTTGTAGGCATTCTTCCCTTCTATAATATATAAAATTGTTTTTTATGTTCTTTACATGAATAATATATATGAAACAATTTCAGTATTTTAATATTTAACTGTAATCAACATTCAAAAATTAAAAATAATCAACAGATATTGACCAATATTTTTGGCCTCCAAGAGGATACAGTTATGCTATTCCATAGTTTATATAGAGGCCATCAAAAATGTTTTTCTCTTATTAGAGGAAATACTGCTTATGAGCTTTTATCTCAATTACTTTTGTTCCAAATATTATTTATATGTTGCTTCATGATAGTCCTGGTTTTTTCAGAAGTTATTATTTTTGCAGTATCCATTTTATGCAATCTAAAATAAAGAATTGCTCTGGGTGGTAAACTACCATGCTTTAAAGAGGTTTTATACTGTATTTCTAATGAAATGATCATTTTAGTTTGGAAAAACATAAAAATTGTATTTGTTTCAAACACACTTGATTTTCATATTAATGGAAATCTTTATAAAATGCATCATATATTTTATTTACCCATAAATATTTGAAAAGTAGTTTTTATATTACATTCTAAAACATCACTAGATTTTTCTGTTTCTGGATAAAATCATCTAAGTCTGGGGTATTATGATAGGTTAGAGGTTTAATTAGGGTTTCTTTTCATATACTGCTTAAAATTAAATTTTAATAGTTTATATTCAACTTGGGGAAATCTTCAATTTGAACTATGTACTTGATAAAGTATGTTAACTTATTAGGGCTTTATTAGTAATATTCTTATGTAGTAGGTTGCTTTTATTATCAGTTATAAAATGAGGAAACTGAAACATAAGGGAATTAAATAACTTGCTCACGGTCACATCACTCATAAATGGTGGAATGTGAATTCAAATTCAGGAAATCCTGGCCTTAGAATCTGAACTCTTTAACCACTTCACATACTGCCTCTCAGGCATTTAATTTTACAGGCTTGTAAGTATGTTAAGGCTTAAAATTGTCATCATAGGATAAGAGTTTTAACTTAGGAGAATTACCATAGCCTTATTCCCTCATTCATGACTAATGTGAATGAGTGTTTAGATCCTTTTCTGGGATCAAGTTTTAATATGTGAGAAGGAAGGAGGAAAGCTGTTAGAAGAGCCAAAGTAGGATGCAGAAGACTGGGGGGAAATCTCACTTGTTTCCCAGTTTTGTATACGGATGCCTCTAGAAATAGCAAGCAATCGTTTGGAGAATGGAAAACCCACACTGTGGGGCCAAAGTGGTCCAGAGGTACAGTGACAGCAAAGAGTTGGAATTTCTAATCCTCTGAAAGAAGCTGAGCCTCCACTAGGGAAGCACGGGTCTAGTCTACACACCACTTTTTTTTTTTTTTTTTTTGTAGGGAAACTAAAAGGGCAGATGTACCACTTCAGAAAGGCAAGGATTGCATGAAGAAGTAGTCTTATTTTTCTATAAAGTAATTTTTCCTGTAGACTTCTGCTTAGACCGTGACTACTAGGAAATCTGTTCAAGGTAGAATTTTGTTCAAATCTTTGTTTTTATTTGAACTTTGAGCCTCTTATATTTCTGTAGAACCTTAACCTACATTTAAAGCTGTCTTATGAGAATTCATATTAGTTAGTGATCAGTGAGTGCCTCTCCTCCACATAGTGATTCAGAGATCCAGGCTGCTTCCACCTTCTGGGGTCACCATCCTATAGGTCTTCACTGTCAGTAGAATTAATCTGTATCAGGAGAATAAAAGAGGAATAGACACACACTCATAAAAGTCTTGGCTCAGAAGTTACCCATATCACTTCCAATCACATACCATTAGTGAGAACAAACCATGGCTACACCTAGGTGTAAGGAGGGCTGACCAATAAAAACTCTGGTTGGGAAAGTTCTACCTAGTAATAGCTACATACTATGGAAGGGGGAGCATACAGTTTGCAGGACAGGAAGTGTCTCATTTACAGGAATTAAAGAAAAGTGCAGTAATCCTTATGTATGGAGTGCTTTTGCTATGGCCAATAATAAAATTTGAGCTTTTCAGTACTGATGAACCTAGTGGCAGGGCAGGAATAAAGATGCAGACATAGAGAACATACTTGAGGACACAGTGGAGGAAGGGGAAGCTGGGACGAAGTGAGAGAGTAGCATTGACATATATACACTATCAAATGTAAAATAGCTAGCTAGTGGGAAGCTGCTGCATAACACAGGGAGATCAGCTCAGTGCTTTGTGATGACCTAGAGGAGTGGGATAGGGAGGGTGGGAGGGAGACACAAGAGGGAGGAGATATGGGGATATATGTATTGTATACATATAGCTGATTCACTTTGTTGTCCAACAGAAACTAACACACCACTGTAAAGCAATTATACTCCAATAAAGATATAAACAAAAAAGAAATTAAGAAATGAAAATAATAAAAATTTTGAGCTTTCAAACAAAAATTTTGAAGAACTTGCATCCACTACCATTATCTTGACAGTTTTCCGATACTTAAAGACCTCTGGTAATTCAGTGGTGATATTAATGAATGTGATTTTTTTTACTATAAATGTGTCAACATTTAGAATATCTGCATAACTCACTGAACCAATATTTTACAAATGACTAATGCATTATATATTTTAAAATTATACATAGATTTTTAAAAGTGTGACAGACCAATGGATTTTAACGCAACAGAGTACGAAAAGCACAGTTATGTGTTTTCAGATTCCACATTGCAACCCACCATTAAGAAACTAGAACTTGTCACATTTGTGTATAGTATTCAAAGAATATTCACAACTATTAAAATACTCCTCCTTTTTTGATTAATCTGTGTGATACTGGATTTTCTTAATATGCTTCAACATACAAATATATACTTCAAAAAATATATCACAGTAGAAGAAATGCAGAAGTAAATATTAGAATCCAGCTGTCTTCTACTAAGCCAGTTGTTAGAGATCCTTTATATGTGAAACAATGTTACTCTTCTCAAATTTTTTTCTTGAATATAGTTATCTTTTTTGAAAAAGATGCCATTTATGTTAATATGAAATGGGTTTATTACTGTTATTTTTAATGAAGTAATAAATACATGTTTAAGATTTCTCAGTTTTAATTTCTAATATAGGAAATACTAATAGATACAAAAACCCATATAAACAAAAGTTCTTGTTGTCTTCAGTTATTCTTAAGAGTATAAAGTGGCCCTGAGACTAAAATTTTGAGGACCACTCTCCTACAGGAAATCATTGCAAAGGGGCTTAGCCCATGGCATCTGAGAGCTACCATATTCTGCTTATAGTTTTACATTCTACTTATTGTTTTATAGTTTCTGTGTTGCTTATCCCCAAGCTGGACTCAGTCGTAACTGTGGAGAATCCTCTAAACATAAGACTCAGATAATTTATTTACTAAGGACATAAGCATGTTTTGATTTGGAGACTTCTCTACAGTTTCTAATGTTTCCTCAGCTCTGATGTATTTAACTTGCACATAAAAGACTTGAATGTCCTTGAGTATGTCATATAATCCCTCTCAGCCTTATTTTTCCACCTGAAAAAAATGAGGTGATTAGAATAGATTATTTCTATAGTTCCCTTTTCTAACATTTCATTACTCTATGCCTTCTATCCATAGGTACTGAATAAACTCCCAAAGTGCTTGTTGAATGTTGAGGTGAAATTAGCAGTAGAGACTGATGGCTTAAATTTATTATTTTGGAACTCTTTCCCCTCAACAGTTCTATCTGTGTGTGTGTGTGTTTTTGTGTGTATTACTTCCTTAATTTGTGTGCTGGAGGAATGCTGAGGCAGGTCAAGAGCTGAACTGGGGTAAAACATGAGTATATACATATGCATGTGTGTGTATATATGACTGTCAAGGAATGTAATAATCTGGGCTCCATGTATGCTGCTGTCTCAGAATTGCTTCTAATCTAAAACATTTTTAAAACATAATTTCTTCTTCTTGACATTTTAGATGCTTATTGTCATACGGGGTTAACTTTTCTCCAGAATTTTAAACTAAAAGCACTCTCTCTTTTTGTTTTTAATGAGTTAAACAGGCAGCAGGTAGTTAAAATTTGCCTTCCAAACAAAATGGCATATCTCCCTTTTTAGGACTGGAATGTAAGAAGTTACAGAATTTCAGTATCTGGAAGGACTCAGGATTTACAATCCAGCTCCCCTTAACCAGTATATTGTTAGATTATTTACAAGACTAAAGTTTTAATGGTCATTTCTCTTATTGTGGTACCACACCATATAACCTTTTAAACTCAGATGAAGATCGTTTTTGAAAAACAACCTTTACATACCCCCTAATTTTTAAGCCCAATTTTTCCTCTTTATCTGAACTTTAAGGTTAAAGCATTAACATACTTTATGGGTTTTTATAGACTATTGTTTAAACCACAAGTGATAAAAAATATTTCTTATATTCAGTTAACATGTAACTTTTAAGTACCTATGTGGACATTACTGTACTTAGTGATGTGAGGAGGTGAAAATTTTTTTTAACAAGTTACTCATACACAAGCACTAGTTGATATTTAGCAAATGACATGTTCCAAAAATGTTTCAAGTAATAGCCAGATGGATTAGCTACTTGAACTTTAATTTGCACCTTTGTCATTTTGCTACGTCTTCACAGTAAGCAATGCTTAGGGACAATAAAGACAGAACCCTTCAAACTTGAAAATGAGATAGCCCTCTGAGAATTAAGCCAGTAAAATCTCAACATTGTGCTTTTCAATATACATCATTAAAGAAAAATGAGAAATTTGCATGGCTAAAGAGTGAGGAAACCCCCAAAACAGTAATAGGATGGCCAGAGATATAAACTACCAAAGTGGCAATAATTTCAATAAGTTGTATTATTGTATTATTATTGGTTAAATTTTTAAAAATTTTATTGGGGTATAATTGATTTACAATGTTGTATTAGTTTCAGGTGTACAGCAAAGTGAATTGCTATACAGATGCATATATCCACACTTTTTTAGATTCTTTTCCCTTATAGGACAGAGTATTGAGTAGAGTTCCCTGTGCTGTACAGTAGGTCTTCATTAGTTATCTGTTTTATATATAGTAGTATGTATATGTCAATCCCAATCTTCCAATTTATCCCTCCCCTCCCTTACCCCCTGGTAACCATAAACTTATTTTCTACGTCTGTAACTCTATTTCAAAGATATAAGTTTTTGTAGATAATTTCATTTGTAGCCTTTTTTTTAGATTCCACATATAAGCAATATCATATGATATTTGTCTTTCTCTGTCTGACTTACTCAGTATGAGAATTTCTGGGTCCATCCATGTTGCTGCAAATGGTGTTATTTTGTTCTTTTTATGGCTGAGTAATATTCCACTGTATGTATGTACCACATTTTCTGTATCCATTCCTCTGGAGATGGACATTTAGGTTGCTTCCATGTCCTGGCTATTGTGAATTGTGCTACAGTGAACATTGGGGTACATGTAGCTTTTTGACTTATGGTTTTCTCCATATGTACACCCAGGAGTGGGATTGCTGGATCATATGGTAGCTCCATTTTCAGTTTTTTAAGGAATTTCCATACTGTTCTCCATAGTGGCTGTTCCAGTTTGCATTCCCATCACCCTCTCCTGCATTTATTGTTTATAGACTTTCTGATGACGGCCATTCTGATGGGTGTGAGGTGATACCTCATTCTAGTTTTGATTTGCATTTCTCTAATAATTAGTGATTTTGAGCATCTTTTCACATGCTTTTTAATCTTCTGTATGTCTTCTTTGGAGAAATGTCTGTTTAGATTTTCTGCCCATTTTTTGATTGGGTTGTTTGGGTTTTTTTTGGCTTTTATACTATGTGAAGAAAGACTATGTGAACAGAAGTGGGGTTAACAATATGTAGCATAGAATAGTTGTAGCCCAAAGAACCAGAAACTAGTAGTGTTTTTACAGAACTATCCAAATTTGATTGTTGTGAATTAGATTTCATAATAACTTGGATAATATATCTTTTAAAATCATTTATCCTCCCTTTGCTGGGATGCAACTTCTTAATTACTAATTTAGCTTCCAAGATAATTTTCCATGGTCTGCCACAGGGTGACTTGCAAATGCCCGCCCCCCCCCCCACCCAGGTACATTGGTCTGTAGATTGGTAGCAGTGGTCAGAGGTGCTGGATAGTGTAAAAAGCAGCAGGTTCTTATCGTATTATTAAATGCATTAACATACTCCAGTGAGTGATGTGGAAATATCATGCTAAGGAGAAGTGAATAACAAGAATTTGAATACTTCTTTTTTTTAATATTTATTTGTTTATTTGGCTGTGCCGGGTCTTAGTTACAACACACGGGATCTTCGTCGCCACGTGTGGGATCTTCGTTGTGGCAAGTGAGATCTAGCTCCCTGACAAGGGATCGAACCTGGGCCCCCTGCATTGGGAGTGCAGAGTCTTAACCACTGGACCACCAGGGAAGTCCCAAGAATTTGAATACTTCTAAGAGATTAAGTCACTGGGTTGAACAAAACAAGGTGTTATGTTTCTTTTTTATTGAAGTATAGTTGATTTACAATGTTATATTAGTTTCAGGTGTACAACATATTGTTTCAACATTTTTATAGGTTATACTCCATTTAAATTTATTATAAAATATTGGCTATATTCCCTGTGCATTACATCCTTTTATTTATTTTCTACCTAGTAGTTTGTACCTCTTAATCCCATTCACCTGTCTTGCCTCTCCCCCTACCCATCGCCCCACTTGTAACCACTAGTTTGTTCTCTGTATCTGTGAGTCTGTTTTTGTTTTGTTATATTGATTCATTTGTTTTATTTTTTAGATGCTACATATAGGTGAAAATGTGTGTATTTGTCTTTCTCTGTCTGACTTATTTCACTAAGCATGATACCCTCCAGGCCCATCCACGTTACTGCAAATGGCAATTTTTCATTCTTTTTTATGGCTTAGTAACATTCCATTGCGTATATGTATGTATATATATATGTGTGTGTGTGTGTGTGTGTGTGTATATATACACACATCTTATTTTTTATACACATCTTCTATATCCAGTCAACTGTTGATAGACACTTAGGTCGATTTCATATTATGGCTATTGTAAATAATGCTGCTATGAACATTGGAGAGCACTAATCCTTTCAAATTAGTGTTTTTGTTTTCTTTGGATATATAACCAGGAGTGGAATTTCTTGATCATATGGTAGATCTAATTTTAATTTTTTGAGGAACCTCCATACTCTTTTCCATAATGACTATACTAATGTACATTCTCACCAACAGTGCACAAGAGTTCCTTTACTCCGCATCCTTGCCAACACTTATTTTTTGTTGTCTATTTGATGATAGTCATTCTGACAGGTTGGAGGTGATATCTCATTGTGGTTTTGATTTGCATTTCTCTGATGGCTAGTGATTTTGAGCATCTTTTCATGTGCCTGTTGGTCCTCTTTGAAAAAAATTCTATTCAGGTCTTCTGCCCATTTTTTCTTTTTTTTTGTGGTACGCGGGCCTCTCACTGCTGTGGCCTCTCCCGTTGCAGAGCACAGGCCCGGGACGCACAGGCTCAGGGGCCGTGGCTCACGGGCCCAGGTGCTCCGCGGCATGTGGGATCTTCCCAGACCGGGGCACGAACCCGTGTCCCCTGCATCAGCAGGCGGACTCTCAACCGCTGCGCCACCAGGGAAGCCCCTTCTGCCCATTTTTAAATCAGGTTGTTTGTTTTTTTGACAATGAGTTGTATGAGCTCTTTATATATTTTGGATATTTACTCTTAGCAGACATACCATTTGCAAATATCTTTCCTCATTGAGTATGTTGTCTTTTTGTTTTGTTGATGGTTTCCTTTGCTGTGCAAAAGTTTTAGTTTAATTAGGTTCATTTGTAATTTTTGCTTTTGTTTCTCTTGCCTGAGGAGAAAGATGCAAAAAAATGTTGTTAAGATTTACATCAAAAGTATATGCCTACGTTTTCTTCTAGAGTTATGGTTTTTAGTCTTAAATTTAGGTTTTTAATCCATTTTGAGTTTGTTTTTATATATGGTGTGAGAAAATGTTCTAATCTAATTCTTTTACATGTAGTTTTTCAGTTTTCCCAACAGCGCTTATTGAAGAGACTGTCTTTCCTCATTATGTACTTCTACCTCCTTTATCCTAGATTAATTGACCATATGTGTGTGGGTTTACTTCTGGGCTCTCTATTCTGTGCCATTGGTCTATGTGTCTGTCGTTATGCCAGTACCATGCTGTTTTGATTACTATAGCTGTGTAGTGTAGTCTGGAGTCATGGAACATGACATCTCCAGCTTTGTTCTTTTTTCTCAAGATTGCTTTGAGTATTCAGGGTCTTTTTTGGTTTCATAAAAATTTTAGGATTATTTGTTCTAGTTCTATGAGAAAAGTCATGGGTATTTTGATAGGGCTTGCATTAAATCTGTAGATTGCTTTGGGTAGTATGGAAATTTTAATAATGTTCTTCTAATCCATGACCATGGGATACCTTTGAATTTCTTTGTATCATCTTCACTTTCCTTCATTAATGTCTTACAGTTTTCAGAGTATAGTTAAGTTTATTCACAGTTATTTTATCCTTTTTGATACAAGTGTAAAATGGAATTGTTTTCTTGTTTTCTCTTCCAATAGTTCATTATTAGTGTGCAAAAAAGCAATCCATTTCTGTATATTGATCTTGTATCTCACAACTTTACTGAATTCATTTATTAGTTCTAATGGTTTTTTGGTAGAGACTTCAGGGTTTTCTAAATATAGTCATGTCATCTGCAAATAGTGATAGTTTTACTTCTTCCTTTCCAATTTGGTTGCCTTTTATTTCTTTTTCTTGTCTGATTGCTGTGGCTAGGACTTCCAATACTGTGTTAGATAGAAACAGTGAGAGTGGGCATCCTTGCCTTGTTCATGATTTTAGAGGAAAACCTTTCAGTTTTTCACTATTGAGTACAATGTTAGCTGTGGATTTGTCATAAATGGCCTTTATATTGAGATATATTCCTTCTAAATTAACTGCTCTGTGGCATGTGGGATCTTCCCAGACCAGGGCTCAAACCCGTGTCCCCTACATTGGTGGGCAGATTCTTAACCACTGTGCGACCAGGGAAGTCCTAAACTAACTTTTTTGAGAGTTTTTATCATGAATGGGTGTTGAATTTTGTCAAATGCTTGTTCTACATCTGTTGAGATGATCATGTAATTTTTATTTTTCATTTTGTTAATGTGGTATGTCACATCGATTTGTAGATTTTAACTATCCTTACATCCCTGGAATAAATCCCACTTGATCATGGTGTATGATCCATTTTATATGTTGCTGAATTTGGTTTGCTAATATTTTATTGAGGATTTTTGCATCTATATTCATCAGAAATATTTGCCTGTAATTTTCTTTTTTGTAATGTCTTTGCCTGGTTTGGGTATCATGGTGGCTTTAAAGAATGAATTTGGATGTGTTTCCTTCTCTTAGATTTTTTGGAATAGTTTGAGAAGGATAGGAGGATAGGGGAGTTTTCTGATTACTGATTTAATTTTAATACTAGTAGTCAGTCTGTTCAGATTATCTATTTCTTCCTGCTTCGGTCTTGGAAGATTGTATGTTTCTAGGAATTTATCCATTTCTTCTAATCTGTCCAGTTTGTTGGCATATATCTGTTCATAGTACTCTCTTATGATTGTGTTTTTGTGATATCAGTTATAGCTTCTCCTCTTTCATTTCTTATTTTATTTATGTCTTCTCTTTTTTTCTTAATGAGCCTGGATAAAGGCTTACCAATGTTATTTATCTTTCAAAAACCAGCTCTTGGTTTTATTGATTTTTTCTATTATTTTTTGGGGGGTCTCTTTTATTTATTTCCACTCTGATCTTTATTATTTCCTTCCTTCTGCTGACTTTGGACTTTGTTCTTCTTCTAATTCCTCTAGATGGTTGGTCAGGTTTTTTATTAGAGATTTTTCTTATTTCCTGAGGTATGCCTATATTGCTATAAACTTCCCTCTTAGAACTGCTTTAGCTGCATCCCATAGATTTTAGAAAGTTGTGTTTTTATTTTCATTTTCATTTGTCTCAAGTTATTTTCTGATTTCCTTTGATTTCTTTGTTGACCTATTGGTTTTTTAGTAGCATGTTGTTTAGTCTCCATGTGTTTGTGTTTCTCCCATTTTTCTTCCTGTAATTAACTTCTAATTTCATACCATTGTGGTTGGAAAAGATACCTTAACTGTTTATTGTAATTATAGTTGATTTTATAATTTTTGTCTTTTAATCTTCATACTAGCTTATTTAAGTGGTTGATTCACAGCCTTTACTATATATGTGCCTTTACCAATGGGATTTTTCCCTTCCTTTAAGTTCTTATTTCTTGTTATAGCCTTTTCTTTTTCATGTAAAGAAGACCCTTTGACACTTCTTGTACAGTCAGTTTAGTATTATGAACTCTTTTAATTTTTGCTTATCTGAGAATCTCTATATCTCTCCTTCAGTGCTGAATGACAACCTTGATGGGTAGAGTATCCTAAGTTGTAGACTTTTTCCTTTCAGCACATTAAATGTATCATGCTGCTCCCTATGGCCTGCAAAGTTTCTGCTGAAAAATCAGCTTATAGCCTTATGGGGGTTCCCTTGTATGTAACTTTTTTTTTCTCTTGCTGCCTTTAGAATTCTCTCTTTACGTTTTGCCATTTTAACTAGGATATGTCTTGGTGTGGGCCTCTTTGTTTTCATTTTCTTTGGGTCTCTCTGTGATTCCTGTACCTAGATATCTCTCTCCTTCATGTTTGGGAAGTTTTCAGCCATTATTTCATCAAATACATCTCTACCCCTTTCTCTCTTCTCCTTCTGGGACCCCTGTAATGTGAATGTTAGTACACTTGATATTGTCCAGAGGTTCCCTTAAACTATTCTCATTTTTTAAATCTGTTTTTCTTTTTGCTATTCTGATTGTGTAATTTCTATTATTCTATCTTCCAGATAGCTCATGCATTCTTCTGTTATCACCTAATCTGCTGTTAATTCCTATAATGTATTTTTCAATTCAGTTATTGAATTCTTCAGCTCTGACTGGTTCTTTTTTCTATTTTCTAGTTCTTTCTTAAAATTCTCATGGTGTTCATCTATTTTTTTCCACAAGTTCAGGTACCCTTCTTATTACTATTGCTTCGAGCTCTTTATCAGGTAAATTGTTTATATCTGTTTCAATTGGAGTTTTTTCAGGGGTGGTTTCTTGTTCTTTTGTTTGAAACATATTCTTCTTTCTTCTCATTTTGTTTAAATTTCTCTGTCTCTATGAAATTAGGTGAAACAGTTACCTATTCTGATCTTGAGGGTGTGTCCTTGTGTGGGAGTGTCCCTATGCAGTTTTCTTGTACCCAGAGGCTTTGCTAGGTGGCTGTACCTGAAGTAAGCAAGGGCCAGGTCTTTCCCTGAGGTGTGCTGGCAGCCACCACCTTGGTGGGAAGTAGGGCTGGAGCCAGAGCCAGGTGCAAGCTGGGACTTCTCCTTTGCTCAGTGTCCATCACTGCTCTATCAGGGGTGGGGTCCGGGTCCAAGAGGTTGGAACAGGAGTCCTGAGGGAGTTGGGTTTCTCCAGAGTTTCTCCACCTTGGTTTAGGGGTGTCTGGGGCCTGAGGGTTTGGGGCTGCACTTCTGTGCTGGTTTCACTTCTCCCCAGTGTGCTTACCTCGGTTAGACGTTGGGTCAGGCCAGAAGGGTTGGTGCTACACTAGTGAGCTGGCTCACTCAGTGTGGGAAGGGACACATGCTCGAGTGTGATAATTGTCTCTTCCCTGGAGCTAGTCTCACTCCCTCCTGATTGTGAGCAAGGATGCACTCTGGCAGTGGCAGTCTTTGCCCTGGAGCTAGTCTCACTCCCTCCCAAGTCTGTGCACCAAGGTGAATGCTGGTATGCTGGCAGTGGCTGCCAATACCCTGATCAAAGTGAAACTGCACCCCTTCAGATGTGACTTGAACCCAGCCATACTTCAGATGGGACTTGAACCCACACCCTCTGACTTAGGAGAGGACTCAAACCCATTTGCACCTCAGCTGGGACTCAAACCCACAATCTTCTAACTGAAACCACACAACCCATCTCAGGACTTAATGAAGTTCAGGTTCTTTATGTCTCCGTGCAGAAGGAATACAGTGAGAGACAAAGTGATAGGCAAGAAGTAGATTTATTAATATCCTTTGTAAATAATTTGCAGGAAAACGGGACATGAGAGGATGGTCATGTCCCAGGTCTTGGGTGAGTCCCTGGGATGGGCCTGCCAAGTGAGGGTCTTTGGCCTCACACAGAAGGAATTCAAGAGTGAGCCATAGTAAAATGAAGGCAGAGATACACATCCCATAGACAGAATGGTGACCATCTCAGAAGGCGAGAGCAGCCCTAGGAGAAACACTCCAAAGACAGAGTGTGGGCCATCTCAGAAGGTGAGAGAGGCCCCGAAATATGGGGTAGTTCGTTTTCATGGGCTGGGTAATTTCATAGGCTAATGAGTGGGAGGGTTATTCCAGCTATTTTGAGGAAGGGGTGGGGATTTCAAGGAATTGGGCCACTGCTCACATTTTGCCCTTTTATGGTTGGCCTCAGGACTGTCATGGCACCTGTGGGTGTGTCATTTAGTACACTAATGTATTACAGTGGGAGTATAATGAGGCTCAAGGTCTACTGGAAGTCAAATTTTCTGCCACCTTGGGCCTAGTTGGTTCTAACTAGTTTATGAAGTATCCTCAACAGCTATGTCATTCTTTTAAAGGTTGTGCCCTGACCCCTTCCCTTCTGTCTCAAAACCCTCACTCCCCAGGAAGGATCCCTGAGCCTGTGAAATAGCCCCCTCCTCTTCTGTGTCCTCTGCTAGGGATGCAGGTCCTGACCAGATCACTTCTCCCTTCCTACCAGATTGTGTGTGAATCTTTCCTCACAGCTTTGGTTGTAGAGGAGCCTTCCTGCTAGTTCCCAGTGAGAGTCATTCTATATGTAGTTGTAGCTTTGATGTTTTCATGAGGGGAGGTGAGTCCAGCATCCTCCTATTCCGTCACATTGAACCCACCCCAAGATGGTACATTTCTATTCATTTGCAACAACTACATTTATATATTGCTTAAATATTGGAATGCTTTGTAATGAGGTGTACTCATTATTCTGTCACTGAATTGGAATTGGTTTATCCATTCATTGAATGAATATTTGCTGACTGCTTACTCTGTGCCAGACACTGTTAAAGGTGCTTGGGATATGTAAGTGAACAAAATAGATAAGATCCATTTTTTTTAAATTAAGGACTAGTGAGGAGAAAAAGACAATGGGATAAACACAGTGGACTAAGGGAACTCTAAGGTTTATGGTGAGCAGTGAGAAGATTGGACAGATAAAGTAGAGCCAGTTGTTTGACAGCTTCGGATGCTATTTTAAAGAATTTAAACTAAATCCAATAGTCAGTAAGCAGCTAACATGGATTCTTTAACTGACAACTGATACCATCAAAGTAGTATTTCAGGAAGATTAAGGAAATAGGTAGTATCTGAGATGGGCAGGAACTTGAGACAGAAGAATGATTAGGGAACAATTGCTAAACTCTAGACATGAGGTAATGAAGTTGTAAAGGACCAAGAAAGACATACATCTGAGATGTTGAAAAAGAAGAGGCTAGCTAGGTTTTGGTGATAACGGATAGTCAAAGAGAAGTAGAGGTAAGAATAAAGCTGACTAAATTTTGAGCATAAATTTCAGGGAAAATATTCATCCATTCTCATGTACAGAGGGTTGGAATATATATTGGGGAAAAGCTTTCTGAAAATCAAATTTGCAATTTACATTTTTAAAGGATTTAAAATTTATTGGTCTAATAATTCTGTTTCTTATAATTATCTTAATAAGATAATCATAAATATACAGGAGTATGTACAAAAAAATCATATTTATGTTAGTGAAAAATTTGAAACAACCAAAATAACCAACAATAGAAGATCAGTTAAGTCTCACCCAGCCTAGCTGGATCCATTAATTGGTTGATTAATAGAAAAAATTTAAAGTGGAGACTCATTAAGTTGATATGTACATATGCCTTAAGTATTTTCTTTACTTCAAACATAACTGTGTACATTCATTTGTCAATTTTTTATATGGGGCTATTGTCTTTTCCATATCAATGGGCATATCATGCCCATTAAAATATTGTCTACGGTGTACAGTTAGAGTTTCTTTAAAATGGCATGAGAATTCAGTGATATCTGGCAAACATTCTGAGTGCATAATTCTAGACTTTTATTACTTTTTTTCCTGTTTTTTTCCCCATACCTAATTTAACATTTAAGTCTTTAATCACTTACATTTTTCCATTGCCCCTCCATAGGCCACTCTAAAGACTTTGGCTTTTATTCTAATATGGAAAACAGCTGCAGTTTTGAATGAGAAATTGCATTATCTGAGATATGATATAACAGAATCACTCTGGCTGCTCTGTGTGAGAATGGACTATGGTGTGTGTGTAGCAGGTGTTGGGAGTAGGGGGAGGGTGTCCTTTGTGCACTTTATACTCCATAATTGTTTCATTGCAAAAACAACTGTGGCTCTGTTTCCAGTGTTTGCATTTCCTTTTAGCCCCAATGTGAATAACAAAATATAGAGATAATAGGAAAACCAGGGATCCAAGAAGCACTGCAGACTTAGAAAATATGGAATTAGGTGGGAAGCAGCATAAGGCTTTTCAGGGTGTTTAGGGAAGAAACAAAGATAAAGAATCAGGTGTAATTCCTAAGAAGTCCTCTCCACCCCTGCTGCCATCATTTAGCTAATTGGTTCTCAAATGCATAGGCCCATTAGAATCTCCTGGGGAGCTTTAAAAATACCAGTGCCTGGGCCCCATCCCAGATATACTGATGCATTTGGTCTGGGGTGGGGCCTAGGTCTCATCATATATATATATATATATATATATATATATATATATATATATATATATATATATATATATATATGTAAATCCCAGGTGATTCCAATGTGCATCTTGCATTAAAACAAATTGTTTTTCAAGTCTGTTTAGCTCTTATCCTCATATGATATTGGGTAACTTGTGACTGATTACCTCCACCATCTAGGACAAAACTCTATGGCTTGAGGAATTTCAGCTGGCATTTATGATCTTATTCTCCTGAGGTAGGGTGGTGGAGGGGAAGGTTATCTTCATGTTGGGTCTGAAGGCAGGGTCATTTCCTTCATGTAGAGGCAAAGTGATGTTAGTTTTCCACCTACATTTGGAAATCTAAGAAGGCACAACTCAAGCTAATAGGCAGTACACGCTGTGGTTCAAACCTTTTCTCAATTATCCTATGTGGCATTTTACCATAAAGTATCCCTCAGGGAAGGATCAAATATGTTGCCACAGAGGATATACCTACTTCGTCTTTCTCTGCTGAATGGCTCACCACTGAAAGCCATGAATTACTCGTTATTAGGCCCTAAAGAATCCTGTCTTTGTGGCAGCGGCTTTAAAAACATTGTTTCTGACTTGTGATAGTCAGCCTTTAAGATGGCCTCCAGTGATTCCTGCTTTCTGGTTTGTATGCCTTTGTTAATTCCCCCCCCTTGAGTACAGGCAGAAGTGATGAGACACTTCTGAAGATTAGGCTATGAAATACTGTGACTTCCGTTTTGGGCACTCTTTTTCATTCTCTCTGATTCCTTGCTCCGTGGGAAACAAACTGCCATGTTGTAAGTGGAGCTATGGAGAGGCACAAGTGGCGAGGAAGTGGTATTTCAAACCCACAACCAATGAGGATCTATGGTTGATCCCTCTCTGAGTTGAGCATTGAGATAACAGATAACTGCAGTTCTGGCCAACACCTTGATTGCAGCCTTATAGAAGATTCTAGCTAGAGACAACTAGCTAAACCACACCCAGGTCCCTAACTGCATTAACTATGAGATAATGAAAACTTGCTGTTTAAGCCATTAAGTTTTAGGATAATTTGTTACACAACAATAGATAACTAATACGTGTCTGGCTGGACTTATCAAGAGAAAGCCCTTCCATCTTCATGCTAAATGTTATTATTCACTTCACATTTCAATTATTAGACTATAAGTTCTATTTATATGAAAAGAAAATAAATTTTTATCACCTCATAAATTCAATTTGAGGATTTGGAAACTCCTGAAATTGAAGAGACTAGGACTTTCTCTGTTGTTTTCTGGCAAATCTTCTCAACTCAGGAGAAAGTAAGGAGGACCTTCAAGATGGTGGAGGAGTAAGACATGGAGATCACCTTCCTCTCCACAAATACATCAAAAATACGTCTACATGTAGAACAACTCCTACAGAACACCTACTGAATGCTGGCATAAGACCTCAGACTTGCCAAAAGGCAAGAAACTCCCCACGTACCTGGGCAGAGCAAAGGAAAAAACAGAGACAAAAGAATAGGGATGGGATCTGCACCTCTGGGAGGGAGCTGTGAAGGAGGAAAAATTACCACACACTAGGAAGCCCCATCTCTGGTGGAAATGGGGTGTGTGTTGGGGGGAAGCTTCAGAGCCACAGAGGAGAGTGAAGCAACAGGGGTACAGACAGCAAAGCAAAGAGATTCCCGCACAGAGGATCAGTGCCGACCAGCACTCAACAGCCTGAGAGGCTTCTCTGCTCACCCGCCGGGGCGATTGGGGGCTGGGAGCTGAGGCTCGGGCTTCGGAGTTCAGATCCCAGGGAGAAGACTGGGGTTGGCTGCGTGAACACAGCCTGAAGGGGGCTAGTGAGCCACAGCTAACCTGGGGGGAGTCCGGGAAAAATCTGAAACTACCTAAGACTCAAGAGACCATTGTTCGGGGTGTGTGAGGAGATTCAGAATACCACCTAAACGAGCTTCACAGATGGTGTGAGCCACGGCCATCAGCGCAGACACCAGAGACGAGCATGAAATGCTAAGGCTGCTGCTGCAGCAACCAAAAAGGCTGTGTCTAATTGGTAATTACCATTCCTATTAATTGATATTTATTGGACATTCCATCCAAAACAACAGAATACACTTTCTTCTGAAGTGCTCATGGAACATTCTCCAGGATAGATCCTATCTTGGGTCACAAATCAAGCCTTGGTGAGTTTAAGAAAATTGAAATCGTATCAAGCACCTTTTCCGACCACAACGCTATGAGACTAGATATCAATTACAGGAAAAAAACTAAAAATACAAAAACATGGAGGCTAAACAATACACTACTAAATAACCAAGAGATTACTGAAGAAATCAAGAGGAAACCAAAAAATACCTAGAAACAAATGACAATGAAAACACGACGAACCAAAAACTATGGGATACAGCAAAAGAAGTTCTAAGAGGGAAGTTTATAGCAATACAATCCTACCTCAAGAAAGAAGAAACATCTCACATAAACAACCTAACTTTAAACCTAAAGCAATTAGAGAAAGTACAAAAAAAAAAAAACAACCCAAAGTTAGCAGAAGGAAAGAAATCATGAAGATCAGATCAGAAATAAATGAAAAAGAAATGAAGGAAACGATAGCAAAGATCAATAAAACTAAAAGCTGGTTCTTTGAGAAGATAAACAAAATTGATAAACCTTTAGCCAGACTCATCAAGAAAAAAAGGGAGAAGACTCAAATCAACAGAATTAGAAACGAAAAAGGAGAAGGTAACAACTGACACTGCAGAAATACAAAGGATCATGAGAGATTACTACAAACAACTATATGCCAACAAAATGGACAACCTGGAAGAAATGGACAAATTCTTAGAAAAGCACAACCTTCTGAGCCTGGACCAGGAAAAAATAGAAAATATAAACAGACCGATCACAAGTACTGAAATCGAGACTGTGATTAAAAATCTTCCAACAAACAAAAGCCCAGGACCAGATGGCTTCACAAGTGAATTCTATCAGATGTTTAGAGAGAGCAAACTCCTATCCTTCTCAAACTCTTCCAAAATATAGCAGAGGGAGGAACATTCCCAAACTCATTCTATGAGGCCACCATCACCCCGATACCAAAACCAAAGATGTCACAAAGAAAGGAAACTACAGGCCAATATCATTGATACACATAGATGCAAAAATCCTCAACAAAATACTAGCAAACAGAATCCAACAGCACATTAAAAGGATCATACAACATGATCAAGTGGGGTTTATCCCAGGAATGCAAGGATTCTTCAATATATGCAAGTCAATCAATGTGATACTCCATGTTAACAAACTGAAGGATAAAAACCATATGATCATCTCAATAAATGCAGAAAAAGCTTTCAACAAAGTTCAACACCCATTTATGATAAAAACCCTCCAGAAAGAAGGCATAGAGAGAACTTACCTCAACATAATAAAGGCCATATATGACAAACCCACAGCCAACATCATTCTCAATGGTGAAAAGCTGAAACCATTTCCTCTAAGATCAGGAACAAGACAAGGTTGTCCACTCTCACCACTATTATTCAACATAGTTTTGGTAGTTTTAGCCCCAGCAATCAGAGAAGAAAAAGTAATAAAAGGAATCCAAATAGAAAAAGAAGTAAAGCTGTCACTGTTTGCAGATGACATGATACTATACATAGAAATCCTAAAGAGGCTACCAAAAAACTACTAGAGCTAATCAATGAATTTGGTAAAGTAGCAGGATACAAAATTAATGCACAGAAATCTCTTGCATTCCTACACACTAATGATGTAAAATCTGAAAGAGAAATTAAGGAAACAATCCCATTAGGCACTGCAACAAAAGAATAAAATACCTAGGAATAAACCTACCTAAGGAGCCAAAGACCTGTGCAGAAAACTATAAGACACTGACGAAAGAAATTAAAGATGATGCAAACAGATGGAGAGATATGCTATGTTCTTAGATTGGAAGAATCAACACTGTGAAAATGACTGTACTACCCAAAGCAATCTACAGATTCAGTGCAATCCCTATTAAACTACCAATGTCATTTTTCACAAAACTAGAACAAAAAATTTCACAATTTGTATGGTAACACAAAAGACCGTGAATAGCCAAAGCAGTCTTGAGAAAGAAAAACGGAGCTGGAGGAATCAGGCTCCCGTCTTCAGACTATACTACAAAGCTACAGTAATCAAGACAATATGGTACTGGCACAAATCAGAAATATAGATCATGGAACAGGATAGAAAGCCCAGAGATAAACCAACGCACATATAGTCACCTTATTTTTGATGAAGGTGGCAAGAATAAACAATGGAGAAAAGACAGCCTCTTCAATAAGTGGTGCTGGAAGAACTGGACAGCTACATGTCAAAGAATGAAATTAGAACACTCCCTCTTACCATACATGAAAATAAACTGAAAATGGATTACAGACCTAAATGTGAGGCCAGACACTATCAAACTCTTAGAGGAAAACATAGGCAGAACAGTCTATGACATAAATCACAGCAAGATCCTTTTTGACCCACCTCCTAGAGAAATGGAAATAAAAGCAAAAATAAACAAATGGGACCTAATGGAACTTAAAACTTTTGTACAGCAAAGGAAACCATAAACAAGACAAAAAGACAACTCTCAAAATGGAAGAAAATATTTGCAAATGAAGCAACTGACAAAGGATTAATCTCCAAAATTTACAAGCAGCTCATGCAGCTCAATATCCAAAAAACAAACAACTGAATCCAAAAATGGGCAGAAGACATAAATAGACATTTCTCTAAAGAAGATATACAGATAGCCAACAAACATGTGAAAGGATGCTCAACATCACTAATCATTAGAGAAATGCAAATCAAAACTAAAACGAGGTATCACCTCACACCAGTCAGAATGGCCATCATCAGAAAATCTCCAAACAATAAATGCTGGAGAGGGTGTGGAGATAGGGTACCCTCTTGCACTATTGGTGGGAATGTAAACTTATCCAGCCACTATGGAGAACAGTATGGAGGTTCCTTAAAAAACTAAAAATAGAACTACCATACGACCCAGCAATCCTACTACTGGGCATATACCCTGAGAAAACCATAATTCAAAAAGAGTCATGTACCAAAATGTTCATAGCAGCCCTATTTACAATAGCCTGGAGATGGAAACAACCTAAGTGTCCATCATCGGATGAATGGGTAAAGAAGATGTGGCACATATATACAATGGAATATTACTCAGCCATAAAAAGAAACGAAATTGAGCTATTTGTAATGAGGTCGATGGACCTAGAGCCTGTCATACAGAGTGAAGTAAGTCAGAAAGAGAAAGACAAATACTGTATGCTGACACATATATATGGAATTTAAGAAAAAAAAATGTCATGAAGAACATAGGGGTAAGACAGGAATAAAGACACAGACCTACTAGAGAATGGACTTGAGGATATGGGGAGGGGGAAGGGTAAGCTGTGACAAAGTGAAAGAGCGGCATGGACATATATACACTACCAAACGTAAGGTAGATAGCTAGTGGGAAGCAGCCGCATAGCACAGGGAGATCAGCTCGGTGCTTTGTGACCGCCTGGAGGGGTGGGATAGGGAGAGTGAGAGGGAGACGCAAAAGGGAGGGGATGTGGGAACATATGTATATGTATAACTGATTAAATTTGTTATAAAGCAAAAAAAAGTTGAATAGGAGTCAAAATTAGAAATTTCATCATTTTTCCCTCCTTTTGAGTCAAATATGACAGTATAGACTATTATATATGAAGTGAAGTGCCAAAACATGTCACATTTGCATGCAAATGTAAAGGTTATATCTCAATAGGAATATTTTTTTTAAAAGACCACTAACTAATAATCTTAATCATCCAAGAGTAGGAAGTACATGCTGAATGACCTAGACTCTTGTGGGCAGCTCTGAACCTAACCAGCTATGTGATTTGGGATCTGTTACAATCTCAATTTCCTGGTCTACAAATGAATAGTAAGGACTAAGGCCGCTTGCAGTGTTTAGATTCTTGAATTCTAAGTGTATGTAACTAGTGCAGATTTTATTTTCTAAAATTTTCACGTTAAGTGTAAAAAAAGGGGGGAGGGAGGATAAAGAATTATAAGTAAGTGTTTCTAGAAACACTACTGGATTGGACTTACTGCTAAATGTTGGTTAATTCAGCATTGCTTTGTAATTTGTTCATAACTATAACTCTGTAGTCAGAGTATTTGGTCCTAATATAGCTCATATCTTATATACATACACACTGTTTCTGTTTAAATTTCCATATAATCATGTTTCACCCTAACTTTTTAAAATAAAGTACAGTTAGTCTCATTATGAATTTTCTTTGATACTCAAACATTGAGTGAATTCATATAAAAGACTGATTATGGACAGACACTCTGCTAGACACTAAGGAAACAAATATGAAAAACATAGATCCTCAAAAAAAAAACAACACACACATAGGTCCTCTTCTGCTCTCAGTATGTTCACAAGACACCAGTAACAGAAGCCTGATCTAGGAACCTAGGCTAGCAAGGCCCTTGAATCATACAACAGTAAAGAATATCATTCATGGCATTTCCCCAGAGTATATCTGAGGAAGGGCAAATTTTTCTAGCTTCCTGCAGCCTCATCACGTAGGTTGAGTGACAAGAAAATCAAATGAACCTGTTATTTCTGTTAACTTAGCCTTTTCATGTAACTCTCTCATAAATGTATTATCAGTTAATATTTGTATAAAATAAAGGGACTTAAAAGACAAATATTTTGAAATTAAAACCACCCTTATTAGCATACCACTAATTTAATTTCGATAAATGTTGGCCTTCTACTGATGAACAATAAAGTGCTAAAAAGATCTGCCAATGCCAGAATTATGAAGTAGAAATTTATCTTTTCAGTAAGTCCATTATCTGTAGCCTGACTTCAAGCCTTCATTGCTATTCAGGGCCTCAAATCCCTAAGTATAGACTCTACTTTGGGCATTGTGCTCTTGCCATTGAACAGGAAAACAACTTTCAATGCTGCCATATTTTGAATGGCAGAGATTTCTAGAGATTAGAAAAACTACTAACTTTAAATATGCATATTTTTTGAATGTTGTACTATTCTACTCATGAACTCAAATATAGTTTAACTTTAAAATCCTGTAAGTTCTTTTATCTACAGTGATTTTACTTATAAGATCCAATTTAGTTGACAAGAGTATGTGGCAAAACATATTTCACATTTTTGTATTGTTCCCTGTGAGACGTCTATTGTAAGAATTGCTGCAGGCTGTCATTTTTGTCTGCTGTCCAGGATTTGCTGGCCTGAGTGCTGTGTACTAGACTTGGTGTTGCTCATGAGGGGGAGGGGGAACTTGCAATTGAGCCAGACGGTTTTGTTATTGCTTTAGAATTAAAAGCATATGAAACAGATACAACTTATTAAGGTTTTTTTATAAATAACATAAACTTAAATAACAAAACAGTAAAGTTCAAATACAACTTAAAATAGAGTTTAATGCGGTAACCACAGGAAAAAAGCATGATTATTTATGGGAAGAACATTATTAAAAGCCATATTCCCAAATATGAATTATACAAAAGATAGATTATGTTACTTGAAAAAAACATAAAAGATTTTTGAATTTTACTTTTAGGGATTATAAAATGTTATTTTGTGGTGAGTGAGATGAAGTACAGTATTATCATCATTATTGCTATTTTATATACAAGATTTTTGAAAACATCCTTTAAGCAATACCCTTTCAATTGGGAGCAGCATTAGGAATTTTGTTCTTGTTAATAGGTACAAGCATGTTCTAATCTTATACTCTTGTAAAACTACCTCTTTGATTCATTTCCATAATAGAATTTTTTAGAATATTCCTTCTTTTCTGATTAGAATTTAAGTGGTTCACAACTTTTCACTAGAAAGCGTTCAGATACTGCTCATATTCCATAGTTAGTGTTGGCTTGATTATCTGACAAATCATTCCAGCAGCTTTTAGGTCTGACACATCTTATATAACATCATCTGCATTATTATTATTATAGCAGCCATTTTATAAGCAGATAGGAATATTTAAATAATCATTATCAGATAATCAAATCTAACAGTCTTAAGGGTAAATTAATTTAAGAAAAAACATTACTATTACTGACATCATGATTGTACAACCAGTTTTACAATTTTTTACAACTTTTAGTTACTAAATCTGATTTTTGTGTATATTTTTTCAAATCTTTCTTTAATGCAGTCTCTTAAAATAAACATAAATGCGCAAGTCCAGCTTGATCAGTTTTTCAGTAGTTTTCCAGCCTTTCTTGGTTACTTTAAAAAAAAAAAAAAGAAAAGAAAAGAAAAAAGGAAGAAAACAGTCCACTTAAAGAAATCTCCCTGCTGGAACTGGTTTCTTATATGCCATATATGATTAGGTTATTGCCATAGGAAGAAAGTGGGCTGTTTTTTGTTCTTTCTTCGTTTTTTTCCCTCTTACAGGAACCCCCTTTTGATTTAAGGCAACAAACATTTCTCCTCCGCTGTGTGTCCATTTAGCTGATGCATATGTGTTGTAGTGGTTTTCCAGAATTAACTCTTTGAAGTTACAATCTTCATTGCATTCTTTCTGCAAAGAACAACAAACAAACAACATTATCCAAATGATTTTTGGAGGGACTCAATTAGACAAAGAATAAGCAGTAATATTTGGTAGAATTAAAACATACATGACTTCTTTTGAGCAGGCATAATGCAGTTTGTTATATATACTTAGCATATTTGAAAAAAGATTAAATTTTTTAAAAGATAAAATGATACACATTTAGTTATGCAACATAGCTTCAAACATGTAGCTTTTTGGCAGTCAGTTGCTACTATTCTTAAGTATTAAGAGCTATTTCTCCCTAATTAACAGCTCTCATGTTACTATGCCCAAGTCACTCTTTCCCTAACACTGATATTTTGATACAATTAGCAGAGCCTCTGCCTCCCTCAGCTGAAGGCCATATTTCACAACTTTTCTTCATTTACTATTACACTGCCTGTGATAGTGATGGAAAATAAAAAGTTAATTTGTTCATCCAACTCTTCATTCATTCACTTAAACCTGTATTTTTATGTAGTCTGTGCCAGGAATACAAAGGAAAGTCAATTATACTTTGTTATAGTGGGATGAACTATTGCATATTTCATGTTATAATAAAGTGAGAACAATGGGAATGCTTACAGTTCAAAGCCCGTGATTGTGAGATTGATGTTGATAAACAAACGTCTGGATTTTTTTCCCCCAAGAATTTTCATGTCAGCAAAGTGCAAATTGGGTGAACTTTAACAAAAAGAGCTTTAATACTGACAGATGGACATTTTAGATTTTAAGAATCTAAAGTACAAATGGAATCTTAGAGCTGGAAGGATCCTTAGAGGTGAGTTAATCCGACTTGTTTTACAGATGAAGAAACCAAAGTCCAGAGAACTTAAGCAAATTGTCCAAGATCACAGAGAAAATTTAATTCTTAAGTATAAAATGTTTTAATGAAATCATTGAATTATGTAGTTTGAGAGGAATTAATTTCATTTTTACTTTTCAGAAAGGGAAAATATTTTTGACAAAAATAAGTTTGAGAAACAAAGTCTAAGCTATCAATTATCAATACCTTTGCATAGAGTTTTCCTTCCTTGTTCATTGCAAGATAATATTCACTTTCCACTCCTTTGATTGCTACAATTCCAACGGCCACTGTCCTGATTTCCATGATGTCTGCAAGGAATCACAGAAAGATATGTCAGTTATTCACTCAGCTTTGCAGGTTATCTAAGAATGACCATTTGTCCTTATTTCTGTTTCACTTGGAAGTTAAGATTATTAACGTGATTATTTACTCAGCTTGAGACCCCCATCCACCCATAACATGTACACACAAACACCAGATTAGTCCTTATTAAATGTGGGAAGTGCAAAACTATTGATTTTTTATTTTGTAGAAAAAGATATTTGGATTCAAAAAGAAGAGTTACATATTTGAATTTAGCTTTTTCTTCTCTAGAATTGCATTTCTAATTTACTATAATAGTAATAATAACATCAATAATACCTAATGTTTATTGAATTCATACCACATGCAAAGGATTGTTTTAGCACTCATGTATTAATACATGTACTTATCACCAAGACTATAAGGCAAGTAGTCATATTATCCCCAGTTTACAGATCAAGAAGCTCAGGTACAAAGAATTAATTTGCCCACATTCTCAGCTGGTAAGTGGCAGAAGTGGAATTTGAACCCAAAAGGTCTGGCTCTTAATCATTATATAATGCTATGAAAGTATATAATTAGCTAACATCTTTAATTTTCTACTTAAACTTTATATTAATAATTATTGCTGACAGAATATTTCTTGAATATACTGAAAATGAATAAAATTCCGATTAAAGCAATTGTAAATGATGGTAAACAGAACCAACTACCTTTAAAAAATTAAATATTTTATTTTGATTTATTTTTTTAAATTTTTATTAGAGTATGGTTGATTTACAATGTTGTATTAGTTTCAGGTGTACAACAAAGTGAATCAGTTATACATATACATATATCCACTCTTTTTTAGATTCTTTTCCCATATAGGCCATTACAGAGTATTGAGTAGAGTTCTCTGTTCTATACAGTAGGTCCTTATTAGTTATCTATTTTATATATAGTAGTGTGTATATGTCAATCCAGTCTACCAATTTATCCCTCCCCTCCCTTACCCCCTGGTAACTATAAGTTTGTTTTCTACATCTGTAATTCTGTTTCTGTTTTGTACATAAGTTCATTTGTACCTAAAAAATATTAAATATTTTAAACTGATAGTGAGCTTTTTGATAATGAAAACAGAGTCTAAAACCAAATTATGAGTCCTGATCACATAATATTTTATAACTTTATACCATTTAATTAATTTTTTAACTATTATTGAAATTGCCACAAGAATGTTAACCTACTGTTTCATTGCATATCATTTCCTAAAGTGCTGTATTTTAATACTCTAAGTACAGTAAAAAAAAAACTCTCAATCAATTTTTTTAAATGGCATAGAAATTAAAAGTTTAGTGAACCATTTTATGTAACTACTGTTAATTATATTTTCAGCTTGAGACATTCTCTTTCTTGCACTTAACATAATACAAAGAAAATTCCAACTGAAAATTATCTGCATAAATCAAGTTTCCAGAGGCTGTTTTCTAAAATATTCACTTAAGTGGAGGAAATTCTAATTTTTTATTCCATGCCTTCACTTCATCCTCTTATTTATTCTTCTGGCTTCATTTTTCCTATCTGGAGAATAAAATTTTTACCCATTTCATCAGGATTAATGTAGCCTAGTTAATATGTGTTATCTGTTTCCAATATATGCTGCATATAGAAGTCATTTCCCCACTATACTATGGTTAGTACTAGTCAGAGATCATCCAATTGAGAGTTCTACAGCTGCTTATCTAGAAATTGAGGTCTATGAAGAAAATGCAAAGGAATGGATATTTATCTTTTAAAGTATTTATGAAGCATTGTCAGAATGCATAGAACTGTATGGTAATTTTAGGATACAAATTAAGAAAAACAGCACTGGTTTCTGAACTCCAGAAGTTAAAATCTAGTATAAACAGCAAAACACATATGTAAACACACACGTAGATACACCTTAATTAAAAGAAAAGAAAACTTCTCTGAATCCTTGTCTGCAAATGGTATCTTAAAAACTTTTAAGATACAGCCCTGAAGGAGAGGCTAAGGGAAATGTTAACAATTGCTTACAAGCATGTGAAGGATGTGATGCTGATGCATTCATGCAAAATTCAACAAATCTTCAGTTAGAGCCAATTCTGTGCTAGGCTCAATTCAGAGACAAACCCTGCCCTCTTGGAGCACTTTATCTGGCAGCTAACTCTTCTTGTTCAGCAAAGGAAGATCAAAGGGAAATAGTTTATTACGCAGCAGAATCCAAATAGGTTAAGTTTATATCAATACAATGAAGAATACTAAAGAAATTCACTGATTCAACCAATTTGCAATACCTTCAAAATTGAGTAAATATATCTATTTAAAAACATACAGAATAGTTGATTTCTAAAGATCTTACCACTGTAAAATGTGAAGTCAGTTTTTTCCTTCTAGTCCCTTTCTCCTGCTATTTCCCTCTTTATTCAATATTTTCTCTGAGAAAGGAGAGTACTGATGCATAGGCTTAGAGTATCTTTCATGCTCAGTTTTAATTAGGGAATGAAATCTGTCATGTTTGCTGTTTTTTTCATTTATAGACCAACTGTCTACAAAATATAAATATAGAATGATAGAGGTATTGTTGATTATGCTATGTGGATGCTTTCCCTTCAGGTTCAGTCATGACAATATATTCATATTGTCCCATCTCTAAACCCTTTTCCTCTACCCCCTGCCTGCCCATTGCCCACCATATTTTTGTTACACTCTGACACTCAATAGGTGATAAACATTGTTAATCTTATCCCTCCAAACATTGGGGTTAAGGACATCAAAAAATCTTTAGATTTTTAACAACCCAATTAAAAAATGGGCAAAATGTCTGAACAGATACCTTACCAAAGTAGATACACAGTTGGCAAATAAGCATATGAACATATGTTCAATCTTTAAAGATTCTACTTTTAACCAGGATGAGGACAGACTTGAAAATGGCAAGGTTCCTGACACAGTAATATATTCTATATTGTTTGATTTGATGTATTTAAAAAATCATTTCACTAGGAAATCAACAGACCTAAAAATATATTGCTCAGAAGAGCATTAAGTAGTACGGGCAGAGTTAATACACTATCAATCCTGACTTTCTGGTCTGTTTTGCCCCGTGTGCTGTGCCCTTTTTTATTCAAGAAAACCCAAGAATGAAGAAACTAAAGTTATCATTCTTTCATTTAAGTGCAGAGAAGGAAGTAGTGTTCCTACAGATTTTAAAGTGTTTTAACTTTCCTGTTTTCAAAAAAAGTTTTTATTTTTTAGAGAAGTTTTAGGTTCACAGCAAAATTGAGGGGAAGGTACAGAGATTTCCCATCTACCCCCTGCTCCCACACATGCATAGCCTCCCCAGTTATCACATCCCCCACCAGAGTGGTATGGTTGTTATAATTAATGAACCTACATTGACCATCATTATCAACCACAGCCCATAGTTTACTTTATGGTGTACTCTTGGTGTTTGGACATGTATCATCATTTCTGTATCATACAGTATTTTTACTGGCCTAAGAGTCCTCTGTTCTCGGCCTGTTCATTTCTCTCCCTTACCCACAACTCTTGGAGACCACTGATCTTTTCACTGTCTCCATGGTTTTGCTTTTTCCAGAATGTTATATAGTTGGAATCATAGAGTATGTAGCCTTTTCAGGTTGGCTTCTTTCACTTAGTAATATGCATTTAAGGTTCCTGCATGTCTTTTCATGAGTTAGCAGAAAAAAAATTCTTAGTGTTTGATCACGTAAAAATCCACCAATCCCAACTCCTTCAATATTTCTTTTCCCTGAACCTTTTAATATTTATATTTAAAAGTTTTGAGGGGCCATATATTAATATAGATGTTCTAGCATGATAACTAAGAATTATTTTAAAGTTGAAAATAAGTGGAAACAGTGGCTTAATGGTTATTAGGCCACTCAGAACATTTAATTTTGTCCTCGACCAAATATACTTTCTTGGGCACATTAAAACTAAGAATTGGTACCAAAAAAGAAAAACATTTTAATGTTAAATGACTTTTATGATCTTCTGTCAAGCTGTGATTGTTAGATGGAAAATCTTCACCATTATATATTTATATTACATTCAAGGCTATAGATTCCATTCATTTTTATGTCATAGAAGTACATCCAAATACATACATACATGTACACAAAAAACACATCTCATATTTCCAAAATAAAGAACTCTTAAAACTCAACAATAAACAAATAAGCAACCCAGTTAAAAAGTGGGCAAAAGGTCTGAACAGATGTCTCATCAAAGAAAATACACAGATGGCAAATAAGCGTATGAAAATATGCTCAACATTATATGTCATTAGGGACTTACAGAATAAAACAGCGAGATACCACTACACAACTATTAGAATGACTGAAAGTTTTTAAGATACCATTTGCAGACAAGGATGCCGAGCAACTGGAACTGCCATTCATTGCTAGTGGGGATGTAAAGTGGTACAGCCACTTTGGAAAACAGTTTGGTTTCTTACTGAATGTTAAATATACTCTTATCATACAATCCATCAATCCTGCCATAAGTGTTTATCCAATTGAGCTTAAAATTTAAGTCCACACCAAAACCTGAACATGAATATTTATAAGAGTTTTATTCTAAACCATCAAAACTGGAAGCAACCAAAACGTCCTTTAGCATATGAATGGATAAGCTACGGTACATATGTACTTTGGAATATTTTTCAGCGATAAAAGGAAATAAGCTATCAAGACACAAAAAGATACGGAGGAACCTTCAATGCTTATTGTTAAGTGAAAGAAGTCAGTCTGAAAGACTCCATACTGTATGATTCCAGTTGTATGACACTCTGGAAAAGGCTAAACTATAGAGACAGTAAAATGATTAGTTGTTGCCAGGGGCTTGGGAAGAGGGGAGTAGGATGAAAATGTGAAGCATGGGATTGTTAAGGCAGTGAAACTGTTTTATATGATACTGTAATAGTGGATACATGATATTATACATTTGTCAAAACACATAGAGCTATACAAGGCAAAGAGTGAACTTTAGACTATGGAGTTTAGTTAACAATATGTAATTACTGATTCATTAATTGTAACAGATATACCACATTAATGCAAAAATGTTAATAAATAGAAGGACTGTGTGGGGAAGTGGTAGTGGTATGTAGGAACTCTACTATGTACTCATTTTTTCCTGTAAATCTAAAACTGTTCTAAAGGAAAGTCTATTAATTTAAAAAGTACAGTCTAGATTTTAATTAATAATATTATATGAGTGTATAAGAAACTATAGAGTTGACATTTGAACATAGCAGGAATTGGGGCACCGACCCTGGCAGAGTAGAAAATCCATGTATCAGAGTCGGCCCTCTGTATCTGTAGGTTCCACATCCTCGGGTTCAACCAACCGCAGATCATGTACTACCTTAGTACATATTTATTGAAAAAAAATCATTTGTAAGTAGACTAACACAGTTCAAACCCATTTTGTTCAAGAGTCAACTGTAGTGGAACTTTTTATGATTTATTCTTAACCCAAATATGTAGTAATTCTGGGGTTTGTTATTAATTACTACTATTAATGTCTTTGGTGATGGATTAAGATCTGCTTACCAAGATAATGACTTCTCTTTGTGAAATATGGACGGTTATGAGGAGTAAGTTTACAACGCAAACACACTTTGGGAAGTGTAGGAAATACAAATATTCTATATACAGACCACTACTACACTCGTGTGTGATATCTCTCAGGTGTATTGGGATAGAAAAATAACTGAGGTCCAGGAATATTTTAGAAACTTGATCTGGTGACTTTAATTGTGATGTCATCAAAATATCTGGATATTACTAAAATACATAAAAAAATTCAGTTAGTATTTCCTCCTACAGAAAACAAAAATGAATGATACCCAGCAGTATATGCCAAATGCTAAAAAGAACAGGATGGAAAATCAATTCAACCGTTATTCAGAAGAAAGAGGTGTTACATATCCTAGGTGGTCAAGGGAGGATTTGAGGAACAGATAGAACTTGAATTACATCTTGAAGGATAGATAAGGTTGACATAGGTAGAATGGAAACGTCATGCTAATTGAGAAATAAAAGTATGTGTAAGATAGTAGAGTCAACGATTCATAAGTCATTTTCAGAAGATTGAAATTAGAGCTATCTGTCTGGAGTAGGAAACATATCAAAGAGATAGAAAAAGGTGGAAAAGGAGTTAGGATGTGATTGTTGAGGGCCTTGATTGCCAATTTAAGGAATTTTAACTTTTATTTGTAGACAATGAGGAGTCATTGAAGGTTTGAAATTTGAAAAATGTCAGGATATAAATTGTGTTTTAGAAAAATTAATTGGATGTGCAGAGTAGTTAGAGAAAATTACCAGACTTGTATAAGCCAGATTTTCTTCCTCTGCTAATAGTATGAGTTGACCCATAATGGGCTATTGTGATTTTTAAGTAAGTTAATAAATAAATATTTTCAAAATGTCTCAGTTTAACTTCGAATACAGGAAGTATCAGTAGTTATAACCCATATGACCGAAAGCTCTTTGGTGTCCTCAATAATTTTTATGAGTGTAAGTTGTCTCAAGTCTAAAAAGTTTGAAAACAACTTTTCTAAATTTTATTTCTCCTGGTCTGTTTAGTTGCAGTTTGTACTTTGTATATTGTACCCTTATTATCGTAGGTTAAATAGTTTTGGCCACTTTATATAACTTTCTACATACATAGGTTTATAAATAAAATCTCCATGGCACATGCATACAGAAATGCTCAATATATTCCAAAATGTCTGGAGAATTTCTTAATGATATTTTAAAACATCAAGTTGCAAATTATAATTAAATTATGTAAGTAAATAGTAAAGCATGTAAAACATTTGTTTGATCAACTTGGTTACTAGTTTAATATTAGTATGGTTTTAATTAAAGAGTAAGGCTAAGAAATGTATTTACACTGCTCTGATTTTTGTACACTGTTACAATTACAAGAACAGGAAAGAATTTTTCTAAATATGTGTTGTGTATTTAAATCCTGTATCTTAGTGTTATATTTTTTACATATCGTGCATGTGATTGCTCCAATTATTATTAAACCTGTGTGTGTGCATGCACACACAATATTGTAAATTCAAAAGAATTGACTTCAAAGAACAGTACACTCTTGATTTTGTATACTTGTGTCTCTCTTGGACATCTTCAGTCCCTCCCTTCATTGCCTTTTGATTACAAAAATCCACTTTCCAAATTTTTCTCTCAATAAGGCTGTTTTAAGATATTCATAGACCCTAAGTACTACTATTTCCCAAGACCACCCTATACCAATCTAACATTAAAATATATCCATATTTCTCATTAGATACAATATTTTATAACTGTTTTAAAGTTTTATATAAATTTTCTTTTGAAATTACTTGGCCTAAAGTAACTCATTTTATTTATCATTTGCTATCAACTTTCTTCAAATATTGTACATTCTAGGAAGTTCTTGAAAAGTGAAAAAAATTATCAAATTGTTTTCAAATGTTATGAAAAATATTGATAAATTTAATAAATAATGAAGTTGGCTTGATATATTTTATTTGTAATGAGGTGGATAGACCTAGAGTCTGTCATACAGAGTGAAGTAAGTCAGAAAGAGAAAGACAAATACTGTATGCTAACACATATATATGGAATTTAAGAAAAAAAAATGTCATGAAGAACATAGGGGTAAGACAGGAATAAAGACACAGACCTACTAGAGAATGGACTTGAGGATATGGGGAGGGGGAAGGGTAAGCTGTGACAAAGTGAAAGAGTGGCATGGACATATATACACTACCAAATATTTGCTAATCTCTTTTTATTTTCTTGTCAAATTTTACTGTCAATATCTAAATTTCAAAGGTTTAAATATATTTGTAAGCTTGATGTTTTCACAGGCTCTAGGCTCTAGGCTCTGTGCCTAAGGGCCAAATGAATAAAATGTCCCTGCCCTTAACTCTGAAATCTTTTCAAAAGACTATCCCACTTCCTTTTCACCAAATTTCTTGAACTATAGACTAAATCTGCTCACTTTTCCTCAATTTAACACTTGCATTCTAACTTTTCATCTGTTTAATGGCTTTATCTCTTCAAGGCCATCAATGACCTCCTCAGTGCCAAATTCAAGAGTTTTTCAATAGTCATAAATTTCTTCTCTGCATCTTTTGGCACTCTCAACATCCCTAGTTCTATTCCTAATTCTCACTGTTTCTCTAATCCTGCACTACCTTGATCTATTAATTTATTTTAAAATGGTTAATTTTTGTGTAGCCATATCTATGTATCTTTTTTGATAATTGTATTTTTTTATGCTTAAAAGTATTTTTTACATTCCACTATCTGAAATACATTTTATTCTAGCTTTTGTAATGTAAGTTTTAAATATATCTCTTAAATTCATCTGGAATTAATTTTGGGATATGATGTGAGATGAAACTCTAAACTGATATTTTATTCCTGCAAATAGCTAGCTCATTTTTTCAATATTAGTTATTAAATACGTCATTACATTTTTTACTGATGCAATGCCTCTATTTTACCTTACATTGGCTATCTAGTTTTGTCCCATTGATGTTATCTATCTGTCTGCTATATACCCACACTAATTTATTGAAGGTTACCAATTCTGAAGTGACTCATTACATTTATAGGTAGCTCTGATCCTAGGTGTTACTAAATACTCTCAGATATATCCTCTAAAGCTATGCAGAATAAATCAAAACTTTTTCCACATAACACCCCTTCAAAGAGATGAAGACATTCGTCATGCCCCTCCATCAGGCAAAGCATCTGTAGTTTCTTCAGCCATACCTTATACTGCATGGATTCCAGACTCTTCACCAGTTATATTACTTATTTAAAACCAGTTTCTCAGCAAGAACTAGATCTATATAGATAGCCCAAGACAGAATACTGTTCATTATTTCTTTTAATATAGACATAAACTACAGTAATATAATCTCACCATCTTCCTTAAGCATATTTTTAATCATTTCATTATTTTGGAGTACTGATATAATAAAAAGTGTGCATAGCAAAAAGAAATTTTATTTCAGATTAGTATATTTTGAAGGTTATTTTATAAAGTTTAAGTATAATAATAATTCATATTTTATATATAAAGACAAATATCAGATATCCCTTTTAACATGATTTATTTCTTTATTTTTAAAGCATGCTTTGAGGACAAAAAATTTCAAAATGATCTTATGTGGTATGTGCAGAATTGAAATGTATTAAATTAAAATGTGAATGTCATAGTGTTAAAGGTGACAAAATACACGTTGCTACTCTGATATGATTAATAGAATATTTCTATGCTTTTAAAAAATTAGGTCATTTATTTCTACAATTTCATCTAGTTTTTAAATGGTGAGGTAGGAGAAATAGTGTAATTCTGCTCTTTGTAAGTAGTGCTCCACAAATAGAGTACTGCAGTTATAGAGTCATTATACTCCCCCAAAGGTGAAGCCAACTCCAGTATGATTATCACAGTATTTTCTGCAACATATGAAATTATAGCAAATATTCACTGAGTGTTTACTATTGCCAGACCCCATTCTAGGCACTGGGATTTTACCGATCTGGAGAAGAGTGTCTAAAAGTGAATTGTGGAGTTATCTTTATGCTTCTTATTAGCTTATATTTAACTCAGTATCCTTTATGCTTCCTATTGTTAACTGACAGCCTGTTAAGGTTATAAATTTAACACCGTATGACAATGAGTGAACATATTTATATAATAGTGAAAACCATCATGATTTGATTATGTAGTGAAAGGATTAGTTAAGTAAGTCATGAGCAAATTTGTCTCATCTCTCTAATTGCCAGGCATCTGTATTTGATATGTCTGTGTAGGTACTCAAACCATTCTTTTCTAAAGTGGAAAAATATAAAATTGATTTTTCACAAAAATATATAGAAGTTGTGAGAAGATTATGCCTTTAGTTAACTTAATCTTCCAAGCACCTTGGAAACCCCTGGGTGATATACATAAAATCACTGGAGAAATGATTAGTTGAATTTTTTAATTCAGCCTAAGATTATGTTAACTATTTTAGAAGCAGTGACACATTGATGGCTTATATTGAGGTTGTAAAGTACACAAGACTTTATTCATGTAAGTAAATCACATCGCCATTTTGTCATCATGTGATTTTTTTTTACTAAAGTTCAGGTCTTTATATTCTGTCTAATATTCAATATCCCTCTCTGTCAGAATGTTTAAAGTTTTAATTCAGCCACCTTAAATCCTATTTATAAATTGATAATGGAATAATTATAAGTAAATGATACATGAGTATATTAGAAAATTATGGTACCCGACATATTAGCTATTCCTTTCATTTATTTGTCATCAGCAAATTTGAGAGATGTCTTTATCTCTAATGTGCAATGTTATGTAGCTCTTTTCCATCTTCTATTAATCATTGCACTTTGCACTTTTTTACACCCACTAGAAGTTATAAGTTTTGATCCTAGCTCTTTTCTCTTGAGGCATACTGGGCTTCCTATTCTCTCCTTGTCATATCTGCAGTCCTTAAATCTTCATGCTATGACAGCATGGTGTCATTTATTCATTCATTCATTCAATCATATGCAGGCATTTTCTCCCCCACTTTCTGAGCAAAGACTATTTATTATTCCCCTATTTCCATTCTCCTCTTTTTCCACAGCTGTAGAATTTTTAGCTGGCTGCACATAATGAACATTACATTTCCCAGTCTCCCTTGCAGTTCAGTTTGGCCACGTGACCAAGTTCTAGCTGATGCGATGTTAAGTGGAGTGAAATATCCCATGGCAATTCCCAGAAATCTTCCATAAGAGGTAGCCAGCAGGAACCCCTTATACCCACTTTTTCTTCCTTTGTTCCATTCTCCTGCTGGAATATGGATTCTACCCTAGATTATGAGAACAAAGTGATTGTGGAACTGTGAGCTGACTGGAGCCTGTTAACTCTCAGATGATTTTATGGAGCAGAGTTGTCACTTCTCTAGATGTTCATTGGCTGGAGAAATAAATGATTTTGTTTAAGCCAAACCAAATCTTTAACTAATACACATCAATTTCATTTTCCCATCAGACACATTCTTCACAAAATGCACATAAAAATACAGGAGCCCATTTTTTCAGTTATTATAAGCCACCAGCCAGAAAGGCAAATTCTGTATTCAAAGGGAAGTCCTATTAACTATTGTTAATAGTCAGGTACTTACTTTCATCGTTTTTTTTTTTTCACTTCTAAAGTCAGGAATTTAAACTAGACGAAGAAATGAAAACAGGACCTGTGCTCTCATGTCCTTCCTTTTCCTATTCAGAACTTCAGTATCGTTAGAGATTCCAAGTTTCTTCTGGTGCTGTCATTCATTCCTACATATGTCAGCATTCAGTTAGCTTGATGAATCTTCACCAGTCCTCCTTTACATTGATACACCCATCAGGAATACCCTACCCCCATGCCACAGTGAGTTATGTCAAGCATGTGTTCATTTGCTTCTTAGGTAGCAAATGACCTAATTTCAGCGAGCTTTTCTTTTCTTTTTTTTTATAAATGTATTTATTTTATTTATTTATTTTTGACTGTGTTGGGTCTTTGTTGCTGTGCGTGGGCTCTCTCTAGTTGCAGCAAGCAGTGGCTTTTCTTGTTGTGGAGCATGGGCTCTAGGCGCACGGGCTTCAATAGTTGTGGCTTGCGGGCTCTAGAGTGCAGGCTCAGTAGTTGTGGCACACAGGCTTAGTTGCCCTGCGGCACGTGGGATCTTCCCAGACCAGGGATCGAACCCGTGTCCCCTGCATTGGCAGGCGGATCCTTAACCACTGTGCCACCAGGGAAGCTTCTCTGACTGTTTCTTATTGTGACATAAAGCATGAGATGCTGTTGCCAATCTTTCAGAAAGACCTGATTCACCATTCTTGGTTAGAACAGCATAATTGTTCATTTGTGAAAAAAACAATTTATTGGGTACTTAACTATGTTCAGTATTCTGCATATATGTTCTTTTTCTCATCTGTATTTATTTCATTTGCCATATTCTTAATGATAGTTTAGATTCCCTAGCCTCTTTAGTTTTTTCTTCTTGGCTTCCTTCCTGAATTAGTTATTTTTTTAAACCCTCTCTAAAAATTCTTCTCTAATAAGCTGTAGCATAGAAAAGAGTATCTCAAGCCTTTTCACTTTCACATCTAGCCAAGAAAAACAGCTTATATTTCTATTACACATGATTGGTGACCATCTCAGACACAAGGACAAACACAACAGTTACATCCCAAGTCACTCTCAATAGTTCACTGATGTCCTTACATCCTGGAATTTCTCCTGGCTAGTCGTTGAGTTCCTGGAAGCATTTCTTTTCATTCTTTCTGGATGGTTCCCTAGATATACATTGCCTGTATACTTTGTTAATCTTCTAAGTGGAGCATAATAGTGGAATGAACCACCTTGATGTCAAACCTAGCTTCTTTCAGTAAATATGATAAAACACAAATACTCAACATATTCTTGACAACAGTGGTTCAAATTATTTCTATCCCATTTACTCATTCCTCTTTCTGTACCCATTTCCTCAGCTTCTATACCCAATGGATATTGAGGCTAAGAGATAAGAATAGGGAATTAGAGAAGTCAAGGATCATTTTAAACCTGGCTAATTTTGAGAATGAGTACATGAGAAGAAGTTGGGGTGGGACTAATAATGTGTTGAGTTTTATGAAGATGCTGAGTTTGCAAATTTGGCACTTTTCTGTATCTTGTTCCTAAATTTTACATAAGCAAATTTCTCTGTGATCTAAATCCACAATTAAATTCTAGCTGTGCTAGATGTATAAGGTTAACAGAATTGTTTGTTAGCAATAAAAAATAATTATGTGTAGCACCAAAAGTTTTCAGGTGATATTGGACTTTTAAAAATATGGCAATAATGTTAGTATTTTTAAATTTTTTAATATTTACCCAGCATTCCCAATATTCACAGTGGTAAAGGGGAATATCTGTAGCCTTACATGCACTCCTCTAAGCCTGCTTCCCCCTTTAATCTGTAATCTACAATCACATCCTGGAATTTCATCATTTTCCATGCTCTGATCACAATACTGAGGTCTTCAAAAGATGAAGTAAATCAAAATGTCCCAGTTTGATTATCATTGCATGCAGGGCTTAAATTTTACTAGTGGAAATGATACTGAGACATGTATTGAAGTATAACTACTCTTTCTATTTAATACCTTCCTCCGTTGATAAAATGGAATCATTGAACTCTTTAATTGTACTATGGAAATGAGAATTCTTTGGTTTGAAGTGGCTAGATAGTTCCTCAGTTCTTTCCTTACCATTACTTTTCATTTTGAATTTGTTTTTTTATTATTATAACTTCCTGGAGTCATAAAATATTGAAAGATAATGGCAGTATATTTTAGCCAGTAGCTTCTCAATCATATTATTGCTATTATCAACCACTTTTAAAGGCGTAGCTTAGTTGTGACAAGATCTTTGTAATTAAGATTGGTTTATTCACTGATGCCAGTAGTTGTTATAAATGAGCTCCTCAACTACTTTTAGTCTGCTGTTTAGTGAAATCAGGATCTTTAAGTAAATAGTTTGTTGAATTCTTAGTGACAACTAGTAATTTAATCCATAAGTCACTGTTTTGGCTTTGACTACAAAAAGAAAGCTGTTTTTACTGTTCTAACTCTAAGAAAGGGAATAAAAATTGTTGTGCCATTAAAAGCCAAATGATTTGTTGGTGTGAGATTTAGAATGAAATAAAATAATGTTTGTATATAATTATGAGAACTGAACATAAAATATCTTGATGATTAAACTAATTTTAATGCTCCACACCCTTCAAATAGAAATAGAATTATGTTTAATTTTAAAAGTATCTCTGGAAGAAGTAGCAGTTTTGTTTATAGATGGTACTCAGTGAAATGAATGATATAGTTACCTCTAATCAAGGAATGATTCTTTAAAGCAAATGTGTTCGAAAGCAGAGTAACATAAAACATATATTGACCATTGTAGATAAGTTGCTTATAGGAAGATAAAAGACTCATGTACTACTTTAAATCTGTTTCAGTCTTCAATTTATTTTTCAGATAGTTTATGAGTCATTTATTTTCTTTTAAACAACTTATGCCTGGAACTTCTATCATGAACCAAGTTTTATCAAAATGTGAAAATTGCTTAAGAACGTGTAGCTGCCAGTATTTTGTTTCAAGGTGTCAACTGAAACACAAGCAAGTGGCCTTTAGTAATGTATGCATATTATTCAAAATCAACTTCCTCAAAAATTATAGTAAAACAGACAAACACCAAATTATCTTAGGTTGAAATAAATTTGTTCCATCAGGTAAGCAAAGTGACTGCTTAACATGAAAGACAAATTTTATTTTCAGGCTAGTGTTGGTTTAGGACCAGCAGGTGGGTATGCTATGCACACACTGACTTTGCTGTCCAGAGGCAGTAATTCAGGGTCTGAGTTGGAAAAGAAGTGAATTCACTTTCCCTGCATTTCTTTATTGGCTTCCACTTGGAGTAGGTGACATAAAGGACTTTGTGAAGGTAGTGACCTCCAGCAGGTTCCAGTCTCTCTTACTTTGCCCACGAACCCCAGAATCCACTGTTATAAGATAACACAATTGATACATGTGGGTGGTAATGCTAATCTTGTCTTTGGATCACTTTACCCTAAAAAGGCATGCCCTGTAACTGTTAAATAACAGATCTAAGACAGAACTTTGGAATACACTAAAAGAAATTAGAAAACTAATCAAATCAAAGCCAGCATAAATGAAACACAAATAGATAAATTATTACCGAAACCGAGAAAGTGTAATTCCCATCAAACCAGCATGAAACTCAAAACAGTTCCACATGATTGCATAATTGCCGGTATCAAATGTAACTGAAATGTTCTGCAACAAGAGAATTGATTCCACACTGTCATCATCACTGGGGGGTAAATCAATTATGGTTCTTATCAATCCTATATCTATTCTATAATGATGTCAAAAAACACTTAAATGACTTGTCAGTTTAGGTAAAAAGAATCATGTCATTCATTCGGGGATTTATTAAGAAAATAAACATTAGAAAAAAACTTTAGAAAGTACATTGGCTTGTGGTACAGCGATGGCAATGTTTTGTTTTGCAAGAATTTATGTTGCAACAGCTTGTTTCAGCAGGGTTAGAACTATGCCAGAATTAGAAGCAACTATTCAGTTGTGCAACAAAGAGGATGATTCCAGTGGCATATTACTGAATAATATCATGGGAACATCATTGAACTGTATCACACAGAATTAAATTTCTGTACCAATTTGCTGACCTTTCCTTATCATTTATGGCCTCTTTGGAACATAAGGGGGCCAATTTTCCCCTTTGGGCCAGGGAAAGCATGTTCCCTGAATCAGACAGGAAGAAATACTCTTCGTCCTGTTATCTCTGTAGGTTCTATACTTTTATTCAGAAAGAATTGTTTACCTGATCATGTAAAGTATTTACATCTGCTAAATACAACACTTTACTGTCCTTGAAATGGCTCCAAAATTATCAGAATAGGTACAGATACCATATCAGTAGATGTAAGATAAATACAGATTTGTATGTGAAATAGAAATAATCTCTTCCTATTACCTAGAAAATCTCTCCCATATTCTGACTTTTCCTCAAGTCTAAAATACCTCCAAAAGGGAACCAAGTTTTTTTATTACATAGGACTAGAGATAAGGCTCAAAAATATATATACCTTGGATGTGTAACACATAGACATAAATTCATACTACGTTGTAAGTGACTATATCTTCTCTGACAGCAGAATTTGATTGTGCTAGAAGGGAATGAGTATAAGGACACCAAGAATGAAACTGAAAGGGGAAATGGTCATAACAGGAAGAAGTTATGGAAACTCTCATTCACACTTTGCATACAGCTAGCTCTAGGAGTCAACACGTCTGTAGGCTTCATCTAATTCATAGAGATACCAGCTTAGAAGATAAACCACACATCCACTTCATCCCTCTATTTTAACTTCAATATGTCCTGTGAAGTTTTGCTGTCTGGCAGATATATAATGTAATCTATCCTCTTTCCCTCTTTAATTTATATTTAAATATTCTGCCACCCAGGCAATAAAATAATTCTAAACACTTTGGTTTTTAGATCATTATGGTAATCAGCATTGAAAAATTAAATCATGATTTAAAGCCATTTTGGTCATTGGCTTTTAGTAAGTTTTAGGCACACATTCTTTGCTAGCAGTCTAAATGAAGAGTTTGATACAGATTAGTTATGTTTTCAACAGAACTGAAAATGAAAAAGAAATAAAAAATATGACTTTACTGAGGAAGCAGTAAAACTATTAAAAAGGAGATCCAGACACCCCAAACTCTTACCAGAAACTATCACATTTGCCCTTTCTATATTGCCAAATGTGTATCTAGTACTTCTCTTCCGCTTCCATTGCCATCACTTTAGTCCAGGCCTTCGTTATTTGTAACTAAACTATTATTATAGTTTTTAAACTAGATCACTATCTCCAGCCACTCTGACTTTATATTTACCCTTTTTGTATTCATAAAGGACATGTTATAAAGGTTACTCTTCTGCTCCCAAACTTTCAGTCGTATACTCTACTGTAAAGCAAAATAAAATAAAACCTCTTTTCCTTGGAATTCAAAGCCCTCCAAAATCTGACTCCAGCCTACTTTTACAATTTTCTCCCATTGTTCCTCTACAACGTACATGAGCCTTTGGCTCCAAACTGATTTACTCATTGTCTTCCTCTCCCATACAAATTGCCAGAAACTTTTCTTGCGTCTGCCCACCAGTTCACGTAATTACATTGCATCTCTATTTCAGTATTTCCCAAACATTGCCTCATGGACTGGCTGCATGGAATCACATGATGAACTCTTTTAAAAATTTCAAACGCCCAGTTCCTACTCCTCAGAAAGTCTGTCTTATCTAATAGATTTGAGGTGAGGCTTGGGAATCGTTACTTCAACAGCTTCCATTTAGCGACACATTTCTTTCAAAGCCAAATAGAAATTCAAGTTTTTCCTTAATGTTTTACAGTTTTCTAATCTGTCATCATCTATTTTACTTTAAGAACACACTGCTATACTATGAATTAGCAATCACCTCTATTCTTCTATTGTTCCTCAATTTTAGCCTATTTTTTTTCATCTAAATTACAAGCTGTTTGAGATTATTTTATAATTCTGCAAATCCCTAGTACTTAGTATAAGGCTTTGTACTTGGCAGGCTCTTATTAAATGCTGAAGTGTAGATAGAATAATACATAAATCCCATATTAACTAGTGTGTCATATTATAAATCAGCAAATATAAATCAGTAATATTCCAGGGTTAAAGAATTAATGAGTGTCTTAATCATACTAAACATCAGAAGAACCTAAGGGTAAAGACTGATTAACCAGAAGTATTTGTTAAATTTCCTTTTAATTTTCGTTACATTTTTTGAGTTTATCTAATTAGATAAGAAGCACAAAATTCCATGGTTAATTCAAACTATAGTTCATCTCAGATTATATTTTATGATGCCAACTCAAAAAAGTTGAGAGATTCCGAACATCTCTAGTTATCTAACCAGTTATAGGTTTTCTTTTTTGGTTTTGGCTAAATCTCTCTTGAACCTATTTATATTTTTAGCATGCAGTACTTGTGTGTGTAACATCTTCCATATGTTTTATGTTTGCTGTGTAATATAGCACATCTATTTTTCTGTCTTGCTCCTAGCACATCAAGGCTTTAAGAAGTACATGCTAGTTCTAATACTTCATGACCTGACTAGCAAGTCTCCATTCTGCTTATCCACATTGTTATGATTTTATAGACATTGAATATAGTCCATCTTAATATTCATCTTAATAAACATTTATTTTTCTAGATCATAGCCCAAATTTTTTAGCCTATTCCATGGATGTCTTATATCTTTCATTCATTCATTCTAGTTCTAGGATGCTTCCATTGTACTGTGTAGTCCTTATTAGTGCTAAGCAAAGAGGACGACATCTGTATTCCAGACGTAGATATACCATGTTGTTTACACGGAACTATTATAATATGTTCTGTTTTATGTCTTACTTTCTTCCCGATGATGCCCATTACTTTACTGGTCTTTTGGGTACAAGTACACATATCTTTAGGGAAAACATCCAGAGTGATTTCTTGATGCTTTTTTTTTGGTGAGGAAGTTACTATTTGGAGCCCTTTATCATATAAATATAAATTAAATTTTACTGAAAATTATAAGCTCATCTGCCAGTTTTCTGCTTACCTATATACATAGGTTCTCTCGTGCAGAATTTTATCATCATTAGCTTATTTTACTAATTTAAAGATGTTAGCATAATCTGCAAACTTGGAATTTTCATCATATATTCTCACTGTTAGAAAATGTTGACTAAGTTGGATCATTTTACTGATCCCTGAGGAATCTCACTGTTATATATTTTCAAAGTATTCATTCAGACTAATTCTTTATTTTGAATTTGTTCCTTTTTCTTTAGCCAGTGATTCTCAGAATGATGGGCTGGGAGTTGGGGTGGGAGCAGGCGTTGTTGAGCAAAGAACATCCTTCAGGGAAAAAGGTTTCAGAATTACTGGGATTTTTTAAAACTGCACACATTTCATGGAGATTCTAATACTTCCTCCCCATCCTTGAAAAACCATGTTCTGCCCAACCCATCCCTTATGGGACTTATCACTGTAATTAGCCAATGATGCTGATAAAAGTATTCTCTATACAACAGGTACTTGAGGGTGAGCAAAGTTCACAATCTATTCAAAGACGGGTTTTAAAAAGTATCTCCCCAATAAAAAGGATCAGCTTTGTCTTAGCATCGTAATAGCAACTTCTTTTTTAAAAAACTTGTTTTTTGAACCACATCAGATAATTTTGAAGATCAACAAAATGAGGTCGACATGCTTATTTCCTCAGAGAGCTACAGTAAATAGGCACAGTTTTCCTCTTACAGAAACTGTCTTGCCTTTCCTCAACATCTATTCTACAAACATCATAATATTTTGTAGCAACATAGTAGTGAGATAGGGCAAATTAGGCAAAGGAACTATATGAGAAAAACACAAAGTATAAACTACAGTGGCATTTTGGGGTTAGTTTGCTGTGCTTGTAGCATATACAAGGTGGACTGCCAAGAGAAAAAACAATGAATATAGCAAGGGCCAGATCATGAAGAACCTTATATGGCTAGTTGAGTTTGGGTTTTTATTCTGTAGGAGATGGGGAGCCACTGAAAGTTTTAGAAAGATGCTTCTATTCTTAGTGTAGGAGATGGATTGCCAAGAGGCCAGACCAGTGAAGAGATGATAGCTCTGGTCTAGACAAAAGCTGATGAAGACCTGCTCCAAGGCAAGAGTGATAGGGTTTAGGGATTTGAGGTGAGTGTACTTGTTTCCTCAATACATTACACTGCATAAATGGTTAATACAGATTCTCAATCCTGTTTGGAGTGATTTAAGACATAACCTCTTAAAAGACCTCAAAGTATTGTTGATACTTAGAGAATCCAATAATGTTATAGCTACCACAGCACAGCTCCAATATGCCAAAACTGAATGTTTAAATGCCTAAGTTAGGGCCTAAAGAAGAAAAATTTATCACTTGTTTTGAATGTAAGATCAAGTTTATAACGTATCAATAACCTTCTAGAATAGTCATCCCCTTTGTACATTCCAAAATCTTCACTAGTCTAAGCTACATTCATATTATGATATCTCACTTTCAAAGTTGTGTTTTAACTTAATTGGAAGCAAAATAAATTAAACAGGAGAAGGAGGAAAGAGCAGTCATATAATCTGTGAATAAAGGTAAGTTAGCTTTCCTCCTCCTGGTAAGAGTCACTGTGACCTGCCTTTACCTTCCTTCCCCGTGTTTCCAGTTGTGTGCCATTGAGAGTGGATCACACACGAGGAATTAGGAGATACCAAGAACAGAATAGAAAGATGAGAGAGTTGTAAGCTATATTTGCCCATGCTAGAAAAGAGAACTGTGGGACTAGATTAAAGATATTTCTGGATGAAAGCTGGATCTCTAGGCAGTGTAAGGAAAGAAAGGATTGCAGAACAACCCCATATTAAGAAACCTCATTTGAGAACATCTAAATTTAGTAGACATATATATTAGGAGCTTACTATTCATCCTGCAAAATACTTTCTTTGGAAAGGATTTCTGGCAAGATATTTTAAATAATAGGATCCTTTTTTATGCATTCAGATGTGATTAGGTATAAAAAACACAATAATCAATTTTTCAAAGTTATGTCTATTATATAAATCAGGGTGTCTATTAACCATATACAGATAGTGAGCTCTCAGCTGTTTAAGTTAAATCAATATAATTAGCATAAGGAAATTCAGCTCAATTTTCTGTGATATCTCTTCTGTGATGATGTTTTGAGTATCAAAAATTTTCCTTAAAAAAATCAGGATTGCCCTTACTTTTTTGATGCCTTGAGAATATGTGTACTTTATCTGCACTACCTAGATGCACAGTGTACAGACTAATCTAGCCAATGTATTGCAGGGATCAACCCCATATGATCAAGTTAAACAGGAGTGCATGGTTCTTTCACAGAGAGACAAGACATCTAGTACTAAGTGTGGAGAAGTGCCAGAGCGTGAAGTATACAGTTTTTCAAAGCAGCTAAAGTTTGCATTGAAAAATAGACCTGATGTTAAATAAGCCACTGCTCTTTTTATAACTGTAGTAATGATCAAGGAGTATGTCTATTTAATAGTTTTCAAATCAAAATAAAATGAAGCAAAGTTTTGACTGTGTACCTGCCCTATGTCTAGAATTGTACATGGATCCATTGTGTAGAGTGTGGGAAACACACAAAAAAATAAGTTGATAGCTCTCTATCTCTGAGAAATGAATGTCTTTGGGCAATAAAGAGACCTACAATTAACCCACGTGACAAGAAAGACTTTCAGTGGCAAAGTAGTAAAGAAGAGAAAAGGTCAGTGTCAGTAGTCCAGTAAGGAAGGACTTCTGAAGACAGGACAGCCTTGAACAAGTCCCATCAGGATGGGAAATATTTGAATCAGGGAGAAACAGACTAGGAGGACATAGACTAAGACAAATGGCAGAGGTAGGGCAAGGGCAGTGTGTGCGGGGGAAAGCTGGCCTCCCTAGATTAAATAGCGTTTCTCCTTTGTGGTATGTGGATGCCAACTATCCACACTGGACTCTGACATAGTAGAATTTGCCTTGGACAGAATTCCTTCAAGAAAGAAAAACAAAATCAAACAATTTATTAAAAACCAAGCAAAACAAAAAAGAAACACACAACTCTCTTCTTTGATATTTACTTAACACACAAAGACCATACAGCTTTGACCTCTAATATGTCTCTGCTCAGTACAGGAAATTATATTGCCAAGACAAAGAAGCTGCACAATTTTTACAAGTGCTAGAGGCGTTCCAGAATTGTTTAATCATTAATATACATGACTGTGGGTTTTTTTTAAGACTATAATCAGTACAATGTGTGGGGGTTAAAATATTTGTTTTATGACTTGGCTGTTGTTAGAACATTTTTGGAATTCGCTAATACTCCCACCTCGAATACTTGGTAATAATTGCCTAGACTGTGAAGAAATGTCAAAATATAAGTAGTAAAAACAAAGGAATCCTGGTACTACTGATTTAGAATTTGAGCTAATTTGAGTACATGTGTTCCAGACCCTGCAATGCAGTCAGAGATTATATGTGGACACCCAGTACATACCCAAAACATGTAAATTATATTTCATTCCACTAAAAATCAAACTTCACCTTTCATAAGCATAACGATATGTGTGTCTCAGCATATTGTTATCCGTATGTGTATCAGTGATTATGTATGATGTAACTAAGTGTGCAGTTTATCCATGTCTAGGCGCAATGAGTTTTGGGGGCTTTTTTTTGCCGGGGGGCGGGAGACCTTCAGAAGTAACTTCAGTAGGCACCAGGGAAAGGATATCGCTTTTCTTCCTCTCTTCAGAGTCCAAGGCCTGCCTCTTGCATGATACTTGATGTTTGGGTCTGACTTTCCATGTACAGGTTGCCATAGCACTAACAAAATGTGAAGTCTGTTTTTGGTAGAGACAAACGCGTCAGTGGTGGGGTATGGTGCCAAGGGAGGAAGGTGATAGCTGTGGAAACTTCTGCAGGCAGTGGGTGTGCTGGTAAATATCTAACAACTGGCTCTCCAGAAGTAAAGAACAGGGTCTGATTTGTAGTCTTTGCCAATTTCCATGGTGTAAATACTCCCACATGTCCAATTTCATACCCTTATCAAGCTACCAACATGGTTTAAGAGATAAATGTGGGGTCGGAAAAGGATGCACACTGTTGGCTCTGAGGAGCCAAGGTGGGCTGGCTCCAGTGCACTACTGCCTTCAGGCTTCAGGCACAGTTCATGCTGTGAACCATAGCCTGGCCGTGGTCCCTGAAAATGTGTAAGATCATCTTTTAAAAGCATAAAATAATAATATACAGCATTATACAAATATTAGTTGTAACTATGCTCTGTACCCTATGAATTTACATAAGAAAAAAATTTACAAAATAAAGCAATGTAAAAGAAAACAAGAGGACTCTAAGGTATACTAATTAAAGATATAGGAAACTGTAGCCCCTTTATCAGATGGAAAAGGAGAAGCATTAAATATGATGCTGAAATGCAGGTTAATTTTTTAAAATCACTTTTCACTCTTCTATCTCAAAAAAAAAAAAAAGAAAACCACACTACAAGAATGTACAACACATGGATGAGGAGGTTCAGAAAATGCACTAAATAGATTTACTAATAATAGGTATTCTAGTTCTAAAAGAGTTTTTGAGTTTTCAGTTTTCAGTTAAATATATATAATGGAATCACTGTGCTGTACACCTAAAACTAACACAACTTTGTAAATCAACTCTACTTCAATAAAAATAAATAAATGGAAAATTAAAAAGAAACTTCCCAGGAAACTTATAAGATACTCTGTAATGTTTGTATCCATATCACCAAAGAAGGACAGGACATGGTCAAGTATTAATTACAAGAGAGTAGTCTTTAAAAAAAAAAAAAAAAAGGAAATAAGGATAATCAAAGGAATTGTCTTACTGTACTGGATAGCAGGTCAATATTTTTACAATCAGTGGTAACATTTATCAAATAGCTTAATAAAAATAAATTGATTACTTATAATTAAAGAGCAGATGTTGGGCAGCCTAGTAAAAAAAATAAACAAAATACTTGTGCAGGAAAAAAGCTTTGAATTTATCTGTAAGGCTTATTTTTTTGTCTATTAATTAAATTTATAGAATAAATTTTTAAAAGACAAAAGTTTAGGAACTTCAAAAGTATCCACAACTGTAACTAATCCCATTGCTTTTATGAAACATTATCATGAAGTTGATTTTGAGTTTTGTTGTCTGGGGCATTACATTTTCACTTTGTATGAGAGTCAGAAAGTATGGGAACATAAAGTTCACTCTGATTTCTATAAAGACAAGAGCTTGGCAATGGTAAAAAGCAATTTCTAGTCATCGCGTTCTTAAAGAGTTTTTTCTAGTGAGTATTATTTTAAAATGCATGAAGTGTGTTGAATCTTAAATTGGGAAACAGGGAACAGGAAAATCTTGGATGAAAAATAATCCAAATAAAACTGAAACCTCTAAATGATAATTAGAAACACAAGTTAACTAGGCTGGAAGTGCATGTTTATGAGTTTAAATGACCTTTAAATATGACTCAAAGCCAAATAATAGCTTATTTGTGGATTATGACTATTTAAATGTACTATTTTCTTTTGTTCTTTTTGCCCAGGGAGTTAACAGTTTATGTTGGTAATTATAAACACTTTGACTTATTCATCTTATCAAGCTGAAGTCCTACCTTAGCACCTTTCACTAAATTGTCAGAAAATCTTTACATGTTTTATCTCATTTGCTCTTCCCAACAGCACTTTTGCTATGAAGTGAGTATTGCGATGGAAAAAAATTAATCAAGGAAGTATTATTTAACAAAGAAAAATAATATCAGTAATACATGTAATACGTTTAATGCTAACATTAGCACAAAATTAATTAGATTATTTTAATTGTTTGATTTTTTTTTACTATAATAAACGCTTTCAAAAAATACACCATTTAATTGAGGACTATGAAAACTCCTAGATTTCTTTAATATAATGCATTCACAACCTCTCTTAATTTTAAATAATATAATAAATAGAGCCTCAACACTTGCCTTCTGTTTTCTAAATACTGAACTACTAATGCATTGGCAATCTATTGTCATTGGTGCCTTGGGACCACTTCAGAGATTCTGAAGAAGATCACACTCATCCTATAAACTCATTTTCTAAGTCCACACTCTGTGGTTTCTCTCCTCTTGAAAAATGAAAATGGTAAAGTTTCTGTTGTTTGAGGAATTTTGACAATCCATTCATTCTTATAAAATTATTGTTTGATAGTGTCTGGCCTTACATTTAGGTCTTTAATCCACTTTGAGGTTTTCTTTTTTTGTGGTACGCGGGCCTCTCACTGTTGTGGCCTCTCCCGTTGAGGAGCACAGGCTCCAGACGTGCAGGCTCAGCGGCCATGGCTCACGGGCCCAGCCGCTCTGCGGCATGTGGGATCTTCCCGGACCAGGACACGAACCCGTGTCCCCTGCATCGGCAGGTGGATCTCAACCACTGCGCCACCAGGGAAGCCCTTGAGTTTATTTTTGTGTATGGTGTTAGGGAGTGTTCTAATTTCATTCTTCTACATGTAGCCGTCCAGTTTTCCCAGCACATTTTGCAAAATGAAGCAACTAACAAAGGTTAATCTCCAAAATTTACAAGCAGCTCATGCAGCTCAATATCAAAAAAACAAACAACCAAATCTAAAAATGAGCAGAAGACCTAAACAGACATTTCTCCAAAGAAGATATGCAGATTGCCAACAAACACATGAAAGAATGCTCAACATCATTAATCATTAGAGCAATACAAATCAAAACTACAATGAGATATCATCTCACACCAGTCAGAATGGCCATCATCAAAAAATCTAGAAACAATAAATGCTGGAGAGGGTGTGGAGAAAAGGGAACCCTCTTGCACTGTTGGTGGGAATGTAAATTGATACAGCCACTATGGAGAACAGCATGGCGGTTCCTTAAAAAACTAAAAATAGAATTACCATACGACCCAGCAATCCCACTACTGGACATATACCCTGAGAAAACCATAATTCAAAAAGTCATGTACCACAATGTTCACTGCAGCTCTATTTACAATTGTCAGCATGGAAGCACCCTAAGTGTCCATCAACGGATGAATGGATAAAGAAGATGTGGCACATATATACAATGGAATATTACTCAGCCATAAAAAGAAACGAAATTGAGTTATTTGTAGTGAGGTGGATGGACCTAGAGTCTGTCATACAGAGTGAAGTAAGTCAGAAAGAGAAAAACAAATACCATATTCTAACACATATATATGGAATCTTAAAAAAAAAAAAAAAAAGGTCATGAAGAATCTAGGGCCAAGATGGGAATAAAGATGCAGACATACTAGAAAATGGACTTGGGGACACGGGGAGGGGGAAGGGTAAGCTGGGACAAAGTGAGAGAATGGCATGGACATATATACACTACTCAATGTAAAATAGCTAGTGGGAAGCAGCCGCATAGCACAGGGAGATCAGCTTGGTGCTTTGTGACCACCTAGAGGGGTGGGATAGGGAAGGTGGGAGGGAGGGAGACGCAAGAGGGAAGAGATATGGAGATATATGTATATGTGTAACTGATTCACTTTGTTATAAAGCAGAAACTAACACACCATTGTAAAGCAATTATACTCCAAGAAAGATGTTAAAAACCTTGTTATAGATTTTTTAAAATTGACACAATTAGTAATATTTTACCAAATTTCAAGTTTAATACTCTTGATTTTCGTGTTTTATTTAATGGCATCACAATTTCCCAAATCATCCAGTTTATAAATTTAAATGCTTTTAAAAAAATATTATTTCTCATCTGCCGTATTTAATTACCACTTTCTACGAATTCCATCTATGGGATAGTTTGCCCATTTTTTCCATTTCTATTACCAACACCATTGTTACCGCACTTGGAATGTTATAGTATTAACTGAACTCTCTCTCTTACCCTACTCATTACCCACTCCAATTCACCCAATAAACAGCTTCCTGCTTTCCTAAAGAAATGACACTGTTTACAAGTTTTTAATAGTTCCCCATGATCCATGAAATGAAATGCAAAGTCCTTGCCTTGCATTATAGTCTTCCTATTTCAGTACCATGGTGTAGTAGTAAAAACAATATTGGCTTTGGGACATGGCTTTAAATCTGGATTCCTCTAATCAGTAGCTCTGTGCTCTTAGCAAGATAGCTAACTTTTCCAATTCTGAGTTTTCTTCCCTGAAATATAGGGACAATCCTATCAATTTTTAAAATTAGATTAAATTACATGTAATACACTTAATGCAGTGCCAAACACATTGTGGGAAGTCATATATCCTTTTCCAATCTTATCACCCATCAACAAAGTTAGACTGCCACTGACCCTCACAACTCTAAATCTTTTGCTCACTCAGAGTACAAAGTGACCTTCTACCCTATGTTCATGTGTCAACATTTTGTTCATCTCTCAAAGCTAAGCTCAGGTGCTTGATCCTCCCCCATTTTGCCCTTTTCAGAAATTCTGAAAATACATCTCTCACTCCTTTGAGAAAGAACACTTATGTTATCCTGCCTTATTTTAGAGTTACTTGTGTAGTTACGTTATCTTTCCTTTTAGAGCATTAACTTCTTGAGGTGGGAGAAGCCAGCCATATGTATATAAATGCTTGCACATGGTAGAAATGCTACATTTGTGAATGAATGGGAATATAATTTTTGAGAAATTTTACTCCGAACATGTTACCTACGCAGCATTATATTTTACATTAACCTTTCTTAACCCTGTCAAGTAATTTTAATTGGCAGAAACAACCTGTCATGTAAGATGCTGTCCAGCTGCTTTCTCTTTCCATTATTTCTTTCAACTTTTAAATATAATTCTCTACTTCTTACTTCTTTCACAAAGGGTGCTGTTATAATCATCAAACACATTATGGGAATTTTGGTAATAATTTGGGTCTCAGAGTGAAATAGGGTAAAAAGTAAAACTCTGAAAAATTAACTCTAGAATATAATGTTTCTGGAATAAGAACTGAAAAAATCTCAATAAAAGGTGATTAACAAAAATAGAATTCTCTAATATGGAGTCTAGACTTACTTTAAAATTTTAGAATGTCTCTCGAGAGTAGTTATAAAAGGCAGAAACACATTTAAGCATGTAACAGCATGTTGAGCCAGGTCTTATTTATGTTAATGGAAGCTCTTCCAGAGTTTTCCTGATATTCCCCTTCACAACATAATTCCCATTCCAGAGCAGTTTCCAACACATTTTTAGTTGTACAGTGAAAATTGAAGAAGCATATTTCTGGGTACCAAAAGAAAAGAATAAAGCTGTGCTTTAATAATACCCAACAGTGAAATGATGGCATACTTGAGACAAACTGAAAAATTTCCCCTATGGACTATACCCAAAGTAGAGCAGTTTTCCTAAGAGTGTATTTTCTTACTTCTCCTACTTTGAGGAAGAAAATAGCATGCATATCTACTTAAAACACCAAAAGCATTTATTTTTCTAAACACTGCCATTTAAAATGTATATGTGGGGCTTCCCTGGTGGCGCAGTGGTTGAGAGTCCACCTGCCAATGCAGGGGACACGGGTTCGTGCCCTGGTCTGGGAAGATCCCACATGCCGCAGAGCAGCTAGGCCCGTAAGCCATGGCCGCTGAGCCTGCACGTCCGGAGCCTGTGCTCCGCAATGGGAGAGGCCACAACAGTGAGAGGCCCGCATACCTCAAAATAAATAAATAAAATAAAATGTATATGTGTAGAAGTAAGAGATGTTTGGTAAGAAATTCAGTTGTTAAAATATTTCTTTCAGGACTTTTCTATAAATTCTTTTTATAACTGATGGGGGGTCTAACCATAAATTCAGTAAAAAAAAAAAAATCTGTCTTACATATCTCAGAGTGCTGCATTTAAGCACTTATATGGTATAGCAAGCGCTAACTGCTTTACCATGCACTTACTACATTTGCATTACTTAAGAGAATACAGAAATTGTTTTGAAAAATACTGGCTTTTGATGCACTTTTTTTGCACATGGTGTTCATCAAAAAATAGATATTTAACAAATGAAATCAACACAGAAATATAGGTTGACTTTGCTTTTCAAGCTAGATGAATTCATGATAAGTATAACCTCTATACGTTAGGGATACCATGTCAGCCTAGTTAACCTTGTGTATTCAGCACCTAGCACAGTAATGTCACATCGATGAACAGGAATGTCACCTAGACTTAAGGTGCTTAATCTTTCGCATACATACAAATCACCTGAGAAACCTAATAACAGAGACTTTGACTCAGTGGGTGAGGATAGAGACATAGGGAACATACTTTTAACAAGTAAAATTGGTGACTCTAATACAGATGGTCCCCAAACTACAGTTTAAATTATGCTGCTCTGTAGGGACATGGTCCTTGCTTTCTATCCCAGCTCTCTAAAAACCCCTGGAATTGGCTGATGGAGGATGATGAGGCTGAAGGCCTGTATAGAGTGCTTTAGGAGTACAGTTGTTGTGGGAATATCTAGATCATCAAGATCTCATCTCTATTAAAAGTATATATAGATAAATTTAGTGGAAGCAATGCTCTCATTAATAGGGAATTTCACAGAAGAATTGAATTTATTTGAGGATATGCTGATAAGTAAATATATTCTATATACAAAGCAGGGACTCTTATTGGCTATCATATTGGCTGTCATTACTATTACCAGGATTTTTACATAGGTTAATATTTGTGTTTCTTCCTCCATTCTATCTGTATATACTGTTTTTCTGGGATTCAACTGGAAATGGGAAAAAGAGGAGGAAATACTACATGGGAGAGACCTCACAAGTAGTGGACCTTTGGGTGATCTGTGATATGTTTCAGGGGTTCCAAGGCAATGTATTTAGTCCTTATTTCTGAGGATAGCATGCTAATTCTACTTCAGTGTGACATGCTGGCATGCACTCTATTTTTTTTTTTTTTTGTAAAAGTGTACCTTAGATATATTTTGTCTCCTTACTCAATAGACAAAGAAAGGGAGAAAGATCAGCCAATGGAAGTACACAGAAGTGTGAAAAATCCTGGTGTATTTGAGTCACGGCAAGCAGCAGTGTATATAGATAGAACAAAAGAAAGAGGGGAATAGCAAGTGAGGTTGGAGCTGGATGTTTGAATTTGATCCTGTAGGCATTGTAAAACCATCAAATTGTGCACATTATAAGTAGGAATATAGTAATCAAATTTGGTTTTAGAAAGACACATAGTGACAGTCTGAAGGATGGATTCTAAGCTGAGAAAAATGGAACAATGTAAATTATTTAGGGATTAGTGCAATGAACTGCTGTAAGGGGTGGGAGGGTGCTGGTGGTGATGAGAGCCTTAACTAAATCAGTTTCAATGGGAATGGCTTGGTAGTGGAAGAAGAGAGGAAAGGGGAAGGAATTAGTGTTTACTGATAATTGCCTGTTATATATACATTATATAGTTTAAACTTTGTACAGCTCATTTTTCAAGTGAAGATTGAGGCTTGAGAACATTAAATTTATAGCTCTAAATTATACATGAACTATGGGTAAAGCAGAATTTCAAACCAAGGCCTGTGTGACACATCTTTTTTATTATACCACACTGCCTCTCCAGCCATATCAATTTCCCAGGAGATCTGAGGATCCAATCCGAGAAATAACTTAAGCAGTAGGAGGACTCAGTGACTGAAAATGAGAGTTAAAGGAGAGGAAGAATGCAGGGCTTCCAGCTAGGTCAACTGAGTGGGTGATGGCATAACTCATATGTAAGTAATAGAAGACAAGAGCAGGTTTGAGGAAGATTATGTGTTCATTCGGGAACATAGTGAACTTGAAGTGCCTGGAGGCTCTCAGGAGAATTATGTAGTAACCATTTAGATATATGGACCAAGAGCTCAAGAAAAGAAAGAGGGATGGAATTTCAGATTTCAGGATAATCAACATATGGGTCATAAGCAAAGTCACGGGTATAGAAACAATCACTCAGGACTATATGAATAGAAAAAGACAATTACCATAATACAGAATATAAAATGGGAACCAAGCATGCTATAACTTTTCATGTACCTGGATGCCGTATTTTAGGATGATTATCCAAGATTGTTTATAAAAACCACATTTCCAGTTTTAAGAGACAGGAGAAAAGTCAGCATTATATTAACAGCACAATTTTTAACAAGAGCAACATTTTAATGAATTTGGACCATCTGGAAGGAAAACCAGTTTAAAATGATTAAAATCCTGACTTTAGTATATTTAAAATATATTTTTAATTTAGTTTTGTCATCTTTTTGTCCATATCATAGTAAGTTAGGCATTTAACAGTCAACATTTATTGGGTGCTTATATATATTATACCCTTTGCTGTGCTTAACATATAGTCATTATTTTAATACCCTCATAATCCTGTAAATTAGATATTATTATCTCTGTTACTCTAATGAAGAAGAAACCAAGGTTCAGAGAGATTATGTAATTTGCCCACAGCTAATAATGTTTGTGTCTTAGCTTGGATTTGCATCCAAACTAGGATCTCTTTATTATACTTCCTAAAAGATCGTATCCAAGAAGCTCTCTTTAATGTAGTTGCTTGAATGAGAAAATAATGGCCTGGGAATGCATGATAATTCTATGTAGGCATTTCCCTCAAGTGACAGAAAATAATATTTTGGTTTCTCTAATAGCTTATTTTCACTTATTTATTTGTTTACCAAACATCCTTTTTCACAGATAGTATAGAAGTAAATGTCAACTAGGGTTCATTTTAATTTTCACGTATCTGAATTAGTAAGGTAACGTTCAAAACTCTGACTAGTATTATCAAATCAAATTTTGAATCTATGTCAGGTAGTAAAGTAGGATATCATATTGCCAGAAAGTTTTGTCAAATACATTTTTTCTCTAATTATTAAACCCAGTCTCTAAAATTCTGAAAGAATCCTGGATTCTGGACTCTTGAACCACCAGTTGCAAATGGAAGAACTACTTATAAAATAAGTCATTGCCTAAGAGATTGCAAAGATGTCTTAGTTTGTTCTCCTAGGCAAAGGATTTACTGAATTTCTATTGACTGATATTTAAGTATGACTTGAAAAACTTGGTCAGCAAATAATTTTAAATAGGTACGTTAATAGCATAGACTGATGGTGGTGTCACATCAAGTTATCTCCAAACTTATCAAGTTATATACACTGAATATGTACATGTTTTTCTATGTCAGTCATGCCTCAATAAAGTGATTTTTAAAAATTAGGATTATCAATCCTCAATAAGGCCTTCAAAGCTAGAAGATATTTTTCATGATTTGAGATATACTTAAAAATTAAAATTAAGTTGGGCTTATGTTTGTGTTTCATTTCACATTCACTCAGAATATCAGTGTAAATGAATCTATTGGATATTCAGTACAGATAAAGGTGAATTGTAGAAGAGACATAACAGGATGTGGGAAAAAATTACAACATAAAGACTAAAATTTCAGTAAAATTAAGATTTCAGAATTTATATAGTTATAATTGACATATGTAGTGCATATAGTTGTTATAGTTATGGTTATAGTTATGCAGTGGTTCAGCCTTTGAAAATTTTATTAAACTTTATTTCCAACAGTGAATAGACTTCTAATTTTACTGTTGCATAAAAATTTTACTATTTACTTGTTTCAACACTTCACAGAAAAAAAAAAACCTCATCCCTGTAATACTAATTTTGTGCCTAATAATACTTTTTAAATTTTTATAATTTATTCTCTCAAAAAATATTAGGTTCTTTGATACATAAGTATATTAAGACATTATTATTTTCAATGTTAGATAATTATGGTAGTTGTCAAAATTTTAATAGAAATTTGCAAAATCTAAATTGCTTAGAATTCAATGAGGTAATGTTCATTTCACGTATAAGTAGCCACATTCTTAGTTAGTATTTTAGAATCAAACACATGTAAATTTTACAGAAAATTGTTTTCTGATATACTATTTCTAGGTCATGGGATTTATATGTGACTCGAAATTTTGGTGGGATTAAACTGTCTCTTAAAAAATAATTTCGTAGAAGTTGAATTTTTCCCCCCACATGTAGATGGCACTGAACAGGACAATACATTTTCTTGGTCCATTCAGAAAAGTTGATCATCTGTAGATGTGCTAACTACATCTCTAGACTGGTTGTATTTTCCAAACAGACTCAGTCCACATGTGAGAAAGAATAACTAGGCAGCTCCAGAGAACCTAAGCTATCCAATTGCCTGTGACAGATTTTACAGAAAAATAAGATGAGATTCATTTTCAAATGCTTTATTATAACAAGTTCAACTTAACAAATTTTTGGTTGAATTGGATTTAAAGATCAAGAAAGTAATTGAAAACCTATGGTGTGGGAATCAAGAGGCATAAGGAAAGTTTTTCTCCAAAACACATATTTTATCCATACTCTTGCTTGCTAAATCCCTGAAATTGTACCATTGGAAACTAATTGCTCTACATTAAACATCATATCCCCAGGGGCCACAACTAAACTAAGGACAAATATTCCTGAGGAAGTTTACACCTTGAGCTATTAGCCATTATAACATCAATTTATAAGATTGATTTCTAATGGCATGGTTGGCTGAGGGGAGGGCCCTTGAAAAAATGGCCTTCAGGAAAGTCTTGAAGGATCAGAGCAAGGGAAAGAAATCTGTAACAACATAACTAGAGACAAAGGCCCAGAGCAAGGAGCTCTGGATAGTCAGGAGCACAATGAAAGTTCCAAGATTTGGAGGAAAGAGATAGCCTGTAATAAGAGAAAACTGCTGAAAGATGATAAGGAGAGCAATGAATATACAGTTCATCAGTTACTCAGTTAATGTCTCCTGTCAGCTCTGAGTCTTGACATATACACTAAATTCACTTTCTGGTATTCTAATTCCATTACGGGTTTCTTTCTAGTGAATTGCCCTCTAAGAAGGCACATAAATCCTACAACTTTATGTTTTTCATTTGTTTCTCATATGGACTTATACAACTTTGGCACGTGCATTGCTGTTCCTCTCCCTATGGGTCCATGCAACTATATTTGCATGAATGTGCAATGTCACGGTCTAGTTTGTGATTGAGCATGACATTGTCCTCTTTTCATAAGTCTGTGATGTGTTTCTTCCATGTGTTTCTAAAAGCCTGTTTCCCAACTCAAGAATTATAATACTCAAAATGCCCAGGATGACAATATCTCTCAAGTTAAGTAATCCCAAGGAGTATCTGCCCTCTTCACATGTAACTTTTTTTTAAATAATTGACTAGAATGTTGAGATGAAGCCAACAAGATACAGTTTAAGAAAGATAGTGACAAGGTGCTACAAATACAGGTTCAAAACAGCAATTGCACAAGTACAGAAGCAGAGCAGACCTGACTTGGCAACAAGTCATTTGAAAGAGACATGGAACTTTTAGTACACAAGCTTAAGATGAGCCAGCAGTATAGTACATCTGCTCCAAAATATATTAATTGCAAACTTTGGCTGCCTTAATAGAAGTTTAGTGTTGCTGAGGAAGCAGTTGTCCTGCTGTTCTTGGCCTCATCCTGCTCAGTTTGGAGCATTGTGTTCTGGGTACCTCATTTTAGATGATGTCCCTAGAGGACTAATGGATGATAAGAGGTTAGGAAATTGCATTTAAAGGTAATGGCTGAGGGAATTTACATTGTTTAGCCTAGAAAAGATAAGCTTAAATAGAAATATAACTCTCTTTATATACTAATACCACTGTCTATTTATAGAGAATGATTTAGAAGTAAAGGAGTAAAAAACATTTACTAATTCATGGTCTTATTTTAGATTGTGGATAGATCTATTTCATGGTAGTTATATTCCATATAGAAATAAGTAACAATAAGTATTAGAAGCTCACTAGGAGCATGTGTAGATGGAAATTACTTAGAGTAGCAAGAAAAAGTTGGATTTGGTATTACAGTCTGACACAGTGCTGGAAAGAGTAGACAATTCTCTGCAGACTGGAAGCATTATTCAAGTCTCTATTCACAGATCTATCTCTTAGCCAGCCCAGCATTTTAAATAGACAAATACCACTTAAAATTATTATGGGAGGGCTTCCCTGGTGGCGCAGTGGTTGAGAGTCCGCCTGCCAATGCAGGGGACGCGGGTTCGTGCCCCGATCCGGGAAGATCCCACATGCCGCAGAGCGCCTGGGCCCGTGAGCCATGGCCGCTGAGCCTGCGCATCCGGAGCCTGTGCTCCGCAACGGGAGAGGCCACAACAGTGAGAGGCCCGCGTACCGCAAAAAAAAAAAAAAAAAAAATTATTATGGGAGTTTTAGAGCTGAATGAGATCTAGCGATCACCTGGTTTAATCTTATAAAGAATAGAGGCTAAGAAAAATTAAACAATTTGCAGTGTTCCTTATACAAGTCACAGGTAGATCAGGAACCAAAACTCTGGCCTACCGATTCCTAGTTCAGGTGTCAAGTTTGTTCATTACACTAGCTAAGTAATTATTTAAATGATATTAGGGGCATCATTTCCTCTTTGTTGTATAAAATATTAGTTCTAGAAATTCCTCACTTATTTTGAAGTCATTTACCAAACCACTTCAATTATAGAAAGTATAACCAGAAAGTAAGCATAAAGCCTTCTAAAGCACAAAAATAGAAGTCCTAAAAACGTGCAAACTAAACTCATTAACTCTATGCATATTTGAAGCCTCACTCAGGTTGTTTATTCAGACATTAGTTCTATTCAGAGTTACTCAATCCTTCTGATCCTTTATTTACTCATTCTTAAAATAAAAATAATAATTCCTGTTTCAGTTATTTTGAAGATTAAATTAGGTGTCATATGTGACTTGCTTAGCTTTGTGCCTTACACACAGAAGAGTTCCAAAATTGTCAGGCATTATTACTCTTCACTAGTCATGTATTGAAGATGTGATATGGTGCTCCTGGCTTCTACAAGAGAAAAGGAATGGACCTATCTAAAAAGGTCCAGAACCAAGTGAGGATCTGTAACTAGTTTGTGGCCAGCTATCACCCTGTCCAAACAGTGGACAGTGATCTTTGCTCCTGTAAGCCAGAAATGGAAGTACCTTCTAGCCTAAAAATTACTCTCCAAAACAGAGATCTACTCATGGAAGAAGGATAAGAAAGGATTCAGGTCTAGCCTAATCCTTACACCACCCTGTCCCTTGTTTCTTGAAGTAGCTTTTGAATATTTACCAACTGTCCCTCCCTCCAAATACATATACACATTCCTAAACCTAAAATTAATTCATACAAAGTCTGTGACCTCATATTGGTATGGCAGTATACCTCAGGAACAAAATGTCTGCACAATGCATAGGCCATATGTTTTATTTATTTAACCACAACTGAGCCTATTATTTTGGTATGGTAAAATTATAGGGAAATTATATATTGGTCACGGATGAAATGATTTAATTCAAAGAGCAACATCAAACTTGTGAAAAATTAACAATAATATTTTGGAAAGTTATAGCTGTTTTTTATTTTCTAAGCTACTTTCCAAAGCATGTCTTTTTTATTTCCAAAAGCCTTTTTCCCATATCACTTTTTCAGAATGTGTTACTCTGTACATGGTTACAGTGGAATAGGCACTGCCTTGGAATGCCAGAGCAATGGATGAATTCTGATCCTGGTTCTGCCACCAATGACCTTAAGCAAGACTGAACTTAGCTATCATATTTCCCTCTGCGGCTAACTCAGACTCTTCAATGGTTTGAATTCTTATTGTTTCCTTAGAAAGGAAAACCATGCTTTCCCCTCAAAGCTCTAATTTTAGTCAGATAGTATAACTTCTAAGAAAGGCACAATTACTTCTCCCATCAAACCCCCGCTTATTAGCAGCACCACAGCAGCACTGGTTTAGTGTCATCTCTGGGATCAGACAACTTGTATTTGAATCCTGGCCTTGTCAACTACCGCTTCTCTGACCTTGGGTGCATTTGTTAACCACTTTGTATCTGTGGTAGTTGTTTTGAGGGTTAAATTGATAACTGTACCTGTGAAGCACTGAGCAGAATTCTTGGCACATAATAAAGGATCTATCAATATTACCTCATATTATTATTACTGTTATTAGATAATAATTACTGTTATTAATATAGTCATCCACCTACTCAATGATTCAATGAATATTTATTAAATGCTTGTAAGTCATTCTGTGCCAAGAATATGCAGTCGTAGAAAAAGTACTGCTGTTTCTTTGACTGTTGTAACTCTGACAGTCTGGATGAGAATGCAGCTTAAGATGTTTTATAAAGCTTCAGATTTTAAATCCCCCATACTCCATTTTAATGTTTGAAATCCTATTTTTATTACTATCTTTTAATTCTAGAGATTTTTCTAGAGCGAAAATAGACATTTTTGCAAACATTTTAATGTTTCCAGAATAATTTATAAAGTTGGTTATTTAAGAACTCTTACAAGCCAGAATGATTCTGATATTAGTTAGAGATCAGAGTAATTTGAATGTGCTAAGATAAAAATCTGAAAGACCAGTTGATCTTCTAAGTCATCTAAATCCCTGAATTCAGGCACACACACAAAACACAGTGTTTAAAATAAAACTCAATATTGAGTCATTTTTAAGTTCATCTATTCATAATTCCCTCCATCTTGCGTTCAGTTTTCCCATGACAAATTTCTGCATTTTTATTTACTTAGTTATATTCCTCCCCTAAGTTATTTTCCTCCACAGTCAAAGAAGAGTAACATTTTCTTTGTTCTCTTTTCTATCCCCAGTGCTTGGTCCAGTGCCTGACAAGTAGTCAATAAATATTTATGGAATTCGTCCATTCATCCCCTCAGGATACATTTCTCGAGCACCTACTATGTTTCAGGAACAACTCTAGGTATTGGGTATATAACATAGCAGTGAACAAAACTCCTTCTCACTCTAATCAGAGAAACAGTTTACACACAAGACAAATAAAAATAATATATAGTATGTTAGTGATAAACGCTAAGGGGAAAAATAAAAGAAGAGAGGATAGGAAGTATGTGTTTGGGGAGAGGAGACAGGGAAGATCACAGTGAAAAGATGACATTTCAGTAAAGACTAATAAGAAGTAAGGGAGTGAACCACCCAAACATCTAGGGAAGGAAATATTTCAGGTAGAGAAACATATAGTCAAAGGATATGATTCAGTAACTTACTTGACTTTGTCCTAGGAGCAGCAAGAGACCAATGTGAATGAAGCAACATAAGCAAGGGAGATAACGCTGAGAGCTGGTGGTGAGAGGTGCAGCTCTTCTGGGCTTTGTAGGTCTTTGTAAAGATCTTAGATTTTACTCTGAGTAAATTGGGAAAACATTGGAGAGCTCTGAGCAGAAAGTGACATGACCTGATTTATATTTTGAAAGAACCACTCTGATTCTGTATCATGAGTAGAGTTAGGAGTGCAAAGGTGGAAGCAAGGAGACCAGGTAGAAGGCTATTGCAATCATCTAGGCAACAGACAATAGTAGCTTGGACTACAGCAGTGGAGGTGGCAAGAAGTGGTCAGGTATGGATATGTTTTGGAGATAGAGAGAGTAGGATTTATTAACAGATTGAATGTAGAATGTGAAAGAAAGAGGTAAGTCAGGGATGATTGCAGAGTTTGGGACCCAATTAACATGAAGACTGGCATTGTCATTACCATTTTCAAGAGGCATGGGGGAAAGGGGGATCCTGAGTTCTATTTTGGACATGTAAGCTTGAGAAGCCTAATAGCCACTCAGTAGAGATGAATTTATGGTCTGGAGTTCAGCAAAGAGGTCTAGGCTAGAGACATAAATTTAGTGGCCATTCACCATGAGACTAGATGAAATCATCAAGGAATGATTATAGACAGAGAAGATATGTATTATTTCTCTAAGTGTATGAAAGTGTTTTATTAGTCATGTCAATCGATTATTTATACACAGAGAAAAAGAACATGATGAAGGCCTTAACTTAAAGCAGAAGTAATTTCCCTAAATATGAGAAAGTGTTCCAACTGTTTGGGTAATATAATACTGGAATTGATTATGAGAGGTTCCATTCTTAGAGAGCTTCAAGAAAAGGTTTGATAGTTATAGGTCTTGGATTTCTTAGACTACCGGGGGTTGGGGGAGCCTTTCTCATCCTATCAGAGTGTGACTGAAAGAGGAAAATGAGAGCCACATGTGTAAAAAGCAACATAGTTTATTATAATTAAATGTAAAAGTATAAATATATGCATATATGTTTATGTTCATCAAAAAATTAATATATGCTCATCAAAGAATATTTGGAAATCACTTAAAAAAGTAAAGAGAATCACCTGAACATATCACTGTTGTAATCTAATATATTTATTTTCAGTCATTTTCCTGTCCATTTTGATAAAGTTGTAATTATAAGTAGGTTTTTTAATGTGATAAATATAAATTATTCTTTTTAAATTGCTTTTTAAATTCAAGTATAGGGAATTTACTCATTCATCTTAATGAATATTTAATATGTACTTCAGTTCTATGTTGTGTCTAGTTAAAGCAAAGAAATGGAGAAAAGAAGCTAAAAGAGTTAAGAAGAAAGGAGAGAGAAAAGAAAGAGGAAGGAGAAGAAAGCAGGGAGGAAAAGGGAGTAGAAAGGAAGAGGAGACAGGAGATACGGAGAGAAAGAGAAGAGTTGGGGAAATACCAGTAGTGAGATGCCAAGGAGAAGGTTGAAAAGAAAAGGCTTAGTAATTTGGAAAGTTCCTGAGATCATCTCCATTCATCTGGCCCTCCAACACCATAGCTGTAAACAGGAGCATAATGTGTTGCTTCGAATTTCTGCCCTTTGAACTTCAGATTAGATAATGGTTTGTTAGATAATGGTTATAGTTCTTTGTCTACTCTTCTGCCTTAAAATAACCGAAAACACTCAAATCACTAGAGCAGCCTATAAGTGGGGAAGGCTTTTCTGATTGCAGAAGCCAAAGCTAAATCACTGAAAGACAAGAGCTTGAGAGTTCTACCTCTGCCTAAGACATTAATCTGCATGGAAAGCAAAAGGCAAACCAGCTGTTTATTCAATATATTCCTCCTCTGTGAATCTTTGATTTTGTTTTCTCCATCATGTTGGTGATAATTTAGCTAAACTAGTTTGGAGTCAAGAGTAATGAAGACAAAGTCATTCCACATAAAAATATTCTTATGCATTAACAGTTTTCCATGGACAGACTTCAGTTTTACCCAAATCAGCTTCCTCAACAGTTACTGATTTTTTGGAAATCTATCAATTTGCATGAAATTATCACTATTACCAGGAAATCTACCCCAAGTAAATATATCATTGATGATGAACATTTATTTTAAGCATAAAGAACATCAGTGCATTTGCTACCAAGATGTACTTAATTACAAATAAAAATGTATGTATTTCCCATCAGCTTTTATATTGCTCACACACAAAATGCTAATGTGAATCATGTATCTAAATCCTGTTTTTAAAAAATTAATTTCAAAGAAACATACAAATCTAGCTATAATACTTAAGTGTAAATAAATCACTGAAATAAAATGGCTGGTATATGTGAAAGAACTGGCCAAAATTTCAAAGATTTCTACCTCAGTATTGGTTTATGCAGCAAGCAATAAATATGAACTTGTTTCCACAAGTACAAAATGAAAATATTCAAGAAGATTTCAGTAAATGCAGAGGCTGCTAACCTGTACTAGGTCATTAAAGATAATAGGGGACTCTGAGATGCTGATCTAACCTTGAAGATGACATAATGAGGACCACTCAGTCTCCTCAGAAAGCTGTGAAATTGTCTGAGACAGGATGAGCCAACTCACTATTGCTTTTCTTTTAATTTTATAACAACTTTCTTAATCTTATAATAAGGGCCTTCAATTTTATAATATGAGAAAGACGTTTTTTATGATAATGTTAACATAGTCAACAAAATGTAGAATCTTGGATGTCTGAAGAGAAATGATCTTCTATGTATCATATCATACATTTTGTTTGAATGCACTCCAGGAAAATAGATGGTGTTTCATCTTTTACTCTAAACGTGGGCAGCGTTTCCTACTGGGCAGTATTTTATTTTGAATTAGACTACGACTTGAGGGGTAGGGGTGGAGGTTTTTTTTTTTAATTAATTTTTATTTTATTTTATTTTTGTCTGTGTTGGGTCTTCGTCGCTGTGCGCGGGCTTTCTCTGGTTGCGGTGAGCGGGGGCTACTCTACTCTTCGTTGCGGTGCACAGGCTTCTCATTGCACTGGCTTCTCTTGTTGTGGAGCACAAGCTCCAGGCGTGTGGGCTTCAGTAGTTGTGGCTTGCAGGCTCTAGAGCACAGCCTCAGTAGTTGTGGCGCACAGGCTTAGTTGCTCCGCGGCGTGTGGGATCTTCCCGGACCAGGGCTCGAACCTGTGTCACCTGCATTGGCAGGCAGATTCTTAACCAGTGTGCCACCAGGGAAGCCCTGGAGTTTCTTAAATTAACAATAGGCATTAATTTCTTTCATTGGCGCACTTAGCACATTTCCTTTTGTTTCTTATCTTAAAAACTATAAGAAGTTTACAACTGTATATTTTTATATCTGTAAGTGGAATGTGATATTTTTACTACAATTAAATTTTTTAAAGTAAATAGTTCTTCCTTCAGGCAAATGTCAAAAATAGAGTTCAAATTCACAAGTAGAGGAGGATATGATTTCTTGAGAAGTTGTGCTTGATTCCTTAGATTTTAATCTTAGAATATCTCAAAGAAATTTCTCTCATACTTACAAGTACTAATTACCACAGTGAATAAGATTATATTTCAAGAAAATTTTTGTATTTGACACCCCTGAAACAAAATTTGTTTACAAGAAGATTGAGAAGCTGTTGTGTTAACATGTGATTTCTTTGCTAGTTGTTATATTTTTCTCTTTGACCTTTTTAATGCATCTCTGGATACCTAGCAACCTAGGTTCCAATCCTCCTCTACTACTGACTAGCTTTGCAACTTTGGCTTACTTCTTAACCTTATAGAAGCTCAAAATATATTTACCCCCTAAGCAAAGCTCCAAGTATTTTGCCAGCAACATACAAAAAGAATTTCCTAGTTAATAGTCTCAGGTTCTTAAACTTGTCAAAAGAAATAGCAATACAATGCAAGATTATTTACAATTATTTGCCATGAACCAAGTGACTTGTCTCCATAAACTAAATACAGGGATGAATTTGTGAAAGCCTTACGTCAGAGTAGGAAACCACAGGCTTGCATATCTGACCTTTAGCATGATTTCATTGAGTAATTAGGGTAATATTAGTCGAATCACAGTCCATTTATCCAAGAAGACAAGCCCCCATGCATGCCCTCTACCTCTGGTGAGTACCCTGGTTACATCTGTCAAAATCTCTGTGGACTTCAGGACTCCCAGAACATCCCTCTGCCTTTTGTCTTTCCTTTCTGGATGTATCTGTGTATTCCTTTTCCCTCTTTCTCCCTACTTCTCCCCCTGCTTGTCTTTCTCTATTTACTTCCTCACATCCGTCCTTTAATTCTATCTACCCCCCCACCGACCTTCACCCTCTTTTTCTGTTCTCCTATCTTCTCTTTTCATACTATGAAGTTAAAACATGTTTTGAAGCATTTTGCTCATTTACTAGCTCTGTGTTGCTACTTGCCATGCACCATACTCTCCAGTTAGCCAGGACAGGACTCACCATTCTTCAGAATTCCCCTACTGTACCCATACCTTTGTGCATACTTTGTTCATGACTTGAAAAGCTCTTCACTCTGTCAGAATCCTTCAACCAATCCCCCTTTTGTTCAAATGCACTTTTTCCAGGAAATTTTCTTTTCCTAATTCTTCTACTCTGTCCCTTTCACCTCTTTTGGCTCACCGAGAAGTCTCTCCCTTCCTCATGTGAAACGTGTTAGAACTTTCAGAACTTACCAAATTATTTCCTATAAAAGCACAGTAAAGACAAAAGTTATTCTCTTCATAGCCTTTATTATACATATACATAGCCTTTATTATACAATGTCACCTTGTACATTAAACGTACTCTATAAATATGGAATTGAATTGCATTCTCAATTTAAATCCTAATGATCTAGATCAAATTGCCTTTTAACTTCACATGACATTTAGTTAAAATAGTCCATGAATAGTGGCTCTTGACTTTAAAAGTGTTCCCATTTTAATCGGAAGTCTTCTCCAGTGAAATTGTTGCCAGCCTACTCCCAACAATAATATACTAATTACTTCATCATTATTTTTTAAATAGTAAATAAGATAAATTAATAAAACATCAGTATTTATAGTGGGAAGCAGCCACATAGCACAGGGAGATCAGCTTGGTGCTTTGTGACCACCTAGAGGGGTGGGATAGGGAGGGTGGGAGGGAGGGAGACACAAGAGGGAAGAGATATGGGAACATATGTATATGTATAACTGATTCACTTTGTTATAAAGCAGAAAGTAACACACCATTGTAAAGCAATTATACTCCAATAAAGATGTTTTTAAAAAAATCAGTGTTTAGAAATATACCATAGTTTTAACGTAAAAGAAAATTTAAACTGAAAATAATATCTTTATCCAGCAAGTGAAAATTTTGGAAATTTATGTAAAATTATAATATGTATGGGGAAATCTATACTATATTATTGTATTCTCCTAGGCTTTAAGATCAGGAGTTTAAAATGTTACACTTCTTTACATCTATTATATCAACTCTTCTCCAACTCCCTTCTCACCACCTCCCCTTTCCTTATGCTTCACCTCCCACCTCAGCTGTTAGATTAGTGCTTTGCATAGAGTACTTACAAATCACCATATTCAATGTCCGTTATAATTGGCTACGTTTATAAAGCTGTGTGTAAAGGCAATCCACTAAGATAGTTACTGACGCATTCCACAGGAAACAACTCAGTTCCAAGTCGTTGCTGTTTATACTAGACAATTCAAATCTCCCACCATTTTCTTTTCTTCTTTTTAAAATGATACCCTGTTTTGGCTTCTAAATGAAACCTGTATCTCTACTCAGTTCTTGCCATCCACCAGTTATGTGCTGCCCAAACCACTCAACAAGTTTGTTAAGGAAAAGAGATTGAATATGACAGAGGAAGATAGGGAGGACTGCTAGAAACGGTGTGAGGGCAGAAATTGTTTCTATCTTGAATTCTATTATATTGCATCCCCAACAACTAGCACAGTTCCTGGCATATATTGCATGCTTAAAAATAGCTATCAAATGAATGAATAATATTTGGGGTCAGTCTTTGGATTTATATTATATATGACCAACTATAATCTATTTGCTTATCTCTTTTTCCTATCCATAAACACTGGGTTTTCACATTATAAATACTTTGGAGCAATATTCTTCCCCTCTGATGACTCTTACTTATAGGAAACATACCAATGTTTTAACAGTTGGTAGGGGGACAAAAGGAAGAATGATCCTAGTAATAGAGGTGTGTAATTGGAAATCAGCTAAGCCTTTGCTTTTACAAACCAGAGTAACAATGAATATTGCATACACAGTGATATAACTAAAATAATACTGAGCTAAAAACCAGAAGACTCCAATTCTAGTCCAGACAACCACTGCCACTAATTCATGACATGATTTTGAAAAGTTCTCTTACTTCTTTGTGTCTCAGATCCCTCATCAATAAAAGATGAGCATGATGTACTACGTTGGTGGTGCTTAAACTTTTTTTTGGAAACGGGTACCTTTGAGAATCTGATGAAAGCTTTGAATCCACTCCTCAAAATTTTGTGTATAATTTTTCCTTACCAATTTCCATGTCAAATTCCATGTCAAGATCTTTGGACTAGATGATCTCAAGGGTTCCTTCCAGCCCTATAACTCCAGAATGGAGCTGTCTTTGTCTCATATGACCACTGTGTGTGCTTTCAAGTAAGCAAATAATCCAGTTTCTTTCTCAGCGCTACAAGGTGGGGTACTAACAAATGCTGTAAGGTTTCCTCTCAGTCTGCAGTAAAAGAAGAGGGTCACACATGCCTCCTAAGGAGAATTTCAGCCAAATTAGCAGCTTCTATACGGAGAGTTATCTGTTCCTCAGGCTCATTTCACAAACGTGTTGCTCTGCTCCTTCTGTTGTTAACAACTTTGATTCCCAACTTGACTAAAAGGTCTGCAGATGCAGAAACCATAAGTGGTAGCCAGCCTTAGTTTGGCCTCTAATTATGCCCACCACTTAATATTCACACCCTTGTGTGGTTCACTTCCACATTTCATGAGGGCCTTTCTTTGTGACCAGTGAAATAAGGCAGAAGTAATGGTGTGTCACACCTCAGTTTCCATCTTGGAGGTGTGCTCATTTTTTCCTTCTCTCCCTCTCTCCCTCTCTCTCACCACTCACTCTGGGGGAGGCCAGTTACTGTGTCATGAAGACACTGAGGAAGCCAGTCAAAAGACTTATGTGGTGCAAAGGAAGTCTCTGACTGACAGCCTGCCAGTTACCTTGTAAGAGCGCTTGGAAGCAGGTCCTTCAGCTCCAGTCAAGTCCTGAGAAGCCTGCAACCCAGGTGACAGCTGACTGCACCCTCATGAGAGACCCTTAGCTAGAACCACTCAGCCTAGCTGCTCCCAGATTCCTGACCCTCTGACCCTATGAGATAATAAATATTATTTTCAGCTGCTAAATTTGGGGTAATTTATTACACAGCATTTATAGCTAATACACCTTCTCTCTCTCTCCCTCCCTCCCTCAGTTGCTTAATACTATTGGTAACATTTTACAGTTAAAATCTATTCAAGCAATCTGCTCTAACCACCCCCCTCCTTTTTTTTTTTCAACTGACATTGGCGGCTTTTTTTTTTAACATCTTTATTGGAGTATAATTGCTTTACAATGTTGTGTTAGTTTCTGCTTTATAATAAGTGGATCAGCTATACATATACATATATCCCCATATCTCCTCCCTCTTTTGTCTCCCTCTCACCCTCCCTATCTCACCCCTTTAGGTGGTCACTGAGATCCACAATAGTTAAGTACTTGCCCAAGGTCAATTAATTACTGGAAGAAAAAAGATTAAAACCCTAATATGATATTATTTCCACATCCCTATGCTGCTTCAGACTTTATAATCAATTCAGTGTACTCCTAGGTGTTAAATAACAAGTATTAATGTTTATACTAAAAGAGCACTATGAAAATTAAAATCTACATACTGTCTTTGCACTAACTTATTTTTATTCCCTTTCTCTTGCCTCTTTTAATTGGGAAAAGTCCTAAAAGGATTAGAAATAAATAGAGAACATATTAATTGTAGACAAAAGAAAGAACCAATTTGCCAATATACTATTTCTTTTTCAACCTATCTTTCAGAAGTGCTTGTTAGAACAAACTCTCTGCGACTTCTTTCATTTGTTTTTGTGTTTGTTCCTTTTGGATTTAATGGCCTTTAGAGAGGGGAACTATGTGGCTGTACTCCTAAAATTGACTGATTTACTCTCTGAAATTAAACGGTATATATGTATGTATTCTGTAATTATGAAGGCACTTACTAATGAACAGAAGTATAAATAGTTTTAACAAATGTCAGAAATGTGTTTAAAATACAACCAAATCAAATTTTGCAATGTCTTTAGCAATTGGTAAGCAAAATAAACTGAAGGTTTCCACGCCAACTCAAGAGGAAGACAAATGGAGATGTTTTGTACAAGAAAAGTTGGAGCAGAGTTTTTATTTAATAATAAGAAAATGCCAAGTACTCATTAGGGCATATTACAGAGCAGAAAATTGCAGCTGTTTATAGTTCTTCAGATGCAAATTATCCAACTGCATGATGCAAATTAATGTGTGATATTTTAGTCACACCAGTGACAGTATAGTGATACATGTGTTAATAACAAAAATTATGCTTTGAAGTTAAACCTACTTGAGTTCATATCCCAACTCTGGCAGTTACTAGCTATGGAACCTAGAGCAAGCTACCTACCTCTGTGTTGCCTCATCTGCAAAATGAGCATATAACTCTGCCAGGCACACAGTAACTACTCAGTAAGTTTACCTCTTATAGTAATTTTTATGATCCTAAAATAATATTATTGACCTGTGTTATCATTATGGGGGAAAAGTATAACTTTAAAATACCTCACTTCTTCCCCTTCAAAGTCTCTTAGTATCTTGTGTTGACTATAAGGAAACTGGAAGTTTTAAAGTAGTATTCTGAATATGAACTTCTTGATCTTTAATATATAACGATGTTAATCACACAGTGAATTTATCAGGCCTATTATTCAATATCTACTATTTGTAAGTTAAGTGAATACCCAAATATTTCCAGAAAACAATCAATTATTGCACACAGAGGTTTTTGATATGATCATTTCAATCATCAGCTTATTTTAAACACCAATCTTTCTTAATTAAAAGGAACAACACCTAAATAGGAGGCAAAACCAGCCTCTGTATTTTTTATTGAAATATAGTTGATTTACAATATTATATTAGCTTCAGGTATACAACATAGTGATTCAAAATTTTTATAGATTATACTCCATTTAGAGTTATTATACAGTATTGTCTATATTCCCTGTGCTATACAATATATCTTTGTAACTTATTTATTTTACACATAGTAGTTTGTACCTCTAAATCTCCTATCCATGTCTTGCCCCTCCTCCTTCTCTCTTCCTACTGGTAACCACTAGTTTGTTCTCTATATCTGTGAGTCTGTTCCTTTTTTGTTATATTCACATTTGTTTTATTTTTTGGATTCCACATATAATTGATAACCTACAGTATTTACCTTTCTCTGTCTGACTTATTTAACTAAGAATAATACCCTCCAGATCCATCCATATTGTTGGAAATGGCAAAAATTTGTGCTTTTTCATGGCTGAATAGTATTCCATCTTCATTCATTCATTCATTCATTCATTCATTCATGTGTTGACAGGCACTTAGATTGCTTTTGTATCTTGGCTATTGTAAATAATGCTGCTATGAACATTGGGGTTCAGTGTCTTTTTGAATTAATGTTTTTATTTTCTTTGGATATATACCCAGGAGTGGAATTGCTGGCTTATATGATAGTTCTATTTTTAGATTTTTTGAGGACCCTCCACAGTGGTGGCACCAATTTACACTCCTACCAATAGTGTACAGGGCTCCCTTTCTCTACATCCTCTCCAGCATTTGTTATTTATGGTCCTTTTGATGATAACAATTCTGAGAGCTGTGAGGTGATATCTCATTATGGTAGCCTATGTATAATTTTAAAACTAGAATTTGTATACTAGCAAACTTATGAAACTGGCCAATTCCTGAGGGTTTTTTCTTTCCTCTTGTAAAGTGGACTAATAGTGTGGTTGCAATCTTACAGCAAAGCGGTATTTTGAGGATTAATTAGAATGGAATGAAGTGTTCACCAATTTCAATACTGGCATGTGTACTTTTAAAGAATTAACATCATTTTAGTAATCTGCTTATATTTAGTCACTCAATAAACATGTTCCCAATTGTACATTGTGCAATTTTGTGTAGACTAAATTAGAAGATTTATGACAGTAACAAACAAAATTTATTTCTACACAGTGCAGTAATTTTAAAAGTAATATTAATATGAACACCCGGGGCCTCCCTGGTGGCGCAGTGGTTGAGAGTCCGCCTGCCGATGCAGGGGATACGGGTTCGTGCCCCGGTCTGGGAGGATCCCATATGCCGCGGAGCGGCTGGGCCCGTGAGCCATGGCCGCTGGGCCTGCGCATCCGGAGCCTGTGCTCCGCAACGGGAGAGGCCACAACAGTGAGAGGCCCGCATACCGCAAAAAGAAAAAAAAAAAAAAAAAATATGAACACCCGATAAAATATTAAATAGTACCTTAAAACATGACAAGTTTTAGGTCCAAGTACAAACTTAACAACCATGATATAGATTTATTTATGTTCCTCTTCTTTGGGATGAATTTTTATTCAATATCTGATCAACTTCAAGCCAATTAAGAGAAAATTTGAAGACCAAATTAGAGCAGAATCTTCTCAGAGTTGAGAGCACCTCTCTATGTCTATTAAACATACAACATTATTTTATAATGTATTATTTGTACAGGAAGGGAGTTGAACACAATTTCTCAGAAACAGGGACACATCAGTAGATATATCTAAGTGGGAAAACACCTCACTTCATTGCCTACTTCCGGATTTAGAGGGAGTAAATCTGCACAGCTGCTTGACTACCGAGTGTCCTGGTTAAATAGCTGAAGCAGGTGATGCAACTCTAATAGTAATAAAAGTTGTCTTATCTTAAAGAATGTGGCAGATAACTTTCATAATTTTGTCTTTAAAGGCTAAGAAGAAGCTTCAAAACCATTGTTTCTCTCACTATTTAGAAACTGCTGTGGGGAAGAAAATCCTCCATAATCATAAGGTGCCATGATCATTACTGAACAGCTCACTTAAGCATATTACAATGATGATCAAAGATTCAAATTACATTGAAAAGAGAAAAATATTCAGTTATCCAGAAAAACAATATTATTCCAATTAGCAGAACTTCAATTATGCCTTTAAAAAACTTTTCCTTTAAAGGAAATAGACATTTTTAGTAAGCAGAGCAATTAGACAAAGTCAGAAAATTGATAAAGGGCAAATGTTCTCATATTTTTTAATAGAAAAAAAAAAGGTTTACCTTAGTGAGCTTAACATTGATAACTGGAAAGGTATTAAATCGCTTTCCGTTTCCCAACCTTGCAATACTTTCTTACTACCAAGCATGTAGAAAAAATATTTCCCCTGAAAGTAATACATTCGTCTTCTCTCTTTCATCCTGCTCATCCTTCAAGTCATTTTCTCCCAGAAAAGACCTCCACGCCCACCTCCTCAAGTTGAGTTAGACAACACCTGAATGTGCTCTAAACTTTCCCCCTCTGACTTGTAGTTCACCCTCCACCCCCAACTAATCTGTTAATTCTCTAAATACACGGACTATGGACTTTTAATTACGGTAGCCTTGATTTGGTATAAGGAAGGTATCAATGACTGTTTGTCGAATTAACAAAGAATGAAAAAAGAAATCACCAGTCTTGTTTTGTGTGACATCTTCATCATTCAAGCAAGCAAGGGAGGAAACTTTTCACTGCCTACGGTGAGCTCCCATGACAGCTGCTTCAATATGAACCCCACTAACCAGGACTGTGGTCAGAAATACAGTTAGAGACATCATAAATCACCAAAAGACTATCTGAGGATCAGGCTACTGGCACTAAAACAAATTGAGAGTACGTTCACCAACTTTTTACTTCTCCCCAGCTCTCTCTTCCTATACACATGTCCTCTCCTCTCTTCAACCTTGCCCAAGATCAGTTTTATAAGTGCTGCTAGAAAGTAGGCAGATCTCTACATAAATATTATCAGCACACTGCTGTTTTCACTAGTATAGCTCATTTAATTTTTAAAGACTTTTCCCCTCTTTGTATCCTTTTAGTACAGATATTCCGTAAGCCAATATAAACTACGAATTTTTTTCTGCATATAGTTTTTCACATGAGGGATTAGTTGACAGTCAGATGAAAATAAGAATGAGTGCTGAGGAAGGCTGCCGCTTTTCCAGGATGGGTCTTCACCATGCCCTGCCAATCACCCTTTCAGTGTCACCAGTGGTACCTGTGCCTGCTTAGATTATTGACCTCTACAATAAAACCTTGCCACTCCTCCCTTAAAATTACCTAGAAAAACATTAAGTCAAAGAGGTTCTGGAGACCAACATTTTCTTAATAATAGAGAATTTTAAAAAGTGAAGTGTACCTCTGTTTTATTTTAGCAAGATTTTTCATTCTTGTCCACATTAAATTTTCATGATAATTTACAAATCTATTTCTTACCTATAGTTAATTTTAAATGTATAAAAACTTAACAGAGAAATATGAGTGATTGTCGGTTTGTCTTCCCTTCTTCCACCCATTGCATTGAGCTATCTGCCATTGGGAGACAAAGGGAGAGTAAGACATGATACTTATCTTTCCAGAACTGACATTCTAGTGTCATTGCCAAATGCAAACAGAAGAAACCATAAGACAAGCAAATGTGTTGTATATGACTAGAAAAGCAGTTAGTTCTATTTAAAATCTCAAATAAGTGACTTTTTCAAAGGGTATGAAATTAATTTATTAAATTTGCAGTCCTCCCTTCTGTTTAGGTTAAATTTCAAACTTCTAAATAGTTTTTGGCCAGTAAATGAAATGTGTCTTTATTGATATAATTGAAATAACTTCAATTTTTACTCAAACTGCTTTTCTGAAAAGTAAAACAAAGTTTATTGATTTTAGGTATATAAGATAAGAATTCTTCAATCATGTTGGAATGCTAAAATATTTTTAGATTACTGCATCAGAAATGTTTTTGTCAGTTTCTAGATTGCTCAAATGATAGCTGTTGGGCATCATTTCAGATTAGGAGAAGGTTCTTTAAAGCTTCTCAGAAGTCAGAAGGAGCTTCAAACTAGGCTTAAATCTCACTGCAAATCTCTGGATTTCAGTACAGCATTTATACCCAAAATACTACCCTAATAGTCCAAAATTATATGCAGGCTCCTGACTTTGGCACACATTTTTGGTTCAAGGTCACTCTTAAAACATTGGTTCAAGTCCATTTTTATAGCCTTTTTATTTGGACCTAACAACAGAGTGGAAGCTTGGTTTTCGTTCTTCACTACACCAAAGATAGATTCCCTAGGCAATAGCTCCCTAGTTTCCATTTAGAAATTTAAATGTTTTATCCAAATCAGGGATGAGAGTAGGGAGGGTAGTGGAGGTGGAGGGTATACTCTGCTGTCAGATAATTTTGGGAAACCATATATAGTCTTCTCCTAGAGTTTTGCAATTCATACTAGTGTAGTATAGGCTTGGAGAATTTTCTGCTGTGAAAAAAACTTGTTCAGCTTTATTTAGCCTAATATTTTCCAATGAGCCACAGAAACTGTGCTGCAGGAAACACCATTAATATCTCAAAGGACACTAGTGTTCTAAGAAACAAAGTTTGTAATTGCTACTGTAAGAAAAATCTGAGGCAGGCTGAGGTGATTCTGAATCTGATCTCAAATCATTTTCTCAGCATTATCTACAATTACATGTGAAGTTCAAATAGGCAGATGAAATGGAAAATATTACAGTAGCTTTTAATGGAACTTGATAAATATGCTATTTAAGGATGTTGAAATATGCCTCATTTCTCCTTTCTCATATTAATCAGAAAAAATAAACTCAGTTTCAGAATAGTCTGGATAAATAAGCAAAGATTATTATAGCTAAAAGCACAAGTTTTCAAACCTCCTATATGAGTAACGTATGCAATAATCTATTATCATTTCAACCCCTCTGTACACTATTTTGTTTTTGTTTGTTTCCACCTCAGAAATCCTTCGTCTACTATATTATCAATCCATTGCATTCAATTTCCTTTATTCCGTAAGGGCATCAAAAAGTTAGTGGACTATTGTACATCGACTACTTCAGTTTTTTAAAAGTTTAGTAGAGCTGTATTTTATGAGAATCTTTTATATTTAAGTCCTCCCTAAACTTAAAATACAAAATTCATTAATTTTTATATAAAGTTCTTTTTTCCTTTCATCTCTCACCTTTTTCTCTCCTGTTCACAGACAAAAGATATTTTCTTCCTTTTTATTCTTAGGACACTAGCCAATGGCCCTATCAAGTACTTGTGGCCACACCAGTAGAAGTGATTACATTCTTCTGCAGGAAAGTTGACTGGAGCAACTGAAGAATCTCTAGAGACAATTCTCCCCAATATACATTGAACTTTTTTTCTCTGAGAAGGACGTTGTCTGCCTAAAAGGCAAGTTCTACCTGGACATGGATATTGGATAATTCTTCTCTCTCCTTCTGCACCCTAATCCCTTTGTCTTTATATATTATTACACAAACCCAACTAGCTGAATAACTTTAATGACGTTTTCTTTGTTAGTAAATTTGGTATGGCTTCTCTACCTAAGTCAGGTGCAGATATCATCTCAAATACAGATGCGAATCTTGGTCAAGAAACAGTCAAATGTTCAGTGATTCTTTAATGTGGTTTTCAGAACCATGTGAAAGGCAGACAGTTTTATTTTCCAACCTATTTTGCTTGCAGAAAGATTGGATATGAACCAGGAGGACATTATGTTAAGTGAAATAGGCTAAATACAGAAAGGCAAATACTACATGATACAACTTACAGGAAGAATCTAAAATATTAGTTTTAAAGATGTTAAAATAAAATAAAAATTAGTTTTCTCTTATGGAAGCAGAATAGAATAATGGTTGCTAGGGGCTGGAGGGTGGGGGAAACAAGGAGATATTAGTCAAAGGATACTAAGTTTCAGTTTTGCAAGGTGAATAAATCCAAGAGATATACTGTACAGTGTAGTGTCCATAGTTTACAATATTGTATACTTAAATATTTTCTAAGACGATAGACCTTATGTTAAGTACTTTTATCACAAATAATAATAATAGTAATTAATATAAAAGGGCAGGAGGAAACTTTTGGAAGTGATAGGTACGTTTATGGCATAGAATATAGTGATGTATTCTTATCTCTGAATTCATCAAGTTTTATACATTAAGTAAGTACAGCTTTTTATATGTCAATCATACCTCAATAAATTTTAAAAGAAAGATTGGATACGGTTTAGGAAAAGGAGGAATTCATATGGAAGCTCTTTTCATTTAATATTAATTTTTCTCAGTATTCCTTAGATATACACAATTCTTGCCTCTTCTTCTATGTGCCATATGTGAAATTAAAACATAGAAAAATATTGTATTCCAGTAGTGATGAAAAAGAAGTTACTCTGCTACCATAAATTCTTTGATACAGACGAAGAAAGCTGGAATCTTTAGAAAAGAAAGAAAGCTTTGCCTTAATCCCCAATTTACAAACTGCTAGGTTCGTAGTCTTTCACTAATCTGGATAGACCCTCTAGGCTTATGGTTTCTTCCCTGTTGGATTTTCTAGACTGGAGTTTGTCTCTTTAAATCACTGGTTTCATGAGGTGGTCATAGGAGGTGAAACTCTAATTTGGGGCATCTGGGTTCATAATCATAAGTGGCTCATTTAAGTGCCTTGTAAGCTAGCATTGATGCCTGTTCTCCAGGTTCCCTGCTGCAGCACCACTTGAAAGTGTCAGAAGAGAGTCAGACCTGCCTGTCATTTTGAAACTGTGGCACCAGTCCTATTTTTCCCCAGCAATGAATTCATTCATGGAAGATGCCTTCTTAAATAGTAGCTGCAGAGCTGTTATCACGTGCATTTCCAAGCCAGTTCACCAAATGTTGGAGCCATTAAGATTTGTCAGAAAGGTTGAATGGACCCAGAAGAATTTCCTTGATGCATAATTCAGAGATTCATTCCTGATAAGCCCATTTCAAAATCCCCCAGGGTAGAGGTTAACTCAGGAGCCCTCTAAAGGTTCCAAAACATTCCCAGGACACCCAAGGGAATCCTGCTGAATTAGAAGCCTTGTCTCATTAAGTAGTGGTTTTCAGCCTTAGCTGCCCATTAGACTCACTGGAGAGCTTTAAACAAACACTGATGCCTGGGTCCTTCCTGCCTTCGCAAGATTCTGATTAAACTGATCTGTGGTTTCCCCAGTAATCTAATGTGATCCCCTCAGGCTCAGCTTTGGAGCCAGCCATGTCAGAATTATCTGGGGAGCTTTTAAAATTCCTGATGCCCAGGCTGCACCCCAAATACATTTAATGAGGATCTTTGTGGGTGGAACCTGGTATCAGTATTTTTTAAAGTTTTGCAGCTGATTACAATATTTAGCCAAGGCTGAGAAATAGAAAAGTCTAGAAAAGGAACCCCTTCCATATATCTAAAAGCTGGCTTCTTGCATCCTCTTCAATTCACTTGCATCTCTGAAAGCTCTAAAACTATAGGCTGAAGAGTTGTAAAACAACTAAGTCACAAGGTTAAATACATGATCAGATGCTCTGGATTAATATAGAAATGAAAGTGATGGCCAGTTCAGATGACAATTTATAAAATAAATAAGAGATGCACCTGTGGCAATAAGTTGTTACTAGCACTTAATAAGTGCCAGGCACTGGTGTTAGCCTAAAAAAAGAGGAAGACCATAAAATGAAAAATTATTCTTAACATTAAAGTTTTCAAAGACTAGCTAATATTTCCAAATCTAGCTATTTCCAAATTGCTAGTATTTCCAAATGTTCCATAATTTACAGCCTTGACAACTTAAAGAAGAGAGTAAGGTCACCAGTTCTACAGGATTCCATTTTGTCAGTAATTCTATGATTTTGGTTCAGTTCCATAGATATGTTCCTCTTTGTCTATTTTTTTTAGAGATGTGATTGTCATGGTTTTCTTATTTTTTATTTTGATGGCGTGAATTATTGTTCTTTTAGATAACTTGCTAAGAACTCTTTGGAGAATAAGCAAGTTTGCTATCTTTGTATTTAGAGGTGATATGTGTATTTGTTAGCTACTAGGAGAGATTCTTGTTGAGCAGGAGCTTATCCAAAGAATTGTTGACAGTTGAGTCACTGAAGATTTTGTGGTCAAATCAGATCCAACAGCAGTGTGTTTATTTGCTTTTTGCCAATTGTTAGGCCATATCCAGTCACAGTCTAACAATCCAAAAGACAATATTGCCAAATCATTGGCCAGTTTTCAGAATGGCTAACCCTTTTCTTGCTATGGAACTTACAATGCTTAATAATAACAAGTGAGGCATACTTTTTCTTGAATCAATGGCTTATGGCAATTAAGGATTTCCTCTCAAAAGGAATTGGAACCAAAAAACTTTTTAGTAATTGGATGCCAAAAGCAAGAAAATCATCCTGAGGGACTGAGTTTTCAGAGTCCACATGTGTCTCTCAGGGCAGTTGTTGCTTGCCCAGTGCACTGCTGCTGTCTCTCACTCACCACCTCAACTTCCAGCTTAAATAGCAGTGTTATTTGTGTCAGGTGAGGAGTGATTGCCTCTGTCTGCTGATGCGTTGCCTGGTCCAATTATCTAAATTCACCCTCTGGCCTTAGTCCCCAAGGGGAGAAACTCTGACAACAGCAGTGGAAGTATTGACCATCCATTGCCATTCCTTTCATGATATTATTAATGTTCTCCTCTGCAGAGAATGTGGATATTTATTTCATTTTGAAGGGGCATTTTATGCTTTTATTATTCTTTTTATTAGTTCAGGTTAAGTTCTAGTTTCATCACTTAGAAACCTACTAAAAGGCTAAATGTGGTGCCACCAGAGAACAAGTTGAGAGGAGAGGCTTTCTTGCCTCCGGAGTAAGAATAACGTGCGATCTCATGACCCGTTCTCCAGTGATAGCTTCTCTCCCCTCCAGAGTCAGAAATGCAGTTCAGCATCTCTTGGCCTCTTATGAATTCCTACTTTTACATAGTCAGGTCTTGCTTATATGGCTACTAATACAAGTCTTGTTTCTGTTGGGTTACTTGGTGCATTTTCTCTGACATTGACTCATTCTTGACTAGATTTAAAATTTTCACAAGACAACACTATACTTAAGACTGAAGTGAGACCCTTACAACCCAAGGTAGCTCAAGTAATTTTTTAATTCCCTAAAGATGTGAGACATGAGCCGTCATATCCACCTCCTTATCACTCCTGTTCTCTTCCTCCAGGCCCTCCATTCGCCTGCCCCAGATCAACACCTTCTGGAAGGAGAGTTATACACCCAGGTTTTTCACCTCACCTACCTACTCCAGTCCATTATCTTAGCAATATCTTATAAGCCACATTCCTATGAGTGGGCAGTGCTTCTGCTGGTGAAGTAAGCAGTCCTTCAAGATCCATTAACATCTTCAGGTCACTTTCCTTTCATTCAAAGCAAAGCCATGAGAATGGACTGGGGGCTTTTGTATGGTAACCCAGAGAAAAACTGTTTCAGGTCACTGGCATCTAACTTTTCATGCAAATTTTTATCATCTAAGACATTTAAATCTATACCATCTTAAAAGGCCTCCAAAGAAGGATATTTAACAACCAGTGAACGAATTTAAGGCATCAGAACACTGAAAATGAAATTCAAAGTTTAATCTTAACCTTTACCACTTTCTGACCTCTGCTGAGTTTCAATGTAGTAGACAATCCAATTGCCTTTTACTTTCTCATCTTAATGAAAATAGGAAGGAAACATCTTTTGTTCATTTGTTCATCAATTCAATTAAGGATTGAGGAATGTAAACAATCTACAAGTTTTATAATTTCAATTTTTTTGTTTTCTTTGACTTTTTAAAATTCTGTTGAGCACTTTCTTTGTACCTGGATTTATTTGTACCTGGATACAGTAGCTTCAACTTCACATGTGACAATTTGCATGTTTTATGTATGAGGCATTCAATTTTAAAATTGAATAATAGGAAATGACTATCAGAATTCTGTTCTATGTTATTCTCCATATATTTTTCAATGGAGTGCCTTAGGATTTCCTATAAACAACAGTGATTAGCCCCTCGTTATGGAGAAGCCTGACAGGCTTCTTCTTCAATAGGATAGCACAACTTGACAACAATTTTGGAGCTACTGAAATGATCCCGATGTAAATTTCCCTTTCCAGGAGAATTTATCATATCAAGAAAGTATATAGACTAGGTATACAGTCTATGGAAAAGCTTATAGAAGTGAAGATTATTTACATATTTTATATCATGTCTTTTAGTACATTGGTATCGTGACATTCTAATTTATAATGATATAAAATGACTTTCTTTCCTTCCTTCCTTCCTTCCTTCCTTCCTTCCTTCTTTCCTTCCTCCCTTTTTCTTCCTTTCTTTTTTTACTGTAGAATTAGAGTTAGAATAGAAATTGTCTACCAAATTGGCTTTATGGTTACTCAAGGTCAATGCTAAATTGTGTTTCAAACTATAAAAAACGTCAGCATTTTGTGTATGTTTTAACATACCTGAGTTTCATGGTTTCAAGAAATTTTAATATAAAATAAAACATATATATCTGAATGCATTCCAATCATAGATATTCCAATTGATCCCAAATAATTATGAATATTATTCACTTTCACTGGATTTTACATCTAATTTTTCACTTTTTCATTACTTGGTAAAAGCATTCAAAAGGAATTAGCATATGGAAGAATTCTATAGTGTTTAGGTTCAGTAACCTTATTATTACAATTTGAAATTAGTTCTGACAGCTCAACTTATCATTGAGATAACATTCACTTTCATCTCATTCAATGTTTATGGTAATTATATGAGTACTTAGATTGTTCACATTTATGTTATATATTCTGAGGTTTAGAATAAAATAGACTGTAAGAACTAGAAGGTATATTGGAGATCATCTGTAGATTAAAAAAAAAAATGAGAATTGGAAAAAGTGAGAAATTGTTCCAAAGTCATTCATAGGCAGGGATTGGACCTATCTGTCATAATTTCCACCTGGGCTCTGTTTTCTCCACCAAGTTCTGTTATCCATTATAAATCTCAATAACTTTTAAATAAATTTATTTATTGATGTGAGCCAAATTCTGTTGCTCACAGAGAAGTAGCTATCCACAAAACTTTCCTCCAAGTAGTTATTTCCTTACCTAAACTTCAGTATAATCAGAACAATATTCTAGAACTAGCACATTAACATTATTAATAGAGGTAATAATAAAACCATACTGTTAGCAATCCATTTAAATGGCCTTAACATTCTATATCAATTATAGTTTAAAAAGTGGATTCTCTCATTTTCATATTGGAAATGTAATTCCCCATATTCCCATATTGGTTCATTAGTTTGGAAGCCTAAAAGCCATTTACTAAACAAGCAGCAAAAGTTTTAAATACTCACTATAATCCTAGCACTGTGCTAGGCAAATGTTTACACCATCACCCCATGCATTCTTTTTCAATTGACTTTAACGTACATAATATTATAAAATGATATGATAATAACATTGTTCAAGTACTAGTAATACAAACAAAATTTCCTTCCACTCAGTGATTTTAAATTCTTAATGTATATGTTAGGTATATATTGATATTTTACCACATAAAACTTAATACTTTTGAAATTGGTTATTAATCATAACTGCTAA